>NW_026086604.1:40943589-41543589 GCF_022539395.1 Myiozetetes cayanensis | reverse complement strand
GTACATGGAACGACTTGTTTTCAATTTTATAGTGTCCTACCATTCCAACGGAGCAGGCAGAGGACTCCTTCCAGGGCTCTGTGGGCAAAAAGCAAGTGCAGTGGCCAGTGGTGTGTGTATTACTCAGGCAATGCAACTGCAAATATAGTTGCTTTTCCTGTAAGTGTACAGATTAATCCTGGGAGGGCCCCTGTGTGCCACAGAAAGGCAGGGATAATGCTGACAAAGGAAGGAGTCATCAGGTGGTGAGGTAATAGAGGGTTATGTACCTGTTCACCTTAAGCCACCGAGGCTTCCAGCTGGCTCTAGCAAAGAGAGAGTAGTTTTGCACTTAGGAATACGTCTGAATGCAGAACACTGGAGCACGTTTTGTCGGTCTGGCTGTAAGGTAGAATGTAAGAAGCAATATTACCTGCTCAGTTATGTCTCTGAGGCAATGATGTGGTCATGGAAAATTGGCAGAGGGGACTGGCGTGCCAAGTACCGTATTTTCTCATTGTCCTTCATGCTAAGGAATTGTCAGGCTCTTGGGAGAGAGTTATATCTTACCCTACAAAGTTTTGTGGGTGGTGCTATAGAACTGAAGTATTTTTAACACACTGTAGCCACAAAGGGCTTGGCAAGACAGGATGTCCCTACATGGCTTTGAGAGGGGAACATGCTTTTGCCCTGGATAGACTAATGTCCAAAAGGACAAATCAGAAATGTAGGTAAATGTCTTTCAATACAGGGTACATTTTAATACCCCTTGTTAAGTTCACATTTGCCTCCCTCATGCCTTTGTAGTCTTATTTCAAAGTCTCTCCTAGTAGCTCAGTTCCATTCCCAGAGGCCTGAAATGAATAAATCCAAACATGCTCTATTTAGAGTTCTACCCCATAGCCAGCACATCCGATATGGCATTTCAGAGACTGAGGGAAGTGAGCCACATTTGCTCGTGGAAGAAAGAAAGAACTGCAGCAATATAGTGACGTAAGGTTTATCCTGCAGGTTCACCTCGGGTTACAACCGGATCTAATTCAGCATGCTCTTGTCAGTACAGCTTAGTTCAGCTAAACCAAGAAAATACAGTTCAATTCTGCATACAGCTAACTCCCACATAAAGCATCAAAACCGTTCCAATCTAATTTTTTATTGTGGGCTTTTTTTTTTTAGTCACTTGATTTGAAGAGCTGTTGGGCCTGAATAACGTCAGTTTATTTATCTGTCTGGTACCAAATGAAAGTAATTTTATGGATTTGATTAAAGAACCATTTCAAATAAATAGGAGAATCACACTTCTAAAGAAGATGTTCCTACACATCAGATGCTAATGAGGTCACGCAAGAGAACACTGTGGTTTGGGGCCTCTACTCATCCCCAGAGTGCATTTTTTCACTGGGAAAAAGTCCTACCATGCAGTCCTAATCTAGAACATGCTTGGAAATGGCTCTTTCAGATAGTGAGGTGTTAAACAAACTTCATTGTTCTCATCACAATAGACTCTGAGAAATGAGTTGTGTAAATTTCACAACAGTGAAGGTTTTTTATACCTCTAATAACTTTACAGTTTGACTCTTATATCAGTGCAGTGTCACGTTTCATCAGCCAGAAGACCCTGCAGCTCCCAGAACTGCACATGTTCATGGTGCAGTGGCAGACGCGAAGTCAAGTTTGCACTGAACACGTCAAGCAGCTCAAAGAAGTGAAACAGTGTATCTTGACCCAGATCTAGACCAAAGTGGTTTTATACACTGAAGCAAAGGGAGTTGATGTGTGCTTGCCACCTTCATCTTCAAGTGCTGCTACCTACTGGCAGTCAGAGAGAAAAATGGTTTAGAACACGAAGTTTATGGTGCACTCGCAAGGCTGTCATCTTTTTTCTTAAAGAAGAGTTTTAGACAGAAATGTCTTGACTGAACTTTAGTGTTAACCAAACATTGGTGTGTTGGATCTGATCCAGTGCCTTGTTCCTGACAATGCTCAGGAACTGGCCCGTTGACAGTTATGGAATAATGTGACAAGAGGGGGATTTTCTTAATCCTTGGGGATTCCCCTTAAGGGGAATGTCTTAATCCCCTGACACTTAATCATTGCTTGTGTCAGGAAGTATAAATGTTTGTCTTCTATTGCTTAAAAAAAAAGTAGGGTTCATTAAGGATTATGTTCTTTCTTTTTAAAACAAATGAGTTTCTAATGGGAACATGCAGGAATTCATTAACAATCTAATGAATATTTTTTTATAGTCCTTTTTGGTCCCAATTATATTATGCTGCAGACAGCTCCACAGGGTGAACTTACACTTTAAGTTTGAAAAGCTAGAACAGAGTTTTCCTTAAACTCTTATAAATTTGCCTGTCAAACTCCATTTGTTTTTTGTATCTCTTAATTATTTTGTCTTCTGGTTGCAATATATTCTTTTTCTCTTATTAGGAGAAAATAAATAAGAATATTCATATTCTGTGATTCTATAATTTCTCTTATTTTTACTATTTATAATTTTTATACAGGTGTCCTACATTCCTCTCTCCCTGTTTGCCTCCTCTCCAAACAGGTATCAGTCTTTCCTCATACAACTGATTTTAGGCTCCAAGTGGTTTATGTTCTTGGGGTCAGAACTGCTCTTTTTGTAGCCCTGGCTGCCTATAGCGTTCCTAGTGCCAGATTTACAGTTCTTTTTGTTTGTTTGCTTAGGTGGAGAAAGTTCCCACACACCCCCTTGAATTGCCAGTGATGTGCTTGACATTGGCAGTGTCATCAGAAGTGGTATGATCTGAGTTCAAACAGGTGGTACCGTCGGGCTGCTGTCACAGGGGATGAGATCATACATTCATTCTGTCTCCGTGATGGATTTGTCTAACTCTCTCCAACTCGAGCTGACTTTGATCCCATATAATGAAAAGCCTTAAAATAGAAAGTGGAAGGGAACAGAGAGGAGCTTTAATTATTTACTGGCTGGGTCGAATCCATACCTTTTGTAAAGAGACTTCTTTTGTTGTTTTTTGGTCTATTCAATTTTCATTAAGTGAAATTTAAATCTTTGTGCTCAGCATTGATTCAGATTCTGGGGCTGACTAAAGAGGCTTTTGAAGGAAGGTGCACTTTTATCTCGACTCGGTTAATTTTCCCATTCACTAAGTGAAATAAAATTGTTGCCTGAACAATTTCCAATTTTTAGTTGCAGTAGCACTAGGAGGTTAAAGGTCCTCAAGGTTTTAGTTGCCCTAGGCACCTAGAAACATGACAACCACCAAAGGCTACACAGGCAAAGTAGATAATAAGTGGATGGAGGCAGTAAATGGGTAAAATCCTGATTTCACAAAACAAACCTGTGGCAGAGGTGAGGCCTGGTCAGGTCTCATACTGCTGCTGCCGTGGTACAAGCCTACACTGCCTCTGCTGCATTCACCCCTCAGGTAATGCCTGAGCAGCATGGGCATGGTGTGGTGGTCTCCGTGCCACAAGCACCCCGTGACTGCCAGCATTTCTGAGTGGTATTCCCAGTCACCAGAGTGGCCCCTGTCACCCTGTGCAGCTTGAGGATGTGTCATTGCTGTCCTCTGGAAATAGGAGAGATGCCATGTCCCTCACTGAGCCAGTGGGGAGTGAGTACAGCTCCTTTGTGAGCATCTTGCCCTGGCAGGTTGTGCCAGAAGGAGGCTGGCTGCCATCCCAAACCCATCTCCTCTGGAATCTGGATGGTGCCTCCCAAAGGCACGAGGGCAGGAGGAGAGAGGGCAGAGGAGCCAGGCTTTTGGTGTGCCACTTCCTTTCATCTTTACCCTTAGAAGCAGAAACAACCTTGCAGTTACCTCTGTAGTCTTAAGCAAAAAGCTTGCTTGATTTATTTTGGAAGGTAGTGTCTCCATAGTGCGCATGGCTGTAAAATCTACATGCTTGAATTGAGGCTTGAGGAACCCCAGTGCCTATCAATATCACTGCATCCACAGCTCCTTCACAAGAATAGACAGTAATGTGAAAGATAGTTATGGTTCAGAGAAATGTCCTTGCTTTATCCTCACTCTCTCAGTGCCTGTGGATATGTTAACAGACTACTGTACATAGGGGAAAACATGCCTTTAATAGTTCTGTCTCAGCTGCTGTTAATTTGATTTCCCTCAGGTAATGTTGTCACAAAGTCCTGGAGCAAGACTTTTCATAGCAAGAGGCACAAATAATTTACACTGTAATGTCTTAGGCTCTTGGATACCGCATATGCTTCTCTGAACAAAGCAAAAAACCTCTAATTTCTTTTATTTGGAGGTAAACATGATGAATTCAGAGAGATAGAAGGAGGTGCTATAATAAGGAGAAGCTTTGTAGCATCTGACAGAAGGTAGATTATGTCCAGACCTGTGCTTGGTCTCTGTGGCACACACATTGTATATTTTTGGCTGTTTGTAATGAAGCTTCACAGAACGATGTCAAAATAATCTGCAATTATTACTGGATTACTACAGATAAAATGTTTTTCAAGATCTCAGTTTTCTTGTGGAAGTTCTTCAGTTAATATTTTCAGCTCCATTCCAGCTTCTTCCTTGTAAGCTGGGCAAGTGTGAATTAGGTACATTGTGTCAGCCCTGAGGTCAAACTGCATTTGTTTGCACTTATGTAGATCTAAAGTACTGCCTTTGAAAACAATGGGCTGCATTCTGCCCCAAATTGCCATGTCCCATTCCTTTACTGGAGCCACTCACTTGGGGGTGGAATTTTTCAGCAGGACTCAGTACTGCTGCAGCACCCTTAATACTACTGTAGTGTTGCATGGCTTGTATAGCTTTGCAAAATCTAAAATTAAAGAATTTGGAGCAGAATTAGGTCATGACCAAGTGTATTTGAAAATGCCATGCTAATTATTCACAACTTTAAAATCACTGAGTGGATTTCTTCCAAATTTGCTCTGTTCCATAGATCCTATTGACATTTAAATGTAATTCTCTTTATCACCATGTTATGTCATAAAGTCCAGTTTCCAGTATTTTCATTAACTGGTAGATGTTCTATAGTGTAAAAGGAAATAATACATGATATGGAGAAAAAAAGTTAATGTGGGTCATCTGTTAACACTGCCTTTCTGGAATTCACCAATTAATTTTTTTGAGTCTCATATTGGTATTGGGAAGGGGGTTTTGTATTATTAGTGGTAGAAGTTGTGTAGAGTTCCTGAAATTCTCAAGAAGGATTAGGTTGAGTGTATGGCTGATCTTTCAAAGACCTAACCTTGCATTCCAGCCTTTCAGACTTTCGTCACCTTTTTTATTATGGAAAGTGTCCACTTTTCCTGAAGGTGCTGATTCTTCTCATCATTCCTCCCAATTCTGATGAGTGTGCACCTTCTCAGGGAAGAAGTGCTTGAGGGACATTTCTTCCTTTGAAATGGTTTCTGCTGTAGTTTGAATTTCTAGAAATTAGTGCTAAAAGGAAAGTGTGAAGTAACTGAAATAGTGCTCTGAAGATTGCATAAAGCACATTGTAATGTTTGAGCATTTGAAAATATGTATTTTCCTTGGGGTAGTTTTTCCCTGTGTTCAAATAAATGCTTTCATGGCAGCTACTAATGTCTTTTATAGGTGCTATCCAGTGCTGCCAATTTCTCATCCCTCAGAAACAAGTGTACAGGGTGGGATTATTGACTGGAGTTATGTTCAGGTGGTTTTTGGTTAGAAAAAACATTCCGCAACACAATCGAATTGTTAATTACTACATGATTAATTGACTTCATTACCATAAGCCACTTTCCCCCTTTCCTTTCTGCTTGCTTTTTTCTCCCTGTGCTTGCTGTTGTTTATATGTAGCATGGCACTGACATGACTTGGGGTGGGGTGTTTCCCCCTTTTCTGGGAGCATTTTCTGATGGCATTCCCTAACGCAGGGCTCGGCTGCTGCCAGTTGTCTTGCCAAGGGAGCTTCCTGGGCTTTTCTCTGCAGCTCATCTGGACACCCATCAATCTCATAAGATGAGATCATGATCTAAATATGTGTCAGAAAGCTAGAGATGATCGTGCCAAGGAGAAGTGTTATTTCCCTGCACTGTTCTGGAAGCGATAGTGAAACCCTGGCAAGTACAGAGCAAGAGATTTGCTATGTTGGATGCACAAAGGTCCGTGTCATGCCATCTCCTGAGTGTGGTGATGGTTTCTGCCTCAGCATCAGCGACTTTATCTCTTTCCCAAGCCTGTCTCTGTCTGTGCTGCCTGCAGTTTGCTGCCACCCCTTAGCCCAGCTTTTCTCTCAGACATTTGGGATTTCTCCACAGGATGGGTACAGCAGAGGGAGCAGTAGGACAAGCTTCTCCCAGGCTGTCTTACCCTGCATGCTCTCGCCCCAGCTCAGACGCTCCAGCTGATCAGACCTCCCCTTCTGCCTGTGCACCCCCCGCAGCACCGGGACCCCCCAAGCCTGAGGGGTCTGTGCTGCCCTGGGGCCAGGACGGAGAGGGAAGGAGAGGGTTCTGTGGCAGGGACACCTCCCCCAGCCCTGCAGGGCACTGATGCATTTCAGAGAGCAAGTCAGGCGCTGCTGGCTTTTACATAACTGATCTGATGGGATTCATGTTGTTGGCCTATATATTACTGTTCCAGCTCTCATTAGCGGTTTCTTAAGACTTCCAGGTCTCCTGTGCTCTTGCTGCATATTTTTTTCTTTATTAACACACACACACATGCATGCACACACACAAAAAAAATAAATAAATAAATGGAATTTAATTTTTTTCCCCAAGTTTTTCATCTGGAGGGTGAAATAAAGTGAGTTTTATTTTAGAGCAGGAGGATTTTTCAGTGGTACGCAGGATGAATGAAAGGCTCACTGATAAATAAAAAGGCTGTTTTCAGCCTTTCTAATATCATCTATTATTGGTCCTCTGCCTGAAAACACTGCACTTTAAAGGTTTCAAGTGACAGCTATAGTTCATTAAAATTGCTCGGTGAGCAGTGTACCTAATGAAGACTGTCTTCCTAAGGATTTATGATCCTTTATTTATTGCTCCCAGTGACAGTAATCCCTGTTTCCTCTAAACTCTGATGACCACTCCTGCCCCTCAGTATAAGAGTGTTGCACATCTGCGTTTTCAGCTTTGTGCAGTCAACCTGTGTTGCCGTCTTCACAATTATCCTTTTAATTTCCCCAGGCCTCCATAGTTCTTCTAGATACTTCCCTAATCAGTACTCCTGGTCCCTTCCACATCCCCTTTTGTACTTTCTCCTTACCTGGGGAAAAAGCAGGAAGCAGGTTATGCAGGTGGTTCAGAGCTTTGTTGGCTCAGACTGACAAGCCAGAACACATGGGAGCTGCTTCAAGAGGGGAATGTTGCATGCCCTGTCCTTATTGGGTTGATGTCTTGGATTCCAGTTCATGAGAGTCAAGGAGACTCAGTATAACTGAGATTTCTTCCTCTGTGTATAATTTAGCAGAAGGTGTCTAATGAGTTCAAAACTGCTGGCTGTGGCCAGAAGTGTGAGACAAACAAACATAGCATGACTGCATTCCCTCAGACAGCCAAACTCTGAAGGAAAATAAAATAAAGAAACAGCCCACATGCCTGCTACAATAATTCATGACAGTCTTTGCTCCAGCAGGAGATGCTCTTAGTCTTCTTGATCATAAGAACCGTCTACTGCTTTGAAGGCCTCATGTCTGCTCTAACCAGTATACAAAAGGTAGCAAATATTGCTAATTAAGAGAGCTCATTGCAGCCTGAAAAGGAGAACTGAAATGTTTGTTAAAGATCACAGCATCAAAACTTGTTCTCTTCCAGTTCTGAAAAAAGTGCATGTGTCACTCCAGCCACAGTCATGTCTGCCTGCATGCACACTTCAGGCATTGGCTGAATTTCCACAAAAACCTTGTGGTTGTCTGTCCATGCAAGTATAAAGACATAATGTTTGTGGCATTTTTATGACATAACTAACTGGAAAACATTTTCAGTGCAGAATATAGTGCTGCAATGAAACCCAAGGTGCTGGAGTGACACAGAGCCATTTCCATTACAAAAATATTCAATTCATAATTTCAGGAATAAGGACATTATTTTCAGGCGGAAGTTGTGAAAAGACCATGGACAATCTCCCTTCTTTCCCTATAACTTGAATCACAGAAACATAGAAATCAAGAGAAAAGCCAGCACAGAAAATCCTCTGTTGCTGCCAAACTGCGCACAGAGTGTGTATGGAGTACACTCCCCATTTACTTTATTAATGCTTACCTAGAATCCAAGCAATTTGGATATGTTTATAAATAGTGGAACTGACCTATCTGAACGTTCTCAGTGGCTGAGCTTCCTCCTGTTATCCAGTGAGCCTCACAGAAATGGTAGAAGTGTTGTGCTCAGAGTAGTCAGACTCCACACTGGCAGACCAGGGCAGTGTTTTGCCCTGTGTGAGCCCATGTCCATCCCCTGAGTGGCCTTCCAGGGCAAATGTACCCCGCTGTGTTGGAGGCTGTGTGGTGGTGGGGCAGCAAGGGAGTGGGTGCTGGGGGACTGCCTCTGAGCCCCCTGCCCTCACCTGCTTCAACAGCTGTTCCTTATCTCTTCCAGTAAAAAAAAAAAAGTCGTAGGCAGGAGAGAAGCAACACATGGGTCAGGAGAGAAGCAACACATGGGTCAACACTTGGCCAAACCCTGCCTGTTGGACCATGCTCCTGTTGGAGAGGGCTCTTGGTGTAGCCACATAGTTGAGTAGGAATAGCTGGAGGTAGGCTGGGGCAGTGAGGGCTGTGCAGATTGAGTAGTACTGAATAAACAGTGCTGGATCCATTGTGATGGGCAGGAACTGCATTCCTGTCAATGTAATTACAGTCCCTACTCCAAAGCTCTTACTCTCGAACAAACCTATGCTGAAATCATCTGCAGAGGTTAACAAGATCATTCCAAAGAGCAAGAAATACTCTTGAGTCAGACCTAGAAAGATTGAGCCCGTAGGGTAGAAGTTGTTGCTTGTCCCAGGAAGCCCAATCTTAAGACTGCCAAGATTAATGAATTCGAGACACTGACAGACAAGAGGGGACAAAGAGCAAATTCTGTGCACATTAAAAATAGCTGAACATGAGGGGACACATCATGCCTCTTAGGCACTGGGCTAAATTGGGAATGGGTAGGAAGTCACATGGCTCCAAACATGTTACCTATTTACACTTGTCACTGGTACCAAATTACTCTCCCCTCTGTGCCGCTCCCTCCTCTGCTCCCACGCCAGCTACCTCCCACTCCTCCACAAGAACTTCCTATTAATATGTTTTCATGTATCTCAAATCTGATGCCCTGATCTGTTGCATTTGATGATGGTTATAAGCAACAGACTGCTGAGAGAGAAATAGTGTTCCCTCTCACAGCAGTGGTAAATCTCTCCCAGCTGTACCCTTTATGTTGCACATTAGACACTGGTATTATTGGTATTATTGCACAGCTCTTCATCTGAGAAAACTGGACACCTGTCTTCTCCTTTGGCTAATGTGATACAGTTTTTGGACATATGACCTCTGACTGTCCCATTCATGGGATTAGGATCATGCTGTCCATGTTGACATTCAAGGTTTCCCGTATCTTCCAGCATCGTTTTCCAAAGCTCCCCCCCCGCCCCCATACTCCTGGGTTTTTAAATAACCTCTTAAGAGACATGGGAAGCAAACAGTTTAAGTGTTCTTTCAGAGGATTCAAAACCCAATCTTTTTCCCCCGCATATCTACTAAGGGAAATACACAGATTTAGATAAAAGCCTGAATGTGCTTCTGTGGATTTCCCTGCCATTGTTTTTCCTAACACTTAAGCACTCTCTAGAGGTAGGGAGGTAGGTTGGAGTCCTATAAACAGCTCAGCCTTAATCCTTCCTGTTCATGACTTCACTTCTGAATCACCACATTTGTCCATCGCACCTTCTGCCGTGGGGAGCTTCTTTCTTCCTTCCTTGTTGCCCTAATTAGAAAGGAGCCCTCAGCCACAAAGGCGCAAAGATTTCTCTTTGTTCTTTTGTCTCTCTGAGCATCTAAAGCACTGTGCTTTTTAAGTCCTAATGTTAACAGTTGGTCTCTGCTTCTAGTGATTATCTGCCCTTCAAGTCTGACATCCCTACAAACAATCGGGGAAAAAAAATTACTTGAGGTACATACTACATTATCTGAAGTTGCACCCTTTGAATGGGAGACTCTGACTCTGATTTTCTCTGCTCTGAAAGATTTGTGAGCCAGCAGTGTTAGAGGTGGCACTATCTGAAAGCAGTGCCAGGCAAGGCAGCCTTTCTGCCCGTTCACTGCAGCTCCTCAACTTGAATAATAGGCACCTGTCCTGAACTGTTGTATCAGCAGTCCTGAGGCAAAGCAGTGAAGTGACTTCTTCCCTCTCTGGCAGGAAGTCCACGGCATGTTTTTCTCTAGCTGGAGTTTTTAACGAGCTCTGGAAGGCAGGCACTGAACATACTGAGGTCTGGCTTTGCTAATAGTAACAAAGGTTAGTGATTCAAAATAAATCTTTTGACTTTTCAGGAGTTGTCAGTCAGTTTGTTATTTAATATTTGTGTGTTGCTAGCAACTTTTCCACATGCACAAACCTGTGTTCTATCCAGGTTAAGAGGACTCTTGCCTTCTCGTCTGTGGGACTGACTGAAGTTACTATTTTTCATCAAACTATATATATTATATATATGTTATCAAATGTAAATATTTATATATATGTTATCAAGCAGGCAAATGTGCGAGGTTACTAAATGTGCACTCTGATACAGCCCTTTGACTAATTTTTTTACCCTCCTTTCCAAGTTTGAGCCTTTCCCTTCGTTAGCGTAAAGTAATTGCATGATCAATTTTACTACTAAATCAGTCCAACCTCTCAACACTGGAGCTCTGAAAACTGTTAATGCCTCATCAGATAGAACATTGGCAAGGCATTTTCAAAATGTGTTTTTAGCTAAGTGATTCTGGGCACAGTTTGACCTTGCCTCCTCTACCCAAACCTGTGTTCACTGCTTGCTTGGCTGCATCCCTGGGTGCAAACCTCTCTTGGCAGCAGCTCAGACAAAGGCTGAAGACTCTAAGAAACCAGAGACATTTACTATGTTATTCTGTTTGAATTGGTGTGACTGTCAATTGGTATTTTCCTGTTGCAACTGAAAGTGTTCAATAATTCATACATTTTACATAAAGTCTTGTGACTTGTTCTTTTCCCACCCATGTCTGAGATAAGGCAGACTTGATGGCAAGCAGTGTTCAATTGAATGTGCATTTGTGCATTAAAAACTGCTGCTTCAAAAGGCTGATCTTAAGAGTCAGGGGCTTGTGTCAACACTATGGACTCTGTCAGTCTCTGATAACAATGCTGTCTTTTTGGGTTACATGGAAGGACTTTTTTCCCCACTTCAGTCACCTTAAATGCTGCCACTAATCCGTAGTCTGGTTACTTCGGAGTCAGGACAACATTGCAATGCATTGTTACTGTAAGGAGCCACAGACTGAACTAAGAGTGGAACTTCAGAAGCTGTGTGTTCAAGATCTGGTAAAATTTGGGGGGGAGGTTGTTTGGGGTTTGTATTTTTTTGTTTGTTTATACACGCTTAGTAAAGCTCCCTGTGCAGGCAGAAGTGCTGAAGGCATCCAGATATGTGTGTCTGCAGAAGCGCTATCCAACTCGGGGTCAATTGCTGCCTTACCCCAGCCCTTGCTCCCCTCCCGGTTGTGCCTGGGGTCCCCTGCAGAAGATGCTTCCTAGGTGTCCCACTTTGGACTGCAAGTTGTTTGGTGATGCTCTGGCTCAGGGACTTTGCCTGAGTGGGCACAAGCAGTAATTTCAGGTACCTCTGTACTGAGCTGAGGCAGGCCGAGCCACTCCAGATTTCCAAAGGCACCATGTTGAGCTGCTTGCCAGGGTGCTGGCTTCCAGCAGCGGGCAGCTGAGGCTGGAAGTCCCTGAAATCCTGCCAACCAACTCTGTGTGTGTGTGTGTGTGTGTGTGTGTGTGTGTGTGTGTGTGTGAGGAGAGGTGGAGATGGGGAGATGGGGGTGGAGTAGTAGGCTTGGGAGGGAGAAAAAGAGGGAGGGAGGGAGGTGGAGGGATAGAGGAGGGGAGGGGGCTGGATGCCTGCGATTGGTAAAGCTCCACGAAGGCATCTGCCAGCAGGACTTTAGAGGAATGTGAAACCAAATCATTTAGAAGTTAAAGATAGACGCAGAATACACAGCATCTTGAGCCAGGGTTTAAATTCATCCCTCTCCGCCTGGCTTCTCACAAAGCTCTGCTTGTCAGCTTGCCTGTGTCTCCTCTAACAACTCTAATATTCTCTTAAAAATAATATCATTCTGGATACTTTGGAATTACTAAGGTGGCAAAAGAGATCATGGTGCATACAGTAGGGTAAGTAAGAAGCTTGACTTCGCATGCATTTGCTGGAGTGGATTCTCTGGGTTTTCCTGCTGCTTTCAGAGCACTCTGACAGTTCCTCTAGGATGAGGTGGATACTTAAGTAATGCTTTCCCCAGGCGATTTAGTCCACCATTTCTCCATATGGATTACCGGAACTTTATTCCTCTGTGAAATTTACTCACAAGATTCCTTTTCTTGGCATTCCTAGGGAGTCTTGGTCTTTAAGAATTTTGCCATTACAGTTTGGAGTGCCGTTTTCCTATCAGATGAGTTTTGTTACATACCTTTGCTCTTCTTTAGTGGGAGGTTTGAAATGCTGCTTATGGTTACAAAGTTGAAAAGTGAGTTGTTTTCTATGTTAGAGAGGATGTAATCTAGTGTTTGCTTACTTGTTGGGCCATGGTTTCACTTAGGAACTATTTCCTCATGGGTAAATTTGAACACAACACAGAGTTAATTAAATTTAACCTTCTTGTTTGTTTGTTCCTAAATAGTGCTTTTACTTGGAGTTTAAGGGTTCTTTTGGTTTGGTTTTCTTTTTTTTTTAAAAATTTTGGCTCTCATTTTCTCTGAACAAAGTTCATCTATCAGTGATTTAAAAATGTGTGCATTTCCCTGGTAGTCATCACTTAGATAGTGAATTTGTGAGTAAAAAAAGAAGATGAAGGGTATCATATTTTTTCTAGAACTTAGCAGAAATAATTTCAATATCTAGCAGATACATCGCTTCATTGATCAATGTTTTTTTCAGGCAGTTTCTCAGAAATTTCTGGTGAAGTTGTGGTGTTCCTATACCCATAAGAATTTTATAATACAGAAACTCTGTGGGAAGTTAAATGTAATGTTTGTTATATAGCAAGAACTTGTAGTCTGAGAGTTTCATCTGAATCTGTGCTTTGAGTAAGTGTCACCTAAATGCCAACTTCATTTTTGCCATTTATTCTGGGTAGGTATGTTTTACGCTCATAGTAGAGGAGCTCCTAACTTTGGAGTTGGTGGCAGTTCACCCAAACATACTCAGAATTCCTGGCGTGTTAGTACTGCCCATAATAACCATAGGAAATAGGTGCTGTCTTTGGATAACTGGAGCGCCTAACATTTTTGGTTAGAGATATCACTGCTGAAAAGACTCACATAATGGCACTCTTTGTCTTGCAAAATATGTGGAACTGGGTGAATTAAAATAAAAACAGTTCCTTTGTTTCAAGGAAAGATGATGTGTCTGGTATGTTTTGGTATCTTTCTTGAATTTGATCAAGTTCATCCTAATTGATTAACTTGACCGAATTTTGAAAAATATTTGGGTATATTTGGTTGAGCAAATTTGCTGTGAAGTGTTTTCTGCTTAGTTAAGTGTAAGGGATGGAGAAGAAGGAAGTAGATAACATTTAAGTTAAATCTGGAAAAAACCAGGTGCAGGTGTGAGAAATGACGTTCAAGTCAGTTCTTTTATAATTTATACTAGTTGGATGTTCTTTTAACTAGCTCAGACTAGCTCAGCACTTCAGTCCCACGCTAAATTCCAGGCCAACAGTTGCTTACACTAAGGAATTACTGTAACATTCGTTTTGGTATTGAAGTTGAAGACCTTTGAAACAAAAGCTGTCAAGATGAGTAAAACTTGCAGCGGGGCTTGGTAAAGATGTAGTTAGCTTCTGGCTCTTGCACAGGATCCTGTGCAGCTTCAGGCAAGTTGTGTGAGCTCTAGGAGCCCCTGCAAATCAGAAGGGGGTGGAAATACCTCTGTTAACTTCTCTGTGTTGGGTATCTAGGTAGCAGTTCCTCCAGCTAGGCATCACCTCTGATAAGGCTTGACACAATGGGCTTCTGTTTTCAGATGTACCCTCCCCAAGGAGGGAAGAAGAATTCACATATTTGGAAGCAGGGGCTTACTGCACCTTTTAGAAGCTTCCTAAATTGAAAGAGAAAAATAGACTGACATTCAGAGGTGAGCAGAAAATAGAATTAATGTTCCATGGGAAATTCCTGAGTCAGTTCAAAATTAAATTGCATTTCCCTACCACAGTGTATTGCTTTTCAGAAGTTATAGTTCAGGAGCGTGATGTTCCCATTTCATTATCTGAGACCCTTCTCCCATAATTAAATGTCCAAGAGGCACTGGAGAGCTTTGTCACAAGGAAGCATGCTTTGTATTCTGGGAAGTGACGCTGCCTGAAAAACATCGCTGCTGGAAGGGAATAAGCATCTCACCCGGGAACAGGGAGTTCCCAGGGTAACTGCAATGTGGTATTGGATTGCCTCTAAAAAGTATATTCTGGCCTATCTAATCCACAACATGTTCCAGTTATCCTGGCAATAAATGGAAAATCTTCAGTAGACTGATATTTTCCCATAGAAAATATTGCTGTATTTGATACAATTTCTAAATTATTGTAATGTTGACATATTTGCTGAAAGAGAAAATCCTTGGCCAGCTGTTAGGGTGAGTTTTTCGCAGTTAGGGAGAGTGTGGTACTGCATGTGTTCAGTGGTTAATGGTACTACACGGCAGCATGATACTGCTGAGGCTCTTGGTGAGGGTGGGGTAGCTTTGTCAGAGCATGACGTGGGGACTAGGACCTCTCTACTCTCCCTCCTTCTCTCCCTGTCCTCTTCTCCCAACCTAGCCCCGTGCTCCTAAGGTGACTAGGATTTGTTGGGAAGCGGGGAGGGTGAAAGGAGAGAAGGAGACAACACTTCAGGCTTTTGTAACAAGGTGTTGCTAGGATGGTGACACCCTGTTCTCTGTGATCTTCTGGACTTCTTTCCCCCCTGCAGCCTTCCCTTCCTCCCTCGCATTTCCCAGGATCCCCAGTAATCCCACACAGGGGAAAATGGAGGAGTGCTGCTGAGACAGAGGGGATGGGAGGATGAGAGGGAGCCTGCCCCTGGCCCCCAGCCTCTTGCAGCTGCAGGGAGAGGAGAGATCATGAGGGTGCTGATCTGCAGGAGATAAGCAAGGGGCAGAACATTGATGAGGGGAGCACAGGACTAGAGCAGAAGCTGGTGCCTCTTGGTTTTGGGTGTTGTGTGAGTGGTTGAGGTGCTGCTCTGATGCTGTTACAGTGTTCGTCATTAGCATATGTCATGCTTTCCTGCTCCAAGGAGCTGACTGGTGTCTTCTCAGGACAAGCTCTACTTTGACACAGTCGGTAGTGTGTCTGCTTGTGGAGGAGGCCGGTCACGGTCCCTCCCTTTTTGGTTACCATTAAGTCGTAAGTGACTTTGTCATGAGAGTTTCACCTCTCTGAGGTGAAAATGGGTTTGCAGCAGTTTTTTCTTTAATAAATCTTACACTTCTTTCTTTGCAAACTGCTAAAACCAGTGCCAGGGATACTCTTACGGGTGTTAAAAATCCCTCCTTGCTAGACTTTACAATTACTGTACATGGTTCCCATTTTCTTTCTGTCATGATCTTTTTTTCCCTTTGTAAAACTTTTCTTCTAGCCTCATCTTCAGGCTTTTTGCAGTGATCATTTTGCCATAAACAAGAAAATAGGGGTGTCATCAGGAACCAGTTGGTAAGGAGTTTAAGGACTGTTTCCCCAGGGTTCCCTGACAATGTAATGGTATTTTCCTGAGCTCAAAAGTGCATAGAAGCAGCTTATAGTGATACAGTTTCCTTTGGGTCTTAATGAATTATCTGCTCCCAGTGACAGCAGCTAATTTGTTTTGGCAGAGTATGACAGTCAATGCTTTACACAGTGTGGCTCACTGTAGAAAACATCAGTTCTGTAATTTTGTAATTCTGTAAAAAAGACTCAAAACCACCCAAACCCAAAACTAATGCAATTATGATGTCCTATGCAGCCATGTTATCACCTCTGAGTCCATGAGCGGAAACCCAGGGAAGTTGCCAGTCCAACTGTTGTCGGACCTCCTGCACTTATTATTCATTCTGGCTCCTGGCATATCAGGGAATAAAGTACTTCCTGGCTAATTATTACGGTATACAGTGACTTTACCTGGAAACACAGCAATCCTTTCCACTAATAGGATGCTTAAAAATGCATCTAATTGCAGCTGTGGTAGTTGAGAGAATGGCTAATACCTAACAGTCTTGAAAAAACCATCCTCCCTGGCAGGGGGTATTACAGGAAACTGAGTTTTACCGTCTGTTTCCTGTGTCTGAACCAATTACATGGTCTCTTGCTATAAAACTTGAATTAGGGATTATACTCTGAGTAATAAAGAGATAGGAAAGCAGTGGAAATAATGAATCTTTATTTAATAATTTATTTCTTGGCATGGTGGTAGTTGTTTGCTGAACATAACCTTCCCTGGGGCCATGGAGGGAACAAGTCGGCTTCTGTGCCTGTGATCTTTGACAAGCCATGTAAGGGGCTTGGCATATCCTTTTCTGAGATTTGGTGACAGTGATAGTGGCCCACTTCTGTGAAGTGCTTCAGGATCAAGGAACAAAACATAGTACCTAAGTGCTGCATTCTTATTTTCTTTTATATCTATCGTAAGGCTTAGACTAGTCTGGTATGAAATACCTCCTTGAAAATTTGTAAGAACATTTGCAGTCAGTGGAACCTAAAAAAGGAAGGAGAAAAATGAAGCAGAGACAGAAAAGTCTGTGAGCAAGTAGACTTTAAAAGCAATTTAATGACAACTTGTGACTAGTTCTTTTAAACACAGTGGAAGTAAGCACAGAGGAACATGCTTGGAGTGAAGTTGTCCTTGAGTACTCATTACCAAGTAACAGCTGCACATGGAATTAGTAATCTTGTGTTTTTCCTCTACTGCATTTTAAAAATATCTTGTTTAATGGAAGTATATGCTTTCTAGTAATTACTACCTTCTCAGTGTGTGTTCATTCCTAATGTGACATTGTCCTTGGAATAAGATCAGGGAACGCTTTGATCCTTTCCAGTTTAGCTATCATGTGTTTCTGTCCCCCTACCTTTTTTTTTTAATACACAACTCATTTATATTGGATTAAGAGGCCTACTGTATCATTTGTGTGGTATGGAAATACAGTCCATTCCCTAGTTTTAGATCATTCTTTTTTTCTATAAATTGACATGAGAATGACTAACTTTACATCTAAAAAATGTGTTAAATTACAAAGGCAACACATTGATTTAAACATTTTTTAACTTCTGAGTTGATTATTCTGAAATCTTGTCACTTTTTTAATATGGACTCCTAACTGTCTTGTATGACTGAAACCTTTTCTCACCTACTTGAGAAATGAAATTTAGTCTGGGTGAGCTGGCCAGTCCTTTGCAGACTAGAACCCAGGAAAAAAGGCACATCATAGATCCAAGTATGAAAGCACTTGCTATTTCATGTATATTTTTAATTGCTATTACAATAACAAATATTTCACTTTTCTGTGTATATACACCAAGAGAACAACTTTCCAAACAGATCAAACAAGTTTCCGAACAAATCAAACAAAAAGCAAAGAGTTTTATGGTTTTGTGTTTGTTCTTAAAAGTTTGATCAATTTGCATGTCTCAGTAGGGAAAATAAATCACATCAGTTTCATGCAGGTACAAATTGTATTATGCTGGTTGGTACAGGAGTGCAAGAAGAGCTTAATGGAGGTGAGAGTCAAGTTGTGTTCTCTGCCAGGCTATTCTGTAAACAAGCCACTTTTTTACTTCTTAAAAAACCCACTTTTGATAATACCATGTATCACATTACTTCCCTTACAACCTGTTTTGCATCTTGGCTTCCCATCTCTCTCTGCCACCTTCCAGGCCTCTTTCATCCGAACCTCTAGGTTGTCTTCCCTCTGATTCCAGACATACAGTTGGTAGGCCCATTGTACACATAGTCACAGCAATCAGGGCAGGCCAGCAGCACATCCAGAAGTGGTAATTCAGCAAAAATCCTTGGCTCCATCTTCTCTGCTTGCCTACAGAGTCTCGGGGAGGAAATTTCTGGAGGAGACACATTTTCAAATACAAGAGGTTTTGTGTGGCTTGCAAGGAGCCCCTGAGCGTGTCTTCCAGAGACCCATGTCAGTTCAAAACAAAAGTCATGAGCAGAGGTGCAGACCTTCAGCTGGTAGAGCAGTCCTTTCCATTAGTAAGCTGTAAGGGTCCCTCAGAACCATCGTTGGGGGGCTGAAATACGACTTTTGTTAATAAGTTCAGTGGCTGTTCGCTGATAGTGGCAGAAAGATAACAGTTGTACCTGCTTGCCAGATTTGAAATTCTTATGTGAAAGCATGGAGGAATGAATGCTGATCAGCAAAAGAATGGTAAAATATTTCTTTAAGCAGAGGTAAAACTATTTCTTTTCAATAACTTTAGCTTTTAAAATTGCTGAAAATGTATAAATAACATATTCTGCTTGACTCTAATATGTGATATATCAAGTTTCAGGTCAACCATAAAATTTAGCAGAGCAACTAAAAAAAGTTATAGTGGTAAGTGGGGGGTAAGCAGAGGAAACTTGTTAAAATGATGACAGCAAAAAGCAATTATGTGACTCTAGGTGATAGTAAATACAATTTCATTAATCATCCAGCTAAATAAATAAATGAGGTAGTGGATGGTTGAAAAGAATCCAAGCAAATACAAGTTCTTCATCTACATTAAGTCTGGTAATGGATTCCTAAATAGAATTAAAAGTGTAAAGACTTTAAAGACTTTTTGAAGAAAGAAAAGTAGTTTCCAGGCTTAGATAAACTCTTCTCAGGACAGTACATTTTCATGGAAGGGAGAATAGGTGTTTGTGGAGAGTCACATGCAGTTAGTCATACCTCAGTGGTACCACCTTAGGCTGAATGGACCTAATCTTTGTTGTTACACTTTTTAATATCCATTTTCATTGAAACAGTGTAATCTCTATGAAAAAGTCATAAAGTAAGAAGATAGACTGATAATGTTTCAAACCACTCTCCTTTTCTGAAAGCAAAAATAAATTCCTTGTGTACCATGCATCCACTTTGGTTACTCTGTGTGTAAAGTACTAAATAAGTCATCCATTAGGTTACGTCCAAGAGAAACCAAGCTGTGCCAGAAAGCAGTCCCAGCCAGGTCTGTCCATACCTATTTCACAGGTCATTAGTCCTATCCTTTTTCTGTTGTACACCATTGTAGATGACTGCTTGGGCTTGTAGTAGGCATGACTATCTACACTGACAGACTCAATACAGAGCGAAGACACAAAACAGGGTATTTGAGCCTTGGAAGAAATAATCCTACTTGTTCTTCCACCCCTTCCTATCCACTGTTCCTGGTGGATAGAGCAAATAAAAAGAGGGGAAGTTTATGCAAATACTGGCCAGGTGCCTGATGGATTTGCAGTCTTTTGCAAATGTGTGTGCTAATTAAAAACTACCCACAAGTCGATGCCTTTCATGAGGAAGCATTGCAAGGGCATGCTTGGCTCCCCAGGCACACAGAGGCTGCAGTGGGGGTATGTAGTTCCAGAACATTCTATGTGCTCATAGCTCTTGATACCAGTACCAGCTGGGAACAGCCAGTGGGACACCCTTATTCTTTCCTTTTCTTCAGGAAAGGATAAGGGTTACTGTGGATGTCCAGTTGAACGTGAGTTGGCAATGTTGAGCTGTTGCATGATAGAAAGGAAAAAAAGGAAAGCATGATATTGGGATGCATAGGTAGCAGCCTGCAGGAAGTAATCCCCACAGTGGTGAATGCTCAGCTGGAGTCCTGTGTTCAGCTTGGAGCACTGCACTTAAGGAAACTGATGACCACTTTTGATGTGGAGAATAGGGCAGTAAAAATGACCGGAGATCCATAGGGCATGTCCCAGGGGAAATACCTGCAAGGTTTATGTTTTCTGTGCCTAAAGAAGAGGAGTCTGCTGAGGAGTGAGTAGGAGGCAGGCAGTTTTTCAAGCATAGATAGAACAGGCTGTTGAAAGAGTAGGCCACTAATCTCTTTTCTGTGCCACAGACAAAGAGAAATGGATCTCAAGTGAAGCAAGAAAAAGGAGGTAAACTGAACAAAAGTGTTATCCCTGAAATACACTGCCAGTGGTTCATGTGGAATCTCCATCACTGTGAGTGTTAGGAATGGCTTTAATAAACATGACTGAAGTGTATCCGACTTTATCTCACAGTGGGAGGTGGATTACGTATCTTTTCTATCATCCCTATGATTTGGTAATATGGGTGATAGTACTGCATATAGAATTGCTTTAATGATAGACATGCTTTCTGCATTCTGGTTTCAAAGATATCTCTGCAGAGTGAAATGTGTTTAGCTGAGGTGCAGGAGGCACTTAATCATCATATAATTTCCTCATTTTGAAATGTTCTTTAGGTAAGTGGTTACGGCATAAACAGCTGGCTTTGCATTTCAGCTCAAATATCATTGTCCTGAAATACTTGGGGACATCACTTTGTCAGCTGGCACTTGACAGTCCATCCTAAATTTGAAACATGTAATTGGATTCTTTAGTTGAAATCCGAGTTTCCTTTGAAGTCAGGGGGTTTTATAGGGTAAAAATTTCACACTGAGGATACAGTGGTGCCCGCTTGTACGTGCTTAGCTTTACTGTCCTAGTCAGGCCTGTTGTTTTCAGGACAAGGATACAAGGAGTGGGTTGTAAGAGTGAGTAACCTTTGCTATGGCAAACATTTGGTTGCAGAGGGGGGCCTTTGGATTGCTTGTGTGGGTGAGTGAGAGCTTACATCAGGCATTACGTGAGGTGAATTAATTACTTTTTCCTTTTTTCAGATAATGTCAACAAAACTAATTTACACCATCTGTTCTAAAATAGAGAGAGGCAGCCAGTAGAAAAGCAACACCCATTTTGTTTTTTAACATTTCTTCTGGTAATATTTTAGGCATTCTGTATTCTCTTTAGTAATGTAATTTCTTTCCTTTTTCTCACTGGGGAGAGGGGTGTTCTCCCCCCAGTGTATTTTTTTATTGCCAGTGGCCTTTAAATTTGCATTTAGCATTCTGATGGTTATAGCTGCAAGTTGAATGTTTCGCCAGCTACTGGTTAATCCCTCCTGATATGCATGCAGATAAGTCTCCAGTTGCAATGAATTGTAGTAGTTCCACTGAAAATACTCCGGCTTTGCTTATACCAGTATTAATTCAGAGCAAGTTTGCTCTTCACAGATTTAAAGTAGATGATAAAATTTCATCCTTTCAAAGAGATCACATTGATGCAGAAACTCAGGGTGAATCTCAGAGCTGAGAGTTAAATTTTTGTGCTTCATAATGTGTTGTTGCATTTCACATCCAGACTTCTTTGCAGGCTTCTCTTAACTGTGCAGTGATGTGCTATATGTAGGAATTGCATATGTATACCTGAGGCTAAAATAAGCCCACAAAGGAAGCACAAATCCCAGACTTTAGGACCACCAATACATCAGTTGTTAATAACCTTACAGTGTTATTATAGCTAACACTACAGACATAATTAAATCGGAATGATTTGAAACTGCCATTAGGGGGAAGAAGGCGGAGGAAAACAGTTTCATCCTCACAACATCATGTTTTCATTGACCTACTTACAGTAGGGAAGAAAATGTGTCCCTTCCCATTACAGCAGAATAGGTTTGTTCAGCAATTTTATAACACAACCACATAAGAGAAGACTGGCTTTCCTGACCACTCCAGGAGGATTGGAAAGGAGAGTAATGTTATTTCACACACTTAGAGCTAAGACGTGTAAGTTCCTGTCCAAGCAATAATGTTATTAATTTAATCAATTTGGCAGAACGTGCGTTGAGTGGCAAAAAGAAGGGGAAAAAACCCTTACATTCAAAGGTGACAGGAAAAGGGCTGCGCTTGGTCTGCAGCTGTGCAGAGGGAGCTTCTGGGGCAATTAAGTTTCCTTCGTCTTCTCTGGTTCAAAGTCCCTGCCATCCCTGAGACCCTCAGACCTCCTGCGTGATGTGCCTTGCAGCTGAGCAGCCCTGCAGCCTGCTTTCGCTTCAGCAGGAGTTCCCTCGTGAGCTTCACATCAGGGAATTACTGAACTGTATGAAGGGATGGCACAGGGCCTAACCCTTTTTGGGTGTGCAAACTCACATTGACATCGAGCCTCTGTGATGTGCGAGTGTGGGCACACAGCCTTTGGGGCTGCCGGGCTGGAAGCAGTGGAGTCCTGAACATCAGTGCGAGGTACAGCACCACCTCTGCATGTCCAGCGTCCCTACCGAAGTCACCAAGCAGGGGGCCGTGGCTGCAAAGCCCACCGCATCTGAAACACCTCCAGAGAGAAATCCTGGGTGCTCTTCCTCTTCCACATCTGTCTCATGAGCAAAGACAGTGAGATGCAGGTGTCTGGGCTACTCCAGCCACGGGGCACGGTGGTGCCCATTGGGTAGGCAGCACATGGAGCTTGAGGTGCTACCCTTTTCCTCCTCCAGACCTGTGCATGTGGTATTTAAGGTTTGTTGTCCTACGCCTGAGTTAATAAACCGTCTTTATCTGAAAATAAACACCTGCGGCTAGTACTTTCTAGGCTGCTCGGGTCACATTCCTCCACAAGGTGTTGTTGGTAATTTAGTATTGTCAGAGGCATTAGTCACTGCCATAGTAGCTTAATAATGCACGGTAGGAGCCAGCTGGTAATTAACAAATTAGAGATATCATCTACATTTTCCTCAAATATTTCGCATGTAGCAAAAATAATTAGAAGTAGAGCAGTTAGGGTGTTTAAAGCTGTTATGTATATTTAAAACATCTCAACATGTTAGGAAAGTATTCATTCTTTTAAAGGTCAACGGGGCCTAATGTTGCTGCTGTCCAGGATTCACCCATACACACCAAAGAGTTGTGAAGTAGAGAAAGAGCCAGAGTCCTGTCTTTGTTTTTTTAACCCTTTAATTCTGCCTTTTTTAGGAAATTTATTCCAATGGCTGACTTCTGTGCCTGTTTTTAGGAGTGGCATGACTTTGTAGGTCTCTTTTGCACTTCCTTTCATATTAGAAGCATCTTGAATTGGAAGGTTATGTGCATGTGCATGTGTGATGAAAAGATGAAATCAGCTTGTAATTGAAGTGAAGGAGAGAAAAAACCCCCACAAATTGTATAAAACTGTTTAAGTGGGAAAGACACAACAGTATAAATGAAAGTGACAAGGAGTTTCATTATGTAGTGTAAGTAAAATATGCCAGTATGCACGAGCTTGCCTTTACTCACTTGGCATCTCCTTATTTTATCACCAGATGGTGACCAACAGTTTCAAATTGAGATGCTCTGAGGTTACCTGAGTGTGATGGCTGAGCGATAGTATACCTTGATATGTCTCCCTTCCGTGCTGCTTCAGCCCAGTACTCCTTGATCCTCCTGCAGCCTGACTCCAGGACTCAGGTCTGAGTATCGCAAGCCTTTGACTCTGCTTTTTCTCCGGGGCAGGATCTGATGTGAGCACTCTGAGGCAGAAGAAGCAGGGAACAGAGCAAGCGGTCGGAGGAGCATCATTTCTACGGGTAGGGTGCAGTTAACTGTCTTCATGGGGAGCTCTTGGGTACTGGCAGTGGCTTTGAGAAGTACGATTTATGTCTTAAAATATTCTTCTTGGAGATTAAAAAATGCAGTTGAAAATGTGGCTGGGTGCTTCTTGATACAGAGCGCAAAGTTTTTGTCAGACAGTGACGGTTTGTGTTCAGGCTTTGAACATAGGGTACAAATGTGAGCAGCTGTAAAATGCACTGCAGAGAAGAATCTTCCCTGTAATACCTTTGCTACATTTGTTCACCTCTACATTGTTTGATGGAAGAGCACTGGGGATTTCAAAGCATGTGTTTCTGAAGCTTATGAAAGAAAGGGAATTCCATATGCAATTTCTGTTAAGATTTTTAGCCTCTTAGAGTCAGACTCAGGTGTTTGGAGTGCTTTCTAATACCTTCTGGTGCTAAAGCGCAGATGGTAGAGGTAGAAAAGGCCTGGTAAGTTATTCACACAATGCTGATAACAGTGTAGACTTGTTTTGTGCATCCTGAATTCTCTTTTGTTGCTGTGGGTGGCTTTTGTTTGGGGTCTTTCTGGTAGTGCTTCGTGCTGACTGTTGCCTCAGCAGAAAACCTTCCCTGTTTTTACTGTGTAACAGTACAGCAGGAAAGCACAGGCAGCAGTGGAGTCACACTGCGTGCAGACACAGCGAGAGAGTGACCCTGCTGACTGCACTCAGGGCGGGTGAGAGCCGATATCTGAGAGGGCAGACAGAAACACAGAAACATGCCACCCTTAACTTGCGCTCCCACAGCAGTGGTGAGAACAGGCCTCACATCTCCCAGCCTAGCTGAAAGCAGCACAGCAGATAGTTTTTGCAGTGCTGCTGGCAGTCCTGGTCCCTCCACTGTCCAGACCAAGGAGCCTGTTGAATGCATCACTTCTCTCTTTGCTGGTGTTTCTGGATTTCCCCCAGTGCAGCCCAAGGGCAGAGCATGGGTGTGGTCCCACCTGATTCTGCCCCTGGCCGTTGGGTGGCAGCTTGGCACACACAGAGAGACCTGGCAGGGCTCCTGGCATCTACAGTGGCCAGGCAGACCAGAGACATGGCTGGACTGTCTCACCTGTGGGTCTCTCCCAGTGACAGAATCAGCATTTCCTATTGCGGGAGCTGGTCCTGCGGACAAGGGCCCTTGAAGTTCATCCAGGGATTACAAGGCACATCAAATTTTACTGCAGTTGGCACCAGAGAAAATCTTTCACATTTTTCATCCCCCCTGAAGCCCTTCATAATAAACAAACAATTACACAGACTTTGTAATGATTATGAAGCCTTTTAAACTGCTGTGTAAATATTGGTACTACATTTAAAAAATTATTTTTCATCCTTTGTGTTAATTCAGTTCATGACCTTCACATTTCAGGTTTTAAAATGCCACTACATTCCGTAGAAGACTAGATTACTGTTGAGGGGAATGAAAATAAATACCGTAGTGGGGGGAGGAAAAGTTGTGTTTCTTCAAACTGATACAGTTCATGTAATTGTGGAAGGTAGGGGTTGTCTTTAAGACCTGTCACTTCCTTATACTGATGCTTTTGAAATATTTGGACACAAGTCATGGAGCTGTCTTTTCACCTGGGAGTGAAGAAAGGCATTCAGTCTGAACCTCCTTAGCTGCTGCCTTTCTTACGCTACATTTTGGGTTAGTATTTCTGCAAAGAGGCTATACAGAAACCCCAGAGCAATTTAAGCCTCTAAGATGTCTCTGTTCTGTAGTTTATTTTGGCAAAATAAGATCCATATAGCTCTGTATTAAGGGAGTATTGTGATATTTGGATATTGCATTCAAAACACTTCCATTTCAATATAATTGCTCAAGACCAGTCTTTATATAGGTAAAATATATTATTTGCTGCATTCCTTTTATTCTGAACAATTCTTTAATTTTATTCTAGCCATATAATTTTCTGGAAAAAAAATCCTTTACTTCTGTAACATTTTGTTCTATGCTCTTTTCCTCCATTGTTTAAATCAGACTTAGGCTGTGTTTTCATATTTTATTTTTATTTTATATTTGGGAAGCGGTAAGCTAACATATGTGTTCTGTGTTCAGTCTGGATGACTAAGTAATTCCACAAAGACTGCTGTTCACTGGCTGATCACTGCACTTTCAATTTACTTTTATGAACAAAGCCAAAGCCCCACAGCTGAACAATTTGATTCTGAATGCAGATGGCTAAGCTGGAAATGCATTTATTTTCTAGTTTTTGGCACTTATAGGTGAGATTCAAGAGTCCCCACCAGGGTTGCATGGGCAGTAGGAGAAGTTCTGCAGTCACTGTGAGGAATTTTGTTTCAGCTTGGGAGTGATCTGCTGTTAGAGTTATTCAGTGCTCTGCTTACTCCATGCTTACAGAAAGTATTTCCTTTTATTTCAAAAAGCCAAGCAAAACGTCATTCCCAGCCACTGCCTCAATGTCTTCCCTCACTAAAATAAAACAACAGGTGACTAGATCTTGAAGTGTCATATCTGGCATGTTTGGCAGTTGTTTTCTGCTTCTTGGTAATGCTGGGATATGAACTTGAGATCATCCCAGCTGCTCTGGCCACCTCTCTGCTCACTGAAATAAAGGCTGCCTGGTTTAATCATTACTATTTGCTGACCCTGCTTTTACATGTGCGCTTAACTTCGTATATAGTATCCCAAACACTGTGTGTAAAAATCTATGTTGGCACCTTGCAGTGAGAATTTCTCTGCCGGTGGGAACCCAGGCACGCATGCGTACGTTTCGGAAGCAAATGGTTATAGTGATACGTGCGAGCTTATCTGCTCAGCCTGTTCATTTGAACGTAGCCTTCCGCGATTAATTGGCAGGATGAAAAATTCAGTCCATCCTGTTTATAATGATGTGTGTTTATCCAGTCCATTGTTAAAGCTGGTGGTGTTGTTCATGCAGGATTTTTACTTCTATGTAAGTTTTGTTATATTTTGATCTCCTGCAGCACCCAACAAACTTTTAAAAACCATTCCCCCAGAAACTGTTAGTTCACTGCGATTATAAAAGAACATGTGTATGAATCACAAATGAGAATATTACCCAACAAGATATTCCTAGAAACAGGAGAGCACTTTACGTCCAATACAATACATTAATAATTTATAAGTAGTAGTTGGCCATTAAAATGTTGGGGTTTTTTTAATACTGTACATTGAGTACAAGGATGACGTGTAAAGCTTTTTCACTGAATATGTTTGTGGGCTTTTGAAACTCTCTTAAGTTTCCATCCGCACACTCTTGTCACAGATTTGAAAAGGAAAAGCTCAAATACAGTAGTACATTTAGAGTGTGAGTATATATGTATGCATGTCTATATACACATATGTAGATACATGTGTACAGATACATTCTACAAACTTTTGTCCTTAAGGGAACTCAACAGTGTGCTTGGTCCCTCTTCATTTCTACAGAACTTCTCATGAAAAAGTGCTGAGACACTTTCACAGTCAGGATCTGTTGTCACTGTAAGCAAGTTTCTCCAGTGAACCGAAGTCTGATAAATCTAGCTGAGCTGTCATTTCCTTGCAAGGCTTTATCCCTGGGTTGGCTTCAGACATACATGTTTGTAAATGTCACCAATGTGAGAAAAAGAAAGAAAGGAATGAAGAAAGCTTCAAGGAAAGTTGTTTTGAATTTCCTGCGTGAAGGTGTGGTGTCCCCACTCCCCATTCAGATGTAGGACGTGTCTGCAGATGGCAACATGAGCTCCCCTCCGTCTCTTCTCCAGGCTGGTGGGATGTTCTCCAGTGCCAGTCACGAGTTGCAGAGCTCACTTAGCACCACACTGTGCCCAGTGATGATGCACAGCATTTTATCAACTGCTGATGCTGAAAACAACTTAGAGCTGCCTTGTACCTGGACAGCTCAGGGAGGAAGCCGGGGTCTGACAGTTATGGCTCATGAAGGCATTCCCTGGATGGTGCACATTTTTGGAGAAGGTGATGGAGCAGGAGACCTTTCTGGTACAGGGTCTTGGTCTGACTCCTGCTTTTGGAGCAGAAATGTTATTATCATTACGAATTCTGTCACCACTGGGCAGTGATGCAGAGCACTGTTCGGCTTCCCTGGGCAACTTTACCTCAGCTCCTTTGCTTTGGACGGGGAAACAGGGCGAGGAAACGGACCAAATGCAGAACTGCAATTGTTTTGAAGCAACTTTGCACTGCATTAGTGGAATAAAGGTACAGTCTGGGTCATTTAATTTCCCTTGTTGACGTAGGCAACGAATCAGAGGATAATTAGCCACATCTGATAACTTAGCTTTTAAATAGAGAACAGGACTTCCCAAATACTGTAGGAAGTGGCAAAAGCAGCAGGAGAGAACAGGGGTAACACTTGTAAAGTATCTTCTTTTTAAAGTGCTGAAGTTTGGGCTAAAGAAATTGCTGTTTTTCTAGGAAGAAGAGTCCGTGTAATGACTAAGTTGGTTCCCACCTCAGTCCCTTCCACTTGTCATACCGGAAGATATAGCAGCTATGATTCCTGTAGTGGTATTTAAAATGACAAGCATATTTAAATCTGAGTTTGCTAGTGAAACTTGGCTAAATCTATCACACCAGCACAATAATACCATGCGAACTTTACAATTTAAACCAAATCCCGTTTGGCTCTGATGCCATTCTCAACCTCATTATGGTGAGCCATCCCAGGTGGCTCATGTTGTGTGCTTTCAGATCAATCTGTAGTAATTCTTCTGTTTCTCCCTTTTTCATGGCCCCTCTGTAGACCAAGGTGCTTCATGTCCCCTTCTCAGACTCTCTGGTTGAGGAGTGATGACATGAATGGCTTTCCCTCTTGTTTTTATCTGGCCAGCAGCAATCTTGAGTAAACTGGATGTGTGTGGTTGTGGAGCAGGGAGGGAATATGGTCTTGGACAGAGACCAAAATGAAGGTATTCCAGAATGGCTTTGTGCTTTACCTTTCCTCATGGGGTCAAACCCTGAAAGAGATCAGACTGTCTGAGTGTTAGAAAAAAAAATCCCCTCTCCTCTGACACCCTATTGCCCTCTGCCCTAATGACTGTTTGGAAAGCACATCCATTCATTCATAAATGCATTCATTTTTCATTCATGAAATAACCTTGTTTATCCTCTAGGATTATTGGTGGCAAAAGACAGTGCATTGCATGCATAAACTTTACATGGCTTTAAATGCAATGTTATCCTTTGTGTCTGATTTTCAGAGATGCTAAGCAGCTATAGCTGATGCTTCAGCTGTAGCTGAAGGCCATGGAAAGCCTTCATGGCAGTCACATGACAGTGAAGTGTCACTCTCTTTACCAAGTATCCCCTATTTTGCTTTCAGCACCAGACCTTAGTAGTCACAATTCAACCATTTATTGAAGGTGAGCGCCTTATCTTTTGTCTCCTATTTATCAAATCTTGTACTTGTGATTTATCCTTGGTTTATGTCATCGTATGCAATTCATGATCCAGAACAAAAGTTCTTCTGACCCTATAGAAAATTGATGGGTAGAACTGCTTGAAAAATAATCTGCACTGGAAATCTTATTAAAAGTGAAATTCAACTAGTTATTACAGAATTGACAATCTGATTCATTCATCTGTCCAGGGCAGAATGGAAGGTCAACTAAAATTTGAACCATTGCTAAGGAAGTGTCACTTCATATTAGTGTAACAGGCACTTCAAAGATAGGATCACACATTCCTAAACGTAAGAGGTGCAAAACCCACTTACAAACGTAAAAGCAACAACCTGTACAAGTATCATTATTGAGTAGGACATTGGTATTATAATCTTTCAAGTGACAGCTTTATCTGATTTAATTCATCATGAAGTGAAGAGTTTCTGGTGTGTCAGGGGTTCTCTTGACCTGACACAAGAACTTTATAGCTTAACTTTATAACCTCAGGAAATCAAATCCATCATTGCAGTCCTAAATCTATCCTTTCCCTGAAGATACTAAAACTTTTGTAATACCCACTATTTACTACACAATGGAAACTTAAAAATTCTAAAACTTTGCCTTTTGTATCTCACACACTCAATCACATTGAAGTGTCTGAGAACATATTGCAAGCTACTTGTTTGTTGGTTTTTATTTTGGAATTAGCAGAAAATAAAAAGCTCTTTAACCTCCACCAGTTTTCACTTAAATGGAGTTGTTCAGAGAACTGCAAATGTTCAGTGATTGGTGCCTAGGTGGAATCTTTTGTGTAACTGCAGAAACATTTTAAATTTGTCCAGTGAATTAGGAAAAGAGACTTCAGCGCTGGGTGCTCTTTGTAGTCTCACAGATAGATCTGAGGTACAGTCCTGACCACACTGTCATCACATGGCTCTAGAAACAGTCATGTACTGCCTCAGAAGAAGGAGGTGCTTTGCCTCTTCCTCCAGAGGTTGGTTTGTGTAAAACCTGCTCCAGTTTTCCTTACAGCATGCTGATAGGATTGCCTGTTGCTTGTCCAGGTATCCTGTTTCTTGCAGCTAATCTGAACATGCATCTCAGGTTTCTTTTCAATCTGCTGAAATATGACTGTGATAATTTTATCTCGACAGCCTGTATGGCTCCACTCGCATTTAACAGTCCGTCTGACTGGCTGTGGGTTTCAGGCACATGACCTTGGGAGAGGTAGAGACTATTCATTTGTGAAAACCTTCTCTGTCAGGGTGATGGTGCATGTGCTTGTGTCTGGTATAGCTTTGTAAGGCTGTGGCAGACACAAGAAACTGTCCTTTGGTGTCTCTCACTGCCCAGTCTGGCCACAGAACAGTTTTTCTGGGCTTGTCTGGGTTCAGCTGGCAGCTCTGCTTCCTCTGCTTCCATCCTGTTTTTATCTTACTGCCTATTTTCAGCTTAGTGGAAGGCAGTTGATAGTATAATGTGCGATTAGCAAAACATGTAAATTCCTGACTATGTAATAGATTGGTAGCACCGCCAATTAGGAAAGTTACCCAGCAGTTCCCATTATAGTACCCTGGTTTTCCAGGTATTTATGAAACTTTTAATATTTGAACCAAAATTTTTCAAGCTAGCTGTTTTCCTTAGCCCATGTAGTTTTGAATATTGCAGCTCAGGTGATTCAGTAAGACTGAGAACAAGGTAGGGATAAAAATAAGTTGATTTTTCTCATGTTTAAAGAAAATCTTGAGTTATTTTCTTTGGTATGCTTTAGTATCCTTGTACATTGAAGCAAGGATGTAAACTTCAGCAGAGCACATGACCTTTGTGTGAGGACTACTACTCTTACTTGTCCTGTGAAAATCTACCTGTCTTTGGCCTATACAGTAGCCCTCGGGAAAGTAAATCCAGAGCAGATTATCCATGTTAAGAACCGGCTGTAGATGAAGATCTTTGATGGAACCAGTCATTCTACAGGTGCTGGAGAGCCTCTGTGTCTCCTCATGGCACCTAAGTTGTTCCTTAGTCCTTAAGCACTGCCAAGGTTTCTGCTGTATTCATCTTCGAGTGGCTTCTGGCACACAAATGTGTACCAAGGAGTCAAATACTGTCCTCATAAGTCTTACACACACCAAGGGACACGCTGCAGTTTCATGGTCAGCCTGAACTTTGGCACCTCCTGTCTCTTAAACACTGAGGCTGCTAAAGCAAACAAACACATAGCACTCTTGTTACCAAATTCCTCTGGAATAATTCTTCGAGTAGTGTGGCACTGTCCTTGTTTTGTTCAATAAGGGTGCAGTTTCTTTCTAGCAGTTAATACTGCTTAGCATTCCAAACAACCTTGATGGAGGATCCCAAAGTACTCTGGGCTTTCTCATCTGACTCACATGAGGTATACATAGCATCTACGCTTTTGGCAGTATTCCAGCAGGACAGGCAGGGAGCAGGAGAGGGACTTTTCTTGTTCTCGGGCAGCACTGTCTCAAGGGAAGGAAAGTGGCTTACATTCAAAGTTCATTTCTATTTTAGTTTATGAAGCAATGCTTTTCAAAACTTCTAGGTTTCTGCCCTACATCCAGCCCTTAGCTAAACAGATCTCAGAGGGGAAAAAACAAGCAGAAGGAAAATAAATATGTGAACCTTTTGAAACCTTCGTCATGGCACATTGGCCAGTACTGAGTAGAAAATAATCCTGCTGTCATCAGTGGTTTTGATGTTAGGATTACACCTCTGCATTTTTGCTGTTCTCTATTAGCAATCATCCTTTTCTTCAGAAAGAGCCTTTTGGTTCAATTTCTGTTTTGTTCAGTGTTGTCAGATGAATGTTACTTCCTAGTTGGTAAATGCCACATGCTTACTATGTTTTATCCATGAGTAGATTTACTTGAGAGCAATGCGAATGTCGCATGATGAAGGGAGCAAAGAGTTAATGTTTTTTACTGAGCTGCATAATACTTTTGGATACATTTCTCTATTGATCCCCCAATCCTCTTATATCTGCCTAAATAAGTTCTTTATCATGGAAAATAACTTTGCAGTTTATAACACTGTGAGATCACTTTCCCCTCAGAAGATCTATTATATATAGTCCTTTCTTGTTTCAGACACACTGGTGTCTGAACAAAATTCAGGCAGATGGGAGTGGTGGCATCTTAAAGAGATGCACAAATTAACAGGTCCTTCTCCCACTTATATGTAATAAAAAGCCTTTGGGATTTGTTTATGATCTCCTTCACAAGATTTTCTGTGCTTGCTTCTCCTGCGTTTCACTTTACTGGACCTCATGTTTCTTGACTGCTCGATGAGAAACATTCTGACCAAGGCATAAAGAACATGAAGAAGGTATGAGTACAACTCAGTGACTCCACTCTGCAAACAAAAAGTTTCCAAACTTATAAAATCATTAATCAACTGGACAACTAAAAATAGGAATGAGCACCATAATTAAGTGGTTTACTAAAGACATGATCTTTTATTAATGTGAGGCAGATTTTCCCACTACATGGGAATACATGTTTGGAAACAAGAGAAGACATTCCACCTGCCAGCAATGTACTCCAGACAAAGGTTGCCTTCCTGACTTTGTCAGGCAAACAGTCAATTTCACATACATTAATTTGTGTGATAACCCACAGGCATTGGTATAGTGATGTAATAAGGGGTTTAGAAAGCTATCCTGAACTCAGTCATTATTTCAATTTAAATCCTACCTGAATAAATGGATTACTAGCTGCTCACACAAAAATATTTCAGTTAAGACAGGAGAGTAACTGGTAAACTCCATGGACAAACATATTTGCCAGGTTTTAGATAATGCAGGAAAATTGTTAGCCTTATGTTACAGAAAGGGGAGATGCTGAACTGAACAAACTGATGTGCAGATACGAGCAACTGTGAGTTTATATTGCTATTGCAAGTAGTTTCGTGTGTGCAGAAATAACTGCTGTGCAGGCCAGGCAGGGTGCCAGAGTCATCTTCTCTGCTTGTATGGTGCTGAGGTTGCCAGCACTTACCCCAAAACTGACGTAGCTGTTGGCATAAGCCTACACTAGGAGTGATCACTTTGATGCCTGAAATATAACGCAGTGTATAGGCGACTGCTTTACGAAGGGAGCAGCAGAGATACGAATTTTGTGTCTGTGATGAGAAGTAACAGATGGGTGTTTGCTGGAGGCAGGAGAGGGGAATGGGAGGGCAGAGCACAAGCGGGATTTTGCTGTTGATGTCCTGCCACTTCCCGGGTGCTCTGACCAGAGCCCTGCCACAGCATTATGTTGGAGGAAGCCCAGAGGAGGGCCACAAAATTGAGAAGGGGACTAGAGCACCTCTGCTCTGAAGACAGGCTGAGAATGTTGGGGCTGTTCAGCTTCGAGAAGAGCAGGTCGTGTGGAGAAGTCATAGCAACCTTCTAGTATCTGAAGAGGGCCTACAGGGAAGCTGGAAAGGGACTCTTCATCAGAATCTGCAGTGATAGGACCAGGAGTAATGAGTTCAAACTGGAAGAGGGGAAATTTAGGTTAGATATATGGAAGAAATTCTTTACTCTGAAAGTGATGAAGCACTAGAAAAGGTTGCCCAGAAAGCTTGTGATGCCCCGTCTCTGGAAGTGTTCAAGGCCAGATTGGATGGGGTTCTGAGCAACCTGTTCTAGTGGAAGGCGTCACTGCCCATGGCATGACAGATTCAGAATTAGATGATCTTTAAGGTCCCTTCCAACCCAAATCATTCTACGATTCAATGATTTTGTTTGCATACCGAATTTAGGTTTCTGTGTACAAATGGATTCAGAAATAAAGGCTTAAAATAAAGGAAAAAAAGCATAGATTCCAAAAAGATTTAAAACCTTGGCTGTGTAATTGCAAGTAAGAATCTGTGACAGTTACTTTCTAATCATATAAATCAAATGGCCTTTAAACAACAAAACCATTCAGATGATCAGCTGGGAAGTGGATTTAGGATGTCAGCTCAAGTAGACTCACTCTACTGACATTAAATATAACTTTGGAAATGAAACTTTGCCTCTGGCTGCATGATAAAGACTCCCGCTCTCAGATAAAATATGTGGTTCTCAGGATACGTGATACCATGTACTCCTAACCCTGGGAATTTGCACCTTATGCAGCAGATCAGAAAAAACAATATAGGCACTGCACAAAGAAATAAGATATGGCTCATTCACAAAAAATGTCATTGCTTATGCCATCAGTTAATAGGCAGCCCAGCATATACCAAAACTACTTTGAGAAGTACTTTGTTGTTTGAGGATTTTCTTTCTTGCTTAAAGAATATTGTGCCATCAGTCCTTCTACACTCAGGAAGAGAAGTAATTTTTTTAGTATTTTTTAGAGCATTATCGTTTTCATACTCTTCTGGGATGTGTCCTACCTTAGTACCACCTCATTTAATAACATGTATTTTGAATTAAGGATACTTGATTGTAAAATGATCATTCTTAGAGAAGCTATTAAAACTGAAGTACCCTTTAAGAGGCAAAGCACTTTTTATGAATTCTATTTGTGCATTACCTGGGCTTGCCAAAGAGTTTTGTTTGTGTATATCCCAGAGCATAGCAATTTCTTGGATAGAGGTGGTTTCTGTCTTTATTTCTTGCTCTAAGCATATGGTCAGTGCTAGAGAAGAAGGCCAGAGTTTGCCCTAATTGGGTCAGATTCTGGCTTCTGAGAGCACCTTAGTGTGCAGCTCATAAAAAAAAATAGGACAGAAACAGTAAGTATAAAGGATATGATCTTTATCAAGGTAGTTTTAGGTCTGAGTAGTCTGTCAGGATTCTCACTTATGGCTATGGAGGGCTGTAAGGAAAGCTGCAATTCTTTCAGATAAATCAGCTGCTCTGATTACCATTATTATTAATATTTTAGAAGGAAAAGGCTGATTTTGAAACAAAGTTTTTTAAGCAATGTGTCATTTTTACATCATTTTGGCAGGAGCTCTGGCATCCAGGTTCAAATATCTTGCTGAAGAGGTGGAGACCTCAATATATTAAATAACTCACTGACTAAGACACTATTCTAGTACACACACCACGGAGATGCCTCTGGCACCAGGACAAACTTGGATGGCACAGCACGTGTCCATACCACTGAACTCATCCTACAGAGAGGGTGTGACCACAGGCAAACACCCTGCAAACTCCCAAACTGTGCCCAGGAGCCATTTGGAGGAAGGAGGGCTGTGTGGGAACAAAACTGTACTGGGACCACTGTAATGCTGTAGCAGTGTAGGCAACAGCTCCCAGGAGCATGTCCTTGCCCAAGTTTCACTTGCTAATATGGACATAGTCTGATCAGGGAGGTGGGACCACGTAAAGAAGTGGTGGTTTGGTTGCCGTCGCTCGCCGTCATGTTGCAAGACACGGGTTATGAACCTCGTTAAATGCTGTAATAGGTTATTCAGTAACTCTGGGCAAGCTGCCTCCCTAACAGCTCCCGAGTTAAGCTGGAACAAATCTGCCCTGGGAAACGCCAGAGCCCAGCTTGACTGCTTGTCTTCTGCTGGGCAGGATCTTGCTGTCAGCAGGGCTTTTCAAGAGATATTACACATTTGCTTTCAAAAGCCATGAAAATATTTGTGTGGAAATCTTGCCATTGGATACGAAAAAGTTTGTCTCCTGGGCCCAGCACTGTACTCAGTGTGCTGCAGTAAATCATTGATGCCCTAATTTCTGGAGTTATTTTTTTTTTCCCAAATTCCTCTCTATCTGGCATTCTGTTTTCTCTGTTTACAAAGAAGTATTTGTATTGGTACCTTTTACTGGAACCTCAATGCACATAACAGAGTTGATGTTGCTGTGTGTAAGTAAAAACATGTAGCTCTGTTGTCCCTGAGTTGCCAGATATGTGTGCAAACAGCTAAACAATCTGGATGGGAAAATTTGACTTCAGGACTATACTAAGCTTCCAGGGCTTGTCAGCATTGGTTCAAATAGATCCAGATTGTGTCAGGATACGCTTGTGTAGGTGTGAGAAGAATCAGTCAGGAGGTGAACTAAAGGACTGCACTGATTCTTCTTCAGAGGAAAATTTTTCGTGAGTCATGGCTATAAAGGAAGTATTTGTTTATATGCACAATACTGAGCAGACAGTTCATTCTACACAGGCTGTTAAAATTAAGTGCTCAAAGTTTGTGTCCATTTCTAACTGTTACATGAAGATCTTTGTGTTGGTTGCCCAAATTGTTAGAGTAGCTGGTATCCAAATACCATAATAATGGGCATTGTGGGAAGGCTTAAATGTAGTAGAACTGCCTGTCATCCTGTTTCCACCTATGTCACTGATGAGAGGATTGGAGCACCTCACCTGTGAAGACAGACTTCGAGAGTTGGGGTTGTTCAGCCTGGAGAAGAGAAGGCTCCAGGGACACATAAGAACAGCCTTCCAGTACTTAAAGGGGACCTGCAAGAAAGCTGGAGAGGGACTTCATACAAGAACATGTAGTGATAGGACCAGAGGGAATGGCTTTAAACTGAGAGTAGGCTTAAATTAGGTGCCAGGAAGGAATTCTTTACTGTGACAGTAGTGAGGCACTGGAACAGAGAAGTTGTGGATGTCCCATTGCTGGTAGTGTTAAAGGCCAGGCTGGATGGGGCTGTGAGCAACTTGATTTTTTGGAAGGTATCCCTGCCCATTGCCAGGGGGCCCCTCCAACACAAACCATTCTATGATTCTATGTTATCCACAATATCCAAAGGCATAAGGAAAAAAAAAATCACAGCTGTGCAGGCCAGCTGAAACTGCTGAGCACTCTGCAGTTTAATAATAACAATAATAACAACAAACATAGTGACATTTTTAGGGAGGTAGATTTATATATTTTCTTATAAATAAATTCTGTGCTGAGTAAGCAAACTAGTTCCTGTAGTTTCCTTAGTACAAATCAGAAATTTGATTTGACATATATATTAGATTCATGCTTTGGGCTAAAGTTTCTAGTTTAATTTGCAAATGTTTTCATTTCCCTTGGGTACAAGAGTCCTGCTCATCCTCCTCCAGTCTTGTAATATGGGAGCTTTGGTTTCCAGTTCAGTTGTTGTAGTTTCATGCTTCTCTGGCTAACATTTGATCATAGTGTGATCAAATGAATTTTTGTATGTTCTAATAGTAGCAGTTCTGCATGTAAATTGCCATCATTGGGTTTTCAAAGTCTCAGGCAAAGCAGAAATGTAGAATCAAGCTCAGGACTTGATCCACAGCCTAATATGGATGTAGAATGTCTCTGGCCTCAGCCTCTCTGAGCAGCCTCTCCTCAGAGCCTGCCAGGATCTCACTTTGGACTGTTTGCATGATGAATTCATCCTAAGCAGTAAACAAAATGTCGTTAATGCTCTAAATAGGCTTCCCCATTTCCTGGGTTCTCTGTGGTTCAGCTGTTATTTAACTTCATTAACACGATTTTTTTTTGAATCAGAAAATTAGTGTTTCAGCTTTTTTATTGCATCCGTGCAGGGACATATAGCAGAGGTGTGGCACCATGAAACAACTGTTTTACTTTAAAACTAAACTTTCAAGATCATTTTGAGTCTTTTTTAATGTTGCTATTGCAAATTCCCTACCTTTAAAATTTACCCTGAGAATGATTTTGTATGTGTACTACTATCATGCTAGAAAGAGCTGAGCAGTTCCTGAGTAGGACATTCATAGTCCTGGGCAAGTGGCTCTGAGGGGCCCTGTCTGAGCCAGGGGGCTGGAACAGATGATCTCCAGAGATCCCTTCCAACCCCAACCGCTCTGCAAGTCTGTGACAGACTTCAGCTGTTGTCTCTGTGAGGCTGATCCTGTTCCTGTGAGAGCAGCCACCTGAGCACAGGTGTTAACCACCTACTTCATTTTTCCATTGTTTATAGTTGTCAAGAATGTTGATTCAAACTCAAAAATCTTTCTTTGGTGCCACTCCAGATATATACATGGTGTCATTGTCTCCCTTGGAAGCCTTAGGTCTGCATTCTCTGACCATGGTGTGTGGCCACATGGGTCAGCTGGGAGATCTGGACATTACACAGCAACCCATTTCAGTGGCTTTAACAAGTAATATTATCTGTAGAAAAAGTCCTGTGAGTGCTAGGATATGAAGCAGCATGTTTCAATTTCTATCAAAATATAGTTCAAAAAGAAGAAAAAAGGCATTCCCTCTGGCATGTTATTTCTGGCCCTTGTTTGTTTGTGTTAAATGGAAGGTCTAGAGGGAAGAGTCTGCTTTCTCTATTTCACCCAATACCCTTCAATAGGAAGGATCCTCTTGCTGAGTTTTGTCTCTGACAAGCAGAGCTAGTAATTAACTCACCAGGTCTCCCCTCTTGTGCTCCAGCACATTGAACCTGAGAGTCATTGAAGAATTACACAAGCTGCTTTTTTTTGGAGGGCTGAATTACCTCCAGGGAATTTCCAGACCTTCCCAGATAGTAAAAGAAACTCTTCCATAATTTCACGTGGCTGATCTCTGACCACTGTTAATCATGTGTTTAACTGTTGTAGTTGCTTTCCAGTGTTGTCCCTTGTCATGGAATTAGTGACCACCAAACCCTGTTGGTGTCCTCAGCATTTCATATATAGTGAAATGCTGAGGACAAGGCTCTAGCACAGCCTTGTATGCACTTAAGTGATCTTAGGGGTTAAATGCAGCAGTTAGTTGCATATTCAATGTACAAAGCTAAATTTACCAGTCCCTTAAGTAACATGACATTTTTGAAAAACACAGATAAGGTGTTTTTGTAATTCAACCTTTCCTCTTGACAGCATACTTTTAAAGAACAAAATAAATAGGTGATTAAGGAAAATAATTTCTGACTGATGTTCAGCCTTGGAAAGCTTCTTACCACCTTGCCTATGAATCAGGAGGGTACCACGGTTTATCTCCTCAGAGCATGCACATGCACCTCCGCCTCCTCATAAATTTACTGCTTGGTAGGTCAGCTCCCTGGGAGCTGGATCTATCCTGGTGGGCAGGGCTGTGGAGCTAGCAGGGCTGGCTCTTCCTCCATCACACTCTGGGGTTGATATGCCACAGCACTTACCTTTCCTTGACCCCATCCTCCCCTCCTGCCGTGAATGGAAGAGATCTCCTAGATGAGATTTCAAAAAGCTTTGGTCCTGGCTGGATCCTGCTTGCTTGGCAGCAATAAGCCAGGGCAGACCCACAGCTGTCTCCAGCTCCCCTCACTGCCCCAGGCTCTGCAGTCAGGCAGGCAGATGCTCCATAAATCGATGCAAGCAATCAGGAGACTCTCCTGCAGTATTTCAGCACAAAGAATCCACGCTCAGCTACATTACCATGCTGGAAAAGGCTTTAGACCACCATTTTGCATACAAATAAGATTTTGCTGCTGGGGAAAGACATACTTGGTGTAGGCTAAGGGGGTAGTTGCACAGGACAGTATCCACCTCTGGACACTGTAAAATATATTGGGGGGACCTGCTGCTTGCCTTTTTGGGATGTGTCAGATCCCTCAGACAGCAACTTATGTCCTGGATGTGTGGGGAGAGCAGGGTAGACATGGTGTGGAGGGAGGAAAGCCTTACCTGGGTTACATGTTAGGGCACTGGCAAAGTGTGTTCCTGAGATGGGGAGCTGGATGTCCTTTCTGTGTCCAGTCATGTAACAAGCATAGCAAGAGTTATTTCTCAAGTTGAGAGAGATTGTGTTTTCCATAGGGGACCGATACCTACACTAGTAATTTTTTGAACTTTCTGTACAAATTGCCAAGGACTGACAGAAAATAAATTGGAGGGAAGGATGAGTTGTAGCACAAAACAGTGAAACACTGTTTCAAGTAACTGTTTGAAGGCTTGTTTTAGCATCTTGAAAGGAAGCAGGAATTCACGTGTTTTATTTTTAGCTTGCAAGGGAAGAGTTATTTAATGTTCCTTTGTATCTCATCTCTGAAAATGTTCTCACTGAGGCAGGATCTGAAGTCCTGGAGCTGGTTAACCCAAGACTTGCCTGCCTGTGAAAATTTATCTTTACAAAGGGGAATTACTGAAATTGTTTTTCCCTTACAAAATTTTAAGTAGAAGTGAGTCCAAACTCCAGAATCAGTAGAGTGTTAAAATACTTTCTACTGCTGGCAGTGATTTGTGATTCACAGTATATAACTGGGTGTGTTTTGCTTTCAGGAACTTATGAGCTTTTTCAGATTTCTATTGCAGAGTTGCTTTTGTTGCCATTTGCTTTGATTTTGGCTCCCATTAAATTATATGCAGTTCTAATTTTTCTAAAGGAGTATTTTCATCCACGATTGCAGTAGTATTTCTGTCAGTGCTGAAAAAACCTTTCTCGCGTTTCCCTCTCCCCTTCTCCCAGGTCTCTGAATGTCAGTACTGTGACTTATGCTTTAGGTTCTTGAAAATCAATGAGATATTTATGATACTTTGGTTTCCAGTAGACGAGTAGTGAATGGGATTGCAAGATGTTGCTTGTCAATACTCTCATCTCTTGTCCAGTACTCTTGGGTCAACAAACACGCATCTTAAACTCCTTGTGAGACTGCTCTTACTTTCCTTGCTTTTCTTTCCTGTGAGGCAGCAGAACAGTGTCAACAGCAATAAAATGAGAGCTCTCATTTCCCTGAATGGGTAAGACTATCTGCAAAGCATGTATTAAAAATAAAACGGGAAGTCAGTGATTATCAATTTTTAGCAAACACATTTCTGCTGATCTTCAAGCTGATGCCTAACGGTAACAAAAGGAGAAGCTCTGCATCTGGGCAATGTAATTTCTAGTTATTTGAAGTATCTTTTCCTCTCATTAAGGCATGGACTGTTTTTATTTTAAGGCCTAAGACCTGTAAGAATAATAACAGAGGCCTAATGTTGTTGCTTGTGAACAGCACGTGTTGAACAGCATGGCTGGGATAAATAGGTATCGGGTTAAAAAAATAAAGAAGGAGCGTCCTTTTTTTGTGCATTTACAGTTTTCTGCGGTAAAAGGCAGCATATGGCAACGCTAGCAAGGAAGAAGTCACGTCTCTCAGAGGCTCTTCCCCAGCTTAAGGAGTTAGTGATTGCTTCCCACGCTCATAAAAGAACATTACTGGCATCCCTGCGCCGAGCGGCGTGTGTGTGGGTGACGGGAAATAAGGCTTCCTCCAGACCTGGCCACCTGCTTGAGGAGAAGCAATGGCGGTGGGAGGGAAATCCACCCGCCAGCGAGCCGAGAGTCTTGATTGATGTCTGTTTTCACTGCCAGAGGGGAACCAACACTGTGCTGCACTTCCAGCTTCTCCTTTTTGCATCTCTTTTCCCCTGGAAAAGAATCGGGAGTGTTCATTTGGACCCTGCTGCAGAGGAGAGGGAACAGCCTGCACACCTGCCAGGAAAGGGAATCCTAAACAACTGCTCCTGCTTAGAGGAGATTGGGAGCTTGGCCAAACATTTCATACGTGGGTGATTAAAATTAGACTCCTGCATCCATATGTACGTTCTCATTTTGAAAACACTGCCTGGCTTACTTTTTTCTCCTGCCTTTTATGTAGTCCTGTAGTGGGCGAATGCTTCCACCTTTCCTGTGGCTCTGACAGTGGCCCTTGCACTCGCTGAAAGTACATCTTTCTTTTCTCTCTGTAATCCTACATGATCACAGGCACAGGAACACAGCTCTGTCTTTCCATTTTCCACTAATATTCCCTTGAAAAGTATCTTTTTGAAAGGAAAAAAAAAAAAGTGATAATATCTCCTTTGGAAAAAGAGCCAAGTTATGAAGCAGACTTGGCTTTTTGCCTGTCCTCCTGTTCTGCTTCTGCCTGAGCAAACCAAGACCTTCCTGCAACCCAAGCTGGCTGATCCAGAGAGGTCCAGGTCTTGGTGGAAAGGCATCCCAAGGAGGAAGGGGAGAAGGTAGGCAGACTGGCACAGCACTGAGCTGTGATGTGCTTGTCTGCAACCTATTCTGTTCACAAGCACCAAAACCATCAAAGGATAAAGAAGCAATAAGGCAGCGAGCACATGGCTGCATGACCTTCGATTGGGAACAATGCAGACATGCAGTGAGCCTCACAAAGCTGTTGATGCGACAGGACTTCATGCAAAATTTCAGCTCTTCGAGTCAGTTGGATAAGATCACAGGGATGCTTATCGTCATTAGACAGTGATTTGTTCCTGAGAGCTCTGAAGCATTCCAAGACCCCAGTACTTCCAGAAAGAAATCCTTATACTTCAAAAGACTTTTGAGTATTTTTTAATGTTCTCTTCTTAACAGCTCTTCTTAGGAAAATGAGCAGACTTCCTGGAATTAGTGACTGCTAGGAAAGCCCTATTAATGCTGCTGTTTCATAAGCAGACAGATGTCTGCATCCTCCTGCTTCACACTGTATACCCACTACACAGTCTAAGAGCCACAGTGGGTAAAGAGCAGGGGGGTGACCCACATTCCCCTTGGGGTGGATCAGTTGGGTCATGATTCTGTTTCAAAGACAGAATCCTTCCTTGGGTTAACTCGTCTGGGCAAGGAAGCAGCAGAGCCTCCACTGTGCCTTGTGTGCTTGGCTGGTATGAACTTGCCCATCACTCTGCCAGCTGCAGGGCTGTCCTGGTCCTGGCCCTTGCACATGCACATGCACTCCCATACAGTTGAGCAGCCATCTCTGTACCTTTGCTGGGAAAAATATGCTCACACAGAAATGCTGAAATATTTTCCCCGTAGGAGCACAACTTGGATTGTAAATGGATTCTTGAATCCTCCCCACCTGGTCCCAGCTGGGGCCTGGTGAGGGTGCGTGGGATCTCCCTGCACTGGGTTTCTTTTCCTTTCCTCTGGAACAGCTACAAGCTGCTGGGTACAGGCCAAGGCAGAGACAGAGGAGGCAGCTGATGCACACCCCGTTCTTGCCCTAACATGGAGCGAGGACAAGGCTGCAGGGCACACAGATTCAAAAGCTTTTTTTCAGTATCAAAACTAAGAACAAAGTACCTTGTATAGCAAAGAGAAGTTATTAGCTTGTTCCAGCTTGGAAAAAGGCCTTTCAGAGCAGATAGTGCTGGCATTGTCTCCTAACTAGTCTGCAGGCTTTACTGGAGGTAGTATCTCGAGCTGCTTTTTCGTTCCTTCAGATGTTAAATTGTCCTCCCAGACCCACAAAATTAAACAAAAGCAATAACTTTAAAACAAAATATCCCAATAAAAAAGCTCAAGTGAAATTCATACATCTTTGCGGAGCAGCTCCCAAAAGCTTGCCAATAATTGTAGTTTTAAGAGGACTTGCAGTTTATGCACAGCCTCTAAGCTTCTCCCTTCATTGGTAAGAGTTTTCTGATGGCATGTGGAGTACAGGGAGGTGGTGTTGTTAACATTACAGATGCAAGTGTTCGTTGTGTACAAGCAAGAGGACAAGGTATGTATAAAAGAGATTTCCAGAATTACACAACTCCTATTACTGTCATAAAAATGTTGGCAGCTGAGTGCAAGGGAGAGGCCAAAATATGTTCCCAGAGAGCAGAAGGGGAGCAGGACTGAGCAGTTACACGTTGTTGGCTGTGGAAGCCGAACCATCCGCATGTGTGTAGCCCCGGACAAGCCTCTGTGCCTGCTGGCTCTTGCCTGGGAAGGCTGTTGCAGCCTGTCTCCCCACCAATGAAGGTGCAAAAGTCCTTACACTGATGGGAGGGAAAGCTGGAAATTATCTACTGAGGAAGGAAGTCTTTTGAGGATCAGGTTTCCCTGTTTTGAACTGCGTAAGGAAAAGCTTATTTATAATAGTGCACTGTCAATAGGAGGTGTCTGTGTAGGTGTGTGTATATATGCATGCAACATATCTGTATAAGGAGAAAGAGCTTTCACTGTGGTCTGTCAGCCTTAAGCACGTTGCTTCTATTTTCCTTTAAATCCTGTGACTTCATTAAAATAAAAAAATAAAAAAGAAGACATTGAGAAACTCCCAGGGTAGAGTGCGTGCAAGTGTGTGTGTGAGGGAGTATGAGTAACTTATCTTCCCATTTTGCTGGAGCCTTGGTATTGTCAAGGCAGCTGAATCACTGCCTGTGAGCTGCCATCTTTGCCATGGTGATAATTTGTCAGAGTGCCAGCACTGCTGCCTACTGTCTCTGAAGAGCTGACCTTGTAACAACATCAACACTCTTTCTTTGGCTTTTGCTGACATACTCTAGGCTCTGGAAACTGTTTTCAAAACAAATATATAATGAGGTGTTGTGCTTGTAAAAGCAATTGTGTTTCCCTCAGTCAGATTATTTTAAGGTGTCTTGCCTGCCAAAGGGCAAAGCAAGGAAAAGAGACAGGGAGGATGGAACTCTTCAGATGAAGTGAGAGGCTTTCCATATACAGGAACAATGGGAATCAAAACTAACCTTCACAAAACCAGAAGTTAATGGCAAAGTGAGGACTTACCTTGCACTATTCCATTGTAAACTTTTGTTTCTTAAAGCAAGGACGAGTGAGCAGAGCTCTACAGCAGAGCTCTACAAATGACACAAAGAATATACAAGGACCAAAAGCAATGAAACCTCTGGATTTAATTCTTGCTGTGTACAGTTGTGTGTCTTTCTTCATGCAGGCAGGAAAAAAATCACCATCTAAAATACTGATTGAGACTTTCTATCTAGCCATTTGATATGGAGAAATGATAGAGGCTTGGCTCAGCAGGTCAGCACCTGAAAATAACAATCTTCTCGGCCCTAGGTTTAGGCTACTCTCCTGAGTGACCTGACAAGTTCAGGCATTCCCCAGTAGTGGGGGATTATCTGAGCGGTTTATGTTCCCACTGTCCGTGTATGTGTACCAAACTTCACATTCTCTCTGTGTGTCCAGTGTGTTTACCAGGGCACAGCTTGCAAAGGAAGCAGAACAAATCAGACACAGTACCCGCCTCATACTCACTACTGCTTTGATTGTGGAGACCAGTGGTAGCGAAATACTGTGACTGATTTTTTTCTTCTTGCTATGCTTATTAAACTAAATTAATATAGCAGTCACTGGTGTCCTAAATGGCATTTCATGGAAATATTTGGTAATGTCAGTGGCTGTATGGTGGATGCATGACAGGCCTCCTTTAAAACCTACCATGCAGTGCACAAACTCCATACATACGGTTAGGTAACAGTTTTAATTTTAGATGTGGGATTGGAAAATGCAATTAGATTAAACCTAGTACTCTGTAGGTTAAGACCAGAATGAAAGATGTAGCTAACAAAAGTTTGAAGGCAACATCTTCATGAGACACCCCAGTTTTCACTCCCCCTCAGAGATCTATTTTCAGGTGTTGCCAGAAAGAAGAACACTGTAATTTATGTTTCCCCTGGAACCTTCTTAAAGTGCAGTCCTTAGGATTTGTTGAAGTCAGGTGAATATTTTATAATATTTTATACAGCTGAAGTTTCACTTCTGCATGTAGAAGTATAAGTTACTCTTGATTTTCCATATTAGAGGATAAAAGTTGTATAGTGTGTTAACTTTCTAACTTATGTACTTAAAAAGCCTCCAGCGTAAAGCACTCTGACTTCAGCTTCTTCTGACACTTAGAGGAGCTTTGGGATTAAATGGGGTTTGGCTAGCATGCATCAATGTATTACTCTGTCTTTCTATCTATCTATCTATCTATCTGGCCAGCAAAACTGCAGAAAAATGTGTTTGGGAGAAACAGCAAGCAAATTAGATTTGACTTTGGATTGTTTTCCAGCTTGTTTATGTTTTTGTTTTTGATTCAGTGCTGGATTTTAAGCTTCAGGTTTCTCTTAGGGCTGTATGTTCTTTTCACGTCTCTCCCTGTGTTCCTAGCACTTGAATCATTGAGCCAAACAATCAAACAAAAAAAGACTGACAGCAGGATTTTCGATATGGAAATAATTTACCATGGGACCTATTTTCAAACCTGTTGGCCCTTTGTAAAGTAGAAAGTTATTCTTCAGGACATCAGAATGATACAGCATCTGAAATTGCAAAGAGCCAATAGTGGAAGTTGCTGGGCCTGTTGTATGTCATTTAGATGGGATGTGCAACTTTAGCTTTGAAAGGAGCATTTGTGCCTGAAAACAAGAGGTTTTGTTGCCTCAACCAGTGGCATAGCTAGGAATGGAAGTCTGAATGGTCTCCATGCTACAGTGGACAGGCAGTGACTAAACCTTTTTAAGTGTGGCCACCGTACATGTTCAGATTTGGGAAGGCTTAGGGGCTTGTTGGATGGGCCATGTCTAAAATGTTTGCCCAAACCAAGATTGTAACAGAAATTTGGTGCAAATTAACCTCCTGAGATACTCCTAAAAGCCCAATTGTCCGTGCAATGAAAACATGCATTTTTTTCTGACAGTGAGAAAATTCAGTCTTTTAGTGCCTGAAATTAGCTTGCAAGCCACACAGTTTATAATTCATTCAACCTTATATTAAAAGCACAGACTAGGTTTTGGTGCATTATTTTCAAGCTAAATGTCAATCCTCTGTACAGCAGAAGCCTGCTTCTTACAGGCTTGGCTTGTTCTGGATGGATGGCAAGAAGGGCTTTCAGAATTACTTTCCAGGGGACTCTGAGCTTTTACTGGCAGTGCATGATTTTAGCTAATGGATTTATTAGCTTATGCTATTTTTTTCCTGTTTGTGTGAGTGGGATCACACAGCAGACCCACCCAGCATGCAGCCCTTAATAACAGGTAAGGAAGATTTTTCTATCAAAGGACAAATGAGAAATTACCTTGTGAGAAAGGTAATTTCAGGCTATCCAAGGCAGACAGACCTGGTAAGATTTCCACCACCTAGTGCCTAGAAAATGCAAATTGCTTTTAAAGATGAATATTGCTTGAGTGTTTGTTTCTGAAACCAAGGGAGCCATGCATTAGCTGCTCTCTTAGCAGAGTATCAAACTGGACCATAGAAGGAGAAAAGGAAAATACCATGGAAAATAAGGCTGCAGGCTGAGCCAGATTTTTTCCTTTTTTTGTGCATAAAAATGTCTTGTTACAGCCATAGCCTTTAAGCCCTGTGGAGTCAAGATGCATTGCCAAGAAAGGCTTTTGCATCTCTGATCGCATGCTGCCTCCTTCACCAGCCTGTATTTTTCTAAAAATAGTCCTGATTTCATACCTTAGCTGAGGGACCTCCTAGCAGCCACAATAGGTGCAGCATCCCTGGAAAACACGCAGTAGTATGTGAAAACATCGGATCCACTCTGTGAGAGAGGTTGTACACCGCTTTTGAAGAGGCATCCTTTGTATTTTGAGCTGTGCTAAAACGCAGGAAGCTTAACCCAAGCTCTTTCTTCTTCCCCAGAACAAACAAGTTGCTGCTGAATACCAGGTATCTTATTCAGCAGAGAAACGAGAATTCCTTTTTTTCCTTTAAAACGCAGAAGACAAGAAGTCACTTGGCAGAGGGGAAAGAAAGGATTTGTTTTTCTATCCGTGGGGAAATTTGTCAGGCAGCACAGCCTGAAACGTCAGCTTGGGGTGTATGGCAGTCGCTAACAGTCAAGGGAGCGTCCCGAAACAGGTGTCATATCCTCCAGCTGATAAGCAGGGAGAAAAGCTGCCTTGCACTGGCAGCACAGCTTTTGAGGGCCGGGGGCTCATGTTACTGCACCATTGGTGGGAGATCCTTCTCCCACACAAACTCCTCAGCCCTGCTCCTTGTGCCACCATCTTCACAGCTGTGTCAGCTCCTTTATCCGTTTGGCTCGCAGGAAGCTTCCACACCAGGAGTACAGTGATGTACCCCTGTGCATATTGTGATGTTAGAACTTGCAAACAGCCCTGGATCCATCAGGGTACCAGAGGTAGGGAAGATGCACTGATGGTCATCCAAAATATTTTCCCAGCACAGAGATGAATGTGGCTTGATGACTTTCTGAGCCAGAGTTGAGGTCTCCACATTTAACAGCATTAAGAGTGTGGTCACAGGATGGTGTTAATGTCTCCAGCCTTCATGCCCTGAGCCAGGCTTGACAGTCTCTGTTCTAAGTGGTGCTTTTCCTCTCCATCTTTTCTCCACAGCAAAATACAAAAGAACTGATGGGGTTTGATATGCTGCACCCAGGACTACCTAGGCCTGATTGAGCAAAGTTGGACCTTAAAATTCACTGTGGATATATCTGTATTCATAATGTTTCCCAGCCTACAGCCGGATGGTACCAGAGCAGGTGGCTGTCATGCAAACATGGACATAGGAGGGAGCTCCAATGCCTGGAGCACCTCTTCCCGCTCCGTGTCTGCAGAGCTGTTTCTCTCACATATTCTCATTCCTTTCTCCCTCTGCAGTTGTTGTTGGTGCTACCACCGGTGCTGGTGGGCTCTGCCTTGGAGCCAGCTGGCATTGACTCCATGAGACATGGGGGAAGATCTTCCAGCAGATTCTCACAGAAACCTTCCCTGTAGCCCACCCTCTACCAAAACCTGTCCGCACACACCCACCTATGGACCCACCCACCCAGACACACACACGCACACACAATACACTGCATCATGGAGAATTGTCCTCTGCCATTTCTGGTGATCAGGAAACAATTAACAGAGAAGACTCAGACAATTTCTGTCACCTAGAAACTTGTATGAGATCAAGAGTAAAAAGCAAAAAAGCCACATCTGTAGTGTGCCACGGAAGGCAAGCGACATCGATGGCATCCTTGTGCAGGTGTTGGCCACCTTCTCCCTGGCTGCTGTTTGACAGTACAGCACATCAGGCTTTTGCTCCCAGAGCCAGTTTCAGGGTACCTAACACCTAGCACCAGGGGAGAAGGTGGCAAAGAGCTGCTCAGAGCTGCTCAAAAAGCACTGACAGGCTGACCTCCTGAGCACGGTGTCAAGCCAACATAAGCAGTGTGTTGTACGCTGAGGCAGATGTGACATCAATGTGCTTGTGTGACAGTCTCGGCTGCAGGTCAGGCTTGTGCTGCTGAGTGACCTGTCAGTCACAAGCTGCTTCAGTGGTCATGGCATCCCAGAATCAGCTCAGGAGTGGAGGGAGTGGTTTGAGCTGTGTGTGTACACACAGCAGGAGGATCAAATGGGCTTCAGGGACAAAAAAAAATACAAGTGGAAGGCTTTCCCTTCATTTTGTCCTTGGTCTTAACAACCAGCACAGAAATGTGTGACCTTCATTTAAAGAATTTTTCTCCTGTGGTGTAAGAATCCTAATCCTCAGCATTATGCATAATTCAGCATGTCTCAGTGTTGCCATCCTGATGGTACACAATTTTACAGTGTCAGTGGTTTGTTTCTCACTCTCCATCCCACATTTATGAGGGGTTTTCTTTTAAAAGTTAATTGTCCAGTCTATTAAGCATAGACGTTTTTATTCTGACTTACTTCATCTTTAGAAAATACTCACTTTGGAAGTGAGCCACCGGTTGGCTCAGTTATGCTGGTCCAGAAACATCCAGCAGCAACCTTGGTAAAATCACCAAGTTTATACTGCTGTGAATAAGTAGCCAGGTCCACTTGTCGCTGGGTGTGCATTGGCACAGTAGGTCCTGCAGCCAAGTGCCCTTTGAGTTTTGGAGAAAAATCACAGTTTTGCTTTCACTCTGTGGCCAGAGATTAGCGTAATTTTAAGGCCTTAGTGCAAATAACAAGAACATGTCTCTGAACAGCATTTTGAATTCTGGGGCTTGGGGCAAGGGAAACCATGGTCTGTAAAAGCATTGTTGAGTGCTATTTTGCTCTACATTTGAAGTACTGAGATGTTCAGTAGCTAGTGAAAAATACAGCATCCACAAGGAAACAAATAAAGCAATTGACAGTAAGCAGAGATTTTCCCAAGGGCATTTGCAGCTGCTCAGTTTAGAAATTTAATCTGAAGGTCTCTGCTTTGTGGAATGGGCTTTCGATTCGTGTCTTACCATTTCATTCTTTAGGTGATTGCATTGGAAACTGTGATAAGATGCTGGAAATTACTACAAAATCCTGTACTGTTTAGAAGGGCTATATAACAATGTCAGAGCTGTATTTATTGTTCTAGTAAATAAATTTTTCGAGCTGTCAAAATAAACAAGAGAGAGGTTTCTCATGCACACACATACACACACACGTTGTATCTGTAACTAGTGGTCGTAGCACATACCTGGGTGAATTCCTTAGGAAATCCATGCTTCCACAAAAGATGATGCCTTTCATGTCACTTGGGTGAGGGTTAAGCACTATTAGGCAGAAGGATGAAAACTGGTGCAGTTGCTTTAGGGAAGTGGTGGGATGTTCAGACTTTTGGCTCACTTGATTTATTGCTCAGTTATTAGACTGTGCCCTGACTCTGATATGTGAGAGGCAGGGAGTGCTATAAGTTTCTGCCTGATTTCTATTAACAGCCTCCCGAATAACAGCCTGTACTAATAGCTGCTTTTTCTTTTTCTTGTTCAAGGAAGAAATGTTTGAAAGCTTTTGTACTGTCCAAGTGAGTTAGGGAGAGAAAGAGGGAGCCCTCGTCTCCAACTCAGCCTTTGTGTGCAGTCATTTACGTCTTCACAAAGAGGAGTGAAATCCAAGGCATGTTGCATTGCTATTTTCTTATCTTCTTATTTATGTGTCAGTTTAAAGAGAGGTTAACAGGTATATAAGTGATGAAATATTAAGGGCTGAGTGTTCAGGACATCTGGAGTATCACGTGAGTGATGAGTGAAAATCAACTGATCAATGTTTCCTTCATGTGCTCTTCACAGCTAATCTTTATGTTGGTCCTGGTGGAGGGAGTGATGTCTTTGGTTAAGAAGAAAAGGTGTTTTACACTGTGCATCTACACTGCAAAGAGATGTAGTGTATGTGTGTGTTACGTGAGATAATTCAGTTGTCCTTCTGAGTGTTTGCATGGAGTGAGAAATGTAAAGTACTCAGGCTGCTTGGAGCTGACACTGTCAGTGTTGTCGCATGACACAAGGAAAATATGAAATTAAAATTCTGAGAAAATCTCCATTGAAACCTGAACTGACTGCAGGCTGGATTTCCTGAGCAGTTCCAGAAACTACTATTAGGTTTATAAGAACATGAATTAATGATGGGTAATAACAGTTATGATTCATAGGTGAGACACATGTGCTTTTCAAGAAAGTTTCCTTTATAGCTGCTTATACCTTCTCCTCTCTGTTTTCACCATCATTTGTCTCTGCTATGTCCCTTCTGTCCTACTCTGATCCCATCTTTCATCATGTCTTTATCTGTTCCTCAGCCCTCTTCTTCCTTCCTCCTCCCCAGTGTCTTCTGGTGTCCCATGCCACCCTCCTTCCCAGGAGCTCCTTTTTCTCCCAGCTGCCACTGTGTGGTCTGGCTTGCTTACTCTCCTCTCTGGTGTAACAAACACTGACCCAGGCCTCAGAGGGACAGGTCTGGAGTGCACGTAAGCCTCTTTCTAGCTTTGAAAAAAATTCTACCTCAGACCTGAGAAACCCTCACAACAAGTGTTATCAAAAACAAGGTATGCAGATGATGGGTGTTGCATCCGATAAATCAGCATTTTCTTCTTACCTGCTGCTGGGGGAGGGGAACCTCAGTCCATCCCATTCTTACCAATTTGATGCCAGGCCCAGCAATAGATGCCCAGAGCCTGGAGAGGGATCACAGGTCAGCAGGAGAGCACTTGAAGAGCAGCACAAAGGAATTCCAGCCACTCCAGCCAGTAAGTCATCTGCATCAGGGCCCAACTGAAATGCCTCTATGCAAACACATGTACCATGGGGAATAAATAGAGAGATGTGCACACACCCGCAGGGGCAGGATTTTATTGGCATGATGGAGACATGGTGGGATGGCTCCTATGACTGGAGTGTTATGGAAGGATACAGTCTCTTTAGGAAGGACAGGCGGGGAGAGAAGGAGACAGTGTCACCCTTTGTGTCAATGACCAACTGGAGTGTGTGGAGCTCTGGGGGTGGATGAGGGGCTGACTGAGAGTTTATGGATCAGGATTAAAGGGGGGGAAGGGACAGGTGACTTTATAGTGGGGGTCTGCTACAGGCTGCTCAACCAGAAAGAGGTATGAGACCCTCTACAGACAGACAGGAGCAGCCTCATTTTCATAAGCCCTGGTCCTCGTGGGACACTTCAACCACCAGGATATCTGTGGGAGGGATAACACAGGAGGGCGTAAGTGCTCCAGGAGGTTACTGGAATGCATTCCTTCTCCAATAAATTCCAATAAATTCCTTCTCCAAGTGACAGAGGAGCCAGCAAGGGCAGGTGCTGTGGTGGACCTTGTTCTCAGCAACAAAGAGGGTCTGGTAGGCAAAGTGAAGTGCAAGGGCGGTCCTGGTTGCAGTGACCATGGAATGGTGGAGTTCAAGATCCTTAGGGAAGCAAGGAGGACGCACAGCAAGCTCACTACCCTGGACTTTAGGAGAGAAGATTTTGGCCTCTTCAGGGTTCTGCTTGGTAGAATTCCATGGGATGACGCCCTGGAGGGAAGAGAAGCCCAAGAAAGCTGGTTGATATTCAAGGATCATCTCCTTGAATTGCAGCTCAGGAGCAATGCATCCCAAAAAAGAGGAAGTTGGGCAAAAATGCCGGGAGACCTTTGTGGATGAACAAGGAGTTTCCAGACAAACTCAAATGCAAAAAGGAAGCCTACAGAGGATAGGTAGCCTGGGAGGAATGCAGATAAATTGTCTGAGCAGACAGGATTAGGAAAGACCTGATAGAATTAGATCTCACCAGGAACATCGAGGACAACAAGAAATGCTTTTATAGTTATTTCTGTGCTAAAAGGAAGACTAGGAAAAATGCAGCCCTCTCCAGAAGGAAACAGAACCTGGTTATCTGGGACATGGAGAAGTCTGAGGTACTCAGCTACTTTTTTTGGCTCAATTTTTACCAGAACATGCTCCAGCCACACTGCCCAAGTCACAGAAGGTAAAAGCAGGGACTGGGAGAAGGAAGAACCACCCGCTGTAGAAGATCAGGTTTGAGACTATCAAAGGAACCTGAAGGTGCAGAATTCCATGTGACCTGATGAGATCCATCTGTGAGTCCTGAGCGAGCTGGCAGATGACATGGCTAAGCCATCATCCATCATATTTGAGAGATCGTGAAAGTCTGCTGAAGTTCCCAGCATAACCCCCATTTTTAAAAAAAGGAAAAAAGGATGCATTTGATGGATGGACCACTCAGTGGATAAGGATGTCCAAGTGGAGAGCAGTGACTTGTGGCATTCGGGGGTCACTATTGGGACTGGCACTGCTTAACATCTCTGTTGGCATAATGGACTGTGGGATTGAGTGTATCCTCAGCAAGTTTGCTGATGACACCAAACTGTGTGGGGCAGTCGACTCATTAGAGGGAAGGGATGCCATCCAGAGGAACCTTACCAGGCTTCAGAGGTGAGCCTGTGTAAACCTAATGAAGTTCAACAAGTCTAAATGCAAGGTTCTGCACCTGGGTCAGGGCAATCCCAAGCACAAATGTAGGCTGGGCAGAGAATGGCAGAGAGAATGAGAGCAGCATAGAGGAGTTGGGGCTGCTGGTAGATGAGAGACTGGGCATGAGCTGGTTATGTGCACTTTTGGCCCAGAAATCCAGTTATATCCTGGACTGCCTCAAAAGCAGCGTGGCCAGCAGGTCGAGTGAGATGATTCTACCTCCCTACTCTGCTCTTGTGAGACCCCACCTGGAATATTGCATTCAGTTCTGGGGTGCCCAACACAGCACCAACACTGCCCAACAGTGGGAGCAAATGCAGAGGAGAGTCCCGAAGGTGATTAGAGGGCTGGAGCACGTCTCCTGTGAACACAGGCCAAGATAGTTGGTGCTCTTCAGCCTTGAGAAGGCTCCAGGGAGTCCCTATTTCAGCCTTTCCATATCTGAAGGAAGTCTACAAGGAATCTGGAGAGAGACTTTTTACAAGAGCTGGTAGTGAAAGGACAAGGGACGATGGCTTTAAATTGAAATTAGGTTGGATAAAAGGAAGAAAAATTTTACTGTGAGGGTGTTGAGGCACTGGAACAGGTTGCCCAGAGAATCTATGAATGCCCCATCCCTGGAAGTGTTCAAGGCCAGGTTGCATGGGGATTTAAACAATCTTGTGTAGTGAAATGTGTCCCTGCCCATGGGAAGGGGGTTTGGAACTGGATGATCTTTAAGGTCCCTTCCAACCCATGATTCTAGATTGGAAAAAGTCCCAGACAACTTGGCTTTTCACACTATATTGTAAGAAGTGTTCTTATATTTCATGTGCAAGTTCTGAACTTTGTGACCAATGCTTGCTGCAGTGTCTGAGCAGATAAGCTGATTTCAATTATCTTTCATTTGATTGCTTTCTATTTGTTTTCAGCAGTGTCATTAAAAAAAAAAAAAAAAAAATGAAGGAAAGAACCCCCCACCACCATTTATTTAAGGTACTAGTACTGGCTTTAGCTGTAGCAAAAGTTAAGTGAAGTTAATCACTGCTGGGGAGAATGGAGGTCTAAACTGACCTCACAGGAGAATAAATCAGGAACTGAACAAAGATTTTGAAATGCCCTCAAGGGAACAGAGGTTGCAGTACTGAGCTCCAAATAGTGCCAGGAGTGGGCTGGCTGCACACAGGAGAGAGTAGTCCTGATTGCCCTTCTCTCAGTTGATTCATTCTCCTTTTTGCCAACTGTGCTAAGTGAGAAAAATGGACCAAACTGAAGAACTCTTAGGCAAGCTTCACATTTGGAAAATCAGAGCTACATGAGGTTTCTGATGCACTGTCTTTGAGGCATTTACTCTCTGCAGACAAGGTAGGGTACCCAGGTGCCTAGCATATTTTCAGAAACTAGTCATTGCTTTGCATCTGTGTGGTGAGAATCAGGATGCTGGCAAGTCCCAGGTACACCTCCCCACTCCTTCCTCCAGCTCAAGAGAGTTTGAGCCCAGGATCCCTCTGTTAGGCGTGCACAGATAAAGAATGGCACCAAACTGGAAAGTTCCCTCCACACTCAGCTACTAGTTTTAAGTATGTATTGCAAGTGACTTCTGATGTGTCCTTTTGCAATTTTTTTTTTCTAAAACCAATTTCCTGCTGTAAACCAGAAGTAATATACCCAGTTATGAATGATGTTGCTTTTACTGTATTTCTTAAGACTTTACAGCTTGCCTCTCATCCCTAGCCAGAACAATTTTTAAAATAAAATGTTTTCAGTGTTACAAAAATATAAATTATAATTGGCTTTAATTTCAAAGCCACATTTCATTTTGCAGTATTTATGCAAAGTGTCTGGTGTGTTTTACTAATAAAATAATTTCCATGTGGAGAGGAACCTCATTGCTACTGAACTGGAGAGAATCAACACTTTTGGTGTCAGGTGGGACAAGTTTGGGAGCAGAATGTTCAAAGGAGAAAGTAAAAATAGAGAAATCCACAGTTTCCCCTGAACATCAGTAACTTTGATTTTTAACTAATTGATTGACTATGCTATTTTCAAAGTAAATGTGGACCCTGCTCACAGACAAATCCTTTGAAAACTGATTTTAGATTATAGTTTCTCTGATAAGTTTGTCATAGTAAGGACCCATCACAGGCAAAGCAAACAGGGCTGATGGACTAATGCTACCACCAGAGGACAGTCAGGATGGATGTAGATTCACATTGTTTAAGCTGTGGGGTAAAAGCAACCTAGTGCCCTTTGTAGTTGTCCCTTCTCCTACAGTATAATGAGATAAATATATTGCTCTTTGTGGTTTGCATTTTGGACATTGTTTGCCTCCCCTCCCCCCCCCCAAAAGCTTTCATTTTAAAATGCAGGAGTCTAGATGCATTTCACTGTGTGTCTTTTTATCATAGCTGTCACGCTTACTTTAGTTGTGGTTGCTCTATGATCTGCAGGCATTTCGGCAGGGCTGCACTTTCTGTAGTGGCTGCTGCCCTGGCTGCCCTGGCCAGATTTCCAGGAGACCCAGGACTCAGTTTTACAGGACATGCAAACACTTTATTTGCATTCTTGCCCCCAGGTGCTGACTGGCTCAGTACTAGTTAAATTACAACTGGTTTAATCAGCTGCAGCTGTATTCAACTTGATTGCTTCACATACAAATTCCTAGCTATCTTCCCCCAGCATTTATCTGTAGATAGTTAATAATATCTGTAAAGAGAGATAAGGATATATCAAGATTATCTGTATTTACACAAGTGCTTCATTTGGAGGTCCACAGTGTAATTCATCAGTCATTTCTATGTGCTTGAATCCCAAAAGGGTAGTCACTGCCATTTCCTGGGTCAGAGTGCACTTAACTTTTCAGGTCATAGAGGGTTTTCTACTGCAGTGCTTGATGTGGAGAATCATCCCTGAAAATGGGCAGCAGTTAGTCACCTGAAAGGCTCCATCCGTTCTGTTTGCAGGTCAAAATGCAACAGGATTCTTGAGTATCATGAAAGTCCTCTCTTCCTTATAGAAACATCCAGGTTTTTTGTTCAAAATTGCTGAAGAGGTGCTTTAGGAAGAAGAATGAGCTGCAGTTCCACAGTGGGATGAGGACAGAAGCTGCTTTTAAGTTGTTCAAAGCTGTCTAAGGAAAAAGGGATCCCACAAAGCTCAGGATAAATACAGAATTTAGAGGGTTTTTTAGGGGCATTTTAGAGCTTCCATTGCAGGTAAATAGTAGCAGAGAGAAACCCTTCCTGTCATACTATGTGTTTTGTTGATTTACATCTGGAAGAAAGGCAAGACTGGGGGTTCTTGCATGAGCATGGGGAGGATGCAGTGCAGCAATGCAGAAATGCCACTATCTATGCCTTGTCCATCTCTCTACTGGGAAAACAGGAGTCAAGGTGCTGGCTTCCATGGCACTAGTCTGGGGACTAGAAGCTGCTCTATTTTCAGAAAGGGCAGGATCTGGAAGGGCATAGGTCAGCTTGTCCTAAGCTCCCTTCCAGAGTCAGGGACTTTAAGTGTCTCTCACATGTGAGGAAGTGAGTAGTGGGGTCCTGGCCTATCTTGGCACATGCAAGGTACACATGAAACAAAAGATGATTTCTCAGAGCAGAGGCAAAAGGGGAGAAATTTAATGTGGTTTGGTAGTGCATTCACACTGGCTTGCATCTTTTACTTAGAACTGGAGTGGGAAATTGGAGGATGCAGATGAAGTGAGACATGATTAGATACAGCTCATTGACCAGACGAATTGACAGTCAGTGAAAAAAGATAGTAGCATAAAGTGATAAGCTTTAGGACAGCTGTGGGTGAAACATGCTATGGCACCGGGAGATCTGCCTTCTCAGATGTCTCTGCTGATCTTTGATATGCAATCAAATAAACCCCCTCCCTATTTTATAATTTTTGTCCTGTTTCATCTTTTGTGCTTGAATGGCAGTCCTGTATGTGCTTCTCAGCCCCAAATTTTAAGGCTTAGGGATCATTCTTCCATTTGAATGCTGAGTTCTAGCTTGGTCAAGGGATCAGAGGAAAGGGCAAGGAGGATTAGCCAGTTATGTTTTGAACCTTTTCTCCATAACTTAAGCCAGAAAATAATTTTTTCAGGGAAAAGTATAGGCCTGGGTATAACTACATTACGTGACATTTCATAAATTGCCAAACACTGGGTGCTGCTGTTCTCAGCTTTCTGGAGACTCCCCTTTCCTACAGAGCCATGCACAGAGAAAAAGAGGATGGACATAGGAAAGGGTCTTCCAGGTGAGCCTGCAACCTGTAATAAGAGACATATGAAACTGTCCCAGCTTTGAATGAGATATATCTTTATTGAGATGAACAGAGAAAAGACCTAAACTTTTTCCAAATAATTATAAACCAAAATTAAAGAGGTTCCTACTTGAAGGAAAACAAATTATGAAGGAGTAATAATAGTCTTTATTAAAAGGTATGTGTGTATTAACAGAACTGACGAAAAACCAGCAAAATAATTGCACATCTATACCCACCAATAATCTCTTAAGAAATAAAACTGATGGAACCGGCAAAAGAAGGTTCAATTTTTGCACCTTTGGAAAGGTTCCAACCACAGTCAGCAGGGGGCGCTGCTGTCACTGGAGATGTAAAATTGTAATGTTCTGTACTATTCACCAGGTGAGCTGCTGGGTCACCATGTGAAACTTGTAGGTCTGGACAGGTTTCCCAGTGGCTGCTTAGATCACTGAAGGAGAGGAACCTGTAATGTCCAGGTCTGCCACCAGGTGACTTGTTGGATCCCCATTTTCACACCGGAAGGAAAGGAACAAAGAGCACAAACAGGAAAGTTCCTCCTACAAAGAAAACCCACAAAAACTTCAGCTGATTGAATGGTCCATAAGTAGGGCTGACAGCTGTCAGAGAGCCAAGAGCAGCCAGAAACCCCTCCGGCCAGGAAAAACCAAAGGAGCTCCGGCAGTGTCTGCAGCCCTGTTGCTCTCTACCCTTCGGCAGAGCGAGGTGAGAGTCTCTCCCCCTAGCCCCCCACTCCCTTCTTCGTTGTCAAGGCAACTAATCTCGCCCATTAAGGCCTCAGCCACCTTTCGTTCAACTGAATTGTTTCATCACAGAAACACACACGGAGAAAGAAAGAAAACTCCTTGCAAAAATAACCATGACATTATCCAATTTCAATTTTTTCCTTTCTCATGCCACCATAAGATCTATCAAATGGAACCTTTAACCTACATACATACATCATTCGATCATACATTAACAAACATATATGTTATGGGTAGAGTTATGACTCAGTTTTGTTCACACATTCCTGGGGTATGCACTGGTTTTCTCCATCTTCTTATCATCACCATGTGCAACTAGGTCTCTAAGTAAAGACACTCAATGCAATGGATTTGCTTTTGCTCGAGGCATGGTTAACTCCAAACCGTTTTACCTAACATACTCTATGTGAACCACTGGGACCTTGTCCCCTGTTCTCACAGGTGAAGGGATTCCCTGACAGAGTCATCATCAGGGATTGAGCTCTAGTGTTGACTAAATCCACAGCCTTTGCTGAAAAGTTGATCCAAAAAGCCAAAGTCCTTCCACCAATGCTTTAGGTGAATCTTCAACAACCGCACCGCTCAACCTTTCCTGCGCTGCTGGCATGTGGTATGGTATTTCTGTGGGATAGACTCATCTTCATGCCATGCCTTTCACAGTGTAATCAAACTATTTTAAGGGGGTCCAATATCTGACTCAATCGCTTCGGCGCCATGCACGCCACACACCTGTTTTTCGAGAGGCTCAGATACTTCTGGCAGGCGAGGCACGATGTCTCCCAGCTATCCAGTGGTGGCAGCCACGCCGGCGAGCAGAAATACCTGACGGGCCCGTGGCGCGTAGACATCAACCCGCCAAGCCCTCCCCATACCTGTATTTATTCCACCGCCCACCATACCATAGGGGCTTCAGCCCCCAGCCTGCTACCGGCAAAGCGTGATATCCCAGCCGTGGATAACTGAGATAGTATCCATGGTTAGATCCACCCTCTCGGCCCGTGCTCATTTGTAGGTGGCACTCTGCCTTGATGGCCGCGTACCATGAGTCTATCGCATAAGAACAGTTCACCTTTGCGCTGCCAAATTAGTCCACTAGTGAGCACCAACCCAGTGAATAGCCTGTCTGTCTGCTCATTGTTACAGATGCCTTCATTGTCTGATTTTGTGGTAATGGCACCACGCATGGACCTCACACCAGCTTCTCACCTAGCTAGATGTCCGCATATATCATGGCTCAGATGTAGCCTTCCCCACAAGCTCTAATTGGTCTTCCATCTGTCCAACCACCCCACAGGGCATTGGCCACCATCCACATGAGTCCGTGTAGAGGCAAAGTTTTGCCACTTTGAGCCAGCAACAACCAAAATAACTGGATGCTGAGCTCAAGACTATTTGATTCAATTCTCCTTCATAGTCTGGCAACTTGTCGTGGACTCCATAATAGTCAGTTTCTCCATTATTGTTTCATCCCTGCAACACGGTGTCCATTGTAAAGAGGCGAGTGAGTGTCTTCTTCCTGGTAGTTGGTTGCTGGGCTTCCTCTGTCCGTACTCACCTGCTCTCTTCTTCTTCTTTTCTAGACTAAAATCACCGGCCAGTTCGCATGATTTCTAGATCCTAGGCGATTTGGGTTTACTGCGATGCGCCATGGATTAGCAGTCCATTTGTCTGCAGGTGGCATCAGGCATGGAGAGTAGAGGGCTGCCTTCTCCCTTTGAACATCCAACTCAACACCATGTTTCAGCCAGAGGAGTTATGTTCTTCTGTGCCACCACCTGAGGTACGAAAATTTCACAAGTCGCTGACTTTTCTGTTGGAGTGTAATTGGTCTCCGATCCCTGTAGTCTGGCCCAGAATCCATGGCTGCCCTGGTCCTGCTGAGGTACCTTCTGTCAGAGGCTCCAGGAGATGCCCTTTATCCCCAGATGCAGAGTAGAGCACATTCTTCACATCTGGTCCTGTCCTGACTGGCCCAAGGCTACAGAAGATACACCTCCTGTTTAATCTGTTCAAAAATGCTTGCTGTTGTTCAGGACCCCACTGAAATCATCTTTCTATGGTTATAGATAGAGAGGGTCACTATCTGGCCACTGTGGATATACTTCTCCAAAACGGCAACCAGAAAGCCAGTTCTCTTGCTAGTTGGGCATGGGAATATTGCTGGTGATTTTATCGACAGACTTCAGTCGGATTTACTACGCCCATCTACATTTTACCCTGGGTGAACTGGACTTCGGCAGGTCCTTTGACTTTACTTTTTATTATAAACCAGCCTATATCTGTGTGATCTTTTCTCTCAGAGACTTCTGGTTGTCCTGCAATGATGCTACTACTGTACGCACAAAGTCAGCTTCACCTTCTAGTAAAATTGGACTCAACCAGGTAGGGATCTGTGTTTCCACCTTCTGGGGCAGTCGTTCCACGTGGTATCGCACACTTCTCACTGAAAGCAAACTGCGGCTAATTTGTTTACAAGGGAATGATAAGAATGTATCTATGATGTCAATAGTGGCGAACGCCCCCGCCGCTCAGATTCCAGCCTCACCATTCCGGTAATATGTTCCTGAACCAGGCACCAGCGCGGTGGCTTCATCTGTGCCGTCATGGTAACCGCCAGCCGGTCTCTGCACTCTCCAGCCGGGACTCACATGCGCTTGATGTGGGGCTGAAGGGAGTGGATCCTGCTGACTACCTTTGGCTCTCCAGCTCACGATCACCCATGATGGGAACCACAGAAGTCCCGCCTGTTCGTACTGGCCACGGTGCACCCATTGTAGTGGCACTGGCACCCGCCAAGCCTTCAATCCTTCAATGGTCCCACACAGGAAGTGGGCCTGCAGGCCAGGTAGTGAATTCAATCAGTTTAGCACCCTTGTCTCCACAGCAGCTATTCCAAAAGCCCATCTTATGTCCCTTGGGTTCCTGGAACACCACCCTGCGTAGCCAATGCCTAGGACATAAAGTATTCCGATCAGCCACGGTGTTTGCCACTCCTTCCCGGTCAAGCTCACTTCAGCTTCCAGTGCACGGCCAACTGCTGCACTCTCCACACCCGCTGAGAGTTGAAACATTTTCTGTCCATAACCTGATATATTAATCACATTGATATGCGAAGGTCAACCAGCTATATTCTTTCGTGGGTCCAGATGTACCAGGTTGTCGGATCCACACTACCAATAGACACTGTCCCGTGCTCTACTGGCTAGAGGTGAAATCTCCAATACTGGGTCTATCCTGTTGCCACAATTTTCGTCACCATTGCAAATACCGCGTGGAGGTACCTTTTGAGGTGGATGATCCTCTGTCATTTGATACTGGTACCACCACTTCATGACTTTGCTTTTCATCCCCAACTCATATACCGCCGCTAAGACAGAGAAGTCGTCCTACTGTCTCATGCCTTCTCCAGTATGGCTAGATAGGAAACACCATAGCCCAGTCAAGAGTCTGGTCTACCCTGCTGGGGACTGTTCATTGGTACTGGTGCCACCGGAGCTGTTTTCTAATCTTCATTTTCCGACTAATTTTGTAGCTATGGCATCTGTGGGTTATTGATCGGAGGTCTTATTTGAGGAACGCGCTTTAGTGATCCTGACCATACTGTCGCGCACATCCGAAGCTTATTTGTTATAAACGCCACTCGGCTCACTCTTTCCCCAGCCTCCAATGATGCTAAAAATTGACGCGGTGATGGCCCTACATGATAGCCAGCCCACCATGTATGGTGTAAAACCTAACTCGTCAGACGCATTTGCTTGCATATTCTTCCAACAGAACCTCCAATAGTGCTATTTCAGGCGCCGGTATCCTCTCCATGGTATTCCAGCTTTTCACCAAATGGTCTGCCCAAAGCCTCTCTTCAAATTAACTTCTCTGCTGAAGGCCCAGCAGCTGTGGCTCAGAGAGACAGGGGCCCTGATTCACAAATGCTTCCTTCAATGCCTACATCCTGGGCATGACCTCATGAACCCTAGTTTCACCGGCATCAAGGTCACGGTATCACCTGGTCCCGGAGATCAATCATCCAGGTCAGTAATAAGTTCATTCGAGCATTTATTGAAGATCCGACTTACTTCCGGAGGTTGTCATAAGATAAGGACTCAGTGATGATTTCATTCAAGCATACCTGGGGGAGGGATCCCGCCTCCCATCATCATCTACTGGGCGAACTGATTTGGTCTTATATTTCTCTTGAAGAAAAACCTCCATTGACTGTTTGGTCTTTGAATTACCACCTTGGAGTCATGTCTCAATGACTCTACTTTCATCTTTTTCCTTTACCCTGTATACACCATACTGAGCACTCTCTTTTTGTAGGCACCTACAAAGCCTACACATTCAACACCTGCTTCTCTGTTTATTACGACTTCTCCCCATAGCTGTTATTATCTGTGTGTGGCTGAGAGCTGTTCTAGAGTGAACCTCCATAAGTTGAACCAAAACACTTTTCAGAATTTATTTACGCCCTATACCCATGCGATCTGAGAGTTTTCCACCTTGGGTTAGTTTCGCCAACTTGTAATCCTGGCCTAACTTGATTATTAGATATTATGACACCTGTATAGCAGATATGATAGCACCCACTAGTTCCCAAAATAAAATGTCTTCTTATATCTAAAGAGAGTTTAAATCTCTGTGAGGCTATTGTAGGAAACCAAAGGGAAAATATAGTTATTGGGCAACATACCCTCTGTGTTTCTCCTATTGAAATAGTTATTTATCCAAACCTAAGAGATTAATAGTGTGTAGGCTAGATATAATATAACTATAGAACATATCCTTAAGGAAAAATAATATACTGAGTTATTTATGTTTATAAAAACCAGTGTTGAGATCCTTTCAAACAAATTATAGTAATAAGGGTCATAGTGTCTGTTTAGAAAAAACATCATAGGTGGGACATAGATTTCTGCATACTATAGTACTACAGAAAGCATATCTTAGACTCATGAAAGCCTATATTCATAAACATGGCAAAGTCACAAGCAGTTATCTTTCCAGTCCTTTCTCTCGCCCCATGCATGCCAAAAGATGTCCTAGTTAATGAGATATGGGTCTTTGTTGAGATGAATTAGAGGAAAAGACCAAAACTTTCTTCCAAACAATTATAAATCCAAAACAGAGGTCTGATGAGTTGAAAAATAAACATGAAAGTGAAAGAAGAATTTAGACAATGCTATGTGTATTAATATGAACACTAAAAAAAACCATAAAAATAATCATAATACTCCATACCCACCAATAATCCTTTAAGAACAAAACCATGAACTGCAAAAAGAAAGAATACTTCTGCATCTTTGGGTGCTGTTCCAACTACAGTCAGCAGGGCGCTGTCGGGTCACTGAGACAAAATTTGTAATGTCCAATTATTCACAGAAAAAGCTGTTAGTCACTATGTGTAAAAACTAGTCCACTAAACAGGTGGCGCTGTTGATCATCAGCTGAGAACTTGTAATGTCCAAATGTCACTGCTGTGTGGCGCTGTTGACATCCATTAGCGGGGAAAAGGGAGGGGGAACAACAGCAATAAACAGAAAGTTCTCCCAATGGGAAGAAAACTCACAAACTTCAGCTGATTAGGGTCCGCTAGGCAGGGGCTTACAGTCAGCCACTGCAGGTGAGCCAAGAGCAGCAGCCAGAACCCCCCTCCAGCAGAAAAACAAAGCAGCTCCGGCAGTGTCTGCAGCCCGCAGTGAGTTTCCTGCCCTGGGCAGCTGAAAGAGAGCCTCCCTGGGCCCCACCCCCTTCGTTGTTGGCAACCACCTCATCACAGTTCGAGCCGATTCCTTTGTTCAACTAAATGGCTTCAATGTTGAGGAACACAATGGGGTAGGAGGGAAAGGAAAGAAAAATTTTGCTAAAAAAAATACGAACTATGACAGAAACCACTTGCCCATTTTAGATTTGGGAATCAGGTTGTTACAGTAATTCTAGGTCTGTTTCAGGCTTCATGACTGGAGATTGCAACACACTGGTTGCAACCAAAGCTGTTCAACCATCTAAGTTGATGACAGTCATCCAACCTGCCTAATTTTAACCGGTATGCACTTCCATTTCCTGCACAACATTTCACACGTAAATGAGTCTACGTGAAAGTAGGTGTGGATATTATGAACGAGGTCCTAATTTGGACTTGGAGCTCTTTGGACATTGGCGTGTAGTAATTAATTGTATGGCCAGATGAAGGCAGTGAGTCATCCCATTGCAGTGCCCTCAGCTGGACACTGGACAGTGTTTCATGTACTGCACAATGACAAAGTCGACTGAAACATGATTGTCAATTTACAGCAGTTTACGATTTCAGATCACCTGTGTCATTCTGTCTTCTTCCATCTTTCCTTTTGTTCACTATATAACTATGTACTTCAGCCAACAGAGAAGGCAGGCTTACTTTGGTTAAAGTAGTGTAAAAACCAGCATTGTGGTTTACCCACTGTTTATAATCACATTTTCCTTAAAGATTTCTCTAGAAAGGCTTTTACATGCATCACTATGCTGTTACTCGTATTTACCTTTCATACTAATAACACAAAAATGCAGAAATACTTACACATTATTGTAATTGTTGCTGATGGTGCCCTATTTAGCTCACGTCACTTCTTTCTGAGTGGTAATATGTTCCCCAAATCTGTCCATTTTTGGTTTTGCTAAATTAAAAAGAAGACACATTAACATGCTTTCAAAGAGATTTAGGGAGAGGGAAACCACTACATCCCAGTGCATGAATTAAAAAAAATGCAAATAGGCCCATAAATGCAAATCAAAATTTATCTTTATTTAGAGTAGTTGCATCTCTGTCAATGCAAGACTTATTGGTTTCTAGTCCTCTCAAGACTTAGGAATGTGCTTAGCTGGACTCACTGGATTCAAAAGCAGAGTTTCTTCCATGCAGCAGAGCAGGGGCACAGGAGCCAGTTAAGTTTTAGCAGATCCTATGAGCCTCACCTGTGTTCACACCACCAGCTTTGGCTTCTCCCTGTGTGGAAGCACAGTGACCTCCGGCAGTGAATTTGTTCAGAGATTTTGGCTTTGTCAGATGTGATGCACAGCCTTTAAAGAGGGAATTTACATCTGATTTGCCTGCTTGAAGTCAGCCAGATGATGGAGAGGTACTCTGCAAAATATGATGGATAAAATGGCAGAAGAGTGGGGCTTGCACACATAGCCTTACCTGTGCTTGGTTCATGCAGGTGGAGACTGCCTTGAGCCAGCACGAACCGCAGTGTGGCAGACCAGGTAAGGCAAGGTTCAGTCTGTGTAAGTTCGTGATTGAATGTGGGTTTGTATTCTCTCTGTGTTGGGGAAAACATACAGGGAAACAGTTTGCTCAGCAAGAGCAGTGAGGCACGTTACCGCTTCCTGCTGATTTTCCGAACTCATTTAGGCAAGTTGCTAAAAAGGACAAAAGATGGCTATTGGCAAAGCGTTATAAGTAAAAGCATTTGGCGTAAAATTATAAAGCAGTATGTAAAATTGCAGCAATATCTTACTTTTTTTCCTCACTTCAAAAATGTAGATGGGCCATGAAGCGTAATCAAATATTAAAGTAAGAGTTAAAAATAGTTTAACTTAATGCACTTCCCTTAATTTCTTGTCTGTAACTTTTCTTCTATTACTACTTTCACTCTCCTCTGCTTTTATATTAAAAAGCTACACAAACAGAAGTACAAAGTGTTGTTCAAACCACAAATCAAACCAAGGAAAATAATTTATTTATTTATAGACCTGTTTTATTTGAAGTCATGTTATATATTGTATAATAATACCATATTTGAAAGTTGAAGAAGTGATTTTAAAAAAAGTTCGTTGTATCTTTTAAGGACTGTTCATGTAAATACTGAGGTTCTTTATAGTGAGAAGCCTTGTCAGACAAAATCCTGTGCGGATTTCTGTTGCTGGAGGGCAAAATAACTTTCATAGCATTCAGGGAGGCATGCTGTTACAGCCCCATAGCAGAATACACATGCTGCCTGGCAGCAGGGTAACACGGCAGCAAGCTTGGGAGGACATGTGTAAAAGCAGATAGGTAGGAATTTGTTCTTGTTGCCATGGTGTTTGGACAGTGTTTACTTCACCTATCAGCTGAACCGCCTATCTGGTTCTTTCTCTGTCTTCTGGAAACCTGTAGCCAGGTTCAGCCTCAGAAAGGCAGTCAGGTCCCAGTAGTGTGTGGACAAGAGACGTATGGATTTTTTTTTTTCCTCTTAAATATGGTTTCTGGCATTTGTGATTGAGTAGGAAAGCTCCCCATGGTGAAGTGTGCGTTATCTGTACAGTGGTGTTCCACGTAGCCTAAACCCCACCTAAGCACACCGCCAGCTGGCTGCTGGGGCTTGCAGCCCCGGGTTAGCAGCAGGAGCCCCACAGAGATGGGTGCCCCTCCAATCTTTGTCCTGACAGCCTCCAGGGAGGGTGCTCCCACTGCTGCTGCTTCTGTCACTAGGGCCTGGGAGAGGCGATGGAGCTGCTGCACCTCGTAATTGGTGGGAAGAGAATTAGGGACAGACATGGGGTGGTCCTGCGGGCTCACCTAGCTGGTGGCCTCTTTGCCCCGGTCCCACTCTATCTGCCAGACTACAGAATTGCTCAAATAGAGATGCTAAGCTGTTCTAAAATTTGTGGCAGCTTAATGATTATCTCAAAAAATGGATGAGCTCTGCACAGCAGTTTCCCTTGTAGTATGTGCCAAGCTGTGAGTATAAAATGCCAGGTTCTGGTTATAAAAGCACTCTGTCAGATATATATGGCACACTTCCCTTGATATCGTTAAACTATGTGCAACAAAACAGACCAGACATGCATATCAATTTTAGCTTTTCAACTACTAATGTCATGGTGCTATCTTCAGTGACTTTGGTTTTATCATGGTGCTGTAGCTGCCAGTGAACTACCATAGTTAAAAGGTTGTTGGCATATCCTTTGTAATTTTGAAAATAAAATATCCTTCTCTCCCTCTGGCTGAGTGGTTAAATCACACTACAGTGGCCCTACTTGATAATTTTCTCATGAAAGACTCAAATGCTAGGGTTAATTAAAGCATGGAATAAGTATCTGGGGAGGCATACATAAATGCTAACAGGATTCCTACCACATATCTGTAGAGGCAAACATCACCATGTATAGTTTATGCTAAGCTGAGGAAAGGAAATCCTTAGATCTCTTATTTTTATATTTTGTGACAAATGTAGCCAAAAATACCCCTCAAATGATAACAAAACCACACGAAATTTTGTAACGACACTATATAAATGTATCCCTAATAATCGACGGTATGTAAATATATCCCTAATAATCGCAGGAATTAAACATTCTGGGAGATTGTATAAAGCTTTATATTTGCAGGAATCTTAATACCCATTCCTATCAGAGGAACCTGATCTAGGGTCAGAAAGCAAGGAAGACTGCTGTGTCTGACTGAAACTGCTGAGGAAACTGTAGCAAACAGAATTATCTATTGATATAGTAATCTGGCCAGTACTGCAGGGCAGAATATTATGGAGAAAAACTGCGTGATACATAATGATAGGCGATTAGAAATATTGTTCAGCTTGTTGTCTAACAGCCCTGGTTCTGAGAATATCCACTGTCACACACCGTCCACCCCTGGCGTCAACACTGACTCAGAGGGAAGGGTGCCAGTTCTTGACTTCCACCCTCCTCCTTGGCTGGCCTCCATTTTGCCCATGAGGTTTGTTTTTCTGCACTGGGTTGACCTTCTTTAGTTTATGCTGTTTAGCTGAGGTAAAAGCAAATAAATGGAAAAAGTGACCTAGAGCTTTTGGCAGAAGCCCTCATCACTGTTCTCTCAGCAGCTCTTAGAACCACTCTGGCATAAGGGGATTCTGCAGAGGGTCCCTCCAGCCCCTGGATCACCTAGATTTTAGGTCTGCACTCCTGGGCCTGATTTTGTTCATTTTAAAAGAGGTTAGGGTTTGTCTGCTTAGAGCAGAACCTTAGGAGATGTACTGATACCATCTGCTTTAAGCATCCAACTTGGATGCAATTCAGAGGACAGCGTTAGGAGCAGTAATTCCAACTAATTTCATTGTAGAGAGGCAGGTGTCTCTACGCAGGAAATTCAGGTCATTCATGTTAGATGCTTAAAATAGAGTATATGCAAACTCAGACAGACTGCTGTCTTCACCCAGTCCATTGCTTATGTCTCTGTATATCTTAAAGGTGATTTATCATTGAGCTGCTGAAAGAAGCATTACACTCTTTTAAAATTACCTGTCCAATGTGAAAAAAGGCATCTATATGAGATCATAACTGCATGCCCTTTACAACATGTGTACCTGCAGCACAGGCACACACTTCACGCCTAAGTTGCTTGTGAGGTGGGACTGAGGGACTGACAGGTGGGCAGTGGAGGGGAGTGAGAGAGCGGGAGGGTGCTGGGCAGGACTGGCAGCAGCCCCATTGCTTTTGGATGAGTGGCAGGAGGCTGAGTTGAGCTGATTTAACCCAGATGGTTTTTGAGGTAGTGTGAACTTTTGCCTTTGTAGAAATGTGTTAAAATATGAATGAAGAAATGTGTTTCAAATAAAATTGTCTCTGCAAGAGTGTAGAAGTGACCGTAGCGGTAGGGAACCTAATTACTAATTTATTTGTGGATTTTTTTTTTAAATATGTTCTTTTGAGAACCATTGGGAAAAGGCCATTTCATCTAACTGCTCCCTGGCCCCTCGTGTTTGCATGTTGTCTCTGTTGCTTTAGAAGTGCTTGAGCTGTCACTCTGCTGTAGAGTTGTAGTCCAGTCTTCAAACATTTGTTCTCCCCACTGTTACAGTGCTGCTTCATATGGCGCCACTGGCCTTGTACTCAGTGCCATAGTAGTAGTCATTCTCTGGAAGGGCAGCAGGACAAGGCAAGGAACATGTCAAACACGAGAGAGAGAGAAAAAAAAAATGCAAAGCCAGACCTGACAAAGTCTTGACATGGACGGCAAATATTTGACAATGCTTTGTGGTGGCTGGTGAGTTCTCCTTAGGAAGGAGAAATAAATAAACAATTCAGAATAGTGAGCAACAATTCTTAGTGGCTCACTAGTAGTTAACAAGGGGATTGCACAGACCAGTCCTGTGTTGGAAAGAATGCTTGTAGCAGCATGGGAAAGACAAGTCAAATCTTCCAGTTTCTAGGCTATTCACAGCCAGTGTGTTCACCTTGGGAAAGAGAAATAATGAAAAAAACCCCAGGAAATTAGATACATCCTCCTCCCTTGAGTACTTTCTTCCTCTTTCTCTTCCCCTCCCTATATATCTGGATATTTTGACTTGTTCAGCCTGTAGGAGTCAGCTGAGAAGCCAGCAGGCCAAGGTGTGGTTCCTCATCTGGCTTGGTATGAGAGCGTATTTGGGTGGCACACCTGTCTTCCCAGCCACCCTGTGGATCCATCACTGGGAGGTGAAAAACAAGGCTGAGCTTGGTCTTCAAAGAGTTTTTGTTCATTCTGACCTGTTTTTGTTAAAGTGCTTTATTTTCCATTCGGAGTTTAATCACAACCAGAGACACACACTGAGCAAGGAGTCCCACTGATAAAACAGTCAAAATAATTTTTCAGGACACTGTGGGTTGTTGCACCATAGGGCTTGAGTGGATTTTTGGCTTCCAGTGGCATGCACTGCCAGTTACCAGATACTTGGATCCTCAGGGAGTAGGGAATAAGGAGAAGGAAGAGCTGTAATGACTTCAGTTGTCACAACTGTTTTTTGGCTATACAACATAAGGGTGAGGTTTCGTAACACAAACTACCTGCATGCCTCAGTGCAAGGTCTGCCCTGTGCCAAACCGTGGCTGCTCTCTCCTGTCTCTGCACGCCACCTCCCTGGCAATGCTGGAACAAAATATTTGCAGTGTCGTGAAGCGGCTCAGCCGCAGAGATAATTCTGCCTTGTATTTCCATCGCTCTGGCCTGAAGGGTTATTAATTTGAGAAGGGTATCCGAGTCAGCTTGAGCCCAGACGGGCTTGTTAGCACTGGTGCAGCCATGGCCATGCCCCCTGGCTGTCTCTGCCCTCCCTCACACTGGCTTGCATGGGGCTCACAGGTTCTACAAAGCCATGCTGGATCTGTGCTCTTGGGACTGCAGAACCCAGATCTCTGAGGAACACCTAGTGGTGAAGTCCAAGCAGCTGCGTGAAGATTTGCCTGGGTCCAGCATGGCAGGCTGGGAGCCAGAGCTGGCACAGCATCTTGTTGACCCCCCTCAGGAGCCAGCTGGGTGACCCTGCGCTGTGCCCAGAAAGTCTGCTGAGACACAGAGGCTGGCTCAGCCAGGATGTGGCTTGGATCGATGGGACTTAATAGTCCTGGCTCCTTGTGAAAGCAATTAAATGAGGCAAAAAGAGTGAGTGCCTGCCTCTATATAAAGGAAAACCTAAAACTCCGATCATCTGTGGCTCAAAAATCTGACAGCAAACAGACCCAACCACAAGTGTTTGCTTTTAATATCTTGCAATCTCCTGGGGTTTGCAGCCCAACCTTCAGCCATTTGGGCAGCACTAGGGAGGCCTCTTCCACTGTTGCTTCAAGCAGCTGCCCAGCACCAGGGCAGGGGTACTGTGAAGGAAGTCACGCTGTCTGTCAGACAAGTGGGGGCAGCAAGATGTGATTTCCTGTGCCAGTTCCTGCTTGGCTTTGGAAGTGCCTGAGCAGTGCCACTACTCCATCCCAGTGCTCACACTGCGCTTTAAAGGGAGAGTCAAGTCTCGGCAGCTGCTGCAGGCTGAGTTCCTCCAGAGGGAGTTGGTGCTCATAGCAAAATACCTTTTTTCTGCATGGCTTGAGTATTGTGTGAGAGGATCAGTTATCCTGCAGCAGTAGGAAGAGAACCCTCTAGAAGTCTCAGTAGCATTTCTGATGAGAAAATATTTTGATGGGAAAATGGCCATTGTCTTACAAGTGCAAATGTGCTTGGTGCCATCTGTGTCAGGCAGCCCCTGGCCAACAGGTGTTTAAAGAAAGGCAGAGTAACCTTCCTTTGAGTGCATTTGACATTGGCTTATTCTCCTGTTTCGTTTCCCAGGTAGTATATTAACTGACTGTGTTCCAGAACAGTAAGCACGCGATGATGCTTCAAGCTATGCCCGACCCTTTCTGTACAAAAGTAACTGCCACCTGGAAGCTGGTTTCCACCTTCCTTAGCAGCACATTACAGATGTCTACCTGTATTAAAAAAAAACAAAAACAAAAACAAAAATAACTGAAGCGTTCAGGGCTGTCCCTCATTACTGACAGGCACAGTTTCTAAAACTGTCTGGATTTTCCTGCACGTCTCCTGAAGTTCGCTACAAATCCATAGGAGTGAAGGAGAACTGGGTTTGGGGGAGCACAGCAGGAGAGATAAAGACTGTGAAAGCGTGAAATCATGACTGACACAGGAGGCTGCTTTTGGCCTTGGGACATCAGAGCAGACATGAATTATTGAAGTTGTGGCTCTGTTGATCTGTGTGTTGTCAGCCCTTCTATAAACAGTGAGCAGGTGCTGGATGACTGCAAGTTCTGTTGAGTGGGAAAGCCCTCTGGTCAGAGAGTGGGAGAGACTTCTGCTGGGGCTCCAGCCTGCAGCTTCAGCTGCCTGACCTGGATCATTTATTGGTTCAGGCTGAGGGCTATTGCTCTTCAGTAGCCTGTGTTTGTTTCTTTTACAACAGGTGATGTTGTTTAATAGTTCATTAGACTTCCTCAATAGGTTTTCTTTTTTGCTTGTGTACTCTGTGCACAATTAGAGTGAAGTCACTGACAGTAAACAAGACAGACAGTAATGTTAACAGACGAGCATGGAAGATTTGCTTGCCTTCCAGCTTTTGGGGTTTTTTGTAATTGTTTGTGTTTAAAATACTGCTCACAGAGTTGGCAAATGACTGTGTAGCAACTGAAACTCAGTCACATTATACAGCTTGAGGATGTGCTCTGTGGCCTGTCTGTTCTCCTGATGGTCAGCATTTGGGGAAGAAAATTCACTGTATATTAACAATTAACAGAATAGGCATTGAGTAATTGTAGAAATTGTTCTGAGGGGAATACTCTTGCACCCTGTGTTTTGTCCCTGTATCCAGAACGCCAGACAGAATTTTAAAAGTGAATAAATAAATAAGTATCTATTTCAAGGCAAAGTAAGGTGACTCTTGCAGGAGATTGCATTGCTGGTTTCCATCTTCAGAGGTCTCTTAGAACAGCTGCAGCTTTGAACATCTACAGAACTGGAGATCTGTGAACTCCAAAGCCAGCTTTTGCTGACCGATGCAGTAAGATGCAGATTCCACAAAGAGCTTTGGCAGATCCTATATGAAAATAGGGTAAAAATATTATGAATTAACTTGGATAGAGTTTGACTCTTCTTATAAAGCAGTAAGAGAGAATGAATTGGTAATTAGGGTTTTAGTTTTTATTTTGGACTCCCTTAACAGGGTGGGTTGAGGCCCGTGATAGTAGTAGCTGGTTTTTCTGCATCTTCCATGACATTCAGACAAATGGAGAACTGAATAGAAAAGTTGACTTTTTGATTATGTAGTTGCAGGACTACATTCTTACTTAAGACACTCCTGGAGCAACAGTATCTTTCACACCTTGAACAGACTTTGAAATGAGAATGAGTTACTCCAGCTCAAATGCGTGTCACGTTTTGGGGAAGGCAGGTTCTTGAGAAAACCTCATTAGGACCACTTCAGGAAATTCTGGCACAGTTCACATGGCAGGTATCAGGTTGCTGCCAGTTTAGTCCCTGCTCTTGAAGAAGGTTCCTGCAGGTAAAGACTTGGCTACATGTTACATGTTCTGTCCTTTTCTGTGCTGAAACTGCTGGAGGAATGTGGAGTATGGCCCTGCTTTGCAGCAAGAATTTGTAACTAAAGATGCAGTTGCAGGACTGTGACTTTAGAAGTGGTAATTCATACATTCTAGTACACTTCCCAAGGCAAACTTTGGTATTACTATGATGTCTCAGCAGTACAAGAATTCATTTGAAGCTCTAAAGCATCAATATTTAACTCAAAAGGTTTTCTTATGATTAGTCCTCATGTTTAATCCAGTAGGGCAGTGTTAATAATAATTATTTTGCATTTTCCAGATACATGCAATTCTGTTCCACAGTCAAACAACTTTGTAAAAGTTTTTTTCCAGACCACAAGAGTGGAACTGCATGACTGTTTTGGTTTTGAAGGTGTAAATCTGGTGTTTGTTTGTCATCTGTACTGGCTCTGCAGCTGTACCCTTGCATTTCTGACTGCTGAGCATGATTATTTGATTGCCATTCCTATGCAGATAGGGGCCTAAGTTTTGAAACCAGTGAATGGCAGCTGATAATGGCAACTGTTTAAAGGGTTGACTCACTTTTTTCTTAAATAAAGTTGTCCCCCAGAGCAAAACCTATAGTTTAATTTGTATTTATTTTTAGATTTTGCCATAACTTAGCTCTGACAGGTGGTGTGAGTCTTATCTGGGTTAGATTTGCTGCTCAAGAAAACAACCCTGACTTTTACCGGGTGGGTGGACGGAAAAAAAACCCAACTTTTTGTCAGTCTTTTGTGTTGCAGCAGCTGGATTCATTGCTGCTATAGCAACACACCACATGATGAGGTGTATTAGATTGCTCTGCGCAGAGCACAAGGGGGAAAAGGAACACAGCTCCTTGCTGAAGGTAGAGGTTGCACTGGAGTTTCTGCTGGAGAGCTGGGGAAGGTCAAATGCTTCAGTTCCCAGCACGTGTTGTGCACAGTGGAAAGTAGGGGCGTGTGTGGCGGTGTTAAACTGCAGAACCAGGTAAGGTACAGCTGCATCAATTAACCTGAGACCTCACCCTCCTCGGTGGGGCAGCACAACTTCCCAGAGAGTTTTCTTTTACTTTTTCCAAGTGTATTTTGGGGGTTTTTTTCAGTTGCTTTACTAATGTAACAATGTGAATACATTGACAAAGGTTCGAACTGTTGAAGAGACTCTTACTGCAGAGAGACCAGTCTTGCAGACTAGGAGGTAATTGCCCTCAAATCAAGGCAAATTCTGTATATAGTTTTTGCGGTTGTTTCATCTTCACTTCAAGATGCTGAACAAGTTTTGGGTTTCTTACTATCTGCACAGTGGTTCAGAACATCTCTGTTGTCAGTCAGAATCCAGGACATTATCTACTTAGTGATTTGTATTATCAGTACTTTTTAATGATCTCCTCTCTAGGCTTTATTAACATTTCTTCCTCTCTCCCTCCTAATCTGCTGCATCAGGGTGCCTGAGTCTTCTTGGAAATGAATTTTCATGTCATTTACTCCTTCAGGTTTTATGCTGCCTCCTTAAGTCTAGCAGTGTTGTTAATGTAGTTTACCAAACTTCAATGCACCTGTAAAGACACGAAAGTGGAAACAGTGCCACAGGATATTGTGATTTTTATGCTGTTAACTATTTATCTGTTTACATGTAAATATAAATAAGCATTGAACTTATGTGTTTATTCAGACTCATATCAAATTCAAAAAACTATTTTCTCTCCCATGTCCTCTATGCACCTTTTTTTTTTTGCTTTTACACACCACTAGGTTAAATGTAACGGGCTTCTAAGCAGCATCCATTAGGTGAAGGAAGACAACAGTCCTTTAGAAAGGGAAAAATTGAGGGACCAAAATGGTAGTGGAGAAGGTGGAGAGCCTGTTTGAAATTCAAGTTAGATGGTTCAGTACTTTTCCTGCTTCCCATGAGGTGTTTCCAACATTTTGAATGCTTTCTGTTATCTGCAGCTTAAAACTTCTTTCTTTCTTACCTCTGGTCTCTGTTTATTTCACCAAATAGTTGCTTTTCTCTCCTGATAGTATAAGAGGTGGTCATGAGCCTCAGACTTCCGCTCCGTAGATAATTCTGCTTGTAGAGATAACAAGAATTAGAAGCAGAAATCCAAACCCTTTTCATTTTGGTTTAGGAAGAGGGGTGAAGCTAAACACACTCGCTGGTTCTGTCAGAAAGCACAAGACACTTGGTATGGATGTGGGTGCAAAGCCAGTCCATTGGAAAGGCTCCATTGTGTTTCATGGTAGACAGATACAAAATAAGAAAAATACAAGAAAAGAAAAGAAAAAGCAGCCTGATCCACTACTTTAACATAAGGCATGATAGGGATGTTGAAATGTGCAGTCTTTCTTCACTGCTCTAAGTAAAAGATTTCAAGTGAGCTTTCTGTTTCTTCAGATACATTTATATCCCCGGTGGTCCAGTGTTCAAAGTGCTCATTGCCACTGTAGGCAGGTTGGAAGCATTCCTGTGGAAGTTGAGGGCTGGTGTGAAGGTCAGGCCTTCCCCCCACTCACCCCTTTTAGTGGCAAGAAGTGACAGCCTGAGTTAGGGTATAACTGAACCAAGTCTGAGTGGTGGGCAACTTTCCCACAAGCACAGAGCAAGTGTGCTTTATGGGGCACTGTAGGGATTTTTGTGTGGTCAGAGCTCAGATTTAAATGAGGCTCCCCTGGCTGTAATGAGGTGACTTCAGCAGAGCTGAAGAAAGAAGCAGCCACTCTACCCATCAGCTTACATGAGAGAGTCTGTGAAATAAAGAAACATAAACGTGCAGCCCATTGATGATCACAGAGTGAGACAGGTTTGCAAGAAGTTGAGTTGGGATTCTTGAAAATGAGCATTCAGAAAGAATGGAAATCTTTGAAGGGGAAGATTAACTGTACAAGGGAAAACTCAAGCAAAGTAGGACAGTGATTTAGCTCTGATTCCACCACTTCAAGCAGAGCAAGGAAGTCCAGATCAAATTATTTAAGCAATCAAAGAAGCTTAATCTATCTAGATTTAGGGACCTTGTTCAATTGGGTGAATGAAGAACCTAAGTCAAACACTCGAGCTTTTTTCACTAATACAGCACATCCTTTGTGGCCCAAAGCATAGGGCACTGGGGATGCAAGTGATTCATAGCATAGTGTCACTAACACACTACCTAACTGGCTGTCGCAGAGATGCATTAGGGGTGAATTTGTCCAGGGAATGAAAAAATTAAGGAACCTAGATAAAAGAAAACAGAGCACCCTCTAAGTACTTCCTTCTCTCTGGAATCACATCTTTGATAGTTTGGAAGGAAGGAAGGAAGGAAGAAAAGGAAGTGAGAGTCTTAGTTAAGGGCTTCATTATTAAGCAAAACCAGCAAAACAATGTTGAAAAGAGTGTCCAGCTATAATCATTTTTACTAGACTAGCAAAAAGGTAAGAGGTTATGAAAATATGGGTATAACAAATCATGTACTCAGTGAAGCCTGGTGAACAGAAGGAATATGAGCATTGTCAGTAAAAGGTAGTTTCCTTCACCAAATAGCATTCCATTCCATGTTTTTTCTAGGGCCATATTAGGCTCTACAAATGTTCTTAAAGATGATAATCCTGATCATGATATGGTGAAGAATAGTGTATTTTCAAGCATCATGTTTTATTCATTTGTAAGATTTGTGAGTAGATATGAACCTTCCCCCATGGATTTTTGTTCCACTTACTTTCTGTTGTCTCATTAATCCCATTGAATCTTTTATTAAACCTTCAAAACAAGGGATGGTGTCTTATATGTCTACAGACTGCACAGTGTAATAATATCTGCTGCTAACTAAAACCTCTGAAAGGTGCAGTAAAACAAACAATAATTCTTTATAACATATGGGTGCCTCTTGTACATGACCCAGCTGAAAAAGTCATGGAAGACTGCTAAAATGCACTACTGTGCCATCAGAAATAATTTCACTGCACGATTTTGCAATTCAGATTTTATTCAGCATTAAAACTGTAACTCATTAATAATGACAACAAATTTGCAAGAGAGATCTCATCTGCCCACTCCTGCAGATTAAAATCACACAATTTATTGATATGATAATCTTTTTACTAGATTTGGATTTGTGGAAAACAGCAGAAATACCAAACTGATTTCACTGGAAAGAAAAAAATTAGTCCTTTGAACTGAGATGACTGTGTGTCAGCCTCTGAGAAGAATGAAATTTGGAATCTTGATTAGTAGGAATCAAAACAGACACAAAATGGTAAGGCTATGTGGTATGATATGTATGTGCCTTGTATGCAAATAATAATGCAGGCAAAATTCCAATAAGGAACAACTTGCACTGACTAATTGATGTAGGAATATGTGCACCAGTAGGAGCAGGCCAGTCCCTCACTCAGCCATCAGATGGCTGAGATATTTTTCTAGGGATAAATATGTACAGGGAAGATTACAGTAGCAGATGCTAACTCTAGGAGCTTGGGCTCCACGTCCAAATATTCATCTGGCTCAGTCAAAAATGGGCACAAGCATTTGCAAAGGGGAAGGCTAACATCTCCAGGGCCACATCTCAGATCAAGAGTGGGCATTGGCAGCAGTCCAGAGTGCCTTCTTCACATACAGGAACTGTGCTCTCTGGAACAGTTATTTCCAAAATGTCCGGCCACTTAAAGCATTCAGTGTGGCAAATTAAGGAAAAACTCTTCTCTTAGGAAGAAAGCTTGCTATGAAATCATCCCAGGAGAAGTTGATTCAGTCCTTCGTAGAGCACAAGAGCTTCTGGCATCAGGATGTTTATCTCGGATGTCCATAGGCTGAGCTTCAGTACTCATTTCAGCTTTAAGAGTGTGCTGAAACAGATCAAACACATGCACAGCTTGTGGAACACGAGGCTCTGGTCCAGGACTGCTGTGGTCACTGAGCAAGGAAAGAATACTTGTTTATTAATGCCTCGAGGAGAGATATAAAGCTGTCACTTGGCCACATTGGCCTGTGGTCATGCTTCCTATAATTCTTCTTCTGAAGAACTTGCCTTCAATATTGTCAAGTCCCAAGTGCTCACAGATCATGAGTCTGTGCTACAGAGCAGTCATGAGATGCTAGAGCTCCCGTGCTTTCTGGCTTGTTGCATGTTCTTTTCTGCAGCTGTGAACCATGGAGAACTTCTTTGTTCTTTTGCAGAGAAAAAGAGTCTGTTCAGGCTCCTGTTTCCAGTAGTACAGTCTCTTAAAGAAAAATGCCAAATGCTGTGACACCCTGAGAAGAGATTCTCTTTTCCTGATGGACCAGTAGAGATAACAGCCAAAAGAAAGGCTCTCTGAAGTGGGCAAGGGGGGCATATAGTGCAGAGACCCTAAAACATAGAGGTGCATTTGGAAATATGTGCAGATGATTACTTTCAGTGAGAAGTTAACTTCCTGTGAAAGAAGTAGAAAATCATCTTCTTTAACCAGAAGTGCAGGGCCTCTGGTGACTCTTGGAGATGTTAGGTCTATGAATGGAAAAGGAGCATAGCTTCTTTTGACAGATTTGTCCCCAAATAAACCTGTGCTGAGATAGTCTCTGGATCCAAACATCAGAGACTCAAGCTCCTATCCAGATGCCGAGCTAAGGAAAAGCTCCTCTCTGATTCTTCCACCTCCTCCGTCAACTTCAGGCTGTGTTAATTAATTAATCTACACACACCTCTCTACCTGCCTGTCTGTCCCATGTAGCCTAACCCTCATACTTTTGCTTTTGTGTGTGCACATACACACAAATGCACACACAGATACACTTGAAGTAACTCTTGTATGTCATTAGACACAAATTATTGAATTACTTTGGTTTTTATGATTTCCAGAAAGAAAAACGACTGAAGAAATATCAAATGTCGTGAGCTCTTTTATTAAAAGACAAGTGACCTAAGAGGTGCTTTTGCATCTGGTCAAGGAGAGTAAAACAAGTACCAACTGCAAGTCTCTTCTTCCTTTTGCTGGACAGGTAGTCTGTGAATGTGTCAAACTGTGGTGTTCTTCTGCAATGCTGAAGTAGTTCTGTCTGCCTCTGGGACTGACCATCCCAACCTCACTGAGAGCTGCAGCCAAGCACTGACCTAAAAGCAGCTGGATTTGCAGGGCTGAGAGCCTCTGTGCCACCCACCGGCCTACTAACTGTAATTAAAAATGTTACTTTTCACACATTTATGTCACGAGGTGAGGACTAAAAGCCTGCTAGCTGTCTTTAGTTAGGGGTATTTTTGTGTGGAGTGCTTCTTAGAATGAAAAGAGGCAGATTAGACTTTCAAGCACCCTTTGACAACTGCAGTGAAGCTGAGGGTGCACTGAGGAATGCTAATACTGGAAAACTAGGAACATCTTGACTGTTAATTCTGCTGAAGTTAGCAGAACAAAGCAAAAAAAAGGGGCGTGGATTTTTTTTTTCCCCCTTTTCATAACCCCTAGGCTTCATAAATGCATCACCCTTCTTTATTGTCAATTTGTTAGGAAAATCACTGCTGACATCTCACCTAAGGATTTATTATCATTCCAGTGAGGCTATCTTTCACTTATATTGAAGATTTCTTGGATTTTTACTGGCTTTAAATTACACTGAAAGTATGCAGATGAACATTTAAATTAAAAGGTTAATTGAAACAGAAAGGTTGCACTGGAGCACTTAATTTGTTTCAGTTTAAATGTTTATTAGCTTAATTGAATATTTACAGAACCAAGACAAAAAAAAGTTGTGCATCTATTTTCATAGGCACAAAAGTAAATGTATTTGTGTTCAAAAGGTAAATACCCACTAATAACCCTTAAAACCAGTAGCCTGTAAGACCGTATTTCCAAAACAAGGAATATTCTGTAGCTAAAGGCCAATTGATTTCCTATCAATTACCAGTTTCTCTTACAATTCTTCAGGATTTATGAGTACACTGAAGTCTTCAAAGGTGTTAAGAGAAAGAACCTATATTTTACAAATGCTTGGGGCAGGAAATGCTGGTAAGGTCTTCTGCCTGACAGAAGATAACCACATATATGATTCTCTTGTCTTCTTTATGGACTTTTTTGAAACTGATGAGCAGGATCCTCATGAGGAAGAGTTGTTAGATAAATCTGTCTGCTTTTTGCTTTCCCTAATTGGAGAGGGGTCACGGTCTGCTGGTGTCAGGAAAGGGAAACTGTGATTCATTCCAGCTTTCCTGGAAGAAACCGGATTTCAGTTAGTTAGGTTTCCTAGGGTGCCTCATTTAACAGCGCGGTCAAACTGCATTCCCAGTCTAGGGGGCAAATTCAACAGCAGTAGTAACACCAAAATTAAATTAATCAGACTGCATCTGTAGGAACACAAATGTGTTTTCAGACAGGGCAAGTGCTGCAGTATGTTCCAAAATAAGGAATAACACATGTTATTTGGAATATGTTTAAAAAGGGAAAATGTGCTTTAATTGGTTTCTTTTAAAAGAAGTTTATGTTTGGAAACATCTAAGCTTAATAAAAGTGATATAGTGCAATTTCCTACTCAAATATGGCCCTAAATAGCAACAGAAATGCATTTTTTTACCCCAGTATCTAATAGATGGACTATTTTAAATTCTACTTCATCCCCTTGGTTAGTTTTCTGAGAGGATTTCTATCATCAGGCTTTAGGAATACACTTAAACACTGAGGTCTTGAAACTATGGTAATTCTTAATCTTTGCAGGTATCCAGTTAGACCTCATTGGCTTTATGGCATTCAAACTTCTCTTCAGGTTTTGCTGGGTGATTTTTCCCCTTATAGCATCTACCTCAGTTATACACATGGATATGCCAGGACAGCATCATACCAAAACCACCAGTTTGTGATAAGTGGGAAAGGCGCTTTTATCTCCATACATGATTCTATTAGTTTATACATCTTAGCAGTGCTGCAGGAGAGGAGACAGTTGGTAGTCTTGAGCAAGAATGTGGATACAAAGGTCAGGATAGGCCTACAGTTTTTCTGAAAGTGTGGCCGTAGCAATTTTCAAAGATTATTATCCTACCCTGTAACTAACTGCATCAGTTCTGAGCAGCTTAAATGTGCTAATTCCTGTGGCTTGGGAAATAAAGCCTAGTCCTTTGGCCTCTAAGCAAAGGAGTTACTGTTTGATTTGGATCATTTCTTGTCAGCCGTTTGTTATTTCCCTCATGCAGTGCACACACAGTTCCCACGTCAGCAGCCACACAGCAGGTGCGAGGTGCCCAGATGCTTCTCTGGTGCACTGCTTCAAACTGACATGTTGTCATCAGTAGGCTGGTCAAAAGTACCTGCTGTTCGGGTTTTATTCCATAAGCTTAGTGTGTGTTTGTTCCGTGTTAGAAATGTAACTGTCGACCTCTGAAAACTCTCTTTGCAAAGGTACCATTCAGTGTCTTCAGTGGGCTTTGAAAATACTTTCAACACCTTAATGTGAAGGGCACTGATAGGTAATAGGTAACCCTTAGCTTCCAGGCTATACGTTCCTGGTGTTTACCTTTTCCTCTTGTAGTCTTACTGCCTTCCCGTGTCTGCATTCCCACTCCCTTCTCTCCCATCTGTCCTATTCCCTGTCCCTGTGTTGTGCACTTTTTTGCCTCTGTTGTGCTATTCTTTGTAGCAGACTTGAATTTTCTATCAGCCAGATGCTCTTTCTTCAGATCGATACTTTAAAATTTATGCAAGGAACTTCTTTTTCTCATCCCTTAATTACCTGTGCTGCTTTCATTGCCTTTAATTGTTTCTGTTCGTTTTCTGTTTGTCTCATCTTTGGTGATTACTTTTGCCTGTGTTCATGAAGAACCAGTTACTTGTTGATTCTCTCCTAGTGAATGTTGATTGTTACCAGAATTATGGCTGCAATTACATTTATGCTTTGCATAGGACCAATTGCTCATGTTATTCAGAGATATGAGTTGGTCTTCACCAACACTATTTCATATTGTTGACTTGTGCCCCATAAAACCCCTCTTTGTCATCCTACATATATGATTGAAATGAGGCATTGCCAGAGCCCAGCACTTACTTGGTGGCTGTTAGGTGAAAAGCACTGAAACTGAGGAGCTTTCCCTATGGTAGACCTTTCCCTTAGTGAAACCCTTGTCCCTCCTGAAGAGAAGCTGTTCTCAGAAGAAGCTGTGAGCTAAGCATGCCTTGATCCACCTGCCTCTAGTTCACATGGTCACCTTGTGTGCGCTGGGCTGCCTGGGGGTCACAGCTGCTCCAGGTGCCCCGCAGGGCACCAAATGAGTTTGGAGCTGTTGGCATCATCAGCCTTCCATTCTGTTCTGGAAGGTGACCTTTGGAGGTGCTGAGGGGCTATGGCAACAGGTCTGGGATCTTGTCTGTAGGGCAGCCTTCCTAAGATGGGAAGACATACCTCTACCAAATGATGCTGGAGGTGAGGTATACCCTAAAAATGCATAATATATATTTCTGAAGTGCCCTTAAACGCTTTTGTACTGGAGACTTGGAAATAACTGCCGAGGTAATTGAAACAGGGAAGCGAGCGCAGTTTCTGCACCTTGAACACTTAGCAGTGATCTTTGGAAAGGAAAATCTGTGGGTGAATGACAGAAGGTGATGACGGGGGATTGTGAGCACAGAGACAGGGCACTACTTGCTTCTGCAAGAAGAAACCTCTTCTTGCAGCTGCACCATGTGTAAGGTTATGAAACCAGCTCCTGCCATGCCTTCTTCTTTATGTTGTTGCTGCACCTCAATGCTGAGCCTTCTTTTCAGAGTGAATTTATTACAATGATATATTAAATGCAGGAAAGTGGAGTAATCCTAAACCATGATTAGAAGATAAAGGAGGAGTATGTTTTAAGCTATGCATTAGTAGGGTTTTTTTGCTCCAAGTTGGTAATATAAAAATCTGTAAATCACATAAATAACCTAAAAAACTAAAAGCAGAATGAAATAATTATTCATTTTGGGTCAAGTTTTGATTTTTAAGAGCCTAAGTGTAATTATTCTGGCACAAGGGACCTTCTGATGGTTTTAAAGCAAACAGAGCTGGCTGCAAAAGGAAACCTTGTGTCTTCAAACCATTGAGCACACTGGGTTGGGAAAAGCAGTGAGGCAGATTCCTATGAGCTGGAGCATCACTAGATTAGACTTGCACTGGGTCTGGGTGGTTGCAGGCTTGGATAAGTGTAACAGTTCCAGCTGTCAGGGGAATAAAAGATTATTCGCCTCTATTTTCTTTAAATGCCTGGGTTTATGATTAATATACACTAAATCACCATGTTTTGCAAAAGAAATAAGAGTTCGAAGTCAAAAGCTCAAGGAGGGGGATCTTCCATGCAGGAGAGATTGTAACTCAATACATGTGGACTACGTATGGCTAACAGTGAAGCGTGTTCTTTGCAGGGCTCTTCTTCCAGCCTTCTCTCTGTTCTCAGTTAAGCAAGAGTCTCATCTCAGCACATTGAACTGAGCTACATGGTGAGAGAGATGTGATTTAAAACTGCTGAAATTGTAGGAGTCTTTTTTTGTAAGGCAGAGAATGTATCAGGTAGGTGCAGAAATAGATCTTGCAGTTCAGAAATATATTTTGAATAGCAGAACATCCCAGGCCCTTAAGTTTTGGGTGACGTTCAAAGAAATCCTTCCAGAAAGCCAGTTCAGAATGTAGCGAGGCCATTCTGTTCCCATTTGTCTTTCTAAAGCCTAGGAAATAAGAAGTTTATTCAGCAGTGCACCAGTGCAATTAGTCTTAGTTCAGAAAATTTTCTTTGGAGTGTGACTTGGCAATGTAGAGAACAGCTACAGATCTGAAAATAGTGAGACAAGGAAAAGAAAGTGCTTTTGGTCCCTTTTATGAAGCTCACTTAACTGTATTTTGAATTCTGACCAAAACTCAGGATAATACAAAGTTGTAAATAGCATAAGGACACCATTGCAATGATTGATCACCAGATTTTTTTTTTTAAAAAGTATTAAATTTTCTATTTACCTGAAATGGCCTACCGTTGTCCATAAATCCAAAGTTTTATGTGGTAAATTGTAATTTCTAACAGAAATAAAATGCTCTACGTGGTGTATTTTAAATTGAGTGCTTCCACATGAGAGAATATGTCTTCATAATGATGTTTCTGATCTTGAGTTAACTGTCAAGCCAGGGCATTCATATTGTACCTGTTGGAAGGGGATAGTAAAAATCTGAAGCCCCATTCCAGTTTCTGAAACTGATCTAAGAGGGAAGTAATACCACGGCTGTAAGTGCATCTCTTTGCAAAGGGCAGGACCATGTTGCTGCTAATTAGAGTTCTGTCCCCTTAAATTCCCTTTGTATCAAATAAAAAACTGGTATTTGAAAACACCTGCAGGTCAGGAAGAAGAGTTTTAAGAGGTTATGCCTGCGTTTTAAAATAACTTCCCCTCCCTCCTTTGATTTATTGAATAAAAATAGTCATATTTTAAAATTCTCTCTTCTAAGAGTGTCCCATGCAACCTCTGTGTCTTTTGATCCTCTTTTTTCTGTGTTCACTGTTTGCTAGTTACACTTTTCATATCAAAATTCTGGACAGCTAAGGGATATATTACTTTCATTGGAGTCAGTGACTGAAATTATTACATCAAGGTCATTAGGTTAATTTCCTGTCTTTGTGAAAACAGCATATAATATTAAATCCAAAATTATCTAAAGTGGATAAAGATGTGGAAAAAATGAGCTTGTAAAATGATGCATACAATCTCCCATCAGTGACTCTTTCACATCTGCCACTTAAGGATGAACAAGATTGTGTAGTTTGTTACGAATTCCACCTTCTTCATTGAGAACTTTACAGTGATTAAAGAGCATAAATGACTGTTGATCCCCACATTGCTGTCATTCATCTCTTATCTGTTGTTGTTTGTGATGTTGCTATTCTGTTGTCTTAGCTCCCCCTTGATTGTGAATCTGTTCACATTACAATTTAACCTTGCAGCATTCTAATTTTAACACTGCAACATTACAAAACAGACAAACATACAGAGTAGACTCTGTTTTCAAAAGATGATATTTATTTTCATTGCCCAGCTTGATTTTTCGGGACAGAATGATAACTCTTATTTTGTGAAAGTGGACATCTAATGGACATCTTACAATATATCCAGAAATAGAGGTATCCTAAATCACAGGTTACTTTTGAAAACACAAGCTGTTCTGTCTAAAATTAAACAGGTCAAATCTTGGCAAAATTGACTTCATTGTCATTGAAGTCATTTGAAAGCCTTTCTATTGATTTAAGTGGAACTGAGATTAAACTCTGTATTTATAGAGAAGATTATTTTTCCCATGAGGATATATGCACCCTTTCTATTCCCTTTTTTCACTCTAAATGTACTGTGCTGGACAAGAGCTACTTAAAAGTCCACAACCTGTAGGAAAGATACTCTGGCAGCAGCAAAGAAGCATCAATCAGTGCAGGCCAAGCATGGCTGGGTATGCCAGCCGGTGCCTTTTGTTCACAAATAAGAGGGTATTTCACTTGACAGGGCTGGAGCAAGAAACTCCAGGTAGATTTCAACAGGCTTCAATGCCCACTGTTAAAAGGAGAGGTTTTAGACATGTTTACTGAGGCTTTTGAGTTCAGCACAAGACATTTTCCATAAGATGTTCTGCAGGCTGCATTTGTGAAAGTGTATTGTTACAGCAACTTGTGCTGGATATCAGCTCAAGAGAGTAAGCTAAGTACTCAGAGTAAACGGCTTTTGACTTTTAGAAGTGTTTGTTTCTGTGGAGAGATGTTAATTTTGCCCTTTCTCTGTGGCAAAAATCAGAGGAGCAGTGTCACTTCTGTCTTGTCCCAGGTCCTGATGTTGAAGGAGATTACCTGGGAGCCTGCAAGGAATGGAACAAGATCTATCGCACTTTAAAGTGGACACCCTCAAGGGAGAAGCAGGGGTTGTACCAGGATGTCATGTTTTCAAAATAAAATGTACAGTGTTTGTTCCAGAAAAGAGAAATTTGTCACAAGCTTGCTCCAGGACTCATGGTAACTCTGTCCAGGAGCCCTCAAATGTAAAGCTCGCTGTCTATTCTTCATCATTCAGGCAAAACTTGGGCCCAACTTCTGAAGAAACCAAAACCTTTTCCTTTAAAGAACAAACATTTGCTTTCCCACACCATTACATGCCTGGAATACAAGAGAACCGTTTACGGGGGGAATAAAATGGAAAAAAAAACATTTTTATTTTATTAAATACATTTTTATTTTATTAAAGTCACCCTGTAAAAAGACTGAAAGGTATACACTAAGATTCCTTTCTTTCTAAACCTGAATTTTTTTCCCCATGATATACTTCCCCATGAAGTTGTCTTTGTTGCCAATAGATCCATGACTTCAAGAACAAGTAAAACACCTTTGTACCAGGACAAAGATGGTCCAGATGCTGTATTTTGCCTGGAAGGACAGAAAATGTATATAGAAATCTTTTTCATGCAGAGATATAGAAGAAAATGTTATTCTGAGTAGCTGTTGCCTGTGGGAAACTTAAGAAGTTTAATTTTAAAAGATTTTTTACCCCCTATCCATTATCTACCACGTATCCATTCAGGTCTTACCTGTTTGCAGTCAGTGTTTGCAATACTAGGGAAATAAATATAAAACAAACATGTTTTTACCCTGGTGCAGTAAAATGTATGCAGTTGTGATCTCTGTTTTTTTGGTGTGCATGAGGAGAATGACAACATCTTTTCTTTAGATATTTGAGACAGTACTGTATTTCTTGTTTTTCTAATCCTTTGCCGTGTCAAGGACTGAGCAGTCAGGACAAAGATTATGTGATTGTCATTTTGATCCTAGCAAATACATTATTCAAGTCTGATAAGGTGCTGATTTTTTTAAAATGTTAGTATCTACTTTTTCTATTGAAATTTCAGAGGTGCACAAAAAGCATTGACATATGAAGCACTGGATTTAGTACTCAGTATTCTTTCTCTTCAGAGTAGCTCACCTACAACTGTTCCAGTGTCTGAGTTTTTGGCAGTGTTCAAGAATTTATCTGGTATGGTGAACTGTTGCTGACAGATTCATCAATTTTCAGGGGCTTAAAAATGGTTCTGCAACTCTTTTGAGTGCATTAGTTTATAATTTTTATGTGTATGTATTTTTACAGTTTTATACATACACAATCTTATAAAACTCTCAAGCTTTTTAATGGTTTTTAATCTCCCCCTCAAGAGAGTGACGCTATTTCAGTCAGTACAATGTCAGCAGATCATTCTGAAATGATCTGATGAAATTTAGCTATTTGGGCCTCAACCCTGAGTATTTTTTCTTACATAGCTAACATGATTATCAAAAGTGCATATTGGTTTTCTTCCTAATGCAAGTTCTTAGATGAAAATAAAGTTTGAAGGGATCCTGTTACAGTTTTTTTCCCCCTCATTATTTTGACCTTATTAATGCTGCAGGTTATTTATAGCTCCATGACTACCGAGTTAAAACCTTTGCAGGCTGACTGACTCTATCAGATAAACTGCATATTTGAAAGACTTCCAGGGTTGCTTCTATGTGGAGTAGGATCTGCTCCACCCTGGCTTCTCATGGACCCTCTGTGACCTTTGCTCTGGGAAGCCCTGCTGGTGCGACTGACTACAAATGCTACCTCCAGAAGTGTTACCCTACACTGTTCTTCTGCCTCACCCAAATCTCTGTGGTGTTGTGCATTAGAGAGTACAACCTTAAATAGCCTGTTGCTGATATAGTGAGGAATGACTGGCACTTGATACAATCAAATCTCCTGGTGCAGGGCATTGCCAGTGGAAATCCTTTCAGTGCTTCTCCTCAACTGCAGAGTTATGAGGTGTATACAAGAAATGCTACCAAAAGGCCTTTGCCAAATATTTCAACACTCTACAGCATGTAAGTCTTTTCAGGCAAAGGTGTTTGTGGTCTCTAGCTACTCTACAAATAGGATTGAGTGGCAAAACACTACATAAGAATTTTAAAAAGTAAAATAAAATTTTAAGCAACTGGGAGTTAAAAAAACATCTCCGACCCTCTCAAGTCCCCTTTTCCACTCATTTGTGTTGTAAAACCACACTTCCATGGGCTTGCTTAAAACCAAGCCTGCAGCTAAATATTTACTGAATGGATTTTGGTAAATCTGTTTCAGTGCCTCTGGAAATGAATTTACACCTCTAATTCCTAAGTACCTTTGCCTCTGGGTATCTGTAGTGAAATGCAGATATTAGAAGAGCTGAAATGAGTTGAGATAAACTGATAACCTGTGTCAATAAGCAATGGATTGAAAAGACAAAATGATCTTTTGTCTCTCTGGGGTTTGGAAATGGAAACTTTTGAGCTGAAAAATGGTTGTTCAGATAATGCTTGAGAAGTATTTTCAGTGCCTGTTGTCAGCCTTCCTACATCAATTAAGTACCAGTTAATTTAACCCGGTCCAAAAATGTTGCCCACCAGCACTACTACAGTCTAGTAGAAGGTGAAGAACATCTGAGGAGGCTGTTGTGCCAAAAGGCTTTTATTGATCCCTTTTCTAATGGAAAACAACACAAGCACTGCTGCTACTCATCTTGTGCCTTTAATGCACTTCAGGCGTGTGTAGGGTGCTGTGTTATAGTCATCTTCCTCACAGGTAAAAGGGAAGTTTGGCAATTGTTTCCTATTTTTCATGTTTCAGCCTTTGGCATATGTTTAAAACAAGGGAGAGATCTGAGCCCAGTGCCCGAAATCCAGCTGCACGGTTTGCTCCCTTCCTTTGCTCTCTGTTTACACTGGAGGATAAGGCAGGAATCAAAGTGGTTAAGCTGTCACTGAGCAGTCTGCTATTGGGCATCACAACTCCGTGGTCTAACACAGGGAGTTAGTCTGAGCAGTCAGAAGTCACTGGGTGCAAATGGATGGTTTGGGAGAGAAGGGACAAAACAAAGGTAATAATGAAGGAAGAAAGAACAAGAGGGGGATAGGATGTGGCTGCTGAAATAGTCTATTTTGAACACGGTATGTTTAAGAAACTAAATTATGAAATATGTAAGAGGAAAAAAAACAAATACACAAGAGAGGAATAGAAGATGAGCCTCTGCTGATAAAACTCTACTACATGCCATTTTATACCCTGAAATACATCTGGAGTCTCCATTTCACCTCACTGAAAATAGCATTGGGCCTGCAGTGTATGTTCCAAAGATTTATTGGGATAGGTTTAAAAGCCACAGACTGGAGGACATTCACCATATCTCTTGAGAGACCATCTAAAGCCTCATACATCTTTCATTTCAGAGTTCCCCTGCTGAGATCAAATATTTTCTATGTTTAAATATCATTCCTGTTATTCCTAATTAAATCCCAGTTATCACACCTTATCATTCTCTCCTCAACATGAACAGCAGATAGCTGTTTTACTGCCAGCTCATCAGCATTTAACAAAACGCTATAGGTCTTGTTCTCTTCCCAGAAATCAGACCCTCCGTTCTTAACCCTCCGAGCATTTTCCCATCTCTCCACCTCTCTCTTTCCACTCAGTCAGTGGCTTCCAGACAACTTGGTGCCTAAACCAGAATGTAGTGGTTGAGTGTAGTTGAACCAGAGCCAAACAGAAGGAGAAGGTTTCTTGCTTCGTACTCTGATGTGATGCATTTGATAAGGCAGACCAAAAGTACACTGCTGCTTTCTTACCAGAAAACTCAGAAGAATATTAGGTGTGGTCTCAGAATTAAGTAAATGACACCTGAGGTGCAAATGTACTTGCTCTTGTTTGCGAATATCATTAAGCAACTTAGCTCAAATCTGCTTATTACCAACTCAAATTACTTCAATTTAGGTGCCTCTGGACCAGTTTAAGGATTGTCTCCATTTATCAACAGTGTTCAGTTGGACATGGTTTTGTCCAGGCAGTGGTGTGGCAGTTCTAACTCAGTTCCAGTTTCTGTTGTTCTCTGAAGTAACCTGGTCTGAAAAGCAGACTCTGAAAGCAGTGGTTCGGTGTGCGGCAGGAGCATCATAGTGGCAAGCTGGCTGCTGGCTCAGCAAAGTTGGTCTGTAACCCAGGTAAACTGTCACCTGTGACGGAGAACTCAAGTACATTTCTCATGTCAAAATCCAAGCTTGGAGAGGCTACTGATCTCTGCAACGATTCTTGTAATGCTCTTGTTTTTGTGGCCCAAGTGACCACAAATACCCCAGGCACTCTGTCTAAGGTGCAGCTGCTGGGCTGCTGTGGTATGTGGTTGTGGTGTGGTCAGTGCTTACTACTGGAAGTGGGTGCTCAGGGTTTTAGCTGCTCAGAACCAACACATTTCATATAAAAATTGGCTTGTAACAGTTTGCATTGGTATTCTCTCTCTCAGAATATATTGTGTCTTGCAAGCTGCTGGAGGCCTTAATGTCCCATGCTTTCCTGTAGGGAGTCTCTTCATCTTCACACTGACCATCCCTTCCTCTTCTTCTGCCAGCTGTGGGGCTCTCTCATGGTTGATGGCTGTTGATTTTTAGTGACTGGTCTTTGTGAAATAACTCTCTAAGTGTGGTGAATCTTGGAACTGACTGACACCTTCACAGCTGGGAGTTGCAGATCGGAGTTGCTCTCTGGAGTGGTTTCTGGGTTGGTTCTCCTAGAACTGCTCTGTTGTGTTAGAAGGAAAATGAGATCTTTTCAAAAGAAAGAGGTATTAGTTTGAGGATGTTTAGTCTTTGGTGGAATGTGACAGAAGTGTATATAAACACTTCTATGTATAAAAGTGTATAAAGTGCTATGTGACTGTGTCTTGACTGTTTTGTCACCTCGTTTCCTGTTAGTGATACAAAACTCATTTTTCCATTAAAATGGATGCATTCTGTGCATTCTAGAGTAATGCTTGTGTAGGAGCATGTCTTCTCTCTTGACTACCCTTAACTGAGTGTTTCTAAGAAGAGATGTACTTCATTTTTCGTGAAGAAAAATCTTTTAACAACCGTTTGGGGATTTTAAAGCACATCAGGAATCTCTGCAGCGATAGGTGCCAGCCTGCTTAGCTCTGCTTCTTCTGGGCTTTTCTGTGCTTCCCTTGGCTTTCTTCACATTCCCTTTTTGCCGTGGGAAAGGTAAATTCAGGACACTGAAATTTCTCCAGATGAAAGTCTGCTTGCAAACATATTTCTAGGAGCTGAGATGTTTATGCTGCGTTGGAGGGTTTTTTATAACATAAATGTTCTTTTGCCATATAATTAATACTGTTTTATTAAAAATGTTCCTCTTCAAGCATATACAGCAGTAACTCAAGTTTAGCAGGGTCCAAACAATGTTAGATGTCATGTACCTATCTGAGAGGAGAGAAACAGATCATTGAATAGGATGTAGCAGCCTGTTTCTACTGTGTCCATTTACAAGCATCACCAGCCATTATCTTTGCATTCAGTATTTCAAGCATTAGCTTTCTGTTCTGGCTTAGTATATGAGACTATTTGCTACATAATTGTATTGTATTTCATTTTCTTCTGCATGTTATTGTAATAATGACATTACCTAATAAAATAATGCCAGATTTTAATTAGGTTAAGAGTAATTCGGTATATTAGGTTTTTTATTTGAGAAAATAAACTAGCCGATAGTGCATATCAAGCTGTCCTTGTTTGTTTGTTTGTTTGCATTTACTTTCATTTCCTGTCATCCTTCACCTGTTGAAATACAGGTGGTTTTCTTCATTAATTGTTTTAAGTTATTACAGCCCTCCACAGCCTTAAGTCTAACATAACGATGTTGTAGTGAGGGCATAAGATGCCTAACTTACTGTTTATTAAATGGATAGCTTTGCAAAAATTTCTGCTCCTTAATAAATAGCTACAGCTTATTAATCACTGAAATAAACTAGCTAGACTAATGTGAAAGGGTATGGTAATACTATATGAGACTACTCCAGCACCAGGAGGCGTAAATTTACTGGGGGGCAAAGACAGAATACATTTGCATCAAAGACAGTTTTGTAGAAGAAAAGCTTATGCTAGCCTACTGCGGTTGGATTCTTTAGGAATAACCAGTAATGTATAAACTTGCATGAAGTGTAGTTCCCTAAGTAATTTACTTTTATAAGAGTGTCCTGAATAGCATCTCAATATACATCCAAATAATGAAGGGAAGGATGAAAAGGAGAAAGATCATTCTGTTTCTTAACATGCTTCTCTTTAATTCTTTAGTTCTTTTTGCTTTTGAAATGGCCTCAGTATTCTGTAAACTTCTACATCAGGTGCAGAGGAGGTATGTTCTCTGTTACAGGACTAAAGCTTATCTTGTATTGGGAGATATTCTGACTCCTCCTTGAAGTGCTATTTCCAAGTAAATTCCCTTTATATACACTGTTTGTAGGCTGTGCTTTTTTTGTTAGATGTTTATTAAGGACTAAGGAGAAAACCTTTGAGCCTGGTTCAGCAGTCCATTTTCTTCAGCTCAGTACTCAGTCAGCACAACTGAATTCAAGCATGTGCTTTGAGTTCAGTGTGTGTGTGTGTGTGTATAGGCTTTGCAGGATAAGGACAGATTAAAGAACGCTTTTGTTGAACTGGAGCCCTTCTGACTTTGCCTGTCCTGTGCATTCACCACTAGAAGACTCAGAAATTGTTGTATTGACCTCTAATTTCTTGTCACTTAATGTTTTACAAATTTAGGCATCTCATTGCTGTTTTCTTTGCTGTTTCTTCTAGTATCACGTGGTACTGCTAGCCTAGCTGTTCTGTTTCTACTGTATATAATAAGTGTACTGCTGTACTACTTGTGTGGTTATTCATGCAGGCAGGCAGTTATGGAACAAAAATGTACAGAAACTGATTTTAATCATTCTGACTTTGGAAGAGTTAGTATCTTAACTGAATATTCTGAGGACTGGATTATTATAGCTAAGGCTGCCTAGTGAAATCGTTTTAACAATACACGTGGAACTTCTTTTTACACCACAAAATTAGAGACATAGATGTGTGTCCTTTAATGAGATTTGGTGCTTGAAAACAGAATTAAAAGGAAGAAGTTGACATCTGCTTTAAAAGAATCTTCAGCTGAATTCAATTACCAGAGTGATCAAGTTGTACCACTTTCCCAAGTCATCAGACCACTCACAGAAGGGATATGGCCAGGTAAAAAAGAGAAAAATCTCACATTTCTTTATTCCCTGACAGCACCTAATTGCTAAATGTGCCTTCTTGAGATATTAATTAGATTGGCCTTTAGGCTGCTCCTACTTCCATTGAGGATCTGATTTCTCTCTGCATGAGATTCATAGAGACTCAGTAATCAAAGCTTTCTTTGTCTCAGAAGATATATACTTCACTCAGAAATGCTCCTAAATGTGTTAATTCCCATCCTAGTGCCATTCTTCTGTCCTAGTGCCCGCTCTCGCTGAACTTCCAGACAAATTAATAGCTACCACTACGAAAGAGTACATATGAACAATTTCATGAGTGTCTCATCTTTCATTTGTAATTCATTTTCCACCTTTCCAGCATTTAGATCTGGAGAGGCTTGGATTTCCATGGAATAGTTTTTAAAGATTCTTTTTTTTCAGCTGTGTTTAACTATAGTTAATACTTTTTTCTATAAATTTATTTGTTATAGTATTTCAGAAAATTGAAAAGTGAAAAAACCCCAAAGGGGTCTACTTCAGACATAAGGATGAAAATGTTTAAGTTTTTCTTGATTGTCAGTTGAATAATGGAAAACTCTTCATGTCTGATAAGGCTTTTTTCAACTTCTCTGAATCAATGGCTCTTCCATTAATTGTTTGGGTGCCAAAACTTTTCATCAGGTAAGATGACAAAAGCCAACCACCTCTCTATTAACTAATTTGTTTGACTACTCACAGTACTCAATATTAGTGAGATTTTCACAATACATGCAAAGGGTCTCAATAATTTCAATTACCCGTGAATGTCTCTTCTCCTGCAGCCGCCATTTGATTTATTTAGTTGTTTTTATAATTCCAAGGAGATGAAAGTACCTACTGCCCTACAGCAAATAATCATCACATTCATATTTACAAAAACTGACAACTTGTATTATAAAAATTGGCAGAAGCCAGGAAATGATTCCTAACACAGTTGTATCACTGACAGCTTACTCAAATGAATTTGGGTTTAATTACGGCAGCACAAAAAGAACTGAAAGATCCTTTTGACTAAGTAGGATTTTAATTATATTTGAAATCCTGCGACCTCCTTTGTGCCTCTACAATGGCAAATAAAAAGACCAGAGAGAGGACCAGACTACCAAAGTATCAGAGTATCAATTAAATGCTTCCTGTGAGAAAGTTCTTATAAGTTTTTATCCCTTGCGTTTCATTACAGTTTTCTGTATGAATTATTCCTTGCCTAAACAACTGAAAGAAGTAGAGTTGCAAATTTGAGTGTTAAAAGGTCATCAGTTCTTTATTGATCTTGGGTTTTAGAAAAATAATTTTAGTGAAACCTGTTTTGGAGGAAAAACTACCATTTGGGTGAAATCCAGCTCCAAAATGAGGGCATGGCAAAACTCCATAAAAGTGTTAACACATCAGACAAGCAGATTTGGTGTTGTATATCATCAGGTTCTCTGTGTGAGTTTTGGGGGTTTCTTCTTTTTCTGGAACGTGTTTTGAGTGTAACAAAAAATAAATTACTATTAGTGGAGGTTATGTCTAACTACCCCTCAACTGAATTAAGGCTCTGAAATGTCATGCATGAGTGTAAAGGAAGTCAGTATCTTCTGTATTTGTTTTAAAATATGTAATAAAACTTAGACAAAATATAATTTTATCATAGCATTTGAATAGAACTTTGAAAAGCTGTGTCTGAATCTGTACCAGTTAACTAGAAAAAAGTTTTTTGGGATGACCAAAATTATTTGATTGGATGATTTTATATTCTCAAAGGATGAAACATTAGTTTTCTTTCCATATTTCATCCAATAGAGTACTTTCTTGTAGTGTCAGGAAGGAAGGCTGATTCAAAAAGAGCGTGACCTGAAAAATTTATCTAAGCAATGCCTGTAAGACAGCTTTTTAAAGTTTCACATATATATTTTAAGTCTTGAGTACTTGTTTTTTTGCATTTTGTTAAATGTCTTTTATGTCTGGAATAGTACGATTCTCTAAGGGAAGTTCGTCATGTTGCAGAGAAAAGCAGAAAATTATACTGTACAAGTACCCATGAAAAGCAGAAAAATAAGGATTTTGATATATATTTTGGCCTAGTTAGTAACATTTTTAATTCCTAAACTTGATAATGTCTAGTGTATATGGAAAAGTACTGATAATTCCTTTGTCATGGCATCCTCTGGTAGAATGCTGATCCTATATGGTATTAATATGAAATTAGTCTCTTTTGACTCTCATGCTTTCTGTCCCCAAATTACCATTTAGGTTTTTGGGTATTTTTATTAGTGAATCCCTTCACACTTGTTTTTTAGACCTCACAGATAAGATTTGCGTAGCGTTCAAACTTCCTTGAAGACTGTGCATAATGAAAACGAGTTGCAGTGAGTGCCTTATTAGGCATTTTTGACAGTGTCCCACTAAGGATACGAAGCTCCCAAAAGGGGAGCTGATGAAAAATATGTTGGAAAACATATGTTTTTTAACATATGTTAAAAACAAAAGGCAAATTTCACTAAAGGAGTAAATCCAGAGATATTTTTTCCCCTAATATTAAATTTCTGAAATATGACAAAAATAAGAAGAGTCTGTCTTGCTGGAAATGTCGGAGATGAACTTAGCAGCAGCTTTTGTTTTCCTCTCCACTGTAAGAAGCTCGTCTAGATAAAACACAAGCACACACTGTAAGTGTGATGCAATTATACCCAGCCTCAGGAAAGAGCGTTGACCAATGTTATTACAGTGCCAAAGATTAGTCCTGGAATGTAAGGCTGAGAGAGACCTATTAGGGATCTGCTTCATTAAAACATGTGGAACAAGACATTCATAAGGCACCAATAAATCCATTAAGAGGAACAGGGCTCTGAAATGGCCCTTCATGATCCTCATTATTAACTACAAGGATTGCTGAGGTTGGCAGCTTCACAAATATGGTTTTATCTGGCACTCACTGTCTCTTTTAACTCTCTGTTCTTCAGTCCAAATTCACTTTGAAATAAGCAGGCATAGCTCTTCTAGCTAGCTGAGCAGTATCTACCTAAGAGGGCTGAATTTGGAGAAAATGGGAGAAGAGAAAAAAAAGTCTACAGAAAATCTTCTCTCTCATACGAGTCCTGCATGAACAGCACTCCAATCCTAGCTGCTGACTACAGCTTTTGAGTTCCTCATAAAGTCACTGTAAGCTAGACCGTAGCACGCTCTTTCATTTTCATAAATCTAAATTTCTGATGCTGGTAAATCCTGAAAAGAAATAGCAATTTGTTGTGTATGGAGGGCATTTTGATTAAACTTTCCCAAGGAATGGCAGACAAGAATCCTGTGCCACTGAAAAATGGGGCTGCTGTCTGCTCGAAGTTGGCTTTCAATATTGACCAGCTGCATAGAAAATAGCATCAGATTTGTCAACAGCATAAAAAATAGCCACTGAGAAACCAGTCCATTTCTCTGCATCCTAATGTTTCTAATTCCCAGGAATACCAAAGTGAATATCTAACATTTGACATTTCGTGTAAGAAAAAAAACCAAAAGCTCTCTATATCAGGAGTTAAAGATTTCCTCACTAGGGAACTGCAGACTGCTCAGATAAAGGATGCTTGATCCTGGTTGATACTTCCTAACTAATGGTGGTATGTCAAGATACTCACTGTTGGGTTTACCAGTCTTGTCGTGCAAAATCTCTGTCTAGAAGTTGCATCCCAAAACGCTCCCAAGAGCTTCAGAGCCCCAGTAAGCTCAACTGGACGAGACTGAGGCAGAGACAAGTGTGTTCCTCTTTTTCCTCTGTGCCTGCTTCGATGGAATAAACAACTTTTATCCAGTGTGAAAGACTGTCAGAAGCGTCACTGGCCAGGATTCGGAGCCTCTTTTGTCAAACACGCGGCTGCGTCACAACCATCACATGGGACTGGATAAATTTTTCATGCCAGAATTAATCAATTTCAGTGGACAGTTTTCCTCACTGGCATGCATCCTGCCTCCCTGGGGCACTTCATCTGTCACAGACAAATGGGATAGGGATTTGTGGAAGTGTTAATGGAGTGGCTTTTCTCTGAACCATCAAATTGTGTGTGCGCATGTTAGGTCAGCAATTTCTGACAGTCTCCTGGGAAGGGTATGGAATTTTCCTCAGGGGAGCACCTTCTCCAGGTATACAAGCAATTGCTTCTTTTGGTGGTGTCATCCCAGCTGGTAACTAAATTTAATCCCAGCTAGTAACTAAGTCCTACACAACTGCTTGCTTATTCCCCCACCACCACCCCTAGTGGTAGGGAAAATCAGAAAAAACAAGTGAAACTCGTGGGTTGAGATAAGAACAGATTAATAATTGAAACAAAGCAAAATGTAATAATAATAGTAATAATAATACTAATAATAATGAGAGAGAGAGAGAGGAATACAGCACGAGGTGAATAAGTGATGCCCAATACAGTTGTTCACCACCTGCTGATCAATGCCTGTTCTATCCCCAAGAAGTGATCGGCACCTCCTGGCCAATTCCCTTTAGTTTATATACTGAGCATGATGCTCTGTAGTATGGGACATCCCTTTGGCCAATTTGGGTCCTGACCATGCTGCCTTCCAGCCCTTTGTGCACCTGCTCACTGGCAGAGCATGGCAAACTGAAAAGTCCTTGACTTAGGGTAAGCACTGTTTAGCATCAACTAAATCATCAGTGCGTTAAGAATATGATTCTCATACTAAATCCAAAACACAGCACTGTACCAGCTCCTAAGAAGAAAATTAACTCTATCTCAGCTGAAACCAGGAGAGATTGTTATTTTGGAACTAGTGATTTAATTGTAGCAGGCATTCTTTTTATCTTACTCAGAGATAGCTCAAGAAATGGCAACATACTGGAAATATACTGTTCGTGAGAAGAATGACATAAAACAGGGTTTAATAAAATATATTATTTACCCTATAAATGCTAAAACATGAAAAATATTTATGTGTGAGAGAGATTATTAACAGTACTCATAATCCAAGCAGTAGAACAGCAAAAGAATGAAAAATAAAGTTTTTAGTTCTCACCTTATGTATATTATATGATATTCCCTCCCAGATTTTATAAACCAAAAACGTATATTAAAAAATAGACCAACTATGCTTCTGACACATGATAAGCATGAAGATGAAATTGCAGTCAAAATAGTTCCAATCAAACTACATGTTTCCTTTATTTATTCTTTTCTGTCTAGAACAGCTAATATTCTAAGTTTTCAGCTTGAAACATGGGTAAAAATGAAACACTCATGGTATCTTTTTCAGATGCTGGAAACCTTATGCTTGGAATGATTTCTGCTCTGGAATGTCTGTAATATATTGAAGCCTTAATACCATGCTAATTGGTACCTTACTAATTAGCTCATGACAAGAATTTTAATTAGATGCACACTAGGTGTTCTCCTTACCTGAAATGGAGGAGCTATTTCCTGGGGAGAAAAGCAAAGGGAAAAAGATAGTGGAAGGGATCCACAGAAGACAAATATAATCTAGTCCCTACTATGAGAAAAGTATACATTAATTACTATTTTTCAAAATTACATCTCTGGTAAATTATTCTGTTTCTTTAAAGTTTGCTTTGTGATTTGCTCTTTTCCCCTGTAGAACAAGTTGTACTTTTTTTCCTGTGACTTGACGTGCTAGGAGCAAAATGAAAAATTTTGGAACATGACTGTAGTCAATTATGCTCTGGGCCAGCCCCAGGGACTGAGCTGAACGCATCCCAGGCTCAAAGTGTGAGTCTCTGTAATATGAGTTAAAGAGCTGGGTCACAGGAAACAAGGCTGGAAAGGGAGATGCTCAGTGCCATGACCAACAGCGTTAGCTGAGCCTGGGCTGTAGCACATTCTGGAGTTAAAAATGCGCGTGAAAAGCTTGGAAGACATGGTTGAGTGAATTCTTGTCAATGGTGACTCGAAAGTAACAATGCTGATGAGCATCATCTCTTATTTTTCTTCTATCAGAAAAAGGTGTGAAGGAGGAATAGAAGGTATCTATCTGGAAATACTGCCACCCTAATGTTCTGATTAGCTTAATGGCATTTACTGTGTTGCGGAAGATTTTAGTTTTGTCATTTGGGATGAAGGCTATTTGAAAATCTGAAAAAATATCTAGTGCCAGAAGAGTCTTAAAAATATAAATACCAAGTTTCTTCCCCCTCCAAGGAAGCCTGAGTTGTGTGTTTATAAATATAAAGTTATTTGTCAGGCCTGGTAATCCTCATAAACCCCAGCAGTGAAAAGGGTGATTCAATTTCAGAAGACAATGGGACATCCTGAAAAATGATGATCAGGTCCAGGGAACATTTTTATAAAGGAAGATAAAAACAGTGAAAGTAAAGGGAAGATGAGGTGCAAAAAAGAGAAAACCAGTTAAAGATTTTTTCACCCCACTGAAAGGACACTTTAGGAATGGGCTCTCTGAAGGAAGTGGAGAAGTTGCTGTACAATTTACATGATTTGAAAAATACATTGTTTACTTAATTTTGAATGGAAAAATTCTTCTGCATGGTGAATAAGGTCACAGGTGAGCCACTTTCCGGTGGATGCTCTGTAGATATCTAAAAGCAATAGCTAAGGAATATTTTTCTCCAGATGGCAGTATGAGGGAAGTGAAAATAAAGTTGCTTTTGATAAAGTTTTCAATTAAGTTTGTGGCAATCGCTGTGAGACAGTGATTGTTTCATGACTGATGGAGAACAGTGGTGAAATGAAAACACCAAATTATTAAATAGAGAAAAATCTGTAAGTTTTAAGTGTAAATTGTATCAAGAAACTGAAAGAAGAGGATGTAATCTTTGTGTCAAAATCAAACTAACCCAATCTGAGTCAAATAATATGAGTCGTATACAGTCTGAAAACAAGCTGCACATTGTTGTATAGAAAATTATGATGGCCTGTGACCAACTCTACAAATAATCAGTGTCTGAAATTGTATTTGCCCTGAAGTATTCATTCAACTGCCCTGCCTGGTAAAAGATACAATCTTTTCAAAGAACTTTATTAACCCAACTTTCTTACAAGATCTGGTCATTTACCATGGCAAACTTGACACCTACTAAGAGTTCCATTGGAAACAGAAAGGAGCAGGGAACTCAAGCTGGGGTTAATGAAATTACATTATTTTTAATTTTTTATGGGCAGAGATTTAAGGCTGATTCATGTAAAAAATGTATTACTTCTTACTGTCTAATTAGGATGCTGGTTGGGTCTGGCATATCTTGATGTTTATTTTGTTTAGCAGGTAGGTGTGAGTCTTCCCTGACACCTCCAAGATAGCAAGACACCAGCTACCTCCAGATCAGAGGCTGTGGGACCACCTCTGTAAAGCACTGTACTGAGAGCTGTTGCCTCTGCAGAAAGGCAGGATGTGTTAGTTCAGACTTAATGCCATGCTACACACGTCCCTATCACTCCTGGACAAATGAGAGCATAAGGGCGAACTTGAATATCCCTGAAAAGAGGCTGCAGCCATACCCTTTGTCCCCTTCCTAGTGGGACTGCTGCTCGCATCACAAAATGTCCACCATAGATAGCACTTTAGCAGAGTCTTTATCAGTACTCTGAGCACTGAATAGGCTATTTGGAAAAAGCAATTATAATGTCCCACCACTTCATTTGAACAGTGCATTTTGAAAGGGAAAAAAACCCGCACACAGCAAAACACCTCTTATGTGATTTCCTTTCTTTCTTTGAGAAATCAAAAGAAGCTGGTTTTCTGTCTTGAGTTCTTTGGTGATGGTACACTTAAGCATCCAGTACTTTTATCCTTCCTGTTGAATACATGTGGGGGTTTGCTATGGGATGTGGTGCAATATTTTTGATTGCAGGCTTCTACAGAGCATCTCCTTTATAATCCAGGTAGTCTGATGTTATTTTACACAGTCGGTTGATATGAGGATGTAGATTAAAATGTGGGTCAGAAGCCCTCACCAGACTTGGCAGGGAGGAAGGGATATTGGTTCGCCAGAGTGATTACCCATAGGAAGTGGTGATGCTGACACTAGTGCTGCTATAGATGTTTATCTTTACTCTGAAGGCTTTAGTCTTTTATGGTTTGAATGCTGGCTGTCAAGAAAGCTGTCTCATTTCTCTATGCTTCATCCAGCAGTAGTGCTCTTCAAAATATTCAGAATATTTTTATATCTGAAAACTGAAGGAAAATATATTCTTTCTTATGAGCATTTTTCTGAAAGTCATTTAATTAGCAGATATTGGTCTTGAATTTGAATGAATATTTGGAGCATGTTTGCTTGAGTAAATGGAGGGTATTTTGTTGTGGAGTACAGATTTAGTTGCTGTTGTTTGGGATTTTTTTTTGTCTCCTCCACCCAGAATTGGCTAGAAAGTAATTTTCTAAACTACAAAATAATATCCAAATCTTTTATGATTTTTTCTCTCTTACATAATTTAAACTGAAGATTCGTTATTTAAGAAAACGTAAAATGAATTTCAGAGCTTGTGTTATGTAAGCCAGTTAGTTACATCAAGCAGAAAAACTGAACACTGCCTTTGGGAGAGAGGGGCGGGGGGTGGAACAAATGCTGGAAAGCAGAGTCTAGGGAATGGAGGACAATTTGGGGACCAGGTTCTTCACAAAGCACGCCCCAGAGAGGCTGGCAGAAGGCATTGGGTACACGTGGACCACCGATCAACCTCAAAGGTTCTTCAGGATCGATTTTGGATGCTTATGTACATATGTTCATTCTGGGAGTAATACTTAATGTTTTCACATGATTTTGTCTTCCAGAATGATTGAAGATTGTGGGAAAAGAGGAAATACCATGGCAGAAAGAAGGCAGCTGTTTGCAGAAATGCGTAAGTACTTCCTAGAAATGTTTTGCTGTGATAGACCAAGCCAGTTGCTATGCAGTGTCAGTAAAATCTATGCAAGCTTTCCACCTCAAATCTCCATTACACAAATGATTTAATATTGTGAGACCAAAACTGCTTGAAAATGGGCTGATTTGGCCAAATAGGAAACAGGGATTTTCTACATCAGATTTTTAGATGGTATTATTTTAGTCAGTAGCTTCTTGAGACAAAGATGCTGCAGTACACAGGTAGCAATGAAGAGGGATAAAGGTCTCCAAAAGTCTACATCTTTTACTGGGGGTATCTGTAGTGGGTTGACCCTTGCCAACCACTAAGGACCCACATGAACAGTTGCTCAATCCCCAGCCAGCCCCCAGCGGGATGGGAAAGAATATAGGGAGAGCAAAAGCAAGCAAACTTGTGAGCTGAGATAAAGACAGTTGATTAAATGACAGGGAAGGAAAAAATCACAAAACTCCAGAAAAAGTGATGCAAAGGTGGTCACTCACCACCTCCCAAAAGCACACTGATCAACAGCTAGTCATCAGGCAGTGTCTACCTTGGAAGACAAAACTCCCCATCCCCATCTTTCCCTACCCCAGTTTTATGGTTGAGCGTGACATTATTTGGTATGGACTGTACTCTTGACCAGGTGGGGCCATCTGTTCTTGCTATGTCCCCTTCCAACTTCTTGCCCATCCCCAGGCAACTCTGGGAGGGGACACAGTAGGGGAAAAAAGAGCCTGGGTGCTGTGCAAGAACTATTCAGCAATAGCTAAAACAGCAGTGTGTTATCAACACTTTTTTAGCCACAGATCTAAAACACAGCACCAGCAGACTGCTATAAAGAAAGTTAACTGCATCCCAGCCAGACACAGTACAGGGACTCATGTATTTCATACCCCACTTCAGCACATTTTTTACTCCATGCTCCCTTCAGAATAGTGTGTGAGGGATGTACTATACCAACAATGCTCCTGCACTTCTCCTGACAGTCATCTCTTGTTTCTCTTATGACCCGTGCACCATTTCTCAAGGAAATTCTATTACATGTGAAGTCTTGAGACTGTCACCCTGTCACTAGATTTACCAGAGTTTTGTCTGTAATTACTAAGCTTCCTATTGTTTGTCCCCTTCAGCGTAGAAACAATGACATGGGACCTCCCTCATCTTTGGTGGGAGACTTCAGATGAGCATTACTGGGACTTGAGTTACTGTGCATGCGGAAAGGCCAGGTCTGTGCTGGTGAATTGGATGTGCTCGGGATGGCCTACTGAGAACTGTCTTGTCCCATTCCACTGTGTCAACTAGCTCTGTTGTGCCCTTTAATTACTTTAAAATCCTACAGAGCTGGCTTTCTGTTGTAACTCAAATGAGTATTCCTTTCTGATCTCTCTGGTGACCAGTGACAGGACCTGAGGGAGTGGAATGAAGCTGTGTCAGGGAAGATCTAGCTTGAATAGTAACAAGAGGTTCTTCAACCAGAGCACTGGGCATTGGAACAGGCTCCCCGGGAAAGTGGTCACAGCACCAAGCCTGACAGAGTTCAAGAAGCATTTGGACAATGCTCTCAGGCATGTGGTGTGATTTTTTGGGTTATCCTGTGCAGGGCCAGGAGTTGGACTCGATGATTCTTGTGCATCCCTTCCAGCTCAGGATATTCTGATTCACTTGTCTCTTGTGTACAACTTCTTGGACCAGTGGAGGAAAGGGATGTTCTTTGGTCAGAATAAAAAATGGATTTGTCCATTATGAGAACAAACAATAGTTTTAATTAAAATTATAGAGGGGATCTGAACTTTTATCAGCTGAAATCAATGGCACAACTACCATTAACTTCAGTTACTTTGAAATGCTTAAGACACTGCTGTAAGGATTTATGGTTTGTTCCCACAGTTTTGAAGGCTGCTTTGATGTTGGGTTGTTTTGCAGGAGTTAAGGAAGTGTTGCAAAAATCAGCAGTGGGAGGCAGAGGAAGGACTATTTTCCCATACTGTACATGAATAGTGATACTCTACTACTTTTTCTTACACATTTTAGTATTTTGACATATTTACTTGAGTCTGGGTTATCTCACATGTGCTTCCCTTTTCTGTTTGCCTGCCTCCATCCCTCCACTGTTCCAGCTAGGTAAAAAGAGGGAAAAATATTAAGTCTTTGTGAAAAACTAAATGTATTTTAGGCAAAGAAATGTCCATATTCATAAAACTCTGAACTTTGCATTTTGAGAGTCCCTTGAATTCCTCTATGTGTAAAGGTTGTGCTTCACTGAAACAGAAGTCCACCCTGGGGTTGCATTCAGGTGCCCTCATCTGTGTGCAAGCCCACACTTTAACATGTTTAACAAAAATTGTGTGCTCCAAATGTCCTACATACTGTGGGCCATGTGAAGTTTCTTAACATTGTGACAGACATAAGCATATGGTAAAAAGTTAAAACTCACAACCTGCCAATATCAGAGGAAGAAAACTCATAATGTAAAGGCCTTTTCCATTTTTTAGGCTCTTGCAGTTATATCTGCAAGACTGTGATTAAACCCCCACTATGCTTTTAGAAAGTGGGTCATGTTCCAGACTACACAAGACAGGGGGGGAAAATAATAAAAAAAGAAAAAAATTCAACTTTTTCTGCCTTTTTAAGTGGGTAATTTGTCCTGAACGAGGAACAGAAGGATTTGACTCTGACTTTCTGACTTTAAATTTGGACCACTGCAATGTTCCTTGTATTTTGAGAGGTTCAGTTCAACTTTTTTGTTTACTTTCATTCAGAAGAGGCACCTTTCTAGTTCTGAATTAAAAACCTTTGTGAATTAGCACCATAATCATTATCATCTTCTGTAGAGTCCAGTGGTTAAGGCTTGAATTGTGTCTTACAACTCAAACTACCCTACTGGGGCATCAATAGTTAATCTTAGTCTTACCTGACATGCTCCAGTATATCCACACTGAGGAAGAGTTCAAGATGTACATCACTGTTGTGCTGCCATCACATATTATCCAGCAAGAAAACAACAGCCAAAGCTTGCAGTGTTTCCCTTTGTTATTTTTTGCAAACTGCAAACAGTGTTACATGACATGATCATATTCAAAGAATACAGAGTGAAGCACTGCCTGCGGGCAGGAGGAAGGAGAGGCCACTGACAATACTGTGGGGAAGTGACAAATTCAGTGTCTCGTTTGCCATGCTCAGTCCCACGTGTCTTTCCGCTTGTTTTTCAGGGCTCTCCATGTAAGTGATGTCACTTCTCTACAGAAGTTATTTAGCAAATAGATCCCTGACTGTGGCAAAATGTGAATCGTGATAGAATTTAATTGTCAGTTCCAGGGATTTATCAGCAGCGTTACTCCCCAAATAGTATCAAAATAATACCACCCATAGTGTGTGCAAATAGTTTAAAAAAAAAAGAAAAAAAAAGAAGCGCTACGTTACTGCCTACAAATTAATTTATTTAGGATTAATATTGCAGCTTCAAAAAGTCAATGAGCCGGAGTCTCACTTTGCTTTGACTCTTTAAATCTTGTTAAAAGGCTGAAGTTTTATAAAGGAGCTTTGGAAACTTTATAGTAGCTTTCACTAAAGTTAAGAGGGAGAAAGTTATATGCATTTTACTCATCTGTCCTATTAAAAAGGAAAGTCTTAGTGTTGCAAGCACCATCTTCCCCTATACCCGTAAAGAAATTTTCCAAAAGCTGTCAGTGAGATACTAATGGAGAAGAGAAAACCCTGTATAACTTTAACAATAAAGCACAAAAATACTTCCCTGACCTGATGGTAAGTAGTTAAGGGTAATTTCTCCCAGGAGCAGATGATGTTAAGACAGCTAACTGGCAAAAGGGAGCAGCTGGGAGCCCTGGGAAGATGCTATGGGAGAATCTGGTCAGGAAAAGAGCAGAATCTGGGGAGAGGGGGAGAGTATCATTCTCATTTTCATCTTGTAGGTCAGAGCACAGTTGAAAAATTTGAGTCCAAAGGATGACAGATTGTTTATGAAGGTGTGGGTGAACAATGCTGTAACAGGCAGAATGGAAGCTTTGGACAAGGCTTATCAGGGAAGCCCTTTTGCTGAGTCACAAGGTGCAGAAAGGACCCCCTCACTTTCTAATCTCCTTCTCAGGGAGGCATCTGGGTACAGCTGGATCCAATGCTAGCCCCAGATTTAGGCAATGGCTTATGTCTAAAGGATTATATAGGTGTAATTGAACCTTTATATAACTTTGTCCTGCAGGATTAAGGATGGCAAAACAAATAAATTTATGGGAATAAAATAAATATTTATTTAAATTGATTACAGGGATAATAATTAGACTAAAATACTTTAATCAAAATTGTTTACCATACAGTATAGATAGTTATAACTATTAATATAGTGCACTGTTAAATAAATAGTTTCAAAGCTAGCTTAATAGTTAGTAAGTAGAGATTGTTACTCAGCCATACCAACAACCGTGGGCAAATCTCTTTCACTTGGCCTCAAGGAGTAATCTTGATGCATCCCCCCCCTGCAGGGATGAATCTTCACACACATCTTGAAAATGAATATGTTAGAAGTTCCTGCCATTAAAAAGTGAGACTGAGCTTTTGTATTACGAAGTGATTGGCTGTCAGTCAAATGTTTCTAGGCTACCTGTGCCAGCTCAGCAACTTAAGATAAGTTATCAGTTCTGATCACTTGTTGCTTCCTTTATCAGGAACTTTGTTTGCCACATCCCCAACAGTGTCAGTTTCTGTCAGGAGACACTGTTTTTCATGTCCTCAGAATGTTTAATTTTGGGACTGTGGAGTCAGGCTGCTCTCAGCATTCTTCAACAACCAAAAGCAGCGTGATCCCCCTTCTCCATCTATCACTGGTAACTTTGCAAATAGGGGAAAGTTCGAGCTGTTTTACCCCCACTTAGGCAGAGCATCCTGCTACAGATGCCGACATGGCCATATGTACAACAATGCAGCTGAGTCGAATTGTGTCAAGAAGAATCTTAAAGAGAGCATTTAGGAAGCTTGTGTAAAAGCAGGAGCATATTCCACTCCACTTCTTTTACATCCTGACTCTACCTTGTTTGGATGTGTCTTTTGGACATTCTGCCAGGTTCTGCCCCCATCCTGATCCCTCTGTGTTGTGGTTGTCTGTGAGGTAGCTACCAACAAGTTTGTACCCATCTCCTGGACAGATGCTTTTGGAAATATTACCAGATATTTAAGTTGCAGCAGGCAGGGCCAAACTATGAGTGATGCAGAGAGCTTGAGTTTTCCCTTGCAGAGAATAAACCTCTACTAAATGGAGGAAGTCCTTGCACCCTTTGCATTATTTTACCCCCTTCTGCAGATTGCCATGAGCCTTTGTGTTATGGCATGGTATTTCTTCTGATTTGGTTTGCTGGCAATACGTTGTTCTGATCTGGCATGTCAGCTAAAGATACTTGTTTTGAGCTTTTTTGTTAAATATTAAAATTAGACTGAGGTTTTCCCTGTTGGAGCTGTTGGAGCCTGGCCAGTGTGTCTTTTAGCCTGCAGCTTGGCCAGATTGTTCTTCAAAGTGACAGACACAGTGGGCTGACTATTTCACTGCCTTCCTTTATAAAAGTCTTTTAACACTGTAGCTCCTGACATTCCCCTTCTCATTCCTCACTCCTCTCTACTCTCTCTGCGAAGGAGAGAGCCTTGAAAATTGTTAAACAGAGTCAGCTCATGTGTCCTCTTTGTTCTCTGGCTTCCCTGCTAGCAAAGATACGCACAGGTCATATTCCACACAAATGTCACCGTTATTCTCTTCCACTAGGGGCTCAGGATCTGGATCGCATTCGTTTGTCCACCTACCGAACAGCATGCAAGCTTAGATTTGTTCAGAAGAAATGCAACTGTAAGTATGCCAGCACTTCTTTGACCTACTGTTGTTATAAGCCTTCCCCTGCACTCCCTAGACTGTCCTTCACATCACTGACAAACAGGGACTGTTTGATACGGCGTTGGAAAGGCTCTAAGCAGAGGGCCTGGGCAGATTTTAAATACTAACCTATTTATATGAGGAACTTGGCCTTAAACATGCCAGTGATTGAGTCATAGAAGGGTGGGTCAGGATGCAGGACACAGCTTTAATTAATAAGTATGTTAAGTACATTCTTCATTTTTCTTGTAAAATTGGGTATTCTTGCCAGATCCTGCAAATTAAATGCTTTTATAGCAGCTCCATGAGAAGAAGTGGTCATTCCAGTCATCGTCTATTTGGGGTGCAGCAAAGTAAGTGCAGTGTCAGTCAGATCCTTTTTTTCCCCACAAGGCCAGCTAGACACTGCTTTTCTGAGAGGGTGAACCTGCTTGTAATCTCTGTGTGTCTGTCATCCTCCTTCTAGTTTTATTGTTGAGAAATTTCTGAGTTGATTAGTGACTTTTTAAACTTTTCTTCTGAGATTCAGTCTTCTTTTACAGCTGCAGTTTCTATTAGCAGTCACGCGTTGTAAACTTTAAAGAGGAAACACATATAAAATCTGTAATGGAGTGTATCCTTTCTTCTCCATTCAAAATAGTATGCAAATACGTAGAAGGGTAGGTTTGGATTTACGTGTTTTACCAGACCTTTCCACACCAAGTTAAAAAAGAAGAAATCCTAGCCAGGGGAACTCTTGTCAGTAGTAGCAGTAGAGAGAGGACTAACACAGAGAAAACAAATGGGTTTTAGTCTTCTGGACTAGGATGGCAACATGGCTATGCTTGTGCTTCAGCACAGTGGTAAATGTGTTAAGAAATGCTCACTGCAGATAGAGATTAACCCCCCTGGAGAGAGTTCCTGGTTTTGGGGTTACATGTGTCTGCGTTACAGAAATGCTTAGCTTATGCCGTCCAAACATGCTGGAGAGGACAAGTTGTGATGGAAAAGATTTTGGAAGTATTTACTGTGTTATTAGCCACAGAGCTGATTGTTTGATCACTTCTGTAGCACACTTCTCATATTTTTCATAGGTGGTTAGCTGAAGTATTAATTGAAGGATTAGAATCACATTGTAAGCTGGCTGCCAGATGCAAAACCCAGGGGGGCTTTAGTACCTGCCCAGCAGCTGACTTCTCCCATTCAGGAGCAAACACGTTGAAAGACACTATTATGTCGCATTCAGTTGTTTTTTTAAAAATAAATATTTATAAATATATATAAATATATATATTTATAATTATATAAACTATATAAATAAATATAAATCTTTTTTAGGAGGATGACAGTTTCACTTTATTTTCATGGTAACATAATACAATAGTCTGAGGTGACAAAAGTATCTAATTAAGTTGACAGTGATAGCGAAGTCTGTATGCAAAGCAAGTGAAAAAACCTAAGGGCTAACAATAGTCTCATTGTTGGGAGTGGCTGGCTGGCTAAAAATACTGGTTGTTAATCTTAACTTTGTGCCTCTTATTTATCAACACTGATCTGCTTTTGTGGAACTGTTGGTTCTCTTCATAAAAAGTCAGTACAGATGCTCTTCAGTTTGCCAGCTTGTGCCAAGTCACTCATGGACAGGACTTGCCTTCTGGTCGCCACTGATAGCCTAGGAGAAGCTATTTGCTGGTCTTGTTTCCAGATTTATACTGTATCAACCTCTTTTGAAGGAAAAAAAAAAAAAAGGACAAACTTATAATCCTAATAATTAAATTCTGTGCAATTAAGAAATAATGCCAATTACTGTGGAAGGGCTGAATTGCATCTTTTCACTGTCAAGTAAAGTTTTCCCCTGATTGTTTTGGGTACACTGCTGCTCTTCCGGATGGCTTTATCTTATCCATGGGAATTCATTCAGCTGACAACTATTCAAGCAATGGCTGTCCAAGAAAGAGCTTTTAAACATAGAACCACTGAACTGAGAATGCCCTTGAAATGGTTAATATTAGACCTCTGGCTCATGTCAGCTACTGTTGTGGGTTTTTTCCCTTACAGAAATCATCATCATGAACCACCCAATAGCAAGTTCATGAGGAAAAAAAAAAAGGGGACATGGAAAAAATAACCTTTCTGCTGCATCTGAGCTGCTTCGTTTACAGTAGAATATAATAAGACAAAGCTCAAAGACGGTTCTGCTCCATTCTTTGAGCTGTGCTCTTCTACTCTACCCTGGCACACTGGCCCAGACTTACTAGGGAAAAATTGCTTGGAAAGAGTGTATTTGAGGGGTTCTTTCAAAGAGCTAATTTGACAAATTGCAGAAAGCTGCTCTTGGCTAAAGGCTGAAGGTGTAAGAGGATGGAAACAGAGAGCTGCTTTGAGTGCCAGAAGTGTTTGTTCCAAGGAAAGCAGAGCAAAGGTTTCATTAGCACCATCTTTTTTACCCGAAGGTGCTCATTAGCATAGACAGTCATGGGATTTCACTTGAGAGGCAGCTACACTTATCACACACAGTGCACTGTTTGTTTCTGCTGTCTTTAGTGCAGACACAGACACAGGTTCAACTCCTGGCCTCCCTTTGTGAATTATTCTCAGTGCAAAAATTCTTTTTGCTGAAACCTTCAGCAGCAGGCTGGGTGCAATAGGTAGAAGTGATTTCATATTCTAAGAGTGTTTCTCCTGAAACTAGTTAAACTATTTGGATAAAAATTATAAAGAATGTGACAGTTTACCACTATTTACCAGAATAACACTAACAAATGTTGCACTTTGAGTACTAACACTGTTGATCAAATTAATTGCTCTGGAATTATTTCATTTTCATAAGATAAAGACTGCTTTGTAGATATTTAGCCAACAGTCTTCAAAATTGCAAATACATGTCTTTCTGATAATTATATAAAACTTTAGGGAAAGTACTCTCTGAAAAGTATTTCTTTTATAAAAGTCTTTCTGAGCATTTTAAAGCAAACAGTTTAAATACAATCATCAAAGTGTGAAAAATCATTACCAGTCACTGCAATTATTTGTCAAACAGGATATAATTTAATCCAGTCAACCTCATTCTTCAGAAAAGCAAGAAATTCTTCTTAAGAACTCAGAAAATAAGTAGATAAATTTGAAAAAGCTATGATGTTATCTTTCAAAGAATAATTACTGCAAATTTAAGCATTCCTATTTGCCTAAATTAACTCTACAAATAAATAACAGTAACATTTACAAATTATTGTTGGCACACCTCTGAATCTCATAAGTGCCCAAATGTGGGATGCAACATGTGACAAAAATCCCCAGAGCAGGAGACCCACAAAATTCTGAATGCAGAAATCATAGTCATGGACAGGTGGACCCTGGAGAAAACACTGCTGGTTATGTCATCTTGAGATCTCTGATTGTAAAGCCAGGAGTGTGTGAGCTGACTGGCAGCTTTACTGGATGATGGTGTTGGATATAGTCTTGGAAATAGTAGCACCCTAACAATTTGAGGTTAAATTTCATTATTTGGGGTAATAAAAGCAGATAGGAAGAAGACCTGATCAAACATGGTCTGTACTGTACAAATTGTACGAAATGGTAATAATTGACTTTATCTTCCAAATTTTCTAAATGTGCTTTAAAGCTGGTCCTAAATAGTGTACACTTCAAGAATCAAGGAGGGAGAGCTAGAGGTGAGCACTGTGAGGTCTGAAACAGTCAGAGAACTTGAAAACCCTATGAACCAATATAGCTCCGACCAAGTCTAATGTTAGGATATTGTCCTTCACTTCACCTCCAGTGCATCAGAGCAGGTTTTGGAGCACCCAGTGTAGATTCTCACCATACCTGCTGACACTCAGCTCCCGTTTCCACCAGGAAAATGCCATCTTGACAAGGTTCATTTGCAGCTGTTTATCCATGACATCCAGACACAGAAGCACTATAGGCTTTCCTAAAACAAGGCACAAAGGACCAGTGACAGCAGTTGGATATATCTCTTGACATTCACCAGCATTCGGGAACCACCAAAAAGTACAATTTGTAGTTATCCCCAGTGATCATTGTGCAGTTGATTTATTTTAATATTGGGTTTTCAGTGAATTTATTAACAAACTGAGATGAAATACCATGTTCATATGTAAATTCTCTCTGGGCTATGGTGACAGCAGGAGTAGGACATAACATTGTATCATAATCAAAACCATTATACCGGTAAACATCTCTCACTAACACAGAACTGCATGGCTGGAAAACTACTGCTGTCCTTGATAGAATCATAGAATAGATTGGGTTGGAAAAGACCTCCAAGATCATCAAGTCCAACCCCTGATCCAACTCTAATTACTATATCATGGCACTAAGGGCCATGTCCAATCTCTTTTTAAAAACTTCCAGGGATGGTGAATCCACCACCTCTCTGGGCAGGCCGTTCCAATGCCTGATCACCCTCTCTGTAAAGAATTTCTTCCTAACATCTAACCTATCCTGAATGTGTTGTGAGATTATTCTGCGACTCTGGCTGCAAAAGCAAATTTTGTTGTTTTCCCTAAATCAGAATAAATCATTGGCAGTTGCAAGTGTGAATCAAAAGCTGTGCTGGTGACAGTAATATGTGCCTTAATTAAGGCAGACAAGAAGGGAGCTTGTTTCCCTGACAGTTTAATCTCAACACCTTGGGGTTTTGGTGTCTTTGTTTCTCCCTTCACTGTTGCTTAGTGTGTGTGATTTTTAAATTTTTTTAATTCTTTCAGCCTATTCAAGTTGTAGTACAGCTATATAGAGAGTGCAGCTGACATGACTATGATGAAAACCTTCTGTGTGTTCAAGGCAGCGTCCTCCACCTCCATCTGATCTTCATCCTACCTCCTCTGGGCTTAAGTAGTCACAGCTGAGGCATGTAGGCACGTCAGTTTAATTTCCATACATGCTTTTGGGTTCCTCCATGATCTGATCTGCCTTTTTACATTTATTTTAAGTTAGAATTAATTTCTCCCCTTCTGAAATATATTAATTTTCTACTGAAAATGAATGACAGTTATTGTAAATACATTATGCTTTTCTTAAAGGTCTTTATTCTCTGTACTATTATACCTCCTGTAATGCTACAGGATGCTACTGAAAATGCTTTTGTCCTAGAAACTGACGATTTGTGTATGAAATTATGAGATCAGACTGTATGAGCTACTGGCCCCCATCAAGATGGCAAGCACTTTTTGAAAACTTTTTTGATTAAGCCTAGATGAAATTACTAGGGTTTGGGGTTTGATTTTATTTTTTCTATACTAGGCTGACACCTAAAATATCATTTTATCCCATGCCATTCAACATGCCATTCACCTAAAAATGAAAAGTAACAACATCTGCTAGTTGTAGGAAAAGGAAAGGATAAGAAAGTCTTGATTCCACACTGGAAATGGTGCTGTGACCTTTGTGTTATCCAAGGACTGAGGGAGTCAACAGGAGATCCAGGTTCATCTTTCTCTTCTGCATGACAAAATCTGCACTCATCTTACATACCCAAAAGAGTTCCCTAAACACAAGGCTAGATATACACAAGTGTTCCAGTCTGTCCTGTTGATGTTAAACCACCAGATCTTTCATCTTTACACGACTGATTGATTTAGGAACATATAACTACTTCTCTTTACTTAAATGAGACCTCTTGCCAGTGTAGTATAAAGACATTCTTCCTTTGAATCACTGAGTATTTATTTTCTCAAACATGAAATGGAGTGCACAAGAAATGTGTAAAGGTGTGAGTATCCATGAAGGTCCCTACCATGGAGGGATGCATTCATTGTCACCATCCTGCCTTTTACTTCTCAAGGACTGTATATGCAATTTTGTGCTTACCCTTCTCTTTTTTCCCACTCTCAGGAGGACCATCAGAAACAGAGACACCAAATTTTCATAATGACAAAATTGTTTTGATTAAATAACTTTATCTTTCGTCGCTGTAGGTTTCCATGGTTAGTGCTCTGTTTTCACTGCTGGGTTTTATCATGTTTTTCATTCTATCTTGGAAGCAATAAAGTGCAAGAGAGATTTAGACTGGGTCGCAGAGCAATCAAACTGAATGACAAGCAGTGTTGCCTACTTGAGAAGTGCAAAAGGTCTGCTTGGCCATAATTTGAAACAATCTGCCCCTTGAGTTTGGGATCGTGGCATTCTCATATTCTTCTAAACCCTCGGCGATCAGTCTTGTATGAAATTTCCTTAAAATCCTATAATCTGGGGAAAAAAAAATCACCATTTTGAGTTCTTATTTTTATTCTTCTCTGTTGACCACCTGGGATATTCTATGAGCTGCTTATTATTATTACATAGAGGTAGAGGCTGGAAATACTAGTTGTGTTCTTTGTTTTCTATTTTAACAGAGTCCAAATCTTACAGGTTCCCTTAGAGTGAATTACATTATTCACATGGCTCCAAGAGATATAGCTTTAAAAAAAGAAAAAGCACTCTATATTACAGGAGTCATGATACCATTGTGTAAGTTACTAATTCTGGTATCCTGCAGTACTTGAAGAATGGAAAGAGAGAGGAGTTAATGATTTTTAAAACTTTTTTGTTCCTTTGTCTTTACCAGAGACTCGGAGACTAAATGCTCCTGGAACTGCTAGTACTGTTCCATATGGGTTTCCAGGCAACTATGGGGAAAGGATGCATATATTATACATTCTGCATTATGCATCAATTATTTAATCAAAAGTTCAAAAGGGCTTGATTTAGCATATTCCCTGCAGACAAATCCTTAGTCTGTAACTGTTCCCTCACAGCAAAATATCCTGAAAATGGGTTCAGATTTTCTTTTTCTTTTAACTGTAAAAGTTTGTTATTATGCTTGACGATCATAATAGCTGTTAGAGAACTGACATATAACCTACATATTTGGTATATTCATTGAGGGACTGCTGTTCAACCTTTTCCCCAATGTTAGCATGAAGTGTACTGTGGTTACGTAAAAAGGTTGTGGTATCTCAGATGTCCCTGAGTATTTGCTCGTAAAGACAACCACTGCAAGTCTGTCTCATACATGGTTGAGACAAGAACTATTAGTAGATACTTGCAATTAATTTTCATGTCAAAAAGAGTGAACTAAACAAAGATACCTACCTTAAACTCTTACATTTTCATTTGCTTAAAAATTGGTTTTTCAAACATACTCATGATTCCAAGTGGCTCCTGTTAAAAGAGGAGTTGCAGAGGATTGTCAGCTAGTATTATTTTGTCCTTTACAGATGAAAATGACTGAATTGGCTTCCTTTGAGTCAGAAGTTGACAGGCACCTGGACTAGGTCACATCCCAAGTATACCTACATGCTGACCTCTGCTACATGGGTGGCTCAGCCCTGCCTGGATGCAGACAGCTTTTGTGATTGAATCATAGCTGAAAATGTCTTACTGACTTCCTGAACTCTGTGAAGACTGCCATTCACTGTGCTATTTCTGATGGTTTTCCTGATGCTAGTTTAAGGTTGGACAGTCTGTTCCATTCTCCACTTATGTCTCTGAACATCTGCTACTGGTAATAGGCATCAGTCACCTTTGTCTGGCAGCCTTTGGCTTAGTTACCCCAAAGCATAAAGTTTCTGTATCCTATTCACATTGGTCCTCCTAACAGATGCTTCAAACAAAAGGAAATAAATTTCTGTTAGCTTAGTAATCTTTTAGACAGTCTAAAAATTGCAAAATATATGGAGACATAGTTTGACAGAAACAATCCAATACCTTAGCAATTACAGGATCACTGTATTTTATTGTTCTTCAAGTGAGAGCTTTTACTTCTTTCACCCTCTTGTTTTTCCCCTCAGTCTGTAGCTGTGTTTTTTAGTCTCCCTCATCATTTCCCTGTCCCTTTTTCAGCTTCATGTCATTGTCTGTGGCATTTGCTTTACCTCTGATTTCTCTGCAGCCCTCATTCTCTTGTCTCTCTCTCTCCTTTCCTGTTATCCTCTTGGCTCCAAGAACTTTTCTTCAAGCCATCCCTCTGCTACGCTTGAGCCTTTCTCTTCTTTCCTTGGGCTGCTGTTTGGGTATTTTGTAGGACCTGCCCTGATATCATGGGAGCACCTCCATAACATATCAGAGTGTATTAAGCAGAGTGAGTTCATGCCAGTCACATGTTGGTCATTCTCTCGTTGGGGTTTTTTTCCTATGACATCGTATTTATGTGAAAAGGGGGAGAAAAGTAACAAGTCATCTTTGGAGCAGATATCAGTGTGTTTGGTGATCATGTCCTTTGTTCCTAAGAGGTTTAGTCTTGAAGCTCTGCATCTCTTTTCTGGACTTTTCTGGACTTTCTGGCAGAAAGTGCCATGTCCAGTCGTTTCCTGAATACAGGGTTGGTTACTCCCCTGGGCAGACCACTCCAGTGCTTACCAACCCTTTCAGTGAAGGAATTCCTCATGGTGTTTTGAACTCTTTCTCCATTGCATCTGCTGAGTTGGGAATTTTGCTAATCTTTTTTTACCCTGTCCTGGTTTTTATGCTGTCAGTTGGCTCATCTTCCTTCCCTTCTCTAGTAACTTTTAAAAATAAGCCCACTGTGGAGCCAGCAGGGACACTGTGGTGAATGTTCTCAGCAATTATGGACTTCTTTGGGGTGAAGACAGCAAATAATCCCTAGAAGGGAGGTCAGAATGTAGGACCTGACAACATTTTTATTATAATGCTCTCCTTCTGTACTTCCCAAAGAGTGTTTTTTTCCATTCTCATTTGTTTTAAGTTACATCAAAAGTCCGGTTTGTGTAACTCCAACAATATAGATCAATTTCATAACACCCGGAATATTTAAATGGAAGCTTTATCTTAGCTGTTGCATCATTTTTTTACTCCACCTAGTTTCTTTTTTCTGTAAATCTTAGTGGAAGATTTGGTGCAGCAAATACCTGGTATGCTAGGACAAATTGTGAAAACAGAAGATGTTGGACCATAAAAATAATTTTCTGCTTTTATAAATGTGAAGAGACTGCACAATATGTCCTCAGTGGGTATTGTTATTAATACAGTTCTGTGTCACTACATACACAATGAACATTCAACTTCATGGCATTAAGTTTTGTGATATACAGTGGCTTTTCAGAGGCTGTTTTCCTTGTTCTGAATCAAGGCATTCCACATCTGGATTCAGACTGAGTTGTATCTGTGATATTGTTGTTGGCTACAGAGGATTTCTAGCAGGGTATTTGGGAGCTGTCTTTGGCCCTTTACTGAACAAAGTGTGGGCTAATTCCAGAAGAAGTTCTTATTTCTTCAATCCATGTGGATAGATAGGTGGATGTCTCCTTTCCTTATAGAAAGTAAATTGAAAGTAATTCTGTTGAACTCATTACCATCATTATGGCATAAAGGAAAGAATGAATCAGTCTCTCAGAGTTTTTCTTGAGGAGGTTGAACTCAATTTCTGATAAATGAAGTCAGCATTAGTATCATACTGCATCTCTTGTAAAGGTCCTGATCTTCCCCAGGTTTAATTTTCCACATTTCATTCATCTATATTTGGCCTTGAAACTCTTATTTTGTCTCAAATTTGCAGGATATGTTTAAGGATTGCATGTGTAAAATAAAGGATAAGTGGCTGTGTACATCGAGACTCTTACTCCATCTAGGGGCCCTGACAACATCATTAAAGAGCTTTTGTCACACACATGAGAAAGGATAAATGTGCGAAACTTCACCTAAATCTCATTTATCTGTCATTTCACATTTTGCAGTCTTGTTTCCTTTCTCGTTGTTGCTGATTGTCAAGCTATGTTTGTATTATCATCTGGAGCTTTTCTCCTTTCCTTGGCCTATTCCTTATTTCCTCAAGAGTTGCGAAGTTTTAGTGCATGATATTGTAAGGGGAGACACTGCAGTTGCCTTCTGATATGAGAGTCCTGGTTACTGAGCAAATCAGCTGGGAAGTGGGACACAGACCCACTCTTGCAGAATACATTGCTTTGAATATGAGTAAATGTCAGGAGGGCAAATGTGGAAAGATTGTGTGAAATCGATACCGAAATTCATCAAGTGAAATTGATACCGAAAAAATGGATATTCCAGACACTAGGATCCGTCTCTCCTTATCTCAAAGCTGATTATAGCTCATATCCCTAAAAGTTTGGGGCAAATAAATTGTGTTGCTTTCAAATGTAACACCTGATTAAATACCTATGAAAGCTTGAATCTGTGGCACTAATTAGCAACTCCATTACCAATCTCAACAAAAGGTTAAATAAGATCAGTCTGAACTGTCCTTATGACTTCAGTCATGAGATGCTTTTTCACTGGTGCTTGTTCACCATGTGTCACATGAATGTCCTGCTTTATAGCAATGCTCTCACTGTGAACAGGCAAAGTTGATACTGGGATTTTGGCCCAGAAACCCTCTGGATTGAACCAAACTCTTCAGAAGAGAGAAGCATGTGCTAACTGTCTTTAGTATGTTTCTTGTGCTTGGGGTTGAAAATCAGTTTACCAAAGCATTAAATTCAACTTAAGTATTCCTCTAATTATTTTTAATAGATGAAAATGTTACGGGTCAAATTCAGTCCATGTTACATAAGAACATTTTTAAGTTAATAGAATAAGGATCAGGTTAAGAATTTGCATATATGTAAAATATTGCATCTTTTATGTTCAAGAAAGTGCATGATTCATCTTTCATTAGTATTCTGTACCTTGTGTTGCTGTTTACAGCTTTGCCAACCCTAAATGATTTAAAAAGTAATAACACAGAAGACCAAATAACCATGCATCAAACTCTGAAAAACAGGAGATGTGCCAAGGAGGGTTTTTGTTTCCTTGCAGTTCTAAATGTATAATAGGTGCTCATTCTTTTTCATTGACCTTTGTGATATGACTTAAAGGTTGATAATGTAATCTCAACTTGTTTTCTATAGCCATCAGGTAAGAAACTGTTGTAAAGAACTGTTAAATCGCATATTCTCTTGTCATCACAAGCTATTTTTTAAAGAAAACAGCAGTTAATATGGGATTGGGGATAATACTCTGTATCCTTAAGCTGGTAACTAACACTGCTTCAAAATTAATGAAAAATGTAAATAACCCAATTTGTTAACGTTTGCAATCATGCTGCACTTGCTTTTGGCTGGTAATGGTGTCAAAGCAAGCTGAAGTCCTCTTGTGACATGGGAAACGTTTTAGGGGAGATAGAGCTGGCACCAGTTGCATCAGAGGGGAAAAAATGAAGTTATTAAAGATGTAGTTTTAGTTAGACTTGGCATTTGAAGATATATACTTCTAGAGGAGATTTTATCACTGTAATAAGGCCATTCAACATGAAGACATTCTGCCCTTTCCATCTCACGGGATTGGCATTGTTTGCCTGTCACGTGTGATCAGCTGTATAGGACATCCACACAGCCTCATCTCCACACACATAGTCTTAATTCAGCTCAGTACAGAGACAGGGCTGTTTTCTGGAGACAGCAGTGGCGATGTACAGCTTTGATTCGTGTTTGCTCGCTTGACATTGTGCCAGTAGAGTTAAAATGTTGGAGCAAATGTGTCTGCATTTACTAAAATATACCCAGTAGTGCCATCCTGTGGTCGGGACTGGCGGCTGCCAGAAGGCTTGAGCACTGTGTCCTACCTGTTCTCTGAAAGCTGATCTGTCTTGGGTACTTACACAACACCTGAGTTGCGCCAGCCTCTACAATTATCTTTTCCTTCTCGTGTGTTCAGTCATTTTTGAACTTCTAGTTTAGTCTTCTAAGTAGGAGGGCTGAAATGTGGCTTTTTATTTTCTCTGGAAATGTTTTTGGAAGTCTTCATAATTCAGTTTCTCTATTCAGTTTCAGATTAACCAGATCTCTAGCAGAGAAAACTTTGAATATCGACTCCAGATACAGTATCGCCCACCCTCAGAGATGTTTTTTACCACCTTTTGGGAGTCCAGAAGCTTTTTCCTAGTATTTGGTTAGCTGTAATATAGTACCAAGAGTTATATTTTATTAAAAAATTGAATTACTGTAATTTTAAGAATTGACAGAAGAACTCAAATGTAAGGCAAATTGACCTAATTTTAAGAGAAATGAGAAAGCTGTTGTGTATCATACATATTTAATAACCCAGTCTTGTTACCTCATGTCCTCTTTGGTTAATGGAAAGCTGACACTTGCAAAATCCTTTTGAAGGAACTATTAAGTCAGATTAAGACCTGATCCCACAATGCCTCAAATAAAACCTTTCTTATTAGAATAGTTTTATAATGGGATAGTAAGAATAATAGAGACACCTAAGCTAGGAATACCATTATCTTTTGTGGAAGGGGTAGTTGTAAAGTTTCTGGCTCTCTCATACATGCAGCAACAAGTCTGCTATTTGCACATTGGTCTTTAATGCATAAATAAGAAAATTATGTGTAATCAATGGATTTAAGCCATGTGACTTCTTAGCAACAGTGCAGTGTTTTAATTCTTTCCCAGTTGTCATCAAAATACTAAGAAGCTTAGAGTTAGATTTTTAAATTATTTCATTTTATTTATGTCCTGCTTCATTCATCATTTAAAATAAATTATTTCAAAGCATGTTTAAAAAAAGGAGATACTTTGCCAGCATCTGGCTGACAAGTATATGATAACAGTTTCCCAGCCCACTGCTCCCTTTTCCAGAACTGACTGTCATTAGTGCTGCTCCTTGTGGAGACTGATGGCTGCTTCTGCCACCCACAGAGAGCCCTTCAGGCTTAGGTTAAATATAGGTGAGACAAGATGGGCAGGAGAAAGGGAGAAAGAACTGTTATTCTGAATTAAATTAATGTCAAAGAAAAAATTTTTACTGGGGATCTTTACACACTCTTACACCTTGGTACTGTAGTAAAAGTAAAAAGACCAGATTTGGGTGTATTGTTGGCCTAATGATTATTCCTCATTAGCAGTACTTGACCAAAGTGCTGTAGTGATCAGAATCTCAGAAGGTTTTAGAATAACTCTTTTTGCCTTCTGAGCAGAACATGGGTAAAGGATAATAGGATGCAGGCCTGAATAAGCAGACAGGAGAACCTTTAGAACTTTTCCCCAAAATTTTCAATGCCTCTGTTGTGCATACTGTGTCCTGCAGACTTCCAGACACCCAACAGCCAGGTCTGACACCCAGACAGGAATGTCTTCTGTGCATGCAGTGTGCAGCTGGCCAGCACATGCACAGACACCCCAGTTCCTGATGGCTGGGACATTTCTTGTCCCATGTGGCATCACATGGACAAGCGATCTGCCTGAATCCAGTGAGTCCAAACACACCTGACTTACTCCATATGCACACTAGTTGAGAAGAAAGGTGTTTCCATTGACTGATGTGAATGTTTAGTTCCTTATCCAGGCACTCCTCCTCACCACTGGGACGGGCAGGTAGAAGTCGATAGCCTTACTCAGGCTTCCCATTGAACCGGTGCACACCACACACATGTGCACTCTCACAGCACAGGGAAAAAGATGAGGAGAAGGAATCCATGCAGCTGACAGGTAACTAAATGAAACCATGACTTCCCTCTTGAGATCCCTTGGCCTTCACAGGGAAGCTTGAGGGAATATACGAGTATACAGACTGCTGTGAAGGCACTCTGTAAACCTCACACAAAACCACTGGGGGATGTGGAGGACTCTTTCTCAAGCATTCAAGGGACCTCAGGACAGGTTCTTTTGTTTGTTTGTTTTTTGTTTGTTACATGTGTTAGAAAAGGGCCTTGGAGCACAGTTTACTTGAGCAATGATTTTAGAGAAAAGCCAACATTATGGGGTAACATTAATTCCTCTCCAGAAGCAGTTATTGTATGTTTTTGCAGTGTAGGTTTATGATTGGACAAGGACATCACAGAATCACTGAGATTAGCAGGGACTTCTGGAGAGAGCAGGATCAGCTACAGTAGATTGCTCAGGGTTGTGTCCAGTTTGGATTTGATTATCTTCAAGAATGGAGACTCCACAGCCTTTGTAGGCAACATGTCACAGTGTTTGACAATGCTTACAGGGAAAATAATTTTCTTATGTTTAAATGCTTTCCTGTATTTTAATTTGTGCTCATTTCCTTCTGTCCTTTCACTATTCTTTCCCTGAGAAGAGTGTGTCTCCATGTTCTTTACTTCCTTTCCCTGGATCATAGAATCATAGAATGTCTTGTGTTGGAAGGGACCTTAAAGATCATCTAGTTTCAACCTCCCTGCTATAGGCAGGGATGCCTTCCACTAGACCAGGTTTCTCAAATCCCCATCCAACCTGACCTTGCACACTTCCAGGAATGGTGGATCCACAGCTTCTCTGGGCAACCTGTTCCAGTGCCTCACTCACCCTCACATATCTAATCTAAACCTACTCTCAGTTTCATGCCATTCCCTCTTGCACTGTCACTACATACATTTGTAAAAAGTCCCTCTCCACCTCTCTTGTAGGCTTTCTTCAGGTACTAGAATACTGCAGCTAGCTCACCACGAAACCTTGTCTTCTCCAGGCTGAACAATCCCAATTATTTTAGCCTTTCCACATAGGAGAGATGCTCCATCCTTCTAATCATCTTGGTGGCCAGGTGTTTATACACGCTTGTAAAGTCCCCCTGAGCCTTCTGTCCTGAAGAGTCCCAGCTCTCTCCTCATATGACAGTTGCTCCAGTCCCTTCATCATCTTTGCTGTCACCAGGGCTGAGTAGAGGAGAAGGGTACCTCTCTCTTCCTGCTGGCAGCACACTGCCCAGTGCAGCTCAGGAGAAAGTTGGCTGCCTTTGCTGTAAAGGCATATTGCCAGCCAGCACCCAGCCTGTAATGGTACAGGGGGTTATTCCTTTCCACTTTCAGGACTTTATATTTACATTTCTTGCACTTCATGAAATTCCTTTTTGCCTATTTCTCTAGCCTGTTGAGGTCCCTCGGAGAGCCCAACCCTCTGGTGTATCAGTCACTCTTCCCAGTTTTGTATCACTTGCAGATTTGCTGAGGGTACACTGTCCCATCATTCAGATCATTAATGAAGACGTTAAACAGTTTTGTACTCAGTTTCATGCCTGGGGGTATACCACCTAGTGACTGGCCTCCCAACAGGATTTGGTGTCACTGATCACAAGATTTTCAGCTAATGTGTTCAGACAGTTTTCAGTCCACCTCAACTGTCACCTTACGGAGTCCACACTTAGCGGTTTGCCAGGGAGGCTGTTATGGCACACAGTGTTTTAAGCCTTGCTAAAGCCAGAATAAAGAACATCCACTACTTTTTCTTGTCTCTTGAGCTAGTCACTTCATTTGGGAAGGCAAAGAGCTTGTTCACACATGATTTCTCTGTCATAAGTCCAATGTTGACAGCTTCTGATCATCTTCTTGACCTTAATATGCTCGGAAATGGCATCCAGGAGGATTCACTCCATCCCCTTTCCAGGGACTGAGGTGAGGTTTTATTTCACTGGATTCTTCTTTCTTTTCTTGGAAATGAGGTGACAGCTGCTTTCTCACAGCCCTCAGGAACCTTCCCCAATTGCCACAACCTTTCAAAGACAATCGAGTAGTCTTACATTGACATCAACCAGCTTGTTGTGGGTGCACAAGTGGGTGCATTCCAGCACTTGTGGGTGCATTCCTCATCAGGTCTGATGGACTTGATCATACCAGCATCCCTTAACTGGTTCCTCCTTCACCAAGGCTATCTTCCTTGCTCCAGGCTGTCCCGTTTATTACAGGAGCCTTTATCCTGAAAATGAGACTTACCAGTAAGACTTGCCAAATTCCATTTCAGATGTGCAGTCTTTGAACAGACTTTGGTTTCTTAGTGAAGAACTGAGTGTTGTCTGTGGTTACTTTTGGTTATCAATATACCATCCTCTTACAACCTTTCATACCATTGTATGCGCATGTTTAAAAAACAAAGCGTATTGGGATCAGAACAGCATGTCCGTAAATGTTCTGAATATTTTGGTGATTTCTTCTTTAAGCTTGCATCTACAAAATGCAATCACTGCATCTACAAAACCTAGAAATCAAGTGAAATAGCAAGAAGATACAATAAAATACATTTTTACATTCGTACGTTCAAATATATGATAACAAGCTAGAAGTCCACCAACCTTGCTTTTGGAAAAAGTGGTGACCAGCCCAAGAGCTGTTGATGGCCCACAGAATGTTTGGAAGTGGCTCAGCACACACCAACATGTTGGATCGGCTGCCTAGCAGGTATCCAGCTGTGCTAGAAGTCACTGGGCTGTATGAACAGTGCCTGGCAGCAGCAGTGGGCAACAGAGATAGACGAGAAGCCTGAGAGACATGGGAGCAGGAATAGGAACATTGAGGACATTTCCAGGTACAGACTGAGCAAAGATTCAGATATTTGGGCCGTGAGTAGCCTGCATGTGCCAGACTCTTTAGAGTGACAGCTGTCACTAGATGTACCCAGCCAAAGAGTTTCTCATTTTAGCCCTGAGCAGAAGCACCACCCTGGTACATTTTCATGTAATTTGGCACCAGAGAGAGTAAAAGATTTCAAGCCATCATAACTGGTACATTGACGTGCGTAGTTGTGGGACATGCAGATAGAGCCTTCAGTGGTCATGACTGACTGATTTGATGTGAAGCTTTACCACAAACAGGTGTAGCTGAGGAAAAACATCCCTCGGGCAGTCCTCCCTTACCTGCCTGGCAGCAGCACAGAGGGAGCCAAACAGAAAGCATGAGTAACTTCCCAGGGCTTCTCACCAATGACGATGACAAATGGCTCCAATACCCTGATTTGTGATGGGTTCATAGATTCTAATCAAAAAACGAATTGTCTAACGTATTTTATAATATTTTTAGGATTGTTAGACAAGGAAGCATAAATCTTTCCCTTATAATGAAATCCACCTGAAATATCTGACATACAGTCAAGTGCCATTGATTTCAAATGACAGTACTAGTATGCTTAAATTCAAGCATGTCTCTAAGAGCTTTACTGGGCTAAAATCTTCATGAAATGCATACCAAAATTTTGGAAATAATTTAAATTAATGCTTCTTTAAAAGTTGTTCCTATATCCACCAAAAAACGAAAATCTATCAAGGAGGAATTCTGTCCTAACTATAACTTGGGCTTGTTTAACCTAGATGTAGTTAGACCTACTGTATGTTAAGTAAATTTGAATTGATTATTTAAGCCCTAATTTAGATAGCTTCTGGTGTTTGATTAAATGTAATCTCGTCTTCCATGTTCATTTAGTAATAAATGGAGAGATAATGTTGTAGAGTTCATGGTTCAGGTGGAATACAAAGAAGGAAGTAGAACAGATGAGGATTTTTGTACAAGTAGGTGCATTTAATGGTAAGAAAACTTAAGCACACAGACTGTTTTTAACTTTTTTTTCTTTTTTTTTTTTTTTAACTACTTAGAAGATAAACTTCCGGTACAGTTTTCTTTTTTATGCTTGCTTAGGGCAACATCATTTCTTGACAACTGATGTTTGAAGTAATCTGCCTCCTTTGAGATTAGTGATATATCCAAGATTAGCTGTATCTCTTAGCCTTTCCATAATTTTAAATAGACTGCATGGTAGAGAGAAAAATTCATTCACTGCATAAATAAATTTTAATTTCTTTGCTATGAGTTGAAAAAAAGAGTGTAGTCCATCTCTTCTCTCTCATTTTGTCTATTAAGATATTATTATCTACCAAAAAGAAAATTACTTAGTGCAAATAAATTAAAGTTACTATTTACAATAAATTAAAAATACATTGGTTTCCTGCTAATGAAGACTCTAAAAAGTGCCTGAAGAAAAGAGGGAGGATCAAGATCAATAAAATTGATGTATGTGTTTATAGTAAGCAATGTAAAATTGTGTTAAATTCTGCTTTCTCCAAATGTATCCAGGGTACATCTATTCCACAAATTAACCTGTTGACAGAATTTTAGGTGATAGAATTCTGCACCGTAACTACTAATTGCTTGTTCTCATCATCGAAATAGTAAAAGGTAATAGGAAAAGATGTTCTGAACACAGATAAGGGCAGAAAGGCAGGATGTAAAACTTGAAGGGTATCTGAAAACTTTTTAGTTTGAAGAAAATATAAAATTCCTTTCAGTCTGAGCCACACATCTTCATCCACCCTTTCATCCTGCAGGGAAAGACTGATTAGTTCAGTCTCAATGCGCTGGCAACATGCACTCTCCAAATGTTGTTTTAACATCTGAAGAAGTTCAGTGAAGGAAATAACAGTTGTTATTTGGCGTGTATTTTCATGCATTAATCTTAATTCTCTTCATTTTGGCCAGGGTCTCCTCAAAGTGTGCATTTTTTGGCAACAATTGCTGTGGAGTGAATGGCAGCCATCTGTGATGTTCCTTACCTGTGTTGTCGCACTTCTGTCCAGACACTGAACTTTATTTACATTCACTAATTTCAGTCTGTTGCTGAACCTGCTCAAATATGAAACCTTCTATGACTGTGTTTAAATAATACTTAACGTTATCAAAGTCAGCAGACAGTGTTCACCGTAGAAGATCTAATAACACTGATCTTTAGCTTAACTGTGACTTTAGAAATCACTTAACAGAAAATCTAAAAGGAAATGTAGTTTAGCAATTCCTTGTGGAAATTGTCCACATTTTTCCCAGCATCAGGCAAACTAGTGAGATCTACACCTGCATAACTGTGCTGTGTGCAGAGTGCAAGGCCTTTCTGAAGGCTCCATGAAGATTGGCTGGGCTGCATGATTTTTGATTGCCTTATACCACACAGGTGCTAGATACAAGCAGCTTTTACTTCTATTGCCTATCTTCTGGCACTGGAGGAACAACTGACAGATCCACTTCAGAAAGGGCATCTTCCTCATGCTGAGGCATAATTCACTTTTCAGGGGGGAAATGTGGGCAAGGAAGCAAAAACAGCAACAGCAATAAGAAGTTAAAAACAAATTTGCGGAGTTTTATTCTGTTGAGGGAATTAAAGGCAGATTCTAGGAGATAGAAGGCTCTCCTACATCTGTATGCTGGTTTGTTACACTGCAAACTCTTCATCTTCTTAGGATCATAGTAGCATGTAGAAATCAGATTTGGGTTTTATCGTACTACATGTTGTGCAAAGTAAGGAGATACTCCTTCTTCAGTGAGATTAAAACAGTCTCAGGGATGGATAAATAAATAAATGAGCATAGCAGGTATTATGAAAAATGGGTAGAAGAGAAGATAAGAAATGTAAGCTTTTGCAAAGTTTGCAGGGTTAACATTCTGTTATTACATTGAAAAGAATACAGGTATGACATTAGCTGTAGGCATAAATTTCTATTAGTAGAAATGAGTGGAGCTTGGAGGGTCCTGTGTTTTACTCTGCCTTTTGCCAGCGTTGATTACATGATCTGGCAGCGTGATATAATATGTAAGAGTTTGCTTACTGTGTGAGTAAACTTAAAAATAATAGAATTCAAGGTAGTAGGGCACTACACCCAGATGTAATGTGCACAAGGTCAAGCAGTGTAGTGTAAAAGGTAGTGACTATGACAGGATCTGGTAACTGTTCATATGAATTGAAGTATTTATTATTCATATTTTATATAAAACCTGAATTATTCTATGTCATGTAGCAGTCAGACTAGAAAAGACATCTTTTCCTAATGTTTAAAGAGGAAGGTGTGTTAACTTTACCAGCTCCGAGGTTACATGTCTCATGTAAACTTGTTGCTTTAGACTTTGTGGGCGAAGAAATATGAGCAGCTTCAAAGCATTGTTCATCCCACCTGTCTCCCAACAGATGCTTTAAGGTGCTTTTTTCTTTCTCTTAGATGAGAGGGAGTCTTGATCACCAGCAGAGAGTAGACATCTAATTCTTTACGTTTCATTTAGGTGTGTGAATTCTTGTTTGTAACAACTGACTTGACTAAAGGTCAAAGACTTCAGACCTCTGCACAGCAGTCTAACAAACTCTCCTTGTGATTTTGAGCTAAACATTTCATCAGCTACTTTCAGAATTAGTAGTTCTTGTTAAATGCCTGGCTCATGTCCATCCTCATTTCTTCCTCCAGGAAGTATTGGTTTCCAGCCTCTGTAGAGAGATTTAAAATTAATGAATAAAATGAAAAATAAAATAGTGCAGTAGGATTGTTGTTTATTCAGCTTCAAGTGGAACCAAAGTGTTTCGGGGGAAAAAAAAAAAAGGCCCAAGTAAAATTATTTATAATACAAATACACAGCAGTTCCTTGAAACTAATATTTTATGGTGGGTAGGAGACTGTTACAGCTGTGTAATTTCCAATAACTCATTTTCTTAGTCTTGTGCCCTACCTTTCTGGCATACCAATGAACATCAGGAGGGCTCATGAGGCTTTCAGGTTAGAGCTAACACTAAAAGCAGTAATTTTCTCTCAGATGTTTAGTGTATACTGATGTTATTAGTCCCACGTCTGCTGGCCTCTGGACATTTTCCTTCCCAGGACCATCATCAAAACTAACTCTGGATATGGCTGCATGATGAAAAATATAATATCAGTAGGAGAAAAAAGTCAGCAAAAAACCCCACATTAAAATCTGACAGCTACATAGTATCAGTACTAGATCATGTGAAGAATAAAGACACCAACCCCCATTTCAGCCTCGTTTTCACTCCATGTTCTCTTGCTCAAGAGTTTTCCACTTCTAGGCTATAGCAATTAAAGTTATATTACTGCATGAAATTCTCAGTGTTAGGGAGTCTGGATGTTCTCGTTCACCCTCCCTGAACGTCCTTTTAGGGATGCTAGGGAAACCATCGCAGTTGCCAATGACTGCAGAAGTAAATATGTATGGTCAAAACAGTTCCTCCACGCATCAGGTGCAGGGACTGCCTGAAAGGTACCCCAACAGCTCTGATGACATGATTTGTTACCCTTTAAATTCCCCTTTTCCACTCCCATGCTTTTTTCTGCTACCCTGCTCTTGCACTCACAGATAAACAGCCTGTCCCTGTTTATACCTTTCCCACCAGCTCTAATGTTGCTGATTTTAGATCCTTATATAGTATTTATAATAAGGTTACCCTAGTAATTTCTGCCTTGGTCAGCAGTGCTAGTACCCCTGTTTGCACTGTTTCTCAGATTGCTCTCTTGATAGTGTAGTCTCAAGTCAAGGTGAGCCATCAGCATGTGGCATTACTCTTCTTTTTGCTATTTGTTATGCCTGGTAATTTCTCACAATGTTATCTTGTTAATGTAGCAATACAGTAACAATTCCCTGCCAAGGCAGGTTCACCTAGAGCAGGTGATACACAAACACATCCAGGTGGGTTTGGAATGTTTCCAGAGAGGAGACTGGAGATGTCTCCACGACCTCCCTGGGTTTGACAGTTTACGCATATACAGTGGTGAAACTGCTGGTGGAAGCATCTTCTTCATCTTCTTGGTCTGAATTACCAGGAACAGCCCTCATGGCCAGTGACAGTGAGACCTCGAGGGAAACATCACACTTTGTCTTCTGCTTCCTGCCTGCCTCTTGATAAGGCCATGAAATACACACACATGGTCCAGCCTGTTGCTGCATCTTCTGGCATGTTGCTCTGTATTTCTTGGGGTTTCCTTGACTACCTTACAGTGGTGGGATGCTCATTAACCCTTCTCATCCGGACCAGATGATGGCCTGCTTTCTGGTGACTTCCTCCGTTCTCTGCCTTGTCTGGCCTCTGAACCATATGGAGAAGCTGCCCAGAAAGGGTCTTATGTGCAGGCTCTCTTCCTGGAGATCATTCACCTCCCATATGTCTATGTGACATCTGTGGCAACTTGACAGTGGAAACTGATTAAGTGGGAATTTGAATGACTGCATTAAAATGATCTGAGACCTATGCCAGATTTTTTACGGGGAAGTTGCTCTTCCAGCAGCTAGAAAACAAAAAGGAAGAGTTCAAAGAGGTTGTATACTCCACCCACCCAGCTTAATTCTGGATGACACACTGAAGGCAACCTGTCAGCCTACAAGGCTGCCTATAAAAGTTTCCTTTTAATACAAAGATAAAATAAATATTTAGGTGTCACAATGGAACTGCATCTTTCAGGTTTTCCCAGTTATTTGCTAGGGAACAGCAAGAAGTAGTGACAAAGTACCTTGTCTAGTCCCTAAAGTAGTTGCTGCTGCTGTTACCACTCATCTGTATGGTGTATCTTCCTCCTTGGGCTTTCACATGCACTGGCAGGGTTAAGAGGTTATTTTTTTCCCAAGGCAAAAGAAGGGAAACCCAATCATAAGGCAGAATTCTAGACTAAGTGAAATGACTGTATCTGGTTTCATTATCTATCTACTATCAGCTTACATTGCAGTCTGAGACAGCACCTGCAAACCAATCAAGTGAAAATGTAATGAGGATTAGAATTACATTTCTCTATCCAGAAAAGAAATGGATCTCCTTCCACATGCAGATGGTTCTTGATACATCATAAGATGTACTGCCATGCTGGGTCATGAGAACTATGCAGTAGTTTCTCTGGTGAAAAAAAATGAGAATTTTCACCCTGAACCTCATGATTTGTTTCTTACTGACACTTGAGTAGGACAGTAGGTAATACTTAAGATTAAAAAAAGGGATGAATCTTTGAGTTCAGCTTTGAAGTAAATCCAATTTTTTAATTAATGTAGGGGGTTTTTTACTTTTGGCAAGGTTCTCCACTGCTGGAAATGCCAATCTGCAGCAAGCCAATCATAGTGCCACAATAACAGTGCTATGCAAGCAAGATTTCTCTTTGGGTAAAATACAAAGGGTGAGCAGAAATTGTCCTTTAAGCTGTCCTTGTAGGTAAAAACAACTTCCATCAAAGTCAGCTTAGATTGAGACTTTAAAGAGAGAGATTTAACAAATCATTCGGCAAATATATTTGGAAGACACAAGATATGATTTTGGGATCACTTCATTACATGTTATTTGTTTAAATGTAGCTAGTCTACCCTGACTCAATTGCAATTCTGTTTCTGTAAAATATTTTGCTTTCCATACAAATTGCTGAAAAGAATTTTCAAAATATCACTATGTGATAAGCACTTAGTATTCGTAGGATCTTCTGAAAAGCCCATCTGCTATGCAAATTAATATCTAAGAGTAACTTCTGAATGGGAATTCATAAAGGCATGGTTCAAAAAGACAATTAGCATATGTTTACCTTCCAGTGATTTGTGTATAATATAGACTTACTACTTGAGTACTTTATACAGTGAGGAATGATTTCCTGAGCTGAGGTTGTACACATTACAACTAGTAATATCAATATATTGTTTGCTTATTAACACGTTTGAATTCTATTTGCTCATTCCTCCACCAAATTTCAGTGATGGGAAATAAATTAATTTGTTTAAGTATTCACAAAGCGTGTTGTGCGTGGTTGTGTTACTCCTCACCCTGTGGGAGGAGGTCACGTTTTTTCTCGGTTGCTTTCGGGAGCACGCGTCCCGGCTGAGTCTTTCTGTCCTGTCCCCTAGTGCACCTGGTGGACATCTGGAATGTGATAGAAGCCTTGAGGGAAAATGCACTGAACAACCTAGACCCCAACATCGAACTGAACGTGGCCCGCCTGGAGGCTGTGATTTCAACAATCTTCTACCAGCTCAACAAACGGATGCCAACGACTCACCAGATCAACGTGGAGCAATCCATCAGCTTACTGCTCAACTTCTTGCTAGCAGCCTTTGATCCGTAAGTCTGCCTTTCTTCCCTCCTCTCCCAGCTGGTGAAAGGATTTTACTTGCTCTGGAAATATCTTTGGAAAACAGTTGAATTCTGACCCAAATAACAAGCATGTGAATAGTGCTTACTAGGGAGACAACCTAAATTAAGGACCTCTGCTTTCCTTTCTGTCGAGCCAAATTCAGCACAACTGTGTTTTCATCCAGCTACTCAGACTTGTTCCAGTTTATATCAAAGAAGAATTATCTACAGAAACAAATTTACATGCACTTCTAATTTGCCTTGTTATTTATTGACACACCAGTGGCTGACACCACTGCAATGCCTCTGCGGCAGTGCCATGGGTTAATAGCTCATTATTTTGAAAGAGCTCATTTCCCTGCAAGGTCTTGCAGCTGTAAGCAATTTTATTTTCCTGGCTCACGCCAGTGCAGCATGATTTTGAGAGCAGGACAGAAATAGGACTAAAGACATGGAGGTGATGAAATTCATGTTGTTTATTGCTGCATGGGACTCATGTTTCACCAAGAGGAAGTTTGAGATAGAGCGAGCCACTTTTCTTAACTAGTATGCTCCCCATACCTATTACAGTTTCTGAATACTAGTTGGCAACCTGTACTGCAATATTTGTAGTCCTCAAAACTGAATTATTGGAGAACAGTGGTTAAGTCTGACAGATGCAGATGGCCTATTGTTGCTTTATGGCTTATATTTTGAAAATTCACCAGCAGAAAACACTGGCCATGACACATTAAAGTAAGGATGCTGGCCCTCTTCCTCTTTCCAGTCCTCTCACTTGATGCCCGGGTACTGGGTGTCATGAGCACCTTTCGGCGCCAGACCAGCCGGTGGCTCAGTCACCATGGCAACAGGGAGAAAAAGTAGATAGATGTTCCACATGAGAAGGCTGTTCTCAGCCTCTCCTCTGCCCCTTCTGAGGGGAAGAAAAAAGGCAATACATTGTGAAACCACAGCCTTCAGGAATGTTTTTTTCCCCTCAAGGGCAATAAAGGAAGGAACAGGCATTTTAATTCCTACCATTGTGGCTGTGACAAGAATACTAAGAGATACTTAAAATGACCAGATGTATTCATTGCTGCATGCCACAAGCAGACTGCTTCCTGGCTGGTGAACACAGGGTAAGACCCAGGACTGTGGAAGCAAGGCCTGGGATAATGTACTTGGTTTGTAGCTTGCTGTAAAGGGGTAAAGATCTCAGCTAGACAGCATGGCTGCTTGCAGCAAAATGGAGGAGAGGAATTTAATCCGCTGCAGGGAATCAGAGAATGTTCTTAAAGGGGTAAGGCTTTGCTTTCCCTGAAAACATCCCATGTGCTGTGGTTCATGACCTGTTTATGGGCTCCAGTCAGACCCTCACAGGGGTGAGGAGGCTGTGATCCTCCCTCCATTTGTCAAGCAGCTACTCAGTCTGTCTTACCGCCTCTGAGCGAAGTGCATAGGATACACTTCCCAGAAGGGCATAGACACCAAAGGAACCACTAGGAAGAGGCTTCCAGCTCTGGGGTCAGAGATAGGGACTAGCTGCCTATCACCCCATTTTAAATATACCAAACATCTGGGATCAGGCTCAAGTGCAGTCTGAGATACCTAAGTTCAGGCTTCATGGAGATATGTGTCATCTCAGTCTCCCGTACTGTAATGGGAGTTTAAACATCTGTCTGTACTGTCACAAGTATAAACATACCAGTTAAGCATCTGATCCTCAAAATGTGCCCTACCCTTTAGTATGGTTCATATTATTGAAGTTTTGTGTTGGATGTTGTTTTAGCAATTGTAGGGATAGTTTGCTTTTGGAAGAATTTGTAACAGGAAAGCTAAAAATTCTTGTTTTCCCTTAGGAAGCCTGCAAAGTGCCTTTTCAAGAGGGTTAGATTTTTTTCTGCTCCTGCAGTCCAGGGGGTTTGCAGAAAGAGCTGTGTTATCTCTCTCTCTCCTATGCCGGAGAGAAATAGCCCTAACAGACATGTACAGAGACCTTGGGAAGGCAGGGGAGAAACAGAGAGGATGAAGAGGCCCTGAGAGGGTGGGAACTTGCCTTTTTCTCCCTGAGGCCCAGTGTGTAAACCTCACTGTTAGGTATTTCACAAGTTTCTCGTGTTCCAGCCTTCTAAATAAATTTTTTGAATTCTTTCTGATGCCTTGGAATTTCTGGGGTACTTGCATATCTTAACTTTACAGCAACCAGTGGTGGTCCAGATTTCCTGCTGTGAGGGAGGTGGCTCTACATCCTACAGGGATGGTGTGAGAGCTGCTGAGATCGAACCAGAGCTGATGTCTCTGCTTCCCATGTTACTCCTGTCCCTCCGCTCCAGTGCAGCAGAAAGGTCATTTTCTGCTGAAGGCTACAAGTTGTTGGAAGGAGGAACAGGGTCTTTTCTTGTGGTGTCATGCTCAGAGACAAACAGTGCTTTGCATGCCATCCAGAGGGACTCAGCAGGCTGGAGAAATGGGCCCATGGGAATTTCAAGAGGTTTAACAAGACCAAGTTCAAGGTGCTGCACCTGGGTTGGGGCAACCCCCCATGTCAATACAGCCTGGGGGATGAACAGATCAAGAGCAGCCCAGAGGAGAAGGACCTGGGGTGCTGGTGGATGAGAGGCTGGACACGAGCTGGTAATATGTGCTCACAGCCCAGATACGCTGCATCAAAAGCAATGTGGCCAGCAGGTCAAGGAAGGTGATTCTGGCCCTCTACTCCTGTCTCCTGAGACATCTCTTTGTGTACTGCATCCAGCTCTGGGGTCCCTAGCACAGGAAGGATAGACACAGGCCTGTTGGAACAAATTCAGAGGAGGGCCACCAAGTTGATCAGAGGGATAGAGCACCTATCCTGTGAAGACAAGCTGAGAAAGTTGGATTTGTTCAGCCTGGAGAAGAGAAAGCTTCAAGGTGACCTATTTGTAGCCTTCCACTACCTGCAGTGAGTCTACAAGAAAGATGGAGAGGTTTTTTAGAAGGGCATGTAGTGGTAGGACAAAAGGGAATGTCTTCAAACTAGAAGAGAGTAGGTTTAGGCCTAAGAGACTAGGATATCAGGAAGAAATTCTACACTATGAGGGTGGTGAGATACTGGAACAGGCTGTCCAGAGAGGCTGTGGATGCCCCGTCCCTGGAAGTGTTCAAGGCCAGACTGGATGTGGCTTTGAGCAGCCTGGCCTACTGTAAGGTGTTCCTGTCTGCGACAAGAGGGTTGGAACTAGATGTTCTCTGAGGTGTTCCAACCCAAGCTGTTTAATGTTTCTATGATATAGAAAGAACAGAGGTGGAGCCGTGAGGCAGGATGAAGTGTTCTCACTCTCCCCCCATTTACAGAAACTGGAAAGTTAAATTAAATCATCTGCAGTCTTCTCTGATGAAAAAATGTGGTGCATGAATCATACTGAAATAACAAGAGCCATTCTTAAACCTGTTTTCTTTGATCTGGGTTCACTCATTGGTTTCTTAGCCTTGTGTTTTAAGGAAACAGTTGACCTGCAGAGATGCAACTCGAATTTCTAGATGACTACTGAGGACTTATTTTTCATGTCATTAATGAATGTTTATATGATCACATTTGATGCTAAGAATACAGACAACAATGGGAAAAAACCCCTAAACCGTAAAATACCCAGAACATCTTTCTGAGATCAAAACAGTAGACCAAAACCAAATAGCTCTTCAGAGTAAATGAGAAGGCTGTTCTAAGTGATCATGGATAGGTTTGGTGTTCGTGGCCACACAGGGCTATGGCTGCTCCTGCTGTGTTGTGTCTGTAATTCAACATATATGAAAGAACCAAAAGAGGCAAGTTATTTCACGTTTTAAATAAACCTACAACTGTCTCATTTTTTTAGTTCTAGTTAATATATATGCTGCTCTGTGGGTATTGCGCTAGCTGAAGATCCTCCAAGCTTGAAACAGAGCTTCTCTCTTTGTATCTAGCCCACTGAAAACCTGGCAGGTTTCTGTGCCCTCTGGCAAGGACTGTTTCCCTAGGCCTGCAATACAGATGTCTTCTCAGGAGCTAAAACTTAGCTAGAAAAACATAAAAGGAACCACAGTGCAGTGCTATGACATGTGTGCCAACTTGGCCACTGCCCATGCTGAGCTTACATCCCGTTTTTTTTAAGATCTTTTCATGGTGTTGGGGACTCATTAAGCCTAGAAATAATTATATTTCTCTGCTGCTCAACACTGAAGGGAGGAAAAGTGGGGGAAAATTATAGTGTACAAAATTTCACATGACACTGAGTGTGATGTTCCTTCATGCTACTAAAAGTAAACTAGTGTGCAACCTTATAAAACTGCAAGTCAAAAAATTTCAAAATTCACAGAGATCCTTCTCCAATTAATTTATCATTGGTGTGTGAGAGTCAGCATCGTGTGGCAGATGACCCTGATAGACCAAAACCAATGAGCAGAATGAGGTGTTCAGACTTAAAAATTCTGGACAGAAGCTTGCCTGATCTCTGTTTTTAAGTGCATGTTAAAACTGGGCAGTAGCTTTTGCTTCAAGGCCTAAGGTGATTAAGTGGATTTATGAAATAATAACACATTTCCTTCACTGGCACGCCAAGTACTATAAAAAGTTGACAAGTTCAAACCTCTCTGAAAAATTTGTCCCAGGCTGGTGTCAAAGCCTAGGCAGCTAGGTGGAATGCCAGCCTTATTCAATTGAGTCATTCCCTAAAAGATTCTCTTTAACAGACTGGGAAATATTTTGTGCTAGATCATCTCCAACTATTCCCTCTGCAATGTTTTTACTGATAAGAAAATAGCTGAATTTTTTCTATTCCTTAACATACCTGTCCTGTGAATGGAGTTGTGGGCTCTGGGCTGTGAAACAGACCCAGTCTGGTCTGGGGAAGCTTGACTTCTACATAGAAAAGAGGAAATAGTTATACCCATGACTATTAATCAAATGCACATATGAATAGTACTGATTTCAATACACAAAGATGCTTGGTGTCTCTTTTGGAAATATAACTTCTTGCTCATCCATCTATTCAGAGCACTGAATTGTTTAATTCCCTCTCTTCTCCGCCTTTGCTACTCATTGAAAGCCACAGAGGCCAGCCAGCTTTTACAAAGGAAGTCCAGAAAAAAAAAAAATGCATTTCAGAGATTGGGTCATTATGCATTTTGCTCTCCTACATGAAAAAATTTTGCTTGATGTCAATAATTTTTTTTCTCTGAAACATGAGAATTTGTAATTGCAGCCTCTGACATTTCAGAATTGGCTGCCCTGGTTAGGGTCAGGTAGTAGGAGGCCCACCAGTAACCAAGAAATTACATTACTTTTGGATAAGATACTTTACAGTGTTGGAGCACAACTTCATGCCTAGTTAATGAGAAAAATTGTATTTTCTCCATGTCCATTTCATGGGACTTATTTACTACTTCTAAAGATGTGATGTTATTTCTTTATAGCTTTCCCCAACATATGGTTGTCTCAGTATGAGTACTGCTAGAGATCCTGGCAAATGACAGTGTCATCCATTTGTACCGCTCTCCTTGGTGACCCAGAAGGCAAATTCAAGCCCTGGAGCTGGACTTAGCCTTGTATGGTCTGTGGATTTTGTCAGGCAGTCTGTGGGGTTTCCTTGCTCTGGGGACAGGCTGTCTCTCTGCAGCTATGCATTAGAAGAAACCTTCTGCTCTGTTCTGGTGTCTAACAGCATGTATTATTTTCTGCCCTTTTTTTCCCAAGCAGAAGGAGATAACCTTAAGCCCTGGCCATCGCTGCCTTTCTTAAGTACTCCATCCTGTATTATTGCTAAGTGCACATCAGCTTCAAGGTTTGCTTTTGACATCATTTATGCTCCTACTGCTTTTCTGTAGGATTCTGAAGAGTAACCTCAGCAAGAGAGGTGCTATATAAAATCAAGATATTTTCTGTCCTCTCCTATTTCCACTAGTAAAATTCGTATCTCTTTGCATTAGCCAGCCTAAAGCTTCTTTCAGGGAGCACTGACTTCTGTAGAGCACTTCATGCTGCCGTGAGCCACTGCTTCAGCATTTGCTTTTACATGGCAAATGCTGTGAGGCCCCAGTCAGGGGCATCTGTAGTGCTTAGACGTAGCTTAGGGCCCTTCTAGATCCAAATGGCACTGGCAAGTCTTAGGCCCCATTATCCTGTCTGTTCATCCGTCATATGTATTTATATATGCATGTGTGTACATGTATGCACACACACACACACACGCACACAGAGACATATTTGGAGGGCAAATTGAATTTATGCTGGCTCTAGTGATGCTTTTATGAATACAAATGACCGATACAAAATACAGTGTCAAAACTAATCAACTCGAACGAAGAGATTGAAGAGATAAATTAAGTCTTTTCCTTTTCTGTTGCTCTGTTCTGTAATCGTGTGAGTATGGGAAAAGCCGATGGCTCTGGGCTGGAAAGCTGAAGCCAAGCTGATATGTGTCTGCCATTCAAGATTATAATCCTATTAGTAAATGTAACTAAACCTCCTGGGAAAAATAAATCTGAAGCACTTCCACACGGGCTTTATTTCTTCCTCTGAACCTTCCATTGCTTCTTAATAATGCCATTCCTTCCACTTACCGTTTCTTTTTTTAAATATAACAACTCTTTAAAGACAGGTGGAAACCTCATGATGAAATAGTGCAGAAAAATTCCTAGAGGTCTAAAGGGTAGCATGCACACAAAAGATACTAAATGACTGCAAGTTCAGCCATAGCAGTGCTAAGTCCTGGTTTACACAAACCAGAATCCAGTCAACAAAGGACGGAAATAAAGAAGTCTGGAAGTTACTCTGCTGGGATTTTAATCTTATGAAGCCAGTCAAAGGGAACTCAATGTAATGAAAAAGAAAATGTACACAGAAGTCAGCATTAAAGAACATAGTAAAGATTTCTTTTTAAAATACTGAAGTAATGAATTTATTACTTTTTACCTGTATTTCCAGTTGATTTTCTGACAAAAAGCAGAATTTTAGATGAGTGTAAAGGATAACTGGAATTAATATTTAGAATTATGGGTTACACTGATATAGAACTAAATCCAATTCACTGAGCTTTAAAGATTATTAGCTAGTCAAGCTTAGGGAACTGGCTCACTTCCTAAAGTCTGAGTGACTTAATGAACGTAGCAGTGAAGCACGTAGCATGCTTTATTGTACAGATCTGAGTACACAATTCATGTCTATCTTACATGTATATGGATATGTAGAGAAAGGATGAGGGTAACAAACAGTGTAATACTAAGCTTCATATATATAATAAATCTGCTCTGAGATCTTTACAAAACAGTGTACTGATGTGTGTTCTCACAAAACAAACTTTCCATTTAAATGTCTTATTTCTTTGTATGTGGATCCACATATATTGTGCATTACAGTAAGTGATGTCAGTGATACGCATTTTAAATCGACAGAGGCTCATATTATACAATGGACATGTAAATTATGACTACTTTCTACTTTTGAACAGGGAAGGACATGGTAAAATTTCCGTTTTTGCTGTCAAAATGGCCTTGGCAACACTTTGTGGAGGAAAAATCATGGACAAATTAAGATGTAAGTCTTTTGGGTGACATTTTTTATCTATTAAAAATCTGTTACTTATGGTGAAATAACAGTATGAGGGAATTAGGGTAAGTTAGAGTTTCATGGTCGGGTTTGGGATTTGCACTATATATTTCTCCATATAAATCCCACTAAATGTTTGGTTGAACTTCTCACTGAACTTCAACTTCATATTTTTAAAGCCAAATTGCATATATTGAGCTTGAGTGGTGGATTCTGTTTTTTTCCTTTGGTATTACTGAATTCAGAGTACAGGTTGAGAGCCTCAACATCATGAGGCATCATTCAGCAATTTCTTCTGATTATTTTTTAATAACAATCTCGCTCACATCTTGAAGTATGATGTATTTATGGACTGTTTATATTTCTTCCCACAGGGCACATGCTTATGCCATCTATTTTGGTGATTCTCATTCCACATGGTTTATTCCCAGTTTTCCAATAGCAAAGGCATAGTTTACTTGTAGGTGCAGTGGAAGACTTTCTATTTAGTGATGTCTATAGCTCAGATCCATACTTCTGGATCAAAAAAACCTTCAGTTTCCCCTGGGCCTTCTACCTCAGCCCAAGAAAACAGAGTTTGCAAGTTGGTGTTGATTAGAGTAGACAAGTAGAAATCCCAGGTGCTGATTTAGTCTTCCAGATTTGGTACCATTTTTTAATATATTACTTCTATGTAGAATCTCAAATACAGACCGAACTAAAGTTATAAATTATAAATTGAGCACTGCTATAAAGTGAACACTGTTTGTTCCTTTAGCTGCTTTAGGAATAGGAGCAGGGTCCTTTCAGTGGAAGGCTGGGGTACAATGATGATTTTTTGGGTCAGCAGTCCCAGAGTCCTGTTGTCAGAATTTCCCATCCAGGTTCCTGGAAATGAAGCAACTGACATGACAGCCTGAAAAACAGATAGTGTTCCTTAGTCAGTGATCTCCTGCTAAGCACAGGATAATTTTAAACAAGCAGAAAAGTAGAGCCTTAGAAACATGCATCCCTGCAATAATAAAAGTGTGATATTTTTATACATAAAAAAGGTAGAAGAGTGAAAAGTAATGAATTTGCAAGACCTTCAGTGCTTTGTGTGTCCAAAACAATAATAAGTGATTTAATGAACTTGTTGTCAAGATTTTGATTTGATATGGCAAGCTGGCAGTAGGCAAAAAGCTGATGTTGCGTGTCTTGTCAAATCAGAGCCTTCTTATCCATTAAATTACTGCTTCATGCCATGCATCAGACTTTATTAAAAAATGGCCACACAAAAAGAAAAAAAAAAAAAAAGTCAGGAATATTTTAGTATTAAAATCAGCTGCTTTTTTCTATGCAAATAATTCTCTTTGTTTTCTATTGGAAGAGGTTGGAATTAAAGATGCAGTAATAGGGGAGGTTTCAATAAGCGAAACATATTTAGGGCTTCTGGTTCAAATCAGATGATACTGAATTCAGAGCAACTCTGTAGCTCTCACTGAAACTGCTGTGTCCTTTTCTTGTTTCTTTCCCCCTCAGATATTTTCTCAATGATTTCCGACTCCAGTGGAGTGATGGTTTATGGCAGATACGACATGTTTCTGCGGGAGGTTCTCAAGCTGCCCACAGCTGTTTTTGAAGGACCTTCATTTGGTTATACTGAGCAGTCAGCAAAATCCTGTTTCTCACAACAGGTAAATGAAGAGTGAGCATCCCAGACACAGGATCTCAATCACTCCTTCGAGCAGGCCAATGTTTTCTTCCTTTCTCACACATATGTGCATATTCACCCAGGAAACACATGGCTGGATGGAGGGAAGGTCCACTTGGCTGATTTTTGGCATGTGGATTTGGTGCTGTCAACAGGAAGCTGGTCTCTGAAAGTGATTCAGAGCAGGATTTTGACTTATGTGTTCCTAAATTAGGGAGGCTAAGGAGACTAATTTCCTAATTTAAGCACCTGTTAGATATTTACATTTAGGTGATATATATATACCCCAAGACATGCAGTCCTACACTTCACTTAGTTGTTGTTGGTATAAGCATACACAGGACTTTAACTTCCCCATAAAAAGCTCAGGTCCACCCAAAAAAATTAGACTGCAGGTTTTCCCAGTGAGACACACACAAGAAGTTTAGGAGTGAGAAGAAAATCACCTTAAAACATTTTTGAAAATGGGAGTCAGTATGTATTAGGAAATCCGTGGTCTCTTACCAGTAACATCAGGGACATAGCTCAGGAAAGCAATGAATTTATCCTGAAGAAAATACAAGACTTTTTCACAGCTCACAAGACTCTGTAGGCTCACTAAGTACAGTACTTTGGCTTTAGGTAATACACAGCACTTCAAAAGATCCCATAATCAAGGCTGGTTGTCCACTTCTTCAGTGGAGAAGGAGAGAATTCCTCTGGCTTTTTGCCACACATCACATTGTATAATTCCATAAATATAAAGTAAGGGAAGATGATGAAACTGGGAAAACGTTATAAATAAAGTTGTTTTCCTTCCATTCACTAAATGAATGCTATTGTACAAGTAAGTTCAATGGAGCAGGAATAGTGTCATTTTCATGCAAAATAGAGTCTCATTTTTTGTATTCCCTCAGTTTCATCACTAATCAATAGGCACTCCAGTCAACCGAAAGGCGCTGTTGAAATTCATTTATTGAATCATCTCCCAAATCATTTAAAATGCGTATGTGAAACTAGTCTTGTTTCACAGAGGGAGACTTAATACAGCACTTCATCTTACGTTGTGTTGAAGAGTTTTACATACTGAAGTGACTTTTTGTAGTTTTGTGTTAAAGTAATGAAAGTGCTCTTGTGTGGCAACAGGACATTCAAGCTTTGCATGTTGGACATGCTATTATTACAGATGAAAAAAGGAATTTATTTTCCTGAAAAAATTGTAATTCAGGCCTCGTTTTCTATCTCAGTAGCCATCAGAAATGATACTTTGAGAGCAACCAACTGAGTGGAGCAGATGCATTAAGGTACCTTAAGAAACAAAGTTTTCAAGCAGACATTAGATGGTTTTGTTCACAAGCTCCATTTGGAGCTAAGGAGTTAAGTCTGTCTGACTGTTGTAAGTATACAGCAGATTTACAAAGCTGCTGTTTTGCATCTGGAGGCAGCCAAGTACTCTTGTAAATCTAGTCTAATATTTCACTTAAATTGACTGCATGTAATTCTCATTACATCCTCACTAGGGATGAAACAAAGTTTTGAAATGAAAGTCAAAAAAATCCCAGATCTCTGTGATACTATGATAAATGGTATTTACAGTTGTAGTCACACCATAGGTCATTCTTTCACTCTCTCAGATTGTACTTAGCATTATCAAAAACTGATACCTTGGAATAAGTTTGGCACTCTCTCTTGTTCTAACTGTGGATCACTTTTTCTAACTACAAACCTTTCAACCCCCTGATACATATAGGTTCTTCAATTTCAGGGTGAAAAAAGATCCTGGGAATGATCTTTTGGCTCAGGGTGTCAAATCTATTTCAGTTTACATATGAAAGGATTTTTCCTATGGCAGAAATGTTTTATTATTCCCCATTATACTGGTTTACTTCATCAAACCGTGTATTTTCCTCTGCCTGTGATGAACCACTGCTAGTTTGAATGGCTATTCAAAGTAGAAACAACTGTTTCCTCATCAGCAAATTTATGGAACAGAAATGCTGAAGCAAGGGACTTAATGTTTCAGAAAACAAATCTGTGGCTCTAAAAGGAATTTTATCACCACCACTTTCTCCCATAGGTAGGACTGATGTGATGTTATATATAAAGTGTGCATTAAACAGTGTTGTTACTATTGTAAAAAACACTTTTTAAAAAATTCTCTTCTCTTATCCCAAACTGAAAAGATAGACACTAGCTTCATTTTTTTAACACTTAGACAAGTGTTATTCCACAAACCTAGACTCCATCTGTATGTAGTGTATATTTAGAAAACAGCTTTCAGTTTCAACTTTCCCAGCAGCTGAAAGAAAACTGCAGGAGGAAAATGTATGGAAATTGCTCTGATGGTGTCTTTTTAAGGGACACTGCTCTCTCTAATCCGTAAAATCAGTGATCACCTGAACAGTTGGGCCATAAAGCTGTCATTGAAGCTGAGTTGCTTTATTTGGTGCAAATCAGGTTTTAAGTTATAGCTGCACTCAAAAGCCTACTGCGTTGTGGAAGAGCTGTTCTTGTCTCCCCATCTATTTGCTTGTTTAGACCCAGTGGGTGTATCCCTTCAAGAGCAGAGGGCTACTCAGCTCTGCAGTATGGGGCACTGGATGTCCCTTTTTTCCTCCTGTGTTCTCAGTTCTGCAGCCAACACCACAGACATGTGCTGGCAGCATTGGTCAGCAAAGCCATGCCGGACATCCCCAGCAGGTCTCCAAAAGGAAGATCCTTTCCTGTGAGCTGATGCCTATAGCATAAGATACCTATCTGGGAAATGGTTATCCATTCACCGTGGCTGGGAAGATAATTCATACAACAAGCAGATGGTAGTGTTTGACTGGACTTTCATAATGCAGGTGTTGTGGGAAAAGATAGTATTCCGGTGAGATTTAGAGCTCATATTCTGGCTATTTCTGTTCATTAAAGAATCAAGACCATTTTCACAGTAGCCTGAAGTATTTTCTCCTAGGGACAAATATCTTTATATCTTTCCCAATGTCTTGCAATATTTCAGCCCTGGGACGGTTACAGCATGAGATGTCCTCCATTGATCACTCAGTGTATAAGAGAAATAATGATTTTATTTACATCTAGTGGTAATTGTGTATAAATGGAGCACAGACGTTCTATCTGGAAATCTCAGCTCTTAAAAGAATTCCACAACACGTGGAGATGATGCCTGTCACTACATAACTGCTGCCTTGCTTTCTCATGGGGTAACCACAGTTCTTTAGCAAGTTAAAGCAGTAGCTTATGCAATCAGAGATGAAGATTTAGCAATTCCTCTGGATATGGGGATACTACTTAAATATGTATGTGTATAAAATATATCTGCATATGTTCTCAACAGGACTCTATATTTTTGCATCTTAAATTTTATTTAAGGAAGACTCGGTTGCCGATTGAAAAAACAAATGAACTAAGATTCGTGATTACTTTTTCCAGACACCTAAGAAACTTAAGGCCCTAGATTGAATTTTTAAAATCAACAGAGATATTTTAGAGTTTAAATCTCTTTGAAATTTAAAGGGGCATAGATCTTTGAGTGCTTAAAGGTGTGGGGAGTTTAGGAACAGTTGCAGTCCCTGAGCACATGCAAACACAACATCCCACAATCAGAGCTCACCCATAAATCCTTGCCATCACTCCTCAGATAAGCATAGTTTCTTAAATTACAGTAACAACTTACCTGTGCTGGTCTGTTCTTACCCTTTATTTGTTTCAAATTTTTACTCCCTTGTCAGTATTTTCTCTAATTTTCTGTTTTGGAGTACTATGAGCCATTCTCTGCAGTGACTTCTTGTTTGAAAATTGATCATACATAGTGATACCCTACATGCACTTGTACTTATATGATACTCAAAACACATGAGAACATGAAGGGTTGAATGCCACCCTTAATCACAAAGCATCTTCAGTCAGTGACTCTAGAAGAGAGTCTGGAAATGAGTGGGAGCTAGGTATCTCCAACCCAGCCTTGTGAGAAGAACTGTTAGGCATCAGTTGTATCATTGTACCAACTAAAAATAGTCCAGAAAAGCTTTGCTACTATCACTTGTTCTTTTTAGTGAATCAGGGCTTCAGGCAAACAGTATTTGAAATATCTTCCCAATTGTTTTTGAAATGACGAGATAAAATTATTTTGAGATTCCTAATTACTGATTTTTGTGCATGTTTGTGTGCTTATTTGAGCAGAAAAAAGTCACATTAAACACTTTCTTGGATACTCTCATGTCTGATCCCCCGCCACAGTGTCTAGTGTGGTTACCACTTCTGCATCGACTGGCAAATGTTGAAAATGGTAAGTAAGAGATGCCGCCAAAACAGAATTACAAGAGTAAACTTTTGTGTGATAATTTTCTCACTCTGTAGATGGTTTTGTAGAAGCTACTGTGTTTGGGTTCATTGACTCCATGAGCACTTTTTACTGTGACTAGTAAAATATTTGAAGAAGTCTGTTGGTCATTCAGCCGGGAACGTGGCTTGAATTTTACTATGATCAGGAAATTAACCTGATCATGTCCTTTCTTCCTGTGCTCTGGATCAGCAGAGAGCAATAGGACTTGATCCATTCACACACTTCTATTTGGTAAACTGTCAAGACCACAACTTTCATTAGGGATGACATAAGGCAGCAGAGAAGGAACAGCTTGGTAGTTTCCATTCATGCAGTATTCTTGACAGGAGATGTCCAGTGCAGTGTGAAATACCAGCCAAAAGGTCCTTATGAAGAATCTCCTTCTAAGCTTACCGTATACTTTGCCAGACCGTATACTTTGAAGAGGAAGTTTTAGATTCATCCTTATCCTTTGCATGTGTGGAAAATGAGGATTTAACTGTGAGATGCCTCTTTCTCCTCGAGGGTTGTCTTTTCCTGAAATGAGTAGATCATAGACTTTAAGATAGAAAGGGACCATGAAGATGAACTCATTTGATTCATGCCCAGTGCCTGTTGCATGTCCCTGGACAGTATAATCTTCCTCAGCCTTCCAACTTCTTGAGCACCTGGAGAAAAGTTCACAGACTCACAGGTGTAGTCCTCCAGCCAAACCCTTCAAATACCATTTCTACAGAAGGTGCTGCCCCACTGAAAGTGCAGAGGCAGAGCTGGAAAGCTTGTGCATCTCATCTCACTGTGTGCACTGCCAAATCACAGCCCACAAACTCTGTACAGTTCCTCATATAGTTCTGGAGCAGTTCCCCAGCTCCAATGCAGATGGCTTCTGCTGTCCAGAATGATCAGAACTACCAATATTAAATAGAAAAAAAAAACCCCATGAGACAAGAAATGCCTTTTTACTGTCTTATTTATCAGCATATAATGTGGCATTTCTTACTCATAGTCATCAGGATGCAATGATTCTGGTAGTCATTATTCCAGCACTTTAAATCTAGAAAAAAGGAGCTAGTTTTAAATTGGAGAAAGTTTATACAAAAAATTTGAAATATTAATTTAACAAGATTAATAGATTTTTCAAACCATTTTCCCACCCAGTATTTTGCCTCAGAGGTTGTTGTGTAAGGGGCTTGTTAAATATTTCTGTGTTGTTGCTCCCTTGAAGCAACCTCAAGCATAACTGAAGCTTTGGAACACTGCAAAAAGAAGTGTGAGACAGAAGGAAAAAAAGATCATATATACTCATCCTGTTAGGCAATAGAAGTATTTATACCATACTTCCAACAAGATTATGAGGCTGGTGGAAGGGGAGGTGTGCATCTGTTTTTTGTTGATAAAAGGAAAAGGAGGAAGTTGTATATGTTCTTGTACTGAATAAATCCCTCTTACACTGAAAGGCACTGAGGTGGGTAAGGTGATGTTCCCAAGCCATTTTTGGCTACAGAGCAACCTATCTACCCCACCTTCCTCAAGCTCTTGTCATCCATCTCTGTCCCTCACCAGCTTCACACTGTTTCCTAGCCTAGAGCACTAACCCCTCCTGCTGCAAAATTCTGGCAAGAAATTAAAACCCTGACATACTCAGCACATACACATTCTCTCAAACTGAACCTTAAAACAGAAAAGCATAAGGTGCCTGGGAACAAGGAGATGTTCGGTACCCTGTGGTAAATTGGGTACATGCTGTAGTGAGGAGAGAGGAACAGAAATAACACTATTGCCAGGAAGGTGTTTCAGAATATCTCAGATGGTGCCTTAGTGTGCTCAGTGACTTGCATCCTTGTCATATCTGCTTCTGAACAGAGAACAGGACCACACAGATCCCCTTCAGTGGCCAGCTCTCCAAATCTGGGCATCCAAAGCCAAGTGTTCAACTCCATAAGTAGGTACCTAAATGACACCAGTTGTACAAATGAGACAGCAGTAATTAAGAGACAATTACATGCCAAAGGACAGTTTTGTGTTTTCAGTAATCAGACATCTGAGTTTGACTTTTCCTCCAAGGTGCATCACTTTAGCTCCTTCCAACACAATAAAACATTCAGCTACCCCCAGTAATGCAGCTGAAGGGGTTTCTCACATATGAGAAACATTTCATCTAACATAGAATCATAGAATAGTTTGGGTTGGGTGGAACCTTAAAGATCTAGTTCCAACCCCCCTGCCATGCACAGGAACACCTTCCACTAGACTAGGTTGCTCGAAGCTCCATCCAACCTGGCCTCAAGCATTTGCAGGAACAGATCATCCACAACTTCTCTGGGAAACCTATTCCAGTGCCTCACCACCCTAAGAGAGAAGAATTTCTTCCTAATATCTAATCTAACCCTACCCTCTTTCAGTTTGAAGCCATTCCCCCTTGCCCTCTCACTACATGTCCTTGTCAAAAGTCCCTCTCCGGCTTTCCTTAGCCCTTTAATTACTGAAGGTGCTCTATGATCTCCTTGTAGCTTTCTCTTCTCCAGGCTGAATAACCCCAACTCTCTCAGCCTGTCTTCTTAGGAGAGGTGCTCTGATCATCTTTGTGACCGTCCTTTGGACTGTCATTCTGTTAGATGGTGAACACATTTTTTGCTGCTCCAAGTAGGATGTACAGACACCAGCTCAGAATTGAAGATGGGTTTGTTGTCCAGTGTAGAAAATGTTGCCCTTGGCTCAGCACAGGTTGCACTATTTTCACGGGTCAGAGCTGTCAACAGCATCTGATGCTGCAGATTTCTTTAAACAAAGAAGGGAACGCCATTTGGACTGGGGCTTTGTCCATAAACTTTTGCTGAGTGTTTCTTTGTTTTGGTTTATTGCTCGGCATTTCTTTCTCCTGCGCAGTCTTCCACCCCGTCGAGTGTTCCTACTGCCACAGCGAGAGCATGATGGGGTTTCGCTACCGCTGCCAGCAGTGTCACAATTACCAGCTCTGTCAGGACTGCTTCTGGAGGGGCCATGCCAGCGGTTCCCACAGCAACCAGCACCAAATGAAAGAGTACACGTCATGGGTAAGGGAAAGCTCGCGCCTCACTGCAGACTGCTTTGCTCTCCAGCCATCGGAGAAGCCCCCGGCCGCAGCTCTGGGCAGCTGTCTGGAGCCAGGGAGCTGGGCTGCCAGTGTGAATTAGTGACTCTGTCTGGGAGGCTCTGGTCTTGGGAGCCATCGGGAGAGCGTGGAGGTGGTAAATGATCTTTTCTGTGTGAGGATCTGGGGCGTCTGTGACGGTGTGTGCCACGCGTGAGGGCAGCGCAGGAGGGGCTGGCAGCAGGGCACCAGGCTCATGGCAGCTTCTCCCATTCCCACAGGACTCACGGTAAAATCGTCATTGGCTTGCTCTATTTGGCTGCGTGTAAATGAAATGATGAATACTTAATGCTCATTCATCAGTATTTTCAGTTGAGTGGCTGCAGCATATGCGTAGCATTTGGGATGGTCCTGGCACTGTAAATTTGAGCATGGTCGCAGGCTTGGATCCGCAGTAGTGTTTACTATTAGAGAAAAACACACTTCAAACTTTTTGTTGTTAATCAGAATAACGCAATGTTTTTTCTAAGCTGAAAAAGAAGTATCAACAGCTGCATTAACTTTCTCTGAAGGGCGTCAGACCTGGGGACTAAGCTCTCCATGGACTGGAGCAAAGCCCCAACAGAAGCCCTTGGTCACAGAGCATCACAATCCTTCGGGGTTCAAATCCTAACTAATCTCAAACATAAGAGAAAAATATTGTTTAAAAAATAAAATAAAATTATGCATATAGCAGGAGCTCATGTTTTTACACTACTTAGTATGTATTTTTTTAACAAAATTCTGAAGCTTAACACTTGTAAAATGTCTGGTTTTCTGTTGATGGGACATTCAAGGGTTAAATTTTACGTGATTTGCTCTGTATTCCAGTCATACAGCCCTGCACTGTATCCCAGCAGACCTGGGTCTGTAATTGTTTTTTGTGGGTCCTAATTGCTGCTTGTTGCATAGACACAAATGGCTGGAGTTTAGTCTCTGAATAGGAGAGTGCTCACTATGTAGCTCTGATTCTATTCCTAACAGCAATTTGTGCTATAAAATCATTTTTTGCCATAGCCAGGGAGCTGTGGTTATAGGTAGGAAGTAATTGGAAGACTTAGGATTTCTGCTCAGCAGAAGACAAAAATGTGACTACATGCCTAGTGGTTTCAGACATTTCCTTGTCAGAAACAAATGTTTTGCTTCAAGTTTGAAATTGCCTTTCTGTAGCATGCATTAGCATTTGTTCAAACCTGGTTAGCATTCTCCGTAATGCATCCAGGTCGAGCTCCATATGCAGATTAAGAGTATTTATGGGTCCAGTGGAACTCAACTGTTCTCAATTCAGAGTGAAATTGCATTTATAATGGAAGAGCCTGAACTTTACATATTTATGTCGGATTTCTGTAATAGAAATATTTCATTATTAAGTTGATTACAGGCATAAATCGATGCAGGATGTGTATGCACAAATACAATGCAATTCCTGTCAAGTTCCAAAAAGGTTCTTAAATGTCAGCAGGTAGAGCTGTGTTTTGGGGGAAGGAGATAGTGTAAGGATCACTACCCCTCTTTTACTAACAGAGAAGCTGAATCACAGAGAGCTGGGCTGGATTCCCTGAGAATCTCTCACACAGCCTAAAAGACACCGTAGACCTCCAAGCCCTTCCTTAGAAGGGAAGTTGAGTTTGCTCCTCAGAGAGCCTCCAAACAAAATTATAAAACAGAAAATACTGTTTGGTTTTTGGGTTTTTTTAGACTTGCTGATGGAATTTCAAGGTGAAAATCATGCTTCTTACACAGAGCCTCCCCACATTTTGGTGACTGTGACAGTATGTCAGCCTTTTTTGGCGTGCTGTTGCCACAGTGGGGCAATTCCTGCCATGCCCATGTCTCAAATTTCCCATTCCTCTGTGGCCATGGGAGGTGAAAGAGGAGCTTTTAATAGCACCTGAACAGTACAGGGTACTGGAGCAGAGGAGAGAGAAATACTAGTGATCAGAGACAATATAGCAGCCTTGTGCCTGGCCCACAGCTAGGAAAGAAATGGTGTCCCATACAGTATATCTATATGGACAGGCATACACAGATTTGTTCTCCTTGCATTCCCAAGCTGGTGAGGTACAATCCAGCTCCAGTCCAGGTGACATTAACTGTGCTGTCCTTCGTGCAATATTGCCTGAGTGCAGCATTGCAGAAGAGCCATGGCAACTGTCCCTATAGATATACCCCCTGAGCCTACTCTAAAGGTCGCTGGAGAGAAGAGCCATCTTTCCTCCAAATGGAGCAGTCCTTGCCTTACCAGACTGTCAGGGTGGGAGGGGGGCAAGGGGAATGTCAGTCCATAGGTATGTAAGCTGTTAGAGCTTCCTGTTGTTTTGTGCTTCCTATAGCAGAAACAGTATGCACCTTACTTGTCCAGATTACCTCTACCTTCCTTGTTCCTCCCAGAAATCACCTGCTAAGAAGCTAACTAATGCACTTAGCAAGTCTTTAAGCTGTGCTTCCAGCCGTGAACCTTTGCACCCAATGTTCCCTGACCAGCCTGAAAAACCTCTAAACCTGGCTCATATTGTGTAAGTATCTGTGTGCTGTAGACAAAGTAAACTTTGTTATAGGAGTTGCTTACGCCAAGTGTAGATACTGTAGCTCTGAACAAAACAGGAGGCAGCTGTGGCTTGCCCAGCTCAATACATCACAAGTGCAAATTGGCTGATAAGGGTATTTAGTGTGAAAATGTTCTTCTGGTGTGACTTCACTTGAAAAGTCAACGGGATATATACATAAAATCAAGTACCGGGACACAGTGTTGGTATGTCCCCATTCCCTCAAGAGATTTCCATGCAATTTCATATAGTTTCAGCACTCTGGGATGTATTGATGCTGAGAACATCAGTTTTGTCATCTAGAGACTCTCAACTTCAGTGTATCACAGGTATGTCTTGACATGAGACACCAGAGAAAAGTGAAATTGGACCAGTTTTGTTGAAACCTGGGTCAGAGTTTTCCTTGACTTTGGTGGAGCTGTGGCTTCACCCAGCTCTGCGGAGTTGGATGACTCTGCATAAAAACTGAGCCTTGAACTGCCAAGCCACTTGAAAAGAGTCTGTTACTTTTACATTTTGATATTTTGAGAAAGCAGAATTATTTTTTTGTATAGTAGTTCGTGTCACTACTTTATTTTTGCAGGAGTCAAGAAACTCAAAGCAGAGAGAAAATGTGTTTGTGCTGCATGGGGAAAATTACCACTTTGGATTTATTTTTTTTTTTTTTCCTAAAGCATGTCCACCATCCATAGTGGCAGTTGCTCAGATTTTCTCATTTATCAATTTGATTTACCTTTATTTTTTGGGTCCTTAAAACAAACAAACAAACAAATAACCATTAAGGTTTTCATAGAATTCAGGGAAACCGAGACATTGGTTGGAAGAAAGGTACAAAGAAATTAACTTAGAAAACTTGTTCTAAAAATACTGTCTTTAAAGTATATCTCTTATTATGGTATATTTCTTAAGAAAATATTTTTCTCAACCATCTACTTTTGTCAGTACTGAGTATTTGTATGTGGCATCCTTAAGGGCAAGTGCACACCAGCCACTGTGGGCTGTGCAACACCTGGAAAGTTCATCTAACCTGACTGACATTTTAAGGATTAATCATGCTGATGGACCTCCTTATGTGGTTATAGCAGAACTTTTTCAAAGTGTAAGAGAGTGTTCTGGTTTAAGAGACGAGGTGGTGCCTCTGTCAGATGCATAGTGCCAAATCCCTCTTATGCTCAACTGTCAGTTAAAATCCTTGCACCTCTTTATGGAGGAGTAATGAGAGGATGTTGTTCTTTGGAAGAAATGATCTAGAGCTGGATGTGCTGAGCTACTGCACTGCTGTGCGTGGTGTAAAAGCCTGGCTCGGCTGGCAAGTCTGCCCTGTGATAATTTCACAGGGCAGATTTTGGCCGTCCTTAAGGGAAATGGGAAGAGGCAGGGAGCTTGAAACTTGAAAGAGAAGCCTCTGTTCCCTGTTGGCTGGAAGCCCTGGAAGGCCTGGGGTTATGGGAGAAGATAGCGGGTGGTGAAAACTAGGCTACTGTGAATTGATTAAATGCATTTAGGCAAGGCAAGGGGAAGGTACCATAATTGAGTAGGAACTGATCCAAATCTTTGCTGTGAAATTAACACCTTACCTTATTCCTAACTATACGGACACAGTTTAGAGTGATTGGATGTGAGAACAAACCACCATCTATTTTGTTTTATGACAGAGTTTCTCTTTATTCATAGATTGATGGTGATATAACTTGGCAATATATATTGGCTATAATGATGCATGAGTGGAAAACCTCTAGGTTGTGGACGTAGCATGATCTACAGCGTAATTCACACAAATTAACTGAGGGGAGAGATATGCTACAGAACCTCATTGAGAATATCTTTTCGCTGATGTGATTTATATTTTTAAACATAATGGAAGTTGAGAGAAACAGCTCTGGGCAGGAGTCCAGGCAAAAAAAGGTTTTATATGTGCATTAAATGGAAGAATTTTGGCAACAAAACAGTATCCTTTTCTTAGCTTCTAGCTTAAAAGGAGACAAGTGCTCCCATACAGACTTTCCTTTTGATTGTTCTTCCACTTTAGAGTGGCACCACAAAGAAAGACTGCATGGGTGTTTTTTTTGCTGGTGCCACAAGAATTTTCAATTAAGCAAGTAACACGTCTAAGGGTTCATCTAGAGAAGTAATTGTAATTGTCAAGGCACCATAATCCTGACGGTAGAAATCCCTCCACTGATGAAGGGGTCATTTTTCCTTTCTGCCCATGAGATTAGCAACATAAAAGAAACTCCAGACTGCAGAGATGACAAATGGCATGGCCAGTGGATCATGAAGGTATTTTTCTGCACTGGCCTGACTTCTTAAATCTGTGGGAATGTTATTTTTGACATCAGTGTGAACAGGTTAGACCAGCCTAGAGCCTGGAGCACTTCGGAAAATTCCTCTTATTTAATTTACTTTATTGCTGTGGATATGTGTATGCCATAACATACTTTTATTACATAGCATATTTCAATAACATTAAGTGTTTTCTGTCTCCTTGAGGAAAGTTAATTATCATCAGCTCAGTTTTATTAGAAAGCTTAATAACTCACTTCCACAAGTTTAGAAATAGTAATTTATAGTCCAATAACTGAGTTTTCCTTTACCATAAAGTCTGCTGTTCTTGCCTTAGCACATCACACAACTGCATGTGTTTGAACATCCATTTAATATTCAAGCCTAACCTGAGGGATGTGACAGTGGGCATCAGCCCTTAAGAAACTTGCCTTGGGAAAACCCAGATTAGCTTAATATATTTTTCTTCATATAAGAATTTGCAACCTTTTGCTAATTACAAAATCTTAGCAAAGCCTTGGAGTTTCTAGACGTTTGTACACAAGAGTAACTCTGCATATGTAAACAGATTAATGACCTTTTATGCATAGAGGCTCATATGCTTTTGCAGAATCAGGGTCAAAAGAATGGAGTATGTCCAATGTACTACTTAGACCGTAAACGTATTAAACTGGCAATTTAATTAATGATCTCTTTTCCATTTTATTCTGGCTGCAAAAGAGATACTTGGTGAGTATTTTTCTTCTTTAGTACACTTACGGAGAAAGAGCTTGGAAAAAAATGCAATAATCTCAATATTACCAGTCCTTAACTTTTTATCAGAGTCCAGGGTCAAGTAAATAGTTGTCCTTGAACAGAAACATTGAAAGGGAAGGGCTCTTTTGGAGGTTAGAAACTTTATGATCCACCCCTATTTTGAGTTAAAACTTAGAGGAGGCATTAACCTGAAGCAGGTATGTGGTGATCTGCTGGAGTCTATGGGTGCCCCACACCCTCTTCCTACTCAGTCAGCAGAGGTCCAGTGGGTGCAAGCCAAAGCAGAGTCCAGGCTTTGCCAAGGGAACACTCCTCCTGCCTCCTTCTCTGGGGCAGTGTTGAGAACCAGCCTCTTATCCCTTCTCCTGTGCTATTTTGGACTTCAAAACCACTCTGCAGGGTTGGACCCATCTTTTAAAAACACCAGCCTATGCCCAGTTAGGTTTTGAATGTGTTCGCTGTCAGGTAACTGCATTGAGAAGAGGAAAAATGCAGTAGTTGCATGTAGTTGGTGTAAACTATTTCACCTTCATCGATTACCAGTTTACAGTTCCCAGGCAACAAAATACCACTTGCTTACCCATTAAATAAAATTAATTTCTTAATAATCTCTGAAAGTATATTTTCAAAGCTCTATATTTCAAGATTCATTCTATAATCACCTTTTGAGTGGATTGTCTCTGACCATGGCCTCACCCGAGCTCTTCCTAGCTCTGATGGAGTCTGTGAAAAATAGTATTAAACACTTCTCCATAAGTACATGCAGGACAAAGGGCTACTTCTGAAATTTGTGACTGACTAGAGCTGGAGGTTTTCATGTGGTTCTGCAGACGCAGTGTTAGGCTAAAACTGTGCTTTCGTATAAATAAGTGATGTGGCGAATCCTAACTCTTTCTGTTCACAGTTTTAAACTTCTTAAAATCGATGTGGCATATCATGCTGAGAAATTAATTTGGATTGGTCAAATACCATATTTATGCTTGTTTTCTAACAAGTTACAAAACAAGATATGTAGTAATAATTCACTTCTGTGCATTGCTGGCTTTCTTACAAATGCTTTGGATGACCGGTTGTCTTGCACAATTACAGCTCAGTGAATATTTTGCAGATAGCTTCTGTATTTTGATTTGCATATTTGCAGAATTCAGAAAGCAAGACAGATCTTTCATAGAGCTTACAGGGGATATTAGGCAACCTGAAATCTAGGCAATTTGAAATCTGAATTATATGTGGCTTCAGGTTCTGCTCATATCTGATTGAAAACCCTGTGATTTAAATAACATATTTTGTAGTTGTTCCAGGGCATCTAGTCTTTTGCCCAGTGTTGCATAAGAAGTCTATCATGAGGGGGAAATTTCTCCTTAATGGATACAGAAGGAAAAATTATGCACAAATTATTTTTTAAGAGTAGACAATAAAAGAAAGCAGAGGAAATATTCCTTCTCATTTCATTTTATAAAATCAGGAAATAACGAATGTAATAATAAAACCATCCTTTTAAAAGGTCCTCTTAAACTAGATACTTATTCTAAATTTTGACTTGGGGGTTTTGTTATACCAGTTTAAAAGCTTTGCTGTTAGACCAGTTTAGTTCTACCTGTATAGGCAACCCACCTATGTCCTGAGGACCTCACTGCCACCGTCCAAGCTCGCTTGGCCCCGGCAGATGAACCTTAGGATTAAAGGGTGGGCTCAGTTCCGCGCACACTGTGTCTCACCTAAAAAATCCAATGCACAGGCTGGAAGGTGGAAAGACCTTCCCCGGATCTTCGCTCGCGAAGACTGGCCATTATTTTATGGGACACTGAGGGCTGCGGGTATACTGTGGCCACTAGGTGGATGTGGTAGCGTGGAGCTTAGCACCAGGGATAGCCTAATGAAAAGATATGTCATTTATTGGCACTTACCACCTGCAGACCTCCATGCTGCCACAGCAAACTGATCACCAGTGCTCATCCTGGCTGGTGGAAACCAGTGACTGCACCTTGTCTTTGGAAAGGAGCAGTGGCGTAGTGGTTATTCTGCCAAAGCAGGGGAAAAAAGGTCAAGCAAGTTGGTTAAAACTCACCTCAGAACACAAAAACATGAAAGCATTATTTCCCTCCAGGCCTAAGTATCAGTGTGTTTTTATTAACTTCTGCTTAAAAATATAGCATCTATAATTTTGAACTGTTTCTACATAAAGCAGATGCCAGAATGTTACTTTAAACAAGAAGCTCATTCTGTTCTCCATTAAAATTGTTGCTGATGGAGGGGTTTTTAGTGCAAAATTAATGCAACTGGATATTTTGCCTTCTAGGCCCCCCCGACCTGTAACCAGCATGAACGACACACTCTTCTCCCACTCTGTTCCCTCGGGAAGTCCCTTTGCAAACAGAAGGTGAGTTCTTGTCCTTGTTTATGTTAAACAATTATATCATAGTGGTGGAGGTTTCGATTTTCAATTCCCTCACAGGAAAAACGAAACAAAACCAAAAAAACCACTCACAAAGTAAAATTAAGAGACATGAGCTGAGAAATGCCCTGGTTATTTTGGACTGATACCCAGACATCTGGATGGAGGGCTGGAGTTAAGGCGTCCCGAGCTTCTCACCGCAGAGCACTGAATTTTACCTCTCATTTGAACTATTATGATGCACTAAAATGTGCTCATATGCACCCTAAGCATCCTGCTATAAGGACTGAAAATAGGCTCTTGGTAAGAAGCCATTTTGTAGCAACACTATGGGAATAGGCACTGGGACATGCCCTTGCCTACTGGGAATGCCTGCATCATACTGCAAGATAGGATATGAACAAGGAGAAAATCTGTTCATACTTGGAAGCTATAGCAAGACATCGTTACTCCTGTTAAACCATTCTGATATTCATTAAAGGTTACAAGAGAGAAGGAGTAGTCTTGGAATATGGAGATCGACCCTTCAGTAAACAAATCAGGAAAGAATTGTCAGAAGCATTAATCCCAGAGAGTAGGTGATTGCAGCTGTCTGTGTACATCTTGACTCAGTATTTTGGCTCATACAGCCAAAATATATATGTAGCATCTGCTAGCTGTCTGACCCGTATGTAAACCTACCGGTGCACAAGGTGGCAGGAAAATAACTTCCTGCTGCACTGGGGAAGATAAGCAATGTGTCTTCCCTGGGTGCATTTTATTGCTCAGTTCCTGCTGTATGTGTCAGTGCTTCAGCATTCCCAAATGACTAAACGCAATCTCTGGGTATGCATAGCTGCATATTTTAACATCAAGACCAAAATAAATCTGCAGTGTACACTACTCAATTTATGGTTTATTACTACTTCAATTTACAAATTTTGTTACCAGGAGCTGTAAAAACTCTCAGTGTTAACTTAATGCAAGTAGCTGCTGGGTGTGACTGAGATCCTTTTTGAAAGCCAGTCCCAAAGCAGCCTCCAAGGCCAGGATCTACTGCCTATATAGTGAGACTGCCAATGCAAATTCATTTTTGTTGTTGTCTTATATGGGCTTTTATGTGCAAGGCACATATTTGTGGCCTCTCCAGGAGAGGTCATTAAGAGCAGTGATCTTCAAGAGTGTAGTCATTGCTTCTGTTTGTCCCCAAGAAGTCCCTGTGCTTGTTCAAACTGCGGTTACCTGCAGTCATAATCATAGCACTGTCTACTGTGCTGCTTGTTTTTTTCTACATGTAAAAAATGTCAGATTATTTTACTTTTGTCTTCAGTAAATGACTGTCTTTAACTATTAGGATTAGATGTACATGCTTCCTGAGCTATTAGAATTCCTTTTCTGCTAGGAAAAACTTCTTGATGAGAATCCCCTGAAGGCAGGAGATTATAACCAACCCCCTCAATCATAAGTACCCAGACTTCCTTATAGGTGGATAGTGTGACATCCTTATACAGTTAAAAGTTTCCATGGTGCAACAGTCATTCTGGCTCTTTTAGAGTTAATTGTGCCCTGATATGTAAAATAATTACATTGCTTGTATATTAAAAGTTTTGTAACTTTTGTTTTATTGACCTAACAGGATTTTAGGTGTTTGACAGCTTATGCTCAGCATTTTTATTTTCACCTCTTATAAATTTAATTTGCATGTTTTTATTGGAAAGAAAAAGCAGCCTACAAATAGTCAAGACAGTATTCTTTCTATATAAATGGCATTTATTGTTACAAACCCACTCTAAACACCCTGCTCTCTGTGTATACTTATTGATTTATTAACAAGGTTTCATTGTTTGAATCATTCAGGTTACTTGGGGGTATAAATGCAGCCAGTCCTGTGGCTGATGAGCATTCTCTTATAAAGCTGTATGTAAATCAGCTTCACAACAATTCACGGTCAGTATGAGAGCACTAACCTACTAATCGCAGTAGTTCTGTAGCTCACACACTAATTCATTAGTGATTCTGCTAAACTACTCAAGATATTCTTTAAGGATGGGCTAGAGGGTTTCTGTGGCTCTAATTAGTCTTTTGAATAGACTTCCTGCTGGCTGTGGGCTTTGCCAACTTCTCTTGCTTCTGCGCAGCACAAGTCTTTCATTTTACCCTTTCACGTAGAATTAATATTAATGTGTCTAGTGGAAGCTGGAAACATTTCTTTTGAAAACTGAAAAAACTACACCTTTATGGTTTCATCATCAGTGTATGTATGACTTGCCTGTTGTGTTCTTGATCAAGGAACAAAAGAGGCTTGCACAAAAGCCTGAAAATGACTCCAGGTCTCACAGCCAGCCTCCTCTTCCACAGCTTTCTCTGCTGGTGGTTACTGTTCTGCAGTTACTGCTGCTTGCCAATAACCCTCCCCAGGCCGCTTTGTGTTGCTTTTCAAAATGACTACAGGAAAGGCAGATCTAAGTCTTGCTGAAGCAAATGAAAACTTCCCATTTACATAGTGAGCATTGGATTTGGTCCCGTGTCTGTGGTTTTTCCAGTATTCCCTGGCATCTCAGTGACCTAAAGGAAGATCCTATTTCATTCTGCATAAAAGAAGTATGCAGTTGGATAAGAACAGTTTCCGTATTTTTTTTTACTGTGGAGCGCAATATATTTTCTTTTTTTTCTTTCTTTTTTTTTTATTAATCCATGAGCATTAGCTATAATTCAGTAAGAATTATAGAGATCAAGGTACCTTTCTGCTAAATGCCAAGGTCTTCAATCTGTGTTAGACTAGTAACAGTATCTTCATTCATTCTTTTAGGTTTTACTGTTATTATTGCCCTGAGAAAATCAGGCCTCATTAGTGGAAGCTCATCCTCTTGTACATCAGAGAAACAGACTTTGACAGCTCTGTTTGCAATTGTGCTAATTTTATACTAAATACTCCATGATTCATATTATAATGAAAATCATTCAAACTCAGGGTAAAATTTCTAGCTGGACGTAATCAACGTTAAAAGCTCTGCTGGCTGTGTTTTCACTGCAAATAACTTATGGTTACTTTTATTTGTGTTGCAATCTATTCCAGAGGTTTCAGATAGCTTTAAATAAAGTTTTTATGTAATTAGAATGTTTATTCAAAGGAGAATTGGCAGACAAGGTTGTTCATAGCATTCCCATGGTATTTATTTCTGCTAGTTGTGTTCGTATAAGAACATAGGCATTCCAGCCAGTTTCTCCCAGCCAGTTTCTCCCTGCAGTAGCAAATGCTAAATTCAGCACACCAGCTCATTCTGCTGCTGGAAATGGATAGCATCCCATAAGTTCAGTAGTATCATCCTAATTTCTGGATTCGTGGGGTAAAAATTATTCCAAAGTTTAAAGGAAGTTGAATTCAGGCTTTCCATTAGATGGTTCTTAGTTCCTTCAAGCCACTTTAGAATCAAAGTCCACTTAAAATTTCTCTGCTTGTTTGCTTAGTTTGAGCCACCAAGTCTCTAAGAGCTTTAATGAGGACGTTGATTTAACAATTACAAGCCCTTTCTTCTAAATATATACAGTGTGGAAGTTCATATCAACAGAATGCTCTGTACAGCTCAAGAACAACTTTAGAGCACTTTTATTAGAAAAGAAGAAACAAAAAAGTCTGTTATCTTCTCCCAAATACCAAACATGGTTATTTGCTGTGATGACAGCTAACGTGATTAAAACCACAAGGCCTGTAATTGTTTTACTGTAGCTAATAATCAGGGGGGGTTCTGTCATTTATTTTTGTGATTTCCAATTGCCTAGAGGGCAGCAGAACAAGGGGATGTTACTGCAGAGTAGATAATGCCCTTGTAAACCCAATGAATTGGATATATTATGTCAAAAATGAGCAAGCTGAGCATTATAGAAACTTTTGCCCAGTCAAGAGGAATAACTCTATACTCTGAATTAATGCTTTCTACCTTATTTGAATACTTTTGTTCCCCAGCTGCAGTCTGTCAGTGCTGCCCTAAAGTGTATAGCTGCCATAGTAATGGGTACAATCTCCTGCTCTTTCTTAATAAATGTTTTCTTTAAGCTATTGAATTACTGAGCTTGGGTGGGATAAGATGAAACAGAATAATTTTTCTTGCATTTTTCTCAGCTCCCCCCTCACAGATAATACATTTAGTTCTTCTAAAGGAGTAATAAGCTGAAATAAATGGCGTGATGCAGCACATTCTGCTGAACTTGAAATGACTTGGCAATTCTGTGGTAGATAGAAAGAATGCACTGTGATATCAGATACCCCCAGCCAAGGAGAAATTGAGTCTTATTTAATGCTGAATCAGAATGGCTAGTGCCTTTTTTGAATTCCATGTAAAATCTAAAGGAATTGGATATTCTACCTGCACACAGCAAGAGATTAAGGCTAAATTTTTGGACAACAATTGACTCTGGAGCAAAACATACTGGTTGCTGCTGTTCGCCATGTTTCTATCTCTGAGGAGTTTGGTAGACATGAACTGCATGTTACCTTTGCATGTTGTTTATAGAACAAGATGAGAATCCTTATTTCATTGACAATATTTTACCTGGCTAAAGGAAAGGTTTATGTTTCATCGTTTAGTAGACAGGTAGACATTAATGAGACTTTAACATTTACACCAGTATTATTAGCCCTACATCTTTATAGACATGTTCTGATTGTTGAAAGTTTTGTCTCCTAATTTTTATGGAGAAGCATTTTTTGGCATCTTACAAAAGGTTCCATTTTAGCAGGAATGTATCTTTAAAATATCTGTTCCAGTTGGAAACTCACTTTTTTTGTGACCAAAACAATCACTGAAGTATTAATTGTATTTTGGGGGATACGTGGAGGATGTAGGAAGATGTGGAAAAACAAGAGGGACAAATGTCAGCTCTTCCCCGTAAAGGAGAGTTGAAGGTGGAAACAGGGACAAAGTTGGAGGGATTGTACAAGAGACAGCCTAACATTGATATCCAAAGATGCTGAAATTATGAAAGTATTGGTAAGCACCTGGAGGATAATAAACCAACAAGAAACAACCACCATGGACCTGTCAAGAACAAATTTATGTCAAACCTAACTAATGTATTTCATTGACAGGATAACTGGTTCAGTGGGTAAAAAAGAAGCAGCAGCAATGATACAGGTTGACTCTAAGAGAACTTTTGGCATAGTCCCAGATGACATAGAAGTACCTGAAGAAAATATGGACATGGGGAAATTAGTGTAAGACCAACACTGAAAATCAGTAATCACATTTTGAGAAGTTTACTGTCATTCTAGGAGGAGGACATGCCAGATGGGATTCTTGAAGGCTATCCTAAATCCTAGACACTATGCACTATTTCATGTAATGACCTAATGGGAGTATTAGAGTGATTGTATACAATTTGTAGATGGTACAAAGGTTGATATAGTTCTGGGAAGGAGTGCTTGGGGAGCAGTTTCTAAGTGAAAAAAAAAGGGCTCAGTTGCAATGGTAGTAATTGATTTCCAAATGATCTGTGGAAGGAAGCAAATAATCAAATAAAAGATGGAGCATAATTGGATGGACAGAAATATTTTAACAGAGGACTTAGCAGTTGCAGTGAACCACAAACTAACTGAAGTCAGCAGTATGATTGTTAGATTGCATTTGACCCTGGAATGTCATGTGCAAAGCCATTAAAACTCATTCCCTGGAGATGGAGACATCTGCCTGGAGGTTTGCACCCAGTGTAGGGCAAAAGCACAGGACAGATATGCTAACCAGCATGACGGAGGAGACACTCAGACATCAGAAAAGCATAGAAAACATAACTCGTGAGAAGAGGTTGGAAGATATAAGTTTGCTTAATCAACTGAGAAGGAGAAGGACATTGATAGACATGGTATCACTTGCTCAGTGAGTAATGTTTACTTACCTGTCTCTCCATCCTAACTTATGTTTCTGGAGCATAAGAGAGGAGAACTTAGAGGGGGCATCACACCAGATGGTTGGAGAGCAAGACACAAAATCTACTCTAGAGTCTTTGGTCTCCCATTGTGGCAACATATTTATCTTTATTTTAACAACCAAAAGGTGCATTTTTGGCTGAAATGGCACACCCCTTGAATGCATTTTCCTTCTGTAACTGGGAAGAAAATGTGGAAAACATATCCCTCTAGATGGCATGGAGCATGTTTATATGCATGAATATTGCCTCAGTGGAAGCACAACACTCATAAGTAGCATGCTGATGGGCAGAGAAATGTGAAGCAAGCATTTTTCCTTGTTGTACAGTACAGCATTTCATTCAGGTATCTTCCAGATTTATTATAAATCAATAGGCTTGAGTTCTTATGACACACTTTGGTCCCATTCTTTTCGAACCCCTACTGCCAACCTTAGCTTCTCAAAAGGAAGGGAATGGCATATATCTTGTCTCACTGAATTCCTTCTTTGTCCTAATATTAAAGATTTTGATCTTCAGTCCATCAGAGACACATCTGCTCAGATTTATCATGCATCACATTTGTGCAACATCACGTGCCTTTCCACACACACACAGTTCCATACACCCCTGGATGTGCAGGTGCACGAGCATGCTCATGCACCCATGAGGTGCCAAAACAAAAAATAAAGGTGAATAATTTTTAAAAAGAAGAAAGTAAAATATAATTTTGTTTTGCTTTGTTGCTTTTTAAACCAAAAATGCTACAGCGTGAAAGACAAATTAACATTTCAATCTCTCCCATTTTTAGCCAGTTTTATCTTATTAATCATTATTAATTATTACTAAATTATTATTAAATCTTATTTAAGCATTGGGAAAGGTGCAGTTACTTCAATTCATTAAGTGTTATAGTTGGGGGAAAAATATGTGTTTGATGAACAATATAGTATTTTAAATCAACAGAAGAAGAGTACTTCTGAAAATTAAACTGCTGTATCCCATCACTGCATCTAAATAAAAGTATTTCTGTAGATTATTGAAACTATCCTCTGGTAACTGTGGAGAAAAGCAATTTAGGTGTTATGGTGTAGCTTTTCCAGCTTGAAAGCGGCATTTGAGATGGTGTTTTTCTCAGACTCCATCTGGAAACTGCACAAGTCTTCATCTCTCCATTAGTGAGAGACACACATTTTGTTTGTCTTTTCTGTAGTGAAGGTTTTATAGTTTGCTTTGGAGAACAGGAGGGGAAATTCATAATTCGTGATTTTGCATTTCCTAAAGTTTTCTAAAATTTCTTTAAAGCTTCTATTGATTTTTTCATTCAGTCCAGAGCACTTGAATGAGTTTCTCCAAACTCTGTTCTGTAATGAATTTCAGACATCACTGTTTACCCTCTTCTTAGTTTTCCTGTCTTATTAACTAGCTCTCCTTCCAAGAATACTGAAGTAGAGCAGAGCAAACTGCTGGCTAGGGCTGCTCCAGCTTTCTTGAAAGGCAAAGGGTAAGTTAAAGAGAGAATGTGTTCATAGCTTGCACTAACAAAGCTAAACCAAAACCTTTTCCCCTATCCCTCTCATTTTTACTGTATTCTGTAAACATCTTTCCTGAAAAAATTTTGATAACCAATTAATCCAGTGAGCTAAGTAGAGCATGTTTAAATATATTCGTGTACACCTGGATGTGTGAGGTCTTGATCAGACATTTCCAAGCAAATGTAGCTTGTGGATTCAGTATGTCAATCATGTGTGTTACATATCGATATTTAGTGTTTATATGCAATACATAGTATATTAAAATAAATAATACTGACCTCACAATTTGCTGTATTTTATAATAAATAGTACTGTACAGCCCAGTCCCTGGCCCAATCTGGCATCTCACTGATTTCTGAGGCTGGCTCTGTCATCAAGTGGGATATTACCATCCTATGTCACTAAATACTAAATATATAAATTACAATAACAACAAAGCAGTTAATTTCTGCACGTGGTGCGTTGTTTCTTGGGGCTTTTTTCTTTCCTTCTCTAAAAACACTTAGGTGTTCATTCCTAAGTTCCCATTTCACAATCTCACTTGCTCCTGCTTTCTCTGTTTATCCCTCTGTCTGTCCGTATCACACCCTCTGTGCCCCGACCCTGTTCCAGGTTACAGTACAGCCTCGATGTTGCAGACAGGCTGGCTGATGAACATGTGCTCATCGGGCTGTATGTCAACATGCTACAGAGCAACCCCGCACGGTTAGTGCAGGTTTGGCACCTTTGGGGGGCCCAGGAAAGGGATGTGGATCAGCCAAATGCTCTCTCTCTTTCCTCCTGGCTACAAGCTCTTTGGGAGCACTAGCCTAAAGGGAATGTGTATGAATATGGGGTATGTCCTCCCAAAGTTGGTGGATTCTGGCAGTCCCTGTTCTCCTCTCTAGTGATGTTAGCAAGGTATTGCTAAGTATTGCAAATAATTGCTTAGATGATTTGGGAAGTTGTGCTCTAGGCAGCGCAGGGCTCGGTGGAGGTACAGAAATCCTCACACAGAGATGATTACCAAGTCTGTGTTTTCAAGGTATTAATTTTTGAGGTGATACATAATTTGTAGCTTCACCTTCCTTGAAAGTAAAAAATGGTAATAGTACATAAATAAAGATGATAATTTGCTTGTTAACCTAGTGAAAGAAGTTTGTTTTTATTTTTACATATGTCAGGCATTGTCTTTAAATCCGCCTGATGTCTGCATTATTTGAATCTTGCATATCACTTTTCCCTTATCTCATTCAGACTCAAGGGTGTCTTGAACATAGTTCATTGTTTCTGCTGGAGTGATTATGGAGCATTGTCTACTAAACACACCAGCTATCCTGGCACTTGAATAGTGGCATTGCAGCGGGCCACACAAGGAAGGGGAAATGCTGGCTGCCCTCTCAAAGTGCAACAGAACTCTAGACTTTGCAGCCCTGTAGCAGCAAGGTGGTGGGCAGGGTGGTATATGACCCTAGAAAATGTGGTGCTAAGCAGAAAACTGTACAGTGTTTCTAGCAAAACTATGCTCAGGAGGATTATTTTGCTCAGTTCAGTTTCCAGTACTGCTACTGCAGAATATTTCCCACGTTAGGAGAAAGTCTCCATTTACTCTAGTATATAAAAAGCAACAAGCAACTTCATTTGGGAGAGTGAATGCAATGGTTCTCTGCAGTCTTACAAAATTCACTTATTTGTGTAGTTCCTGTTGAAAATGGGAGAAATTTGTCCTACCCAGTGGAACAAAGTGTCTCCCTCCATTGTTCTGGATCTGCTTCTTCACTCTGTAGCCCTCTGGAATGTGCCAGTAGGGGGGGGAAGCAAACTAGTTTTTAGTGAGGAAAATGAAGACCATTTACTCAAAACAAAAGCACTTTCAAGAGGAATCTCATTCCTGAAGAAACACGTACAGAAAGCAGGCTTGTGGAGGAGTATTTACACTGTGATTGTGAAAGCAAACTCTTGGGGGCATGGGTATAGAGCAGTCCTTGCCCATCTGTGATCGAGGGCAGGAGTGCACTACCAGTCAGTCTAGTTTGACAGGGAGAAGAAAATCTGACCCTGTCAACCACAAGTGACTTATTTTGATATGGTTGTTCAAGAGGCGAGCAAAGAATGGACATGGTTTAGGGTAATTCTTTATGGTAGGCTGGTTTGTCAGGCATGGCATCTTGGATGCCACATCTGTGATTTATTTAGCTTCAGTGAGGTCCACCAGTTCCCCACCAGATCTCTTTGTGGATGTCTAGCCTTATATTTCCCATTTTCATCCTCTAAATTTTATTCTATATATTCTGACCTGTTCCCTCAAGGTCTTGGGCCAACCTCACCAAGTCATAGTACATTTGTACCCAAATATGTACATACAAATCATCTGCCATAACACCTAACGTGTTGATTTTGAGGAATGAATGGAGAGTGAGTGATAATGGACTTAATCATTTAAAAAAACTGATACAAAGCATAGTACATAACATCTGATTACTAACATTAAATCACTGCAGTCACCACATCCTGATGAGAAACAGTCTCAGTTATTTGTGTAATTAGATATTGACAGAAACATAACGAAGAGGGACAGCAGTCTTAGTCACGTGTCAGACCGTGCTGCATTGCCATTTACTGCTTTGTTGGTAGAGACTGCTGGTAGAGAAATGGAATGGTTACATTTTGGTAAAGACAAGAACAAAGTCTTGCCATCCTGAAGTTCCTGTGTGAAGCCAGTTTCCAGGACAGGTAGGTGAGGCCTCTGCAGGAGGCTCAGCTGCTGCATCTCTCATAGTCTCGAGGCAAAGCTGAACTCCTCCTGTCCATGCCCTGAAGCAGCAAGATGCAGTTTGCTCAAAACCCACACAACTGTGTTAGGATTGTGCTGAGTTCAATCTATTTCACCCTGCATCTTAAGAAGATTTGGTAACCTGAGTAAAGCCTGTACTTAACCATAATCAGGTAGCTTATGATGTAGGGGAGGCTGCAGCTGGCCAGCTCTGCTGTGGAATCTGTCTGCAAAATACCACTTGTACATATCCAGACGTGCCATTACATGTTTTCAAGTTCTTCTGGCAGCCAAAGATAAAAAGAGGAATGCTTGTAGCTGGACCTTTATCTGTAAGAAAAACCTGCAGAAATACCTTGTCAGCATAATACATAAAATTACCCTAAGAACTACATAGTAACACTTCAAAACAAAACTGGTTTTGGATTTTTTAGATACTGAGTCAAGCTAATTTATAGTAGCTAATTATCAGTCCAATATAGCCCAGTATAACTTTTTTCCTATTTCAAGTGCAGCTAGTATTTATATTTTGAATTTTGGGGGGAGGGGGGGTAAAAGTAGTTTAATTAATTTTTAAGTGCTTATTTTTATTTTTAATCTGCAGTTATTTGATACTGCAATTAAAAGTACAAGTTCTCCTTTCCATCCACCACAAGCTAATAAGCTACTTAAGGGTTTTTTAGAAGCCAGTACTCCGGAGCAAATTAAGCAACAAGAAAAATAATTAATTCATTATTTATAGTAACTGTATGGGTAGGAAATGTGTGCCTTAGCCAGATGTTTTGAACAGTTTAATTGTAAAGCCTGGTTTAATATGTAAAACCAGTATCCAATATTTACTGTAGTTCATCTTTAGTGTCTGATTCTAGAAAAGTACTTTTAACTGCAAATAGTTTTCACTTTTGTGAGTTAGGGACTTTGCCTAGTTTTGAACATTAATTCCACATATTTCAGTCTTTTCAGGTGCAGAAGAAAATAAGATCAAATATATTAAAAGTAGGAGGTTGTTTTGGTTCCACAGAAGGCTCTTTTCTGGGTGTGGTGGGTCCTATTTCTGTACTATAAAAGTGCCATGCTACTCCATGGAATTTTTAAAATGTTCATTAAGGGGGCATTCACAACAACTAACTGTAGCTAAGAAGGTTCGTCTCATCTTCCCTTAAAAGGGGAAAAACATTCAGAGACCAGCTGCTACAGAGGAAATCCACAGACATTTGGTCCCCTTGAGTTGAGTTAGTTTTTATGATTATACCCCCATAGCTGAGTGTTATTAACATTTTGGTGGTAAAGTCTTGGTGATTCTAAAGTAAATGGCAAATTAACAATAGCAGAGGGCTCAGATGATATGTCTCAGTTTAAAGTGCCTCAAAACCAGGCCAAATTTGAAAGTGTCGCGGTTAAACACTCCTCAGAATACATTTGATATGGTTTTTATTGGTTTTACAGCCCTGGGGCTTGGAAACCTACCCTTTGTCTGTAATATCTGTTTATTTATGAAGCTAAGGTTTGTAGAATAAGAGCACATTATGAAGACCACATTAATATCTCTACTGCAAAAATTTCACAAGAGACTTTCCAAACCAGTAGTGGCATAGTTTTAAGATCAGCAGGGAACATCCATATCAACAATTGCAGGGTGTCTACTGCAGAACAGGCTGGTTTGACATGTCTAAAGCCTGAGAAATAGCAAAGATCCTCCAGTGTCACTCCTTTGCTCACAGGCTATCCTATTTTTCCTCCTTTGAGATACCTTTTTTGTGGATCTCCCTTAGACCATAGAAGTCCTACAGTACAGGTGATAATACTGGATATTCATTCTACATCTGAGTGGTGATAGATGCCAGACCAATTATTGCTAATAATTATAAAGTCTTTAAAGAAATGGTCACTACTGGAGAAGCAGCATTCTCAGTGTTTAATGTTTTTAAGAAAGAAGAAGCAGTAGGATATTTGTATGCAAAATGTTCAGTTTCTTTCAAAAGGCTGCCTGAATCATTCTCTTGAGGGTCCCAAATTCTGCACAAATATTCATAATATTTAATGGTTATGTGTATGATTGTCATACTGTTTCATTGTATGACTGTCCATGAGGTTACTGAAGTAAACCAGAAGTGAATTATGGCAAATCAGAACTCTGAGACATAAAAGTTATGTCCGTCAAGGATAATGCTGCTGTGCATACCTCTGTGCTTAACGGTCACACAGAATAGTTTTATTCTGGAACTAAATTTATCTCAAGACATTGAAATTTAATTTAGAGAGCTTTGGTGCTAGTTATTTGCATTCATAGACCTGTTTTGACGCACTGCTACATCTATTTTATGTCACCCACCTACGCATCAGTACATATCAAATACATTAAATACAAGTAAGAATCAAAACGCTGCAGTGGTTTGGTTCATTCAGTATAGCCATTGTCTCAGGGTTTAACTCACATCTCAGAACTATGGTGCAGATTGTGTTATGCCAACTAGTGGAACAATATTCAATTTTTCCAGGATAGATAATATGGCTGCACATCGCTGTAAAAAGGAGGATTGATGCTGAACGATTGCTGGCTTTACAACCATCTGTTAGGATGCAGTGTTTTAGTCATTATGGTAAAATTAAAAATTTAATAAACTGTCATGAAAGTAACCCTTATTACCTGGTTTACATAATTTTATGTGTCTGCAAGAGTTGCTTGCCCCTTTCTTTGTCTGCATGACATGTCAGTACAGTAAGCATGAGTATGTAAGAAGCAGAACTGTATAAATTTAGAAAAATTCCTTTAGCTTGGGTCTTTTCAGAAAGTAGATTGGTTATCCCACAAGAATCTGAGTAAGCATAAAATTAAGCTATATATGTAACAAAAGAACAAAAATCAAAAAGTCAGTGTCCATCTACCTCCAGAAGTCTTGTGTGCAGTCTGCAGCACAAGCTTTGCTTACACAGAACTTCTCTGTGTCTCACTTTTCAGAGCTTTACTGTTTTTCTAAACTTCATGTTTGTGGTCTCACAAGTTATTGTCAGAATGAGAAAAAGATGATGTTTGTCTCTTTTCTTTTACATCAATAAACCGTAACAAATCCACATGACACCCAACTTTAGTTTAATGATCAGTGAGTATCAACCACTAGCCATTTTTCAAACATAACATTTAAATCCCAGCAGATTTAATCAAGCTAACCAAAAGATGCCCATTGTAGTTCCTTGAGTTACACAGGGACATGAACTCACCGAGAAATTTTGGAGAAGTATTTCCTTTTCCTTTTAAAGATGTCAGTTCTTCAAAAGCAGGGCTTTTTTCACAAGTTTCCTCTGGAAGGCTTTTCAAGTTCAAGATACAATTTCTGGGCAAAATCAGGATAAAATCCCATGCCCAGAGCAATTCTTGTTTTGCACACTTTTTTGAAATATGAAGCTCATTTCACCAGCAACCAATTGCATACCCTCAAGAGCCCATGGTCAGGGAGGTGTGTGCCCATCTCCCTTCAGCCAAAAAAACATCATACAGTTGCCAAGGAATAAGAAGGTCAGACTTACCTCTGTCTGGGACAGTCTGCAGTCTGTCTTGTACTCTGCACAGAAAAGCATTCTTCTCTTCCTAGGGGCTTCATTTTTTTTGTCTTCTGTATACTAGAATTACTGAAGTGTAGGATTTTAAAGCCCAGGATTATCCAGGATCAACTAAGTCCTCTTCAAATTTGTGATTATGTCAGTTCAGTAGTTTTAATGGTTCTCTGCAAACTTAAAAATGTTTAGAAATAGTAAAGGTGCTCACTATATTACCTTTTTCCTGCTCATGTAACCAAATAATAGCCTCCCATTTAAAATAAGGACAGCTGGAAAGATATTTACCTGAGAGAAGTATTTGCATTTTATATTCTTAGGGGGAGAAAAAAATAATAAGGTGCAGTATTTTAAAGGAATTCAGTATATTTGCTCTTTAGTTTCTTACACTTTCTGAACTCAAGATTTGATTGGAGATGTCTAGTCTCCATTGGAGATTCTGCAACTGTGACTGAAGTCCATCATACTTGGTGCTAGTAGACTCCTGAATCCTGCCAGCAGGAGTTGTCTCCAAGTTAGAGTGAGTCCAAGTCTGGGATCAGTGGTGATATATAAGTTGCAATGTTTTAAAGCAATTCAGATATTTGCTTTTCAGTTTTTACACTTTTTCATCAGTCATGCAGTTCTCTGAAATCTTACTCCCAAATATCAAGAAACCAATAATAAGAGAAAAAGTCTGATTATAAATTCCTGGATCAGTGATCCCAAACAGTGGTCCATGAGGCCTTGTTAAGTGCCCTGCAAAACTGTCCTAAATACTGTTTTCTGTTGCAAATCTGACAAAGTTTCTAAAATTTTTCTCAACAAACACTGAGGTTCCCACTAATCCACTGTCCAAAAAGTAATCTCTCTTCCAGGCGATATGACAAACATGACATATAAAATTATTGCTGACTGGTGGTCCTAACCACCTCCCACCCCTTTTTGGGCAGAGTAAGTCTGCAAGTTGCATCTCGCACTGCCTTGGCCAGGGTTTGCAGACTGCTGCTGTTTCCCCCTAAGGGAAGGTGCTGCGTGGCCCCTAAAGCTGATCCTCCCAGGCTTTACCCTCCCCCTTCTCCCTTTTGCTCAGTTAACATCTGCCATTGTCTAATTTGGTGACATTTTGCTTCTGAGTTCTGTAAGGAGGGGCTATGAGATGATGGTGTGAGAGAGCAGTGGTCATTTTTACTGTGTATAAACATGTCTTCCCTCCTTCCCCCCCCACCCCACCCCTGAGCAGCGTGCTCGACAGCGCAAGTCGCCTGGATGAAGAACATAAGCTGATCGCCAGGTATGCAGCAAGGCTGGCAGCAGAAACTTCTTCATCAGTAAGTGTTATAATTAAAGGAAGGTACTTTCCTTCTGTCATGTTCTAGGGGCTTGGCAAGATCAGGAAAATTGCATCTGACAGTCTAATGATTAATGGATTATTTTTCCCTGTCCTTTTCATCAGAGGCTGTTATGCTTTAGTAATAACATTTTTATGCCATCCATTTAAACCAAAGAATCCACATACTAATGCATATAATCTATATACTAATGCAATGGTATTTAAATAATTACATCAAAAAGAATCTGACATCTTGAACTCAGGAAAGACTAGAAAATACTGTCTGGACTAGTTTGGTTAAAGGTTAATGATTTACTGCAGTGGAAAAATGGGTGGTGAATCCATTTAACTCTCTAGTTCAAATATCAGAGCCACTAGGGCCCTAAGTACTAAGGATTTTAAAGAACGTTCTTCAGCAGGATGACTGTAATGACCCCCTGCATTAGCCCTGGCTCCCATTTTCATTTCAGAGCGATGATTATTCTGCTCTATGTATCCCAAGATAGAAGGTGATGACAGGCTAAAACCTCACTAACTGCATTCAGGAACAAGAGAGAATGAAGCAGGAACCTAATCAAAGTATATAAAATCTTAAATGGTACACATAAGGTCAACCTAGTTACTTTTTTTCCATCTCAGCCCATTTGGTAGAACAAGGGACCATAAATGATGGTTAAGTGAAAAGCAGCTGGTACAGAGTGCCCAGAAACATTTTCACACAGACATTTACACTGCAGGGTCAATTGAAAGGGTGAAATTGGGCACCACAGTTCATGTAAAGACAGTGATTAACACTCATGCCATGAGAAGACAAATATGCTGCCCCATGCAGCTGTCTGTCATGGAAGATTTCAGACTACCTGCAGCTACGTGGGGAGAGAAGGGTGCTCCTACTCTGCCAGCCAAGCCAAAATCAGTCCTTTCCAGAGGTGTTTCAAATTTAAGGTAACCTGTAGGTGATGGTGCTGTTTCTGAAGGACAGTAATCCTTTATGGGAACAAGATTTCTCATTAATAACATCCCTGGGTAAAAACTGGTTGAAATCAGTTGTGTACAACATGTGTCCTCAATATGGGGGAAAACTTTGGAAACAATATAAATAGAGCTGGTTTGAAGGAAAATACTGAGTTTCTCATTGCCATTCATCTGTGCTCTTTGAACAAAAGAGACAGAAGGAAAAGGAAAGGTTTCTGTATACAGAAATCTTTCCAAGCACAAGAGTGGCACCAGAACAGGAGCACAGTGGAAATTTTTAAAGCTTTACTGATGGCCATTCTGGTTTTTAAGGAACAAAGTCTATTAATAACAGTGGGCATTCAGGGTAAAGATCCTGATTCCTCCTGTATCAGTCATGACATCCACCAGCTTGTATCATTTCACCTTTATGCACTGTTCTGCTTCCCTGTGGCTGAAGTGTTAATAGGAAAATAGTTAATAGTTTTTCTGTTAACAGAAAAAATAGTATATGGTTCCAGGAAAAATATACTGTCCTTTCCTCACAGACAGTCCTAACCTTTGTCAGATTCATTAGGCTATTGAGATGTATCTTCACCCTTTTTGAGGGTCCACCTCCTAGAGAAGGAAATGCCTGGCATCACATAAAGTAGGGCTCCAGGGTTACACTTCACAGGGCTTTCTACGGTGAGGAACACTCATATCGCAGCAGTAACTCAGCAGGGTATTTTTAAATGTCTGATTCTTTCAGGGTGGAGTTAGAAATAAATGGATATCTTTGGTAGCTGTGAAACTTAAATGTCTGTGTTGTCATTGATACAATACTGAAATACAGGAGTGAGAATAGGGAAAATGGTAACTGGTTATTGTTAATGAACATGGAAAAAGAGAGCATAGTCCAATGAATCTTTAGTGAGCACTGCCTAGTCTGGTAAGAAATTGTTTAATTCCCACCTCCTTTTATCGGAGGGAGGAAAGGTTTTGCTGTACCTGAAGGACTGGGGAAAGAGGTTTTCTGAAGTATCATCAGAGCGTATAGGAATATTTGGCCAAATGGGTCACACAACCAGGCTGAAAACTGACTACAGCTTTCAAACTGAGTGTAAAGCCATAGTTTCAAGAGAGTAAAACATCACTGCACTGGAAACACATCCCCTTCTTTTTGGAGGCAGACACTGGTTTTTGCTTCAGTGCATTCCTCTTGTCTGTAGCATCAAAATCAAGAGCCATGTTGCAGCAACTGCCTGCAGCAGTGCCATTGCCTTTTATGACTGGTTCAGAGGAAGCTCCTTGAAAAAGCAATGAATGACAGGATCGTAAACACTAGTCTTATTTACTCTAGCACTTACTCTGCTTTTACTAGCAATGGAGCCATACCGACATGAGCACAACATGGATGCTCTTTTTTTAGTGTAGGCAAGCCTGGTACTGCATTTTCTGTAAGCAGATTTCACAGAACAGATCTGTGTTGAACTCATTGGTGCATGCTGGCTATTCCTCTTTCAATGCAGCCTTCTCTGTTTTACAACAGCAGCAGAGTCAGCAGAGAGGAGCATCAGATATCTCCTTCACCATTGATGCAAACAAGCAACAAAGGCAGCTGATTGCAGAGCTTGAAAATAAAAACCGGTAAGCATCCCCAAAGTACCTGGTTTTGTTCAGTACCATATGTTTGTTTGTTTCTTAGCATTTTTTGCCACCTACACGCATACAACGTGCTTATACACGCGCATGCATCTCGCCCTACAAAAAGCACGGAGCACGAAAATAGCCACACAATATGACAAAGGCTTTGAAATCCATAGCTGCCCCATGTTTTCATAAGCATACTGTTCAATGACATGATATAATCATTGATACTTTACTGTTTGCAGCTGCTGTTTGTAAAGAGTTTAAAAAAAAAGCCTATCCTGTTTCAAAACCGGATTAACTTTCAGTCGGATCCTCTGTAGCCCTATAACATGAAATGATAAAAGGATCAGTCACGCTTGTAATGTTATGCTCCCCTGCTTTTATTTGGGAAAAACATGATTAAAGCTCTCCAGAACACAGTCTGCCTGCGAAAGGCTTACAGAAAGGTTAGCAGCAAGTTAGACTGCTGATCAAATGAGACAGGAGGTACAGATGCGATGGAGACTGAGAGACAGGGTCCAGGAGAAATAGGCCAGCCAGCCCCAAAAATGAGTGATGCCTATTTGTCAACAACAGAGAATTGGGCCCTGGGTATCAGACTGCCTGATGCCATGAAACGTATGGCAGCAGAGCTCTGCTTTTAGTGCTGGACTGTAAAACAGAGGCCAGCCCAGACCAGATGGTTTCCTATTCCAAACTCTTCACTGCCTTCTGTCACCGTGTAATGAGCACCACCAGCTCCGGTCTCGATTTGTCTTTCATAGTTCAAGGCTGCCTCTTGACCGTCTGCTGTCCAGCACATTGTGAAGAAGAGACAAAATTCACAAAGGTTTCTACCTTCTGCTGTAAAGCTTTGTATTAGCCTTTTGACAGCACTCCAGAGCTGACAAGCCAGTCGTAACAAGACCTATTAAAGTGCTTCTTTGTGAATTGTTGACTGCTCTCACATCTCTATTTACACTAAAAGTATTTTTAAGTGCCAAATGTTTTGTCTCATACTCAAGAACGGCCAGAAAGGTTATTTTAATTTTTGTTAAGTTCCTGAAGTGCTTGAAATGTTCATGGTGAAGAATTAGAAGGGAGCAATTCAGTTAATCTTAGAGCCGTTTCGTGTCTACCTCTGATTTTTGGGGGTCTCGAAGAAATATTTCCCTTTATGGCAAAATCTTAAGAGTTTGTTTAAAAAACATCCAGAGCTCTCTTCTATTGCTGAGAGCTTCTTTGGTTGGTTGCAGCCCAGTCATTTTATCTACATCTACATTGATGAAAAGCTACATACAGTCATACTTTTTCTCCTCTTACGATGGTCAGTGAGCTGGTTTGGTGGAAAATTACTGACTTGTAGTCTTCTGCTTACTCTCCTCCCCAAGAGAAATCCTACAGGAGATCCAGAGGCTGCGACTTGAACATGAGCAAGCATCTCAGCCCACACCAGAGAAGGCACAACAAAATCCCACTCTCCTTGCAGAGCTCCGGCTGCTGAGGTAAGTCCGCAGAACCTCTGGCCATGACACAGGCCAAAGAGGTATCCTCAATAAGAGACGAACCTTGCTTATGGTTTTGGGGGCTTTTTAAAGTAAGTAGAACCTGTGTGTACTCTTTCTCCATTTTTTAGTGCAGCCTGTTGTCCTGGAAGTAATTAAGCTTATGCTTTGAACTGCATGCATGAGGAATCTCACATATTACACATCTACATTAGATTAAGAATGTGCATTAGTGTTTGTAGAGTTAGAGGCCTTAGCTCATTTGCAATAGGTCCCCAAAGCCTTGACCAGATGCCATTAATCATATAGGGAAAAATGTTCTGTCAGAACAAACGCCTTTAAGAAGGCTTTCGTTAATGCTGAAGAAAATACAGAGCTACATGAAAATGCAGCCAGAATTAGGTGTTAATTTTTGGAAATTCTCCCCCAAGTGTTGAACTCTAAGGAGAGGTCAGTTCTCTTTATGCTGCAAAAACAGGATACAGAATGATGCTCCTTATCACATGGGAGGTGAGGAGTAGCATCATCTGCAGCAGTTGAAGATTTAGGGGATCATTTCTCCAGTTATCCTACTCAAGCTAAAAACATTGATATCAATGTGTCTGCATGTTAATTATGATACTCTACATGGATTTATTAATTGCCATGAATTGAAGAAATATAGTTGTCATTGGCCCAGATCCATAGGCTCTCTGAAAGTCTTGAAGTTCGTGTTGTGAGAGCCAGACAGAGAATCCAGTAAGAGCTATTCAAAATGCTTCATAGGAATAGAGAATAGGGTGTAAGCACTTGCTTTCCAATGAAACAATGCTAGTTTGCTCTGCCCCCATAGCAGTTCTTTCACGAGAAGACTAAAGAACACTGTTGGCTACTTAGCCACTCCTCACACAACTAATTCTTTAGTGGTCTGATTCATTTCAAAGGAAATTACTGTAAGAAATTGTGCTAAGTTTTTTTCTTTAGAAATACTTCATAGTGTTATTATGGCGTTTTCCACACTAAAATACTTTTCTGATTCACAAATAATTACATTTGCCCTCCAATCTGAAGACAAAATAGCTTCTTTTTTTCTATTAGTGATTTTAGTATGTAATTACTTCTAGATATCTACAGGCAAGTGACATTCTGTGAGACATATAAAACTGACTGTGATGAAAATGTGTACACTGTATGAAATATACCAGTAATGTAGCTCTTGTGCATCAAAGCTGAAGTCTATTTTCAGCAGGTTTAGGAGATTAACTTCCTATGTAGTTGATAAATAAAATTCAGTATACTTTAAAAAAAAATGATTGTGCAGTGTTAGCAGGCTGACTACCTAATTTTTCCCTCTTTTCAATTTTGATACACATATTTTAATTTCCTGACATGGGATGTCCCTAGGGCAGTGATGGTGAGTTCCTCAATTATATCTTCTCTGATTTAATAGAAGTGTCATAGTCAGAAAATAACTTTTAATCTGTGGGTCTGAACTGCTTTGCATGCCTTCTAAATGTTCACCATTTGAAAGGCAAAAGTCTGACTTTTTATTTACTGGGGAATTTTGACACCAACTCCAATTCTTAGACACCTAAGATGGCACAAGGCTGTTCTTATGTGTAAAACAGCAGGACTCAGAAAAGTAGCCCTGATTTATGTCTGTTACCCCACAGATTTTTATGTCTTGATGCACTTAGGGCAGCAGGGCAATTTAGTTCATATTGTTTTAAGAATTGCTGGAATCTGTAAATTATGTTGTGGGAAGTTGTCCCAGCATCTTTCACTAGCTCTTATAGAGTTGCAGAGTTACTGAAATGAGGTTCTGAACACAACATTCCTTCCTATTACCAGTACTTGGAAAACCCATTACTTACAAGAACCTGCTCTGGAGTACAGCAGGAGAAAAACTTCAGAGGAATGGTCTGTACAGCGCACACTGCTTAGATCCTAGATCCTCTCTCCCCGTGGAATGAACCTAAAACCCAGCAGAGATCTGTGCTGGGACCTGCCACTTTGAATTACACAGACCTTTTTTTTATTATCAGTTTTTAAACTCCATTGCCTTTGTACAATTCACAGAGTTTCCAACTATTACATGCCCAGAAAAGAAAAGCCAGCACAGGCATTTTGTAGCAGAAAACAAATGAATCCTTCAGAAGAGTAAATGCAACCTGGCAGTGTTACTATCTGATTCCATTATATGGATGAGAGATAGCACACATGAGCAGTCCTGTAGAAATCAGCATTGCTTACTTATATCAGCAGGTGCTCACTTAGAGAGAAGGGTTTTGTATTTCCCTAAATACAGGAAATGTACTTAAGTTTTGTTGGCTACGATACTTTTCCATTTAGGATTGAGTTGTCATGTTTTTGTAGGTAGCAGAAGGCTAAAAACATACTGTTTTTATGTTATTTGCAATACAGTAGTGTATGAAATATCCCTAATATGTATATTTTTTTAACAGTAATGTTGTTAATTACATCACAGCTTCCAGGAGATAACAATTTTATTTTGGTTTTAGATGGGGACCTCTCACACAATTTAGTGATCGAACATGTGCAAGTGCTGATCCCCCATCCTGTGCAGTGGAGCTATGCAGAGTCAAAGCTGTTCACATTTATGGAGGCACAGAGTGGCTGTCACACTTGGAGAAGCTCAGTATTCACACTGTCACAGGACCACCACTGGACTCCGAGTCCAAAGAGCTGATTTCAAGCAGTTATATCTCCACTATGTGATAGTCTTACTCTTGCTTTCAGGAAAAATAGAAACAAGAGCAGTTTTCTGTCTGAATTTCTGAACTCTCTTAACTTCTTTCATATCTCACTGTGTTCAGTGCCCCTGCTGTAATTTCCTGTCCTTTAGGGCATGGCTTTAATTTCTCCTGACAGCTAGTGAGGTTATTGACTAGAGAGTTCCAAAGACAAAAATTGTCTGCATTTCCTCAGGGGAATATAACACAAATTTGTTTGAACCTCATTTGTTCTTTGAAGAAGTGTCTGTGTCAGTGCCTGTCTTTCCCCTAATCACTGTATTCAGTCCCACGAGGATTCTCGATATGAGGGAACTCGCTAGCCTTCATGTAGCCCTGTTTCTCAGCACTATGCTGAATTCGTACAGTGTGTTTGCTTTCCTGTAGTCTATAGGCCTGTATCTCATAGCAGGGCTGGGAAAATGATGCATTTAAAAGCTGCCGATACTTTGAGGGTGTGAGCTCTGATCAGATCTGCTTGTTTCTCAGACAGCGGAAGGATGAGCTGGAACAGAGGATGTCTGCTCTCCAGGAAAGCCGGAGGGAGCTTATGGTTCAGTTGGAAGGCCTCATGAAACTGCTAAAGGTAAGGAGCTCCACCTGATACTAACAAGGAGAACAGACAGAATGAAGCAGGAGAGGAGAGGGAATCACAGAATTCTGCAGAACTTGACTGTTTCTACCCACAAAATTTGACTTTGTTTCTCTTCTTTCTTTTTATTTTTTGACTCAGTCTTTCAATTCAGGGGTTTCAAATGATGCTCAGATAATTTTGTTCCTGTTGCAACACTGCATCATCATTGTCACTTACTGCTAAGTAGAGTAAGAATAAGCAAAGAAAAAAAAACAATATATAAGTTAACTATTAGCTATGAGAAAAAAACCTCAGCACTGTACACTATTACCTTTTCCAGCTGACTCTATAGAATTGCTTTGCTAGTTCCTTTAAGTTTGCCCATTCAGTTGCTGGTTCTGTCAGATGTGCCATTTGACAACCCAGTCTAACTCTCTCACCTTGGAGATGCTGCCCCTACAACCCCTGTTCATTTTCACAAATACAGAAACATGCCCTTGTTGAACAGATAAAACATGCCTCAGCAAAGGATCTCAGTTACAAACAAAGATAACAAAAAGCATGTGCATTTTTAAAGACTAGGATAAGATGGAAAATGTGTCTTTATTTGCAGACTCCAGCCCTATTTTACCTGATGTGCCTCAGGACAGATGATGCCAGAAATTTACATGGGAAGAAAGAGTTCTGAATAGTGTAGGAGTCTGTTTTGTTGTTGGCCTTGTCAGATCAAATGAGTGCATGGAAATTCACTGCAACTTGGGTCATATATGGCTCTGATAAAAGCAGAAGGAATTTCACTCAAGTCCATTCGACAACATGTATTTTGCATTAAAGGATGGGTTTGACCCCTTATGTCCCTTTCACCTCCTCAGACACAGGTTTCTGCAGCCACAATGCAGGAATTGGTGGTGCCTGAGCATCAGAGCCCACCTAATAGCCAGTATATTTTTGGGAGCTGGATTAGGCAGAAAATTTTTGCTCTGCCTATGAAATGCTGCAGTGCTACAACTAGCCATGAGGGCTGCTTGATGTCAATGCACTGCCTGGACGAAGACAATTTGGAGTAGGAAATGAGAGCAGCTTTCTGCATGCATTGCACTGTTTCGGTGTTTCAAAGTGTGCAGAGGTGGGACCTTAACCTGGTCACGTATCTTCAACTATCTTTGTACCTTTAAAACCCTGTACTCCAAATTTGGATTTGTTTTCTGTTCTTTGCTTAAATCCCAGCTAATCTCATGTGCTGATCCTCTTTTTCTTTAGGAAGAAGAATTGAAACAGGTAGTAAGTTACCTCCTTATTGCAGGCCTCACTAACTCCTAAATGGGATTGTGTTCCTGTGATTTATTTTACTTTGTCTGCTTGAGAAGTGTGTGTGTTCTTTTGACCAAAATTAATAGTTTGCTATTCTTTCCCACATTATTTTCAAATATCTTGGAGCAGTTTTCACAGCTGAATATCTTAGCCCTCTAGAAAGTGAGTCATGACTACAAGGAATCTTCATCTTTTTCTCACTCCTAAGTGAAAACACGTGAGGTTTTTACCTTACGTCGTAAATGTGATGAAATCAACCTAGAATATGGATTTAAAAACATTTATACCATACATAACATTTTGAAAATGTAATGAGAAATTTGGAACTTAAAGAAAAATGTAACTGAGCTTAAATCAGACCAGGGAAAATAGTTTGAAATCCCATTTTACCCAGAAAAAGTCAGGGCATCGTGTGCACATCTTTAAAAATTGGCACTAATGCTAACATTCCCATGAGTCTTCAGGAGAATAAGTGGTTTCTGCAACCTAAATCGAAAAGAGCAAGTATCTATATTACTAATAGTAAATTTTAAAAGATTTGTTTTGGAGCTTATTAGTTTTGTAATGGATCTTGGAAATATATTAGGCTTTTAAAAAAAGGCACTTTTCAGATGGCAGTTTGATTTATGAGTTCAATAAAAATGTTTCATTTTAACAAAACACACTTCCTCTCGCTTTCATCAGCAAAAGTACAGTCACAAGTCTGATGTGTTCTGTCTACGGTAAAGAGTTTGTAGGTAATGCTCACCTTCATAAAACTAACGCTGGATAATTTTTGTAGAGCATCGATCTACACACAAAAAAATAAAGCTGACCAAACATCACTTCCATGTAAAGGTTGTCTTTTTTGATTCTGCAGTATTAAGAGATATTCCATTCGCAAAAGAGAAGTTTCCAATGCGGCAGGAGTTTCCAGATCATATAAAATGTTCACTGGACAGTATAAGTGAAAGCACATTTTCAGGCTGTTATGAGATATTTTTATGAGATTTTTTTTTTCTTCTGAGAGTAATAGCCTCACTGAATACCAGGTGATGATGCTAAAGAATTACTCTCACCATTTCCATTTAATGATCCTCATTATGCTATGCCATTTCATGATCTGTTGAGAGAAACAGGATTAAATTAATTTCTGGAGGAATTCAATCGGAATGAGCAGCCTGGCAATTCCTCTAATGGTTATAAACTATCTACTTTCTCTACTGCCTTTCCTTGAGAAAGGATAATGAGTTCTTCACATCCCTGTCATTTGATGGGCTTTCCCCATATGTTATCCCAGTTCAGTCCCGGCAGAGGGAGCAATGGGCTAAAGCTCCTGTAAAGCCAGTTTTCATTTCAAGCATTTTATCCTAAGCATGCATGACACTTGGTAGCGGGAAAACCTTTCCTGTGTGGCAATAATTAACTTAAAAGCCATAGCAGTTTGACTAGGGATGGTGAATAAAATAAAATACATGAAAGTTTTCCTAAAAGGCATGAGGATGCTGATAGCTGCAACCAAGTGCAACACAAAAGTTGAAACCGTCCAAATATCCACGGTGGCTGTGGTAGCTCCCCTTTCAGCATGCCTTAGTTCTCAGCTGGTGGAGCTGCCAAGTTTTGGGATCAATTCAGTGCTCGATTTCTCTTTTGAGCTTACCATGAAGTTGCTACTGACTGGCAGAGCAGATTTCAGACCATTATCTCTAACCTTTGAGAACCACATCTCTCCCGATAACCACTAAGCAGGAGTACAATCCTAGTTGTGCTTCATTTGCACAAACTTGGGCTGAGGTGGATTTAGATGAGTAAAATATATTTAGTGTTCACCTCTCTGAAATCAGGCATTCCCTAATACCGTCCTGTTTCAACTTGCTCTTCATCAGTTCTGTCTGATACTGACCAAATAGTATAAAAAATAAGGAGGTGTTTTTTTCCTGGACAAGGGACCCCAATTGCTTAATCTCCGTGTGCTTCCCAAACGCTTTGTTCCAGCACCAAAACCTACAGATGAGAGAACACTGTTTATCATAAACACAAGATCTCAGTCATAGCTGCAAAGCAGACACAGGGCAAGCACTGGACATGCAGCAGCTTTTGCATTTCTCTTGTGGGAAAATTCCAGCCCAGAAGTACTGGTAGGCATCTGTTATTTTTAGTAAATAAAATGCCTATCCTGAAATTCATTCCTGAATGTGGCTTGACTGTAGGAAGCAAATTTTGTCCATTTTTTTTTTTCCTCATCTTCTCTGAAAGTTCCCACTGTTTTTGGTGTTCCCTAGAACTGAGATCAAAGGCAAAGGAGAGCTAAGGAAAAAAGGCAAGTGAAAAAGGGCACTCGTCTTTCAGGGAGCTGGGAACCAAAAATTCTTTCGTAAATCTGACTGAGGCTGAAATATGCTCCATTGGGGCATAAAAGGAGAAAGCTGTAGATCCCGAGAGCCCTGCCTGATGTGCAGGGGGTGTGACTTCCAAGGACCTTGGAGCATATCCAGGTTGCTCTGTGCCCTAGCTCTGGAAGACTAGAGATCTGCATTTGTGCTGGAGCTGGTACAGATGATTCCAGAAACAGGAGAGCATCTGGCCTTTATATATTTGACTTGCCTTTCATCCATCATTTAAATGTTCTAAAACCGATCATTAAAGAAATTATAAGTATTAAATCCTCCATTCTTCCATCAGTAATGTGCTTATTCCTCATAAACCTAATTTGCCCTTGATGTCTTTCTGGGGATAATGTCTTTTAGAAAGGGGTGATAGGAGAGAAGAACAAATAGCCTAGTATTCTGATACATTATTTATGGTTCAGGGCAGGAATTTAGAAAAATCTCAAGGGCAGTGCTGCACTCATCCTGCAATGGGCTGCTCTTTTCTTTTTGGAACATATTTGCCAAACCATATCAGGACTGCAGCGGCAACCAATACAGGAGTCAAAATAAATGCCATGGGAAGAATTAAGAAATCCTCCTGAATTCTCAAAATAAATGGGGTAAATACCAGCCCTCAGGTCACTTTTGATTGTAAACAACCAAGGGCTTGTGTTACAATTCCCCTTTAACAGCACTCAAGCCACTTCCGTCTTTGGGATCTACTAAACACAGGTTTTCAGTCAAAAGCCATGTGCAGTTTGGTGTGGGCTCTAGCATTTGTTTTTCCTTACGTGGATAAACATTCCCAGGGGTTTGAATCAGTGGACGAGAGGAATACCATGTCTCTTGGTATCACTCACTCACCCAGCTGCATTAGTAAAAATTAGTATTCTGTAAAGTCTTCTTGAATTTCAGCTAAGTGATCCTAACTGTGAGGTGCTAACAGCATGACATTTATGTGACTGGTGTTAAAACGTTTTCGCTTCCAGCAGCTGAACCCATAGAAGGAATTTATACTGCCCTATCCCCACAGATTTTTGGGACTGCCTGAGTATGTCCTGTAGAGAAAATAATTTAATAGTGCATGATTTAATAGCAGCTCAAATAGTTCTCTAGCTCCAAATAAAAAGCAGAAAGTTTATTGCGAATGTCAGACTTTATGTGACTGAGAGGTCGCATGTACCATGAACTTGTCCTGCAGGGAGGCAGAAGGCAGGGCTGTGATCAGCTCTGATTTGATGAAAGGGGCTGTTTCAGTCCCTTGCTCAGGCTGAAAGCCATACTGGTGCCAGCATCTTTCCCCTTCTCACAGCCAGAACGGGTTATGTTTTATCAGGCATTCATGTGAACTGGGGGAGTGAGAGAGAGAAGAGGGCAGAGAGTTCTATAGTGTGGTGTTTATTAACTTGGATTTTTTTTTTAATTTAGCTGCCTGACATTTTCCCATGCTTAAAGGAAGTCAGATCTTGACTCATATTTTCCTACTTACTGTTTTTCTACACAGAAGCACTGCTGTCCACTAACAACTGACTGTGGTATATTTCTTCTAGCGTAATTAACATTACCCAACTGATCTACAAACAGCATGATGCCTTAAAGCTGAGGGATGGGTGACAAGGACAGCAGGCAGACTCTTGCAAAGACCTGTTTAACCCCTTGTGATTGTTTTGCAGACCCAAGGGGCAGGGTCCCCACGTTCCTCACCCAGCCACACGATCAGTCGACCTATTCCAATGCCCATCAGGTCTGCCTCTGCCTGCTCCACCCCAACCCACGCACCTCAGGACTCTCTGACCGGAGTGGGAGGAGACGTGCAGGAAGCCTTTGCACAAAGTAGGTCTCATAGCTTGTCTGAGGTACCCAGAGACTGAAGAATCATTATTTCTTGTGGTTACTGACTAAACGAACTTGAGCTTGAGAGTTGCATGCAGTGAAACAAAATGAAACAAAAAATATTTGCAGCAACTGGGTTTTGCCATTGAAAATCAACTTTGTCAGCCATCAGATCTTGCTGTCAAAGTGATCAGGTAAGCAAAAACTGGACAATGAAGCCCGTTAATGGATTTTTATGGTAAGAGGGAATGTTTGATCAAGATGGTCAAAGCGATTATCAGTGCTCTGTTAACCAGAAGAATTGCTATTGACCTCAGCAAGGCATTGTCAGTATGTTTGGGTTTGAATAAAAACTTTGCTAGAAATAGATGATACAATCATAGAATTAGTTCAGGAGGAAAGGGCTTTTGTAAGTCAGTGTGTTCTTCTGCTCCAAGAAACAGGGCTTCAAAGTGAGATGAGACCATTCAGGATCTTTACCAGTAGACCAGGCACACATTTTCCACAGTCTCTGTTCCAGTGTTTGATCATGCTTACTGTGTAAATTTCTTGTCCTTGTATCTGATTGGAACATCCTTGATGCAACTTGTGACTGTTGTCGCTTGTCTTTGCTTTGAGCTTCTGAGGAGGGTCTAGCTAGACTGGACAGGAATAGAGTCTGGAAGTCTAGGTGAACCCTTTCTTTGCATTTCCAGAAAACTGCCATCCCCCTTCCCACTCTTTTGTCAAGTAACAATAAATTTTAAACTGGTTTTGAATTTCTAAGGCCACAAATTATTATGTTGAATACTGAAAAAAGTGAGTCTGCTCTCTCCTAAAATATTTACATAATTGCAATACTGATTTGAATGATTTTTTCCCCCTCTTTCCCTAGTACAAATTAAATTTAAGTTTAAATGTAAGCTCTGAAGTTCCTCTGCTACAGTTGGAAGTGTGTTTGTTCCTGAGAGCCCAGGTCATCCCTCTCATGCACTCTTCCCCTTGATTTCCATGGGAATTGTGTCTTTGTGTATTATCTTAGGAGAAGGTTGAATCTGTAATGCAATCAAGAACTTTCTCCTAAAGTGCTAGTCAATTCATGTATAGAACAGAGGCATAATTCCTAATCCCATAATAACAGGTTGCTGCTGATCTCATTTTCTGTGGCAAAAGAAACAGACAAGATATGTTTGGTTTTTTTTTTTCTGCTGTGAAAAAAAACGAGACAGGCAAAAATACAAACTGCTAACCCCTGTGCTGTTATGGGACAGTTTCTTCCAGAGTTAAGAGTAATAGAAATAATTTAGTGGACACAATAAAATATCCATAAACAATACTAAGGCTGCCTCAGGCAAATGCATTTTAAGTGTATAAATGTGTTCTGGTCAAGTTAACGAGCAATATAAAAAGTTATGTGATCACATTTTAAAGCTGCTGCGTTTGATAAATATGTATCTTTGTGTCGGTATTTACTGTATTCTCTAGAAGGGAAGGTCAAACCCCAAGAACTTGAAACCAGCCATTCTGTCACATCTTGACATACGACTTTGTGAGGGGGGTTGGGCTGAGATTTTATGGCTCCATTCTCTACTGCACCAACAGAGATCTGCCTGTATATACATAATGCAGACAAACTACAGTTAAAGGACATCTTCTCTTCATTGTTTCTGTTTCTTTCATAGTGTTTGCAATAGTTCAGAGTTACAAAAGTGAGAAGACTTTAGAGAGGAAGTGGCTGGCTGTGTGTTTATCAAAGAGAAACTAACTACTATAATTTACATTCCAGTAATCATTTGTTAATGGATATATTAAAAAAACCCACCTCCTTAGGATTTGAGGAACTTTTAAAAATGTATTGTTTTGCATTCAAGCAGTTTTAAAAAATTTACAGCAGCCAAATCCTGCCAACTCTTGTAAATAATTCTGTTTGGAAGACTAGAGGTTCTGTGGGATATATTGATTATTCAGCTACAATGGTATCTATGTCTGGGATTTGGGGGAGTTGAGCATGCATTACCCACAGACCCCTCCTAAGGAAGGAGTATTTCATGCAGCTCACAAGAATCTTTCATGGTTGATGGTTAAGGGAATATTGCCAGGTTCAGCAGGGAAGCACTTCTAGATGCATTTATTAGAAAGAGTTTAAAGGCAGCCTGGGGCTGTTTAGAGAGGCAATAGCACTTCCTTTATTAAAAAAAAAAAAAAAAAAAAAAGGGGTGGGGGTGGAAAGAGAAACAGTAAATTATAGAATATACAAGAAAGTCCTTGAGTTACAGGAGAGACTGAGAGGGAGTGGAGAAGAGGAATCCACATATCCACATAGTCTTGGTGAGGTCAAGTGTGTTTCTTCAACATTTGCCATAATTATCCGGCAAATACCTGGCAATAATAGTGTCATTAAACAGAGCTGTGGGAACTTACAGAAAACGCTTCATTTCTTCCCTCCTCCCCCACAGGCACTGTAAATGAGTTCACACTGGATTTAATCTTCCAGGCCTGGTCTGCTGGTGTCACCACACAAATGCAAGCTTGATGGCAATGAATAATCTCCAGCTATCTGGCATTGTGATTAAATGAAGCGTGAGGGTAGGCTTCTGCTTTTGCATACAGCATAAGTAAATGAGGCCATTCTGCAGAGAACTCTGCTGCACGTGTCCTTCGTAAGGGCTTTGATACCCTGAATTATCACAATGACAGCTTTCAACGAGGTTAAAACTGCCTTCAAGAGGAAAACATATGTCATGTGAATAATCGTAACACTGTGCTTTGTCCGTCTCTTGCTTCAGGTGCAAGACGAAACTTAAGAAATGATCTGCTGGTAGCAGCAGATTCAATCACCAACACCATGTCTTCTTTGGTCAAAGAACTAAATTCTGGTGAGTGAGGTTGGCGAGGGTGGATAGTCATCACACTGACATTTCACATATTTCTGAAAAAAATGGGAGGCAGGAAGAGACAAAGCAACAAAAAAGCAATGTGATGTACCTTTAAAGCTTGTTATGCTTTTAGAAAAGAAATTCCTCTGTAACAGCTTCAGGAAAACAGCAGTTCCCAAAACCATGGATGTAGAGGTGCAGCAGGATATAGTGAAAACTTTAAGTTTGTTTGTTATTCCATACGGAGTGGGATTTCACTCTTTATAAAAATCATTCAGTATAGAACATACAGGACCTATTGTAAAATATCGTCTGTAGTATTCTCATTAAAATATCCTACTTAATAACTGAGATAAGCAAAAGCTTCAATATTGGGTCCCACCACAAGAAGAGTGGTGTTTTGCCAATAGCTGTAGAATAACATGCTGTTATTCACTGTGGAGGTGGCATTCTCAGTTGGAAAGGCAGAAAAATGCTTACAGAAATAGGCAAGAATACTAAACTTTTGTGAAAGTTAAATGGAAATTTTTGCTTCACAGAAGTGGGCAGCGAGACAGAAAGCAACGTGGATTCTGAATTTGGACGGACTCATTTTGATGACCTGGTTCCATCCCCGACGTCTGAAAAGGCTTTCCTCGCGCAGATCCATGCCCGGAAGCCAGGGTACATCCACAGCGCTGCTGCCACTGGCTCCATCCGTAGTGACATGTGGGTACCTGCTCAACCTTCTTAATCACGTTATTTTTCTTCTGAAAACAGTGTGCAGCATGCAGTATTTTCCCTCAACTATTTGATTACAAAAAAAGAAAAAGCATAAATCCAAGTGAGGACTGCTTCATGGTTAGATAGTAGTGAGGTTTGTAAAGGCTGGAATTTGGAATTCCCTCAGGAGTGAGCTGTTTCACATCCAGCCTGGTACACTCAGGCAGCATGGAGGCTGTTGGGCAGATGTTCTCCCTAATACTCTCTGCAGTCCTATTCCCTCCTTATCCAGACTGAGGGGCCTATTGGAGCTCACTGGGGAAAAAAAGTTTATAAATGGAAAAGACAGAATGCTTTTCATTGACCAACTCAATTGATCAACAAACAGATTTATTTTCAGAACCTGAATCTTCCTTTCAGAGACAGTAGGCATCTTTCTAGTTATTTTTAGTTCAACCTCTTTGTATCAAGTTATTCAGAACTTTTGTTACTCATTTCCTTAGGGAAAATGCCTTCAGCAGAATATGCCCTTTGGTATACTTCATCAGTGCCAAACCCCGGGAGAGGGGAAATATCAGAAGTGTTTTCCACTGCCAGGAAAATACTAGCCAATGGAGCATGTGGTTGGACTAAAAGTATCCCACACTCCTCGTAGTGTACAATAAAGGGAAGTTTTATTGACTCTGAATGTTATTCATCTCAGGAGGCTATTTATTAATAATTGTCTTTAGGGTTACAGAAGATGGAGACCCCTATGTCAGAGCAGATGATGAAAATTATGAGAATGACTCTGTCCGCCAGCTGGAGAACGAACTGAAAATGGAGGAGTACCTGAAGCAGAAGCTGCAGGATGAGGCATACCAGGTGGGAAAAGGACACCAACTGCCCACATTTCTCCATAAGTGAGAGACAACAGTGCACCATAGACGCCCAGTGCCATCTAACCAGTCCTGGGCTCTGGATTGTGATTTCTTCTCAGTTAATAGAGCAGCTACATCCCAAAAACTGCTGCCACTCTTCAACAGACACGCATGCATCTATCTTTTGTGCATATCCAGGAAGACCACACTGCCTGAGGCACACAAAGGTAGTCCATAAGCTTAGCAGGGTACCAAGGTGGGACAGAATTGCCTCTGAACTTGTTCTCTGCCCGTGCCCACCAAGTCACTCAGACTTAATTCCCCCTACCACAGATGCTGGCTGTTAGTGTCAAGTTGTCTTGCTATTTTCAGATATTTTTTTCTCCAGTAGCAAAAACAATTCATAATGTTTCTCCAGTGTGAACTGAAGCTAAAGTGCAGTCTGTGTGTTGTTGTCATTGTCAGAATTTGGAAGTACAGAAAAGGGTCTGAAACGAATTTTATCCCAGGGGACCAAGTATTCAACAAGCATCTGGTACAGAGAAGCCTGGGGATTTCTTTTTAAGCACCTCCCTGAGGAAGTTCTCAAAGGGCATTTGTTAAAGAGTCTGAGTAAAGCAGATATGCCAGGGAGAGCTGGAATTTTGTAGATATCCATGTCTGCATCTTGATCTCCACTTCTTCTGGATGTAATGGATTACTGCCAGGCTTTAAGTTATTCTGAGTTGCATCATCTGAATATAAAATGCATTACTTTTTATAAAGTTGGTAGTAGTGTCAGTAGGAGGGCAAACCTAGTTCAGTTATTTGGGAGCAGAGCTGAACCGAGCAGAAATAACTCTTTTCCCACGTGGTGATCAGTTTGAATTTGGACCTCAGCCCTACAGAACATAGAACAAAAGATTAAATGGGCTAAAAAAAACAGATTAGGCAGGTTCTGAGAGATCAGACATATGCAAATGAGATTCAAAATCACTTTATGGGCAGGAATTCTTTAAGCTGCTGATTTCTGGGGGCTAACAAAATCTAGCCTTTTTTTCTGGTACTTTTCATCTAGTGTCCAGTGCCAGTCACTTTGGAGACAATAATCTGGGACTGACAGGCTTGTGATGGAATGAAGATTGGCTGCTCTCTTGGTCTTCATTTCTGTAAAGCTGCTAGGATGTGTTAGTCTTGTAGAAGTTCATTGAGTCTTATCAAAATTGCAGGTAGTCTTGAGGTTGATGTGAGCATCTTCTTCTTGTTCTTGTTTATGCAGACCTGCTACATGCCCATGATAGCTTGCTAAAAGTCATTTCATTGCAAAGGTCTTTAAGGACACAAGAGAAGGAGCAGAATTGTTACAGACTATCTACAAAGGCAACAGCGGGTGACATGGGGGGTTGTCAGAATTTTTTATCCAAGATAGGAAGTGGCAAAAATCACAGCCTTTAAACTTCTGAACAGGATGAGCAGGTACTGCCGATAAAAAGAAAAGCAATTGTCAGTTATAAAGAAGGGGTGCCTCAATAGTCAGAGCTGTCAGGCATCAAATAATAAATGTTATTCTTGCTGGTCAAAAAACCATTTTCTTCAAGAAGAATAATAGACCAGTTTGTCTGTATTTCAGTTACAGTGTGGAAGTGCAATACTGTTGGCAACACTGTTCCATGAGTTTCACAAGTTACAAGGGGATTTTGTACATGCATAAATGTCAGTATGCATGTGCACTGCAAATAAGGGCAGTAGAAGTTATATATGTCAATCAATGCCACTGGGTGTTACTCTTGCTTCAGTCAAAACAGAGCTTTTCTGCTATCCTCCACCAACATTCCCAGAAGAAGGAGAGGAAATCTTCTCCTTATCAATGTCAGAATAAAACTCCTTCTGAATTTAGGTCAACCAAGGCTACGCCCAGGTGAAGTTTATTCCCCACTGTGTTACATTATTTGTTTCCAACAGGGGAACAATGAGGAGAAAAAAAAAAAAAAGGCTTTTTTTATTTATTTCAAAAATATATTTAGTGAAGGAACAGAAAGTTCTCATTTTAGACAAGTTCTGTTTAGCAGCATTTTTCCAAAAGAAATTTCATCATCTGCTTTACTGTCTGTGAGATTGTCAGCTCCTATCAGGCAATGATTTGACAGTAGTGACTTGTAAGTGGAATCTATTTTTAGTTGATAACCACAGACCCAAAGCATGAGAAGTCCTTCCCACTATGGCTGATGCCATTTCAATTACAGAACGGGTCTAAAGGAAGCAAGAAAAGGTAATAAGTGAGTAGGGACTACTAAGATGATTAGGAGTTGGTTTGACAGTGTCATGTATTGATCCTGGGATATGTGCTTTGGCAGTGGTTTGTTTTCTGCAATTTGCTGTTTATTTGTGGTGTTTTGCTATTCTATTCCTTTTTCTACTAATACCACTGAGTATTCTATAAAGACACAACTTCCTAGTTGCAAAAACAAAGGAAAATTGGGAAATTTCTGTTTAGGGTATCCTGTTGAACAGTGGCCAGGTCAACTATTCTCATTTGCATCAAACCACTGGAATTTATTACAAGCTATTTTACTGTCTGGTACTCACATGTACACTGCATTCATCTGGATTGTGAAAAAAAACTGGAAGCTGTAGCTATCATAATGCAATTGTCAGCTGAAAACTGCGGGAGGAACCCATACTAAGGTTACAGAATGGTAACTTCAGTAACAATCTGGTAACCTTTTTTATGTTATTAAATGTCTCACTTTGTGTAAAAACATTTAGAGAAACATGTAGATTTCGTGTAGCATGGAAAATGCTTGGTCCAAACCCACTCTTGTTATTTCATGTCACCTTGTTTCCAAGCAAGATTTTCATGCTAAACTCTAAATTAATATCAAAGTATGAGCAAAAAAACCAAGATACACGGGGAAATGAGGGACAGGGAACCTCAAAGGAGGCTTCTTTCTTTTCTTTTTTTTTTTTTTTTTTTTGAAGCATGTTATAAATAACAAGTGTCCATATCAGAAAAAAAAAACAAAAAACAAACACATATTAATGCACAAGTGTAAATGCTAACAGTGCTTATCCTCCCACATCTGCTTCCAGTTGTGTTCTTGTTACAGTCTTTTACTGGGTGTGTTATGTAAGACAGTTTTCACTGGTTTTATTTTCTGGGTCCCTAATTGCTCCCTTTATTTCTAGGCTTGTGCATGGCTTTCTTCAGAATAATACACTACCTGGCTGCTCACGGGCTTAATTTGTCATCTTCTTGTTTTCTATCCTTTGTTATCTACAGGTCAGTTTGCAAAGTTGAGTGCAATATCCTTCTCTCTCCTCTCAAGTAAGTATTGTTATAATTTAGAAGACTGTTTGGAATTAATCCTCATAATGTGTGTTTCAGTTGCCATGCACCTTGAGCTGTCTGAATGTATGTGAGGATGCTGTTTCTTTCTTCTTTTAATCTGTGTTGGGACGCCTAGGAATCTCTCTAAAGCAGTTCTAATTTACTGAAATGTGCTCCTAGTCCTGAGGATTCCCATTAAGCTACCACCCTTCTTATCTTTTTCCTTTGTTGACCATCAGAGTGAGAACCTGGGCTTTTCATCCTTGAGGATGACAAAAAATATATTAGCCAGTACAGAGACACCTTATCCAGAAGATAAGGAATCAGATTACATTTCAGGAGACCTGAGTTTAATTCCTTTCAATGCTTTAGTCAATGCTAGGATAACTGAAGTAAATAATTTCTGGTGAGATCAGAACATCTACTCTAGTGTGTGAAACAGAAGTTAGGCAAATATTAATAAAAAAACAATCCACCAGATGCTTAGACACCACAGAGGTGTCTTCAGATGTGTTGTGGAAGTTTAAAATACCCCAATCCAAAGTGCAAGGCACTCAGCTACTAGCTAGAGTCTGGCAATTCAGACATGGTAAGAAGATCCATAAATTCCCTGCTGTCCTGTATTCAGGTCATGTTCCTTACACATGCCAACCTCGCAGTTGCAGCACTGAGATTAATGCCAAGTTCAGCAATTGTGTTTTTCTTCAGGAAGACAGACAACGTCTATTTTTATGAAGTAGCCTGTTACTCTGAACACTTGCCCAGGAAATGGGAGGCCACACATTTCCTTTTTGCCTCATCTGAAGCTGTGGGCTCTGCATTGCTGACTTCCTAGGAGAGTGCCCTGCTGTGGAGATGGCAGTGAGACAATGCTGTCCATCCTACTGAGACACTGAACCATGGGGTATTGGGGCCAGAAAGGGAGGAGAAGTCAGAATAGGAGTCTGAGTCTGGTCTGCAAACTGAGCCTCTTCCTCAAAGCCAGAACTAATGGCGAACTGAGGTCAGTGATCAAATGGACACTACAACTTGGGAGCCAGGGTCATGTTCAGATAATCCCCTGCTCCAATAATCAAAACCAGTGAACTAGCCTGTGCCAACTCTAGCAGGAACTCATATTTGTTACATTTCGTATGCCATGTTTTATGCTAGACCTCCTTATTTATAAGACAATTTTGATGGTAAAACTTGACCCTGATTCAAGGGGTTTGCAGCTTCTACTGACAGTAAAATTTGGCTGTTAAAGTGTGATCCTTGTAAAAGTAGCTTCTAGTAGGTACTTCCAAAGCAGTGTCTCTCGAAGCTAAATTAGAATAAATGGATGTGAAAAGCAAATAAACTGCTAAGTACCCAGAGTACTATAAACACCAAATAACTGCTCATAAAAATTCTCCTACTTTGCCCCTCAGGTTACATTCATTTTCTCAGTAGCCTTGTTAAAAACATGAGCCGTGTAGAGTTTCCTAAACTCTGACAGCCAGCAAAGTAAGTTTTTTTATTCTGTTATGTTGCAGTTGTCAGTTGTAGATGAGGTCACAGGAAAAAGAAAATAGATCTTTCAACAACAATGTGTGCATATAAAGGTATATAGTGGAAATGTTATATATAACCGAATTTAATTACAGTTTGCAATAATAACTTGAAAAAAATCCTTTTCATTAGAATTATGAAACTCAGGCAATTCCATTTAAGGTTTTGTTTTTGGTTAGGAAGCAATGTTAACATAGTGATGTGAGGAAACACATACTGCTGTACAGCCTGGCTTTCTTGAAAATATGTATCCTGTCTCAAATTAGCAGAGATCTGAGACTTCTATCTCATCTCCTGGATGCTTTTTGAAGCATTTTGAAACCCTGTCAAAAAGAAAGAAGAGTTTCATAGTGAAATTCTTTTGGGCTCCCAGGGAAGCCCTTTAACAAGTAGCAAAGACTGTAGTATTCCCACCAGCTGTAAAAGCCCAACTGTACAGAAATTAACATCCAAATCTGGTGGATTTGGCACTTCACCTACATCCACACGAACAAACTGTGTTATGGTACATTATGATAAATACATCTACATGTAGTGTGCCTTAATCTTCTCAAGATTCACTCTCTAGTGAATATGGAAGTCTGTCATATCTTGTGTGTTTTATTTGGTACTTACATTTCATGGCATTGGAAAAGTAATTTCAAAATAGTTCATACCAGTCATGGTACCTAAAGTGCTTTTACTGTTTACATGGGGTTCCTGCTTGAGGCTTAGAAACTGCATGAAGAGTTTTACTTCTAAGCTATAATTCAGCCAATAATGTTACAAATACAGTCCATATGACCCCAGATGGCCATATGAGGTAGAAAGCCAACAGACTTTCTTATTTCACAGCAGTATTACATTTGTGTTTAAAAAAAAAAAAAAAAAAAGATGGGGGAAATGAGATCAGTTTATTGTAACTGCCTATGAGTGATATGGCCAGCCACAGAGTTTTGTTCATTTCCTCATTTCATTCATCTGGGGTTGGTGTCATTTGATTAGCGCTTTTTGCACTATATTTGCATTTTTAAAAGTGCTAACGTACAGTTTTCTGGAATTGATTTTGAAATAACATCTAGTATAACAAATTCCCAAGACAGCAAGTGATTCCAGTAATATAGAAAACATAATTTAATCGTGTTTTCAGTTTGCTTTTTATGTTAAATGTACTTGTTTTATTTTTAGTAAAGGAACAAAGTGAATTTGAGCTTGTTTTCAGCAGGCACTAGTCAGATCTTAACATCAGGTGAACCTGCAGCTTTGATGTTGTTTTGCCTCTATCCCCTTGATAGCAGTTGTTTTATTGCCAAGGATAGCCAATGGGAGCAGAAAACCTCCATTTCAGAAACTGGCTAAAAAGTTGTCATTTTCAATTAATTGCTGTCGACTTGTGCAGTGGACATGTTCCCACAAGACCTACAATTTCCTAGATTTTCTAAAACTATTCTTTCTTAATACTGGCACACATTTGAGTTGGTCATGCCTAATTCATTTATATGCATTAGTAGAAGAGAAGGTGTGAAAAGCTAATACAAATCAGACCTAAAGCATCCATTGAGAGGGAATACAGGGAGAAGTCTTTATTAGAGGTTTTGTTCTCAGTTTTTTAACAGTGATTTTCCCTCTCTGGATCAAAACATGTAATAATTTCAGTTTAAGACTCAGATCCATTCCCACTCCAAACCCTCTCACTGACTCAAACCTTATAATGTAAACTTTTGTGGGATCTGGGGCTTTGGTTGGCTGTGGGTGACATTTTCCACTGCAGAACTGCCTCAATGGTTTGTATCGAAACAGGTGGAATTTTTTGCAAGCACAAAACCCACAAATCCTCTTAATTTTTTTTTTATATGAATGCATTCTTAAAAAAATACTATATATTCAACTTGACTGTTTTTCCAAGACAGAAATCTTACTGAGTAACCCTTCCATATTTTTCTCATCTCTTGCTTTTTTTTTTTTTTTCCCAAACTCTGTTTCCATGTTTACCAGCAGAGATGAGGAGTATCTCTGCTGGTAGAGAGATGGTGTGGTCTGTCCAGTCCACCCAGTGTGCCACTGTGAGAAGGGCTTGGTGTTGGCTAAGCCAAAGGGCACAGAAGAATTGTGTGAAGTGCTGTGAAGACACAAGTGCCCTGCATCCATGTTTTTTTCTGGGAAGGAAAGATTTTAAATCTAGCATGCAGTTCACTGGCTGTTGATATTTTCAGTCCTTTGCAGTGCAGACTTCACCATTTACTGTTTGGGAAAGATGGGACACAGGATCAGCCCAGATTCCAAGTCAGGTTACTAGCCCTCAGCTGATGGACATGTGGGTGCCGTATTTGCTGTGTCCACAGCCTGAGGTCACATTTCCCAGCTGTGCCCTGGCCTCTCTTCAGCTCTAGGGCCCTAAATGCTACTACTCAGAGCAGCTCACACATTCACAGACTTCATGCCAGGAGGTCAGGAGATCACAGAGGAGTGATGGTTGAGTGTGATGGTTGACTGGACCTTCAGAAGGCAATTTGGTCCAGTCTCCCACCTGATGCAGGTCTAACTCCAACACAAGACCATGGCAGCCATGGCTTTCTCTAGCAAAGATTAAAACTTACACAGATAGAAATTTCACCACCTCCCTGGGCAGTGTCACCTTTCTCTTAGCTTTTATTTTGTCCTCATGTCCAAGACTGAACCTCCCAAAATGCCTTTGTCTTTTTTCTGTATTTTTCCTGTACTTCACCACTGCCAACAAGATTTTTGCTTTGTTATCCCTTTAAATACCCCTCAAATAGCTGCTAACTGATCCTCCCTCGGCATTTCTGCCCCAAGCCCAGTTTCTTCAGCCTCTTCCTCCTAAGCCAGTGATGCAGCAGTGAAGAAGAAGGATACAGGCTGTAGGTGAACTGCTCAAATATGTAGAAGTCATACTCTACTAGCACAACCAAATGATTCAGCATCCTTTTTTGTTTTTTTCCTGAACAAATACAAAAAAAGCAGAATTATCGAGACCATTCCATTTGAAAATAACAGGAGGCTGGCAGCACAGTAATTTTCAAAAATGTCTGCTACATTGACTCAGTTATGTTTTGGTTTTCCTCTTTATTTTTCTCCTTAAGTCCTCCTCTTCTTAGCATGTAGGTGTAAAAAAGGCTGTAAAAGAACTGTGACCAAGTTAACGGGGAAGGAACAGCTTTAGTTCAGTGAATTCAGTTCTAAAATTACACAACTGATAGGGGTGTTTTTTGAAAAATCACTGAATGATAAGTAACAGAAAAGAACCTGTGGATTCAGTTACAGAAAAGGTCAAGAAACAATTTTATATCATGACAAATCCTGTGAGTCTCGACTTGGAATTAATTTTGGCACTTCTAAAATGTTGCAATGAATTTGAAGCTCTGAGGTTCATTAGTACTCATTATTGCTTGTATGAAAATCTCTCTATCCCAGTGCTGGCTGTGGAATAGAGACAAGCCTTGAGAGAATTTAGAATAACCCTTCCCACACTCCACCAAAGAGAAGTAATTTATCCAGAAAATTTGAAGCAAACCCAAATACTTTGCATTACTGTCAATGCATCTTAATGCATCCCATGTTTTACAAGCCCCTCTTATTTTACTCTTGGATACTGTCAAGAAATATGAGATGTTCCTATATTTTTGGATATTAGGAAAAATTTTATCATTGACAGAGTTGCCAAACACTGAAACAGGTTGCTCAGGGAAGTAGTTCCTGAGTCACTATCCCTGGAGGTATTTGAAAGTCAGGTGGATGTGGCACTTGGGGACAGGGTTTAGTGGTGAACATGGAACACCTGGGTTAATGGTTGGACTCAATGATCTCAGAGGTCTTTTCCAACTTAAATGGTTCTATGATTTACATAACCCTGAAATTGATTCAGTAAAAATCAGTCTCAGGAAGCTTTGAACTGACCTCTTCCATGCCTTTCATTTTCATTTTTTGGCCGAATTGTGAAGAACAAAATGTTCCTTTACTAAGATTTCCAAGTAAGTTTGCAGTCTTAAGCAGTGCAGATGCATGTCTGATTTTTAAAACATATAATTTAAAATGTACCTTAGACATTTTTTATGAAACTCTCATTAGACTTGCAGTGCAGGTTTCCTTTACTTTTATCAACAAAATGTTAATGCCTGTCTTTTGTAACTGCTTGACACAAGGAGACACTAAATTAAGATCATCATACCATCTGGCATGCTTAGGTATTAGGGAATGGGATGGAATTTTTTGTGGTTGAATAATTAATATAATCAAATGATGTCAGGAAGGAAAAGCAGCAAGCACCTGACCTTTCTTATTCATCAGATTTGATTTAACTATTTTTGCTGAAGTAATTTGCATTTCATCTCCCATCTTGTAGACCAGCTTTATGCCTGAAATGAGTGGAAAAGAATTCATGTCAGTAGGGTGTGGTATTACGCTGTTATTATCACATCTCATGCAATTCAGATTGGTTTTCTCTCTGAGGTAGTTCAAGAGAAAAAGGGATGAGCTCCTTAACTTTGGAAGAGTCAAGTGTGTAAACAGTGTCCTTACAATAAACGTACCAAAACCAGAAGTTTGCAGTATTACCTGACTGTAGATCCTGACATAGTTCTGAGAAAGAGCAGCAGTAATCTATCATGAATTTTCCATTACCAACTAACATTTTGATGATTCCTCTATAGGAATTTAAGATACTCACTGATGCTTCAGGATATGGAGGAGCACCAGGAGAAACTGGTGCACCAGTGGACTGGACTGTTTATGAGCTATCATTAATCAGCCTTTTAAGTAACTACAGGTTTCTTTAGACAGCGTTAAAACATACCCAGGGCAAGACATTAATATGTGAGGGCATGCTGGTGATGGTGAGGGACTGTTAATCGGGTGGCTGAACACTGTGCTCAAGGGGAATAATCCATGAGTTTGCTGCCAACAGGCTATACATAGGGGAACCCAGAAGGGTATAATGGAAGGGAAAATGGGAACACTGCAAGTCTATGTCAGTGCAGACTGAGTTACCCCAGGGTCCCTTAGCAGAGCAGGTAACAGTCTCTTTGCCCCCAGCAAGGAAAGTTTCCAACTTCCCACATACCCTGTAAGTTCCTGTTTACAGCTCAAATGCCTAGGCTCACCTAGGTAGGATGGCTTTTTGCCTTTCTTAACTCCATAAGGGGTAACCACAGGAACTGACCAGCTCCTCCTTTTCTCTCTCAATAAAGCAGCACTCAGAGGCTTTACTTGCTCTGCCTGTTTGGGTGCAGCATCTTAAACCAGCACTCTTTAAAAACCTTCCTTAAACATTTCTCAACAGGGAAGCTGCAGTCAGACAGACAATGACAGCTACGTAAGAACTGATGATGAGGAGAGCTGCTTTCGGACAGACGATGAAGAAAACTCAGCTGCAAACTTCACAGAAGAATGGAACCAAGAGGTGCAGCGTCTGTTGACAAAAAAATCACATAACTAAGTTCTGAGGACTGTAGCACAGTACTTTTGTTCTAAGAGTTGTAGTTTGTAGATGTGTGTTTTTGACAACAAGGCTTTTGTTTAAAGCTAACTTATATTAGCTACATCTTCTGTAACATGGCTCATTACTGGTGAAGCAAACAGACTGACGTACGTACTGCTGTTACACAGGACAGCGGTATTAATAACTCACGTGAACCCTTTGCACATGATATTGAACCTGTTCAGTTTACAATGACAATACTGTTTATAGATAGAAATTTGATTTCTGAATACTTTGAGATTTTAGTAGATTGGTTTACTATATACTGTACATTTTTTTCCACAGATGAAATAAAAAGCGACAATTATGCATTTAACACTGAATAATAATACTCCTGAGTGTATATATCTAGTAGCCCAAAAAACAAAGTACCAGACTATCTTTTGCAATTTGTTTGCAAGTCTTTAAATTAAGGCTTATACAAAATGTACTAAAATAATGATTATAATAATATAATTAATAATAATAATAATAAACTTCTCTAATTTAGGGCTAACGTGTAACTTAGGAATGTTTCTTTCAAAATAATCTAACAAATCAGCCATAGAAGTTAGTGTAAATATTTTTTTTCCAAATAGATATCATATACAAAAGGTGACATTCAAATGATATAGAATCTAGTTTTTAAATCAGCACAGATCTTCTTAAAACTGTGAACTATGTTTTGAAATACTCGTTGCTAAAGCTGTTTATAAACCACAGGTGCCATAAGATCCCTGAACTGACTGATGTTACGTATAATCCTCCATGGTATTGTTTCATTGATGTTTTAGCTTTAGTAGGCATGTGTTCAACAAACCGGCTCTTTCCATCTCTCTGCCCCTCCTCTCCTCCCCGCCCCCCTTCATTATGTTATTTTCGAGGCCTTCAGCTTTAAATGTACAGGCTTAAAGTGCGCTTGCAACTGTTCTCTTTTGATTTCCGAATGTGTACTGCCTTAGCCAGCCACCAGATGTTCTGCATGCTCTCTTGGAAATGTGTGGTGAGAACTCCTTCAGAGCTGGATGGAGAAATAGCGATCAGTGAAAAGCACAAGAAGAGCGGTGGATTTTTTCAGAAGGACAGCCATACAGTTACAGAATTGGAGATTGGTCTGGTTTAGTGATTTTTTTCAGTATCAAGGCATTTCAGGAGAAAGGAGACTGACCTGGCCATTGTGGGTTAGACAGTGAGACTGCTGGCTAAGAAGTGTTTGCTCTGCTGTGACTACAAACCTACAGATACCCTGAGCAGGGATTGACACAAATCAGCTGTAACGTGCTCCCCAGAGCACACTGCTTGGAAATAAAGGTGACACCCGTATGGCACATAGCACTGCCCTGCAGAGAAACCAGAGCCAGGCCCTCAAGAGCTGGAGTAGCAGCGGCCAGGGACACCAGGAGATGTTCCATGCTGGCTGCCCAGCCCTCCTGAGCTGCGCAGTGTATGAGCTCAGGACCACCTCTGTGCCAAGGTAATTTTACTGCCCTAATACAACGTTAGGCTTCCAGTACCTGGCTGATCTGAAGTGACACTGTCTAACAGCCCTAAAAACAGTGGTGTTTCATACAGATATTTCACACCAGCACAGTTTGCCTACAGCAAGTGATGAGATACCCATCTAAAGCAGGTGAACATGGCTTGTCTGTCCTTGCTTTCATGGTGACGTGGATGTGCGCTGCCGTATTTACCTGAGATTGTAGCTCGACCCAGTGAGTCCACTTGTTTGCATGCACTCTCCAGGCTCATGGCTGTTTCCCTGGGCACTATGTGTTAGGGAATGAGTATCTGTATGAAAGAGCTGCTGCCGTTTTTCACTTCCATATCGTTTTATTGCGTACGCAGATCTCTTGTCCACATCTCCTTGCATATCTGGGCTTGGTCTCAGACATCCAAATGCATACTAAGGGTTCCAGATATCTTCATGTAAGCTTTTCATTTTTGCAATCACTGGTCTTTGCTCCTGGGGTATGTGCCGTCCTGGCAAGGCAGGCACCATATCCTCCACTGCCTCCTCCTCCAACCTCCTCTCAGGAATGGGTTAGCCTCCACTAGTGCCTAGCACTCCATGTTTTAAGCTTCTCCAGTGAACCTGTAGACATTGCTGTCAGCTCAGGATTCCAGGCAAGCATTTTCTGAACAGGAAGAAGACAAGCTAGAACACAGCTACATGCAATGGCTGATTAATTCTACCCATGTCATGTTTAACTGTACCCAGAGTAAGAGATCCCTCTCATCATCTTAATGTCTGCGTGCTCATTATCACTATGCTTAAAATAGATGCAGTAAACTAAATCCATTGCAAGAGCTTCTAAACTAGGAGTAACGACTAAAGTTGACTAATCAAGCACCTTTCTTTTAGGCTGGTGTCAACAAGGTGATCCCTTAGAGCTGGAGTTCTGGGTCCCTTATGCCCTGGAGCTCTGAGATGAAGCACCTCTTACTTAGCTCTCCAAATGTCTATTTTAAGCATTTTCCAACTGTTAAGCTGGCTGCATTTTCACCCAGCTGGTCTTTTGTCTGTTTGTTGAATATTATTTTGGTTGTGGTTTGCGGTCATTAAAACAGTTACAGAAGAGGTCCCTGGCATGGCCCTTTTCTTAACTACCAGTGGCCCACCACAGCAGTCAAAACTCCGGGTGGTTTTACTGTCACTGGAGGAAAACCAGTGGTTTGGAATCAGGAGACAGGGATGTGAAGATGTATAGGGTCCTTGAATGTCCAAAGTGAAGGTGGAGAATGGGTTGTCTGTAAGTAGTAATGTTAACTAAACTGCATAAAAAAGGTGTGTGGCCTTTGTTGTGAAATAATATGTATTTTCTTATATGCATGAGCCAAATTGTTGCATCATAATTTATCATAAGTGTGTCCACCTTTACTTTCAGTCGTCATCTTCTCCCATCCTTATTGGTTCTTGGCAATTACTGTAGATAGACCTTGTAAATATTGCAACCTCGGGTTGCTGTAATCACGTTGGTTCAATTCAGCAGACGGAGCTGTGAACAACAAGCACTCCACTGTGTCCTAAAGACAAAAGGGCATTTTTACCTTTGAACCAAAAAAAAAGAAAAAAAAAAAAAGTATGAGGAGTTACATCTTGAGGCTACTAACTGTAAGACATTTTTAAAGCTACTGTACTTGACACCACTTGAGACAGATATAGAGACACTAAAGATGTCACGATATTCATTGGTATTGTAACAGAACTGCTATTGTATGGGGTTTTTGTATTGCTGTTAAGTATTGTTTTGTGTGTGTGTGTTGGAACCTACTGGGGACATGTTATATTTTGAAGTGATTAAACTATTTAATTGTGTGTCTATATTTTGGAATGGAATTATTTCTTCATTAAAAAGATTTTTAAAAGGAATTTACAGAGCATTGTGTTTGTGGCTTATTTTGGTTTTGGATGTCCTATTCCATGTAGCCCGAGCAGCGTTTTCTTTCAGCAGGGAAGGAAGCTCCATCCCCATGATGCAGCAAGCAGTCTTTGCTTCATCCACACTGTCTCCTCTTCACAAGATAACTCCTTCCACCTCCTTTGGAAGTGCTTTGAGCATGATACGGAGAAGTACCTGCTTTCAGTGGCCCAAGCAGTTTCTTCTTTCTTCCTTTCTTAATTTTCTGTATCTTAAGCAGTTTCACATCCTGAAAATGCAGTTCCCCTGTTTGTAAAACACCTGCTCCAGTATCCACTTAACCTCAATGAAAATGACCATAAGCAGAGACGCCAGGGCCTGACAAGGTGCCTGGTACAGACCTACGAGGGGGAACCCTGGTCCTCAGGAACCTGTAGTACCTGCAGAGGTGTAATTTTTTCTTACCCACTGTGTTTCTCTGGCCTTAGAAGGAGCAAAACCTTGGAACAGGCACATTTGAATGGCTTTACCACACACAGTCATGTGTTTTATTGCAGAAGGACATAAAGTCTTTGTTTTTCCAATTCCACTTTGAAGATATCTTTCTGTATCAATTGTTGGTAATTACAGCTGGTTGCTAACCTAAAAGAGCACGGAGTTGCAAGGCAAGAGCTACTGATTAAAGCAACAAGTCTGTGTCCTGATGCAGTGTTTGGAGGTACTTCATCAGGACACGGCAGTGTCTGGAGGCACTGCCCGCCTGTGCTGCTGGCCTGTGGTGGGAGCCCTTCCCAGCTCTGCCACCGCCATGGCAGAGCGATGCCACTGGCAGCTCAGTGCAGCCAAAGGGTCCACAGCTGTGCACACAGCATTGTTAGCTGGCCAGTTAGTTACACCAGGGTGAGATCTGTTAGAAGGAAAGCAGTAGCAGCACACCAAAAATATTCTCTATCTACTTACCAGATATCCCAGGGTCTTGGGAAGCTGATAGAGCCACGTCCGCTGCCTCCTTCAGTGTTGACTGCTCTGGTAACCTATAAATCACCAGGGTTTATTTGCCCTAATTCCCCTGTCTACATGGTGACGTTCTTCAATAAAGAGGATCATTTTACACTGTAAATTGTTTGCCAGATCGGCTGAACTTTGCCTCCACAATCCCAGTCAAAATTCATATCCGCAGGATTGTAATGTATGATGACATATCATCAGCTCATGAGGATAGCTCTGTTTTATCCATGCATAATCCCAAATTGCTGTATTCTTATCCTAACCCACAATCAAGTCTGTGGCCCTTGGGGAACAAAGGAGCCAGTGAAAATTAATTTACGAAGTCTGTTTTCCTCTTTCCCTCTTGGTTACTCTAGCTGCTTTCTGCTCCCCCCAAGGAAAACAGACTTATATGGGAAGAAATAAATTGTTTCATTTGCAAGAGGAAATAAAATAAAAATACTAAAATAAAACCAGTAAAATTTAAAACTTAAAAAATTTAAACCACTTAGTGGTCTAAGTTGGTACATTGGCTACATCAGCACCGAACTAGGGGACTAAAAGCATCTGGAACTTTCTAAAAGCACCTGGGAATTTCATTCAGCTGCACACAATTCTATGATCGCTCTTCCAAAATTCGCCTGGGAGGCCTGTTGTTCAGCAGCTGCGTATTCCCATGCAAGCAGCCCTTAATTCTGAGTGAAACTTTGTCAGAGAGTAATGCAGGAATATGAAGCTGAGTTTATCACAGAAATAGGTTATGTGGGGTAGAAAGAGAAGTCTCCTCTATTGTTCCACGAAGAAAAATGCACTGAGGAATTTCACACCCTTCAGTATCATCCCATGTAATACCCCAGATAATCTGCATATTAAGGATTCCTCTTTGATTTCTCCTGAGTGATTGCCACCGGTTGAGTTGCCTGTGGATTATGATGGCTGTCCCACACTGTCAGCACTGCACCAACACACCTGTGGCTGTAAAGGGCAAAGCAGCAGAATAAGCTGCAGCTCTCCCTGATTTCCCATTTCCCTGGAAACAGGTCTCAGACTGGAATAATCCTTTCTGAGGGCCCACCATTCTGGTGCTTCTTAAAAAAAGCTGTTTTGGGGAAGCAACCTCCTAAAACAAGGCTGGGGGCTGTGCACAGATCAGCAGGGGAACCATGCAGCCACATCATGCAAGCTAACATAGGATGGTTATTGCAGCTTAGAGATAATAAAGATTAAAGAGATAAATGATGTTAAATAGTAGTTGCTTTTCTGTGTCTTGGAAGGAAATGAAGGAGGCCCTGGTGCATTTTTTCATTGGTGTGTGATGCTGCAGAACGTAGTTTGCTATTTAATACAACATAATTTACCACTAGCAAATTAATTTCCTCATGACTTACATTTTTTACATAACACTCAGCAGTGGCCAGATGGCAGATGTGTTGGGCTTGCTGCTTGTTATGCTAATTGTCAGCCGTAAAACCATGAAAGCTGCCCAGTTAACACTTCTTGCCTGCTTGCTATAGCCCAGCATTGCTGTTAGAGGCCAGCATTGCCTGCAGCCAGCAGGTTCAGTCAGAAGAGGCACCCTGCAAGTGCGTGTTTTGACTGGTTTTCTTGTTACTGCTCAGTTCAGTTTTGGCCCCTTTTGGTACATTCCTGTCCAAAAAAGCCAAAAGACTGGTTTCCAGTATGGGGATATGCCTGTGTGCACCTGTGTTTCTCAGCCTTTGGTCTCTGCAGCTGCCAGATCCCTGAAAGCCTCCCCTAACCCCAGCCTGGAGCACGGAGCACGCATCCCTGCTCCTTCTTGCTCCGCCACAGGCACCTCAGTACAATTTCAAGATGTGAGGTGCTCCTCACCTGCACGAGCATTTCTCTTTATATTTTTCTGGGCATTTCAGTCTCACACCAGGGTGAAATGAGATTTGCCTGAAACCTCCCCGAAAGCTGTTCAGCATGGCCTCATGGAGCAGGGGCTGCTGCTCGCCTGGGAAGGGCATTTCTCGTCTCTGCTCTCCTGTCCCTCTTCCCACAAAAGCTGCCATGGGGCCCAGACTGGAGTTTCTCCTGGGTAGGATCCCTTTCTCAAGTCAAAAGGTTTCTTTTGGAATCCAAAATCCTTCCCTGGTTTCACCGAACATATTTGTACCCCTCTGCCCCACAGAGTTACCTTCTCTCTTGCACCCCTCCCTCACTAGTGCCAAGTCCAATTACACTCTTTTTTTTTTTTTCCTTTTCCTTTGTTGTTTCTTAAAGCTTCTGGCAGTCACTTTAAATCCCCAGTGAAGTTATGCTCCTGCACTGCTGAGATCAGTAGGAATCAGGTGCTTAGAAAGACTCTGCACTTCTTTAACATCTGCCTTCATGTGAAAAACCAAGAGATTACAGGCTCTGTAAGAAGCACCTTTCATCACCATATTTATTATGTAGGTACAACTAAACTTAGAAACTGCCCCCACCCCCAAGAGACCTCAGCTCTGACAAGCAGCCCTGTTGTCCTCTCCACAAAGTAGAAAAGCTGTGGTTTAGTACTTTTAAGTGGCACTGTGTGCTCTCCAGAGCCAGTTTTCCATTTGCTCCCTATAACTGCATCCTAACTCTCAGCTCGTTTGCCCAGAGACCCCCACAGCCCCCGGCAGACTGAGGGGCTTGAGCCCTGTTTGTTTCGGCTGAAAGGCTGACACTTAAGCTAGTGCAGATGGTAATTAGTCCTTGAGGGAGCGCTGCTTCCAGGGAATCCTCTCATCACTCGCTCTGAGTCATACGGTTACTGGAGGACACTTCACCAGAAACACATTTTCTGCCACGTTTTGGATCTAAGCTCTCACAGATTAATTGAGTTCATGTATAAATGCAAAAAGGAGGAACGCAGAACACTTTTGTAAGGTCGCAATTGTGAGAAATGTATGCAGACAGCCACCTGTTCACCAATTAAAAACTCAGTTTGTAGGGGTTATACAAAGTCTGCACAGTTCTAGTATTGATTGTTTGTCTGGCAAAGTGATAATCAACAGAAAAATTAACTGGGTTTGACTGCAAGTTGGGATTGCCAAGGCTGATGGTGCCCGGAAGCAGAAAAATTAAACTGTTTTATGTTTATCTGGGGATGCTTCACTTAACCCAACAGGAGAAAACCCGGAGGACTAAAACCAAATGAAAACCAGATCACTGGTTCAGCCGCTATTCAGTGGCCAGCTACCGCTTTCCTCGGGAAGCAATTCGTTATTGCCCTCACATTTTGCACTGCTGGGAGTGAAACATCTCATTGCTCGGCTAACACTGCCGAGTGGCAGGTGGTTTTCCTGCCGTGAGGACACAGTGGGCTCAGCCCTGCCATGGCTGGGCCATTAGGTACAGCTGAGGTACAGCAACAGAAATTTGCTCTAATAGCTCTCTCAAGCTGATAGCGGGACTGCATCTGGTCAGCCCTTTAATAAAACGTGATGAATAACCATGGGGTGTTTTCCCTGGCAGCTGAAACCTTTTCCAAGATGGAAATAATGTTCGTGGCTTTAGTCACCTAACAGATGAGACACAAAAACCAGTGGCCTTGTCCAGAAACCATGAGCCAAGCCTAATGCTGGGCTGAGGTTTCACACTCAAGCTCTGTGGCCAGCACATTAAAAAAAAAAACCTGGGAAAGGCAAGGCTTGAGTTGTTTTGAGTCTCTGCGTCATGCCCTGTTGCCTAGGTAGCTACATTTAACATTCAGGAACTTGTTTCTAGGAGTTATGAGCTAGGGAGATAAACAAGCTCTTTTAAGGATGCAGAAGAGAAGAGAACTCGAATTTGGTTTGCTATTTTTACTTTGTTGTGCTCATTTAGACATTCATGGTCTAATGATGACCCAGAAACACAGATAGCCTGCGGAAGTGTTTGCCTTGCTCTCCTCAGCCAGCTTTGTATGCCCAGCCCTGTGTAATCCCTGGCACTGACACACACACACACACACACCTGCACTGATCAGTTTGTTCTTGTTACATTAAGGAAAAAATGACACTCCAGATTGCACAGGGTGAGTCAAACGTAGTAAGAGGCTATCCTCTCCAGTTTGCATGGGTCAGGCTGCTCTCATTTTCACTGGTAAGAGGATGAACAGTCCCCCACCAGGTAAAGGGGAGAGCTGCACTGCATGTGCTGTCATGCCAGACCCCAAGGCAATGCTTGCCATACCCTACCAGAGGTGGTACCCATCCACATCCCATGAGCTGCCTTCTTTGCCTCACAACCCAGGCACCAGTTCTGCTTTTGTGAGATCCCATTAGTGTGAGGGTTCTAATTTTACTGCACAGTGGCCACCAAATCCTCTGGCCTTGGTTTTGTAACTTCAGAGTGTGCAGATGCTGCAGTGCAAGTCAGGATCCCACCGCAGCAAACATGGGCAGGTGTCTGTCCTCCTCCAGAGTTCATAGAATCCTAGAATCAACTGGGTTGGAAAAGACTTCCGAGATCATCAAGTCCAACCCCTGATCCAACACTACTGATCATTACTAGATCATGGCACTCAGTGCCACATCCAGTCTCATCTTAAAGACCATCAGGGACGGTGAATCCACCACCTCCCTGGGCAGACCATTCCAGTGTCTCTGCAAAAAATGTTACTCCCTCTGTAAAAAATTTCTTCCTAATAGCCAACCTAAACCTCCCTTGGCACAATTTAAGGCCATGCCCTCTTGTCCTACTGCTGGTTTCCTGGGAGAAGAGACCAACGCCCATCTGGCTTACAACCTCCTTTCAGGTAGTTGAGATGCTCCAGCAAAAACATATGAAGGAATTACAAAAAGACAAGGATGTTTACCTGCCAACATGAAGTATCAGTAGGCATAACTAGTTGGCCTCAGGCAAGTTTACCTCTGAGATGCCAATACTCAGTAGCTCTTCGGAGTGTCAGCAAGAAGTGCTTGCCTATCAGGCTTGTCTGATTGAAGCAGCATTAGTGCAGCTCCCCAGATCCAGAAAGAACTTTTCTTGAAGGGCACAGTAGTAATGAAAATGTTTATTCTTCATGGCCTATGAGTACATTTCATTACCATTTAGTAATATCATAGCTGTAACTACAAGAAAAGCTGTTTTCATTATACAGAGCTATTCAAGCTTGCTCCAGAATTTCTGAGCTGACCTGTGGCAAGTTTAGCCCAACCCAGGACTTCTCTTCATTTAATTTCCCACAGAGACATGTGGACATGTCTTTAGCTGTATAAACCTAATTATGCTCCTGCAGCCCCAAAACTGACAACTAAATTACTGTTCCAGAATGCTTGCAGAACAAAGCTTAACCAGAAGTGTCGCAGCTTGATTTGTTGGACCAGCTGTCTGGAAAGAAAGATTGTTATGTAAATCTAATTTGGAAATTGTTATCAAGAACGATGACATAGAACAGAATCCTTTTCTTTTTTTAAAGGGATTCCACCTTACTACAACCACATTCAGTTTCTGGTTACATTAGCATAAATAAATTGCAGGAATATGAAGTATTTTTTGTACAGTAGACAGGTTTTTGAAGCTGAAGTCTTGCTCATACAATGCAGTCCTAAAAGAGGTCTTAAATATTCCTAAAAATTCAGCATCAATTGTAAGTGTGATTTCCTTCTCCCATAAAGCTGCAAAATATTTGTTCTGGAAGTGCTTGTTTTCAGCAGAAAGTTGGTAGTGTTCAGTAAGTAATAACTTAACACTGTGAAAATTAAAGATACCCACTCTGTCCAGTCCCAGTCCATACTTCCTCCATTCAATACCTTTCCTCCTGTATTTGCTGCCTGACATAGGTTTGAAATCTCATAAAACCTACAATCCATGTAGATCTGCTGCTATATAGGGGTGATACAATATAATCGTGCAAGAAACAATCTCTGTCACAGTTGAGGCTTCATTTGTATGTCTTCCATGGTTACTAGAACCAATATACCTTCCAACTATAGGAACACAGATAAGTGTCTTGGAAACCAGGGAAAGGACCTATTGAAGGTGTAAGTCTTCTTTACTTGTTTTATCTATCATTAGGGGTTTAAGTTTCTATTTTAGTTGCAAATAACACTATTGACACTCTACTGACATTGTTTATACTTGTTTACATGTGACATAGTAAGGCTTGGAAAAATAAATTAATACAAGTCTAGTCCTCGTAGAAGAATATTGTCCTGATCCGTTACCCAGTCACATAAAACATAAAGCTATTGGTTTTGGAAGCATGGAATCAAGGCCAATATGATAGTCTGTTTGGTCCTAGAATATGGAGAAATTTTCGTCTTCTTACGTTTCTAGAGAATCTAAAAAACAACATTCAACAGATGTGAAACAGGAAAAAGAATAGTTGATTTTTAAAAAGTACAAACACGCAGACATGGAAGTCAGAGAGAGCAAAACCCGTTCAAATAACTATAGAAAATGCAGGAAGACAAGAATGTTAATTTTTTTACAGTAATTATCAACATATCTATCTTCTAAAAAAGTCTGCTCTATTTCCACTAACAGCTGTATTCTGGCTTTTTGTTGTAGTAAAACAGAAATTAGGTAGCAAAGCTGTAAAACTTGAAGAATTCAAGAAAATTAAATATGCAGCGAAGTAAACTCAAGAAGCTGGGGTTTATTTATTGCAGATAAGGACTTTCCCATGGAAAATAATTTTAGGAATGGAAGACTTGTGTTACATTTTTCATGACAAACAAAAAAACAACAAGCACAGATTTTTGGCATGACATCACGCTTCAGATTTTCAGCAGCCCTTTTCACTGCGTGTAGAGACAATAATCCTGGTGCAATGTGAGCCAAGCCACTGGCATGCAGCATGATATCCAACAATCCTCTCCTTCCACCCTGCAGCCCCAGCTACTGTACAGCTTGGTGTGTGAAATCTTGCTTCCCCGATTTGTTCTGCATCCCTCCAGGTCTTTGGTGGAAACAAGGGAACTAATGGGCAGTGGTGAATGAGACCAGGAAAGAATAAAAATCACTTTGGATTGATTCTGAAGTTTTTCACTGAGTTTTTATGGGTAACTAGTTAATTAAGACATCAGGAATATTTAGCACGTCGTCATTAAGCATAAAGTCATACCTAAAACCCCACTATTGGCTTATATTTTCAATTTATGACCAAAAAGCATATTTTTTGATGCTGTTGCTGCATATCCTCTCCTCCTTCATTCTCCTAACCTAAAACGCTTTTTTCTTTTCCAGTGCCTCTGAACACAGGCCCATCCCTGCTCCACGATGCCCTCCTTCAGGCCCTGGTCAATCCACGTGACCTGCATTTTGTCCTGGCTCATCTCAGTGGTTTGCCATGTTTGGGTTGGAGCCACCTCCTCATGCCCCAGGGACAGAAACCCTGGTCTTTCCAGCAGCCAGGACACTTGATGTTCTTGTGTCCAACTGCTGCCTTTGGCTTGAGGCCAAATGTCTGCCTTGAGCACACCCCCACAAACTCTCCAGGAGGATACTCTCCATCCTGGCTCTAGGAAACCTGATCCCAAGTCACAACTTTCCTTCCCACAGCAGGGTCTGCTACTTTCTCCAACCCACAGTTTAATGTAAGGTTGAAGTTCAGTGAGACTCACAAGATGTGGACTGTGACCTCTGAAAGAGAGAAGAGAAACTGCTTTTCTCATTTTGTTTTGGTCTTACTATGGTTCAGCAAAGGCCTTGGCTTCTATGGCTTTGAAGATTTTCTTTCTCAAGATTATCTTTGTTTTCTGTATGAGACAGTTACCTCTTGTTTAGCCTTGAAAATTCAGGTGTCTGGAAAGTTGGAGAAATTACAATATTGGAGGATTCTCAAGACTAAGCAATGAAGAAGGAGAGAGCTTCCAGGCAGCCTTTAAATTCTTGTGGCTGAGACTGTAAATTTGTCCACATTCTATTCATTTGTTTATTTTCTCAAACACCTGCTTTAATGCAGTGGTAAATTAACATTTTATGGTGCCTCTGCACAAGCTTTTAGACCACAGCTCTTATTATTACTTTTGACAGCCTAGGTTCCCAGCTGATCGGCACCTGCAAAAGCATAGAAGAACAGATCTGGCTTCACCACTGTTCTGAAGTCACAGGGGAAAAAAAACTTTAGACAGTTTTTGCTTTTTCAAGTAATTGTATCTGAGCTTTTAAAATGTACCAGAAGGAAGTATTAAAAAGAGCCACAACATCTCTTTAAAATACTTGTCAGGGATGGTCACCTTTAACATATATTTGATGACACACATACTGACTCTGTCCAATTTTGCACACAGTTTTAGTATGAAAAAAACATGGAGGAGGATGATAATGATTAATTTTTATTTGATATATTTAAAATTGATTTGGATGAAAACCAGTTGTAAGAGAAAACGTCTTTTTCAGAGAGACACTGACATAGGTAAAAGGGGAAAAGGAACACACACGTGATGTTTAAGGAAGTACATTAACTCGTTCCACATTAACTCGTTCCAAAGTGAGAGCTTTTACAATTACATTATATATTACATTTTTTAATAAACTGCATTTGAATGCATGCAGTCAGTCCAAAACTTCAGACATCAGACATAGGCAGAGAAGGGGATGCATGTGCACGTGCACACATGGCTGGGGAGAAGACAGGGGACACTCACAAGCCTCCTGCATTCCGGAAGATTTATTTCAGCTTTAAAGAGAAAACTCTAATTAACAAAATCAAGTTGCTGTCAAATATGTTCTTTTCTGTTGGTTTCTATTTATAATTACCACAGGACAGACATTTAGCTGAAACACAAATTGCAGAATAACAGTCAGAATACATTAATTCTAGCAGTTCTGTCTGCTCCTCTGAAGAACACGTGTGAGAAGGCACAGCAGGTGTCCCCTCCCTCCACACTTCCATCCATCCTTTTCCTGGCTTTCAGTTGCTTGGAAGGCAGGGTGTGGGAGCTGTGCATGTGCTGTGCACCACCACCTTGAGCAATGTCCTAAAGGTTTTCCTATGAGACTGTCCAAGTTAAGCAAATACCTAACTGATCATTCTTGTTCTATTCATACATTGCTGCTGCAGAGGGGGATTTCAGGAGTCTGGGCAGTGCTGGAGGATGTTAACAGGCACAAGGTAATATCCTGACAGCATTATTCCTGTCTGTTAATAGCTGTACTAGCCCTGGTGAAGCTGTTACAGGACACTTGCTAAACCTGCTTATTTTGTTGGTGCATTCATCGGGACTTTCAAGGTTACTTTGTCCACTGTTTTGGAATAACGTGCCAATAGGTGAGTAAGTGAGTAAACCTGTAAGTTATGCATAAGTAAATGGTTTCATTTCTGCCATGGCTCCTCTGCCCAGGAGGTAATGTGCTGCTCTCACACTTTGCAAAACTCAGCCAAAGATCACAGTGCAACTCCCTGGCCAGCTATGCCAAGTTGTTTACTTACTCAGCAAAATTGCTTCTATACATCTGCCCTTGATACATTTCTCCTTGCTTAGCTCATAAAGAAACCCAAATAAATCTCCCTTGAGCCCAAATTCACAGTTTCCAGAAACTGGTTCAGTCAGCAATATCTGTCCTCTTCTCTGTTGAGAACATGCCCGAATTATCCATGTGCCTCCTGGCTCTGCCTGTACAATCAGAAGCCAAGATGCTTCATAACCCCAACAGCTAAAGTTCCAACAGCTAAATCCCATTTACTCTTCCCTTAATGCTTTGCCACAGACATGCCTCATCCCTTGCCTTGTGCAATGCCTTTGCATGATGCTTCTTAGAAATAGCTGTAAAATGTGTTGGTGAATTAAGGACTGTGACCCCCACACCTCCAGAAGGCAATAAAGAAGCTTATTAACAACAAACTTGATTAATGGGCTGGGAAGGTAGTGTTAAGGAAATTTCTTGTCCATTAGTTGGTTATGAGTTCCAGGAACCATAGATCATACTGTTCTCACTGGGGCTTAGCCAAAGAATCAGATGAAGGTGACATCTCTACTACAAAAAATTGATTTCAGTAGTACTTAGATCACGCTTTGTACCAATGATGAAAAGTATTAAAATTGTTAAGTAATAGATGTAAATGCATGCAGTATTCAGGGATACCAAAATTCATAGGCACCAGCACCACAGCATGAAGTCAGATTAGTGCCCCACTTTGCATGGCCCCTTCGTGATTTAGTCATGGTAGTCTTTCGTAATATAAAAAAATTAAGTCAATTCATCCTTACTCTTTGTCACACATATTATGAGATTTTTCGTTCATCCATTCTGCATTAGGGTACCTATACCAGGCATTCACCAGCCCTGCTGCAAGATCTCTCCCTTTGCCCACACAGAGCTGGTGCTCTTGGTGGATAAGGTGAGCAGAAAAGCCTTTAGGTCTCTCATCAAATTGAATTTAGCCAAACAGTCCCAAAACCTGATGTTTCTGTCCTCTCTACAGTCTTGACACATAGTCCCAGTGCGTTTTTAGCATAGGGTGATGCCTACTAATCGTTTGTCACCGTCTCAGTTCCTGTTTCCCCAGAATAAGGAGCAACAGGCAAAGCCATTGAAGCAAAAGGGCAGCAATTCGCTTTTGACCATTTTTAAGGGTTAGTTATTTTCTCAGCCAGCCTACAATTTAAACTATTCAAAATAGCAATTCTGGTATTTCTTCTAGAATTACAGCAGAAATGGCTTAGCCACTTGTATGCTTTGAATAGTGATTTTTATCGTGTGAGAGAACCGTGCCCCACCTTGCTCCTGTATCAGCTGCTGTTACACCAATTCTGAGGCTTCATTTCCCCAAGCACTCACGAGGGAGCCTGGTTACCACCTGCACCCCATCATTACAGGTCCTAGGACACACCCTCAGCCCAAATCTCAGGCTCAGTGAGTACTCCAACTTTGCTCTCTTGATGCAGCTCCATCTATTTCACCTTTATCACTCTCTCGTCTCTCTGCTGGGGTGACTTGGAGGCAGATGGGTCAGTTTTGTACAACCAAAAGTAATTAATTAGACCAATCTCTTGAGGCCTGTTTGGAAGGGAAAAATACCTCCTGGTATTAATTTGCTTCTGTAATGTAAACGATGTATTTCTGGATCATCTTCTCAGATGCTGTTTCCGCTCTTTTCACACCTCTAAAAAAGGAATGTACAGTGCAGCAAACAGTCTGGGTTTAGCCTGTCAGATCCTGCTACATCATTAACCTCGAGACTACGGCTCAGATCTAAACTCTTATCCTTTCTGCACAAAATAATGCTTCAATTTTTGTATAAAATCCTACTTGTGCCAGGTAAAATTCCACATCTTGGAGCCACTCAGGCTAACATATCATAAAAATCCTACCATATCCACACGTCCTTTTAGATCCTCCTTCTCAGCGGATCTTTTTTCAATGACTGCTTGTGCTGCAGTGGGGTAATGAAGGCAGCAACCACATCCCTGTTGCAAGTCTCCTCCCAGGACACCTCTGCCTTCAAAGCTATCACCTAACCCTTGGCCCTGCCCCATGTCAGCATTGCTGGTTTCTGATGGTGCCTTTCACATTCTGGTCATTCCCCTTCTTCTTCTTTTCTGTCTTTTGCTCAGCAAATGTCCTCAGCTTTGAACAGTCAATTTGCAAACTAAGCATGGTATGGAACAGGGCAGGAGGCCACAGATCCTTTTTCTTGTTGATGACTTGCACCTACCACATGCTCTAAATTGTTGTTAGTATCATTAGTACACAAATGTAAAGACTAATACAGTTTTTAACTATGAGGAATAATTTCACTCAAAGGGAACGCTTGAATTCTGGGAAAATGTTGGCTTTTTAACTGCTGCTTGGTAGCTGCTCTGATCTGTCACAGCTCCTTGTCTGCTGAAAGTATCAAATGGCAAACCCTTGCCTATGATCTGTGGTTCATAAAGTTCGAAGTCCTACAGCGAGTATGATGTATAACACTACATGGGACTTCTGCCATGCAGAGTTCCCAACACACCAACAAAATTCAAATGCAGATTTATATGTGTAAGACAAACAAACAGCTACTCTGCCACATACACCCTGGTCTCTGGCTGACTGAGCCCCACAGAAAGTCTGTCTCCTGCATCAGTGAGAACAGAAGAGGTCGATATCAGTACCTCAAACAACTGTCAATTTAGAGTAAGCGACATCCGTCAGATAAAATGATTAAGAGATCAGCTTTCCAAACCATGGCCCCAATGGTCAACAGAGATGCAGAGTGCAAGCATTGGTATGACTGCATCTGTCAGGATGTATTAGATCTGAGAAATCGTTACCCACCCTAGGGAGGAAAATTAGCAAAGAAAACCCCCAACACTAATCTGAACTGTGTGCAAATGGGACTTCCAACAAGGAGAGAGGGAAACAGAGCAGAGCTTTTACTTATTGCTGGGTAGCCATTAACTTTCTACATCTATTCCTGTTGAAAAATAGGCAGATCTCTGAGAATAAAGTTTGGAAATTAGTGATTTTTTTTTATTATTATTTTTATTTTTCAAAAGAGCTCCCTCCAGCCTCCCTTGCCTGCCTTTTGTGAGCAGTGGGTTTGGCAAGACCAAGAAGTTTCTTCCTCATTTTATTTTTGAGGTCATATTGCCCTGAGTGCTGACAACTTTTCGCTCATGTGATACAATAAGACACTAGTAATTCATAAACTAATAAAGGGTTTCCCTTTTCTGGGTGTTGTTTTTTGTTTTGTTTTGTTCTTGTTGTTTTCATTACTAGTTTAGTTACCCAATAAATTACTTCTCACATCAGAGGATACTCTGGGGAGGCTAGAATGTCTTTAAATGAATGAATATAGATTAGTCTTCAGGAATTGTTATATCTGAGCTAATCCTTGGTACTTGTTTCATGGTGTGCTCTACAGAGGTGAACCAGCAGCACTGACACTGGTTCACAGGTAAAGAATCAGGGGAGCAAAACTTCCACTAACTCTAGATATTCAGTGCAAGGAAAATCGTGGCCCTGATTTTCAGAGCAGATATTATGTCACTGAACCTCAGCTTCTCCTTTTTACCCATTTCAGCTTAAATTAATTTTTGTTCTGATTACTGTACCAGTCTTTAATACACAGTCCTAACTGTTGCATATGATGCCCAGAACAAAGTTGTCTGTGGAGGGGAGGATGGTTTCATTGCACATTTCTAGGTCTGGTAACATTCAGAGCTTGTAGGAGGTGTAAAGTTTTTGGTAAAAAAGATGGGATTTTTGGCACATGAAACTGACAGACAAATATATATCTTCTTCTGAAATATCTTGTTAAACTCATTTTCTTTTTCTACATTTAAAAAAAACTGTTAAATGCTTTTTTTATTTCAAGTGCTACATTAGAATATAAACAGTAAGGAAAAATCTATCCAGGTCATACAGTACAAAGAAGCATTCCTTCTACTCGGTGACAGCAGCCACTGGTGACAAAAATAGCCAAGGAAAGGAAAGTCTTTGAAGCTAAAAATTTACTTTTCTACCCCAATTGTGTGCCAGACTACAGGCAGAAGAAAAGTGTATCTGTGAAAGCAAAGAATTAAAAAAAAAAAAATCCTTGAGAAACATCCTGGGGGAAACTTAGCACTGCTGAATGAGTTTTGCTAATGGGTTGTGTAAGATGAGACTTTTTCCAGCTTGTCCCGAGCTGCACTACTGGTTCTGCTGCTGGTCACAGAGTACCCAGGTCCTAACTGCTCAGGAGGGATGGCCCAGGACACAGGGGCTGTGTAAGTGTTTATCTCTGCCTTGTCAAATGTCTGAAAGCACATGGAGACTCAAATATTTACCATAGTAATACTTAGCATAGCTTGTGCTCTTTGATTCCTCTCCCTTCCACAACTAACTCAGCCAAGATCCTCAAAGGTATTTACACTTCTTAAGAGTTTTCAGGATCTCAGCCATATTGGTGGACTCTACAGCCCTGGCAGGGCCAGTCCTGACCCACAGTCATATCCCCCAAGGATTGAAAAGCTGTATCAAGCAAAAATTAAAAGCGCTTGGATAGTCTAGGTATTCACAGGCAAGGATTATTCCTGTTTGCTGCAGGTTTTCTGAGTGGCTCTGGGTATGTCACCAAATCTCTGTGTGCATCAGCTGTCGGGATGTGGCATTTCACTTTGTTTTCTCTTTTTATGATGTAATTCAAGTATAATTAATGCAATGCAGTATCTAAAGGGCCTCTGTCATCCGTCTTTTCCTCATTCCCTCTTTTAATCTTGTTCCTTCTCCTTTTGCCAACTGTTCTACACTTATGCCATAGTGCTTAAACTAGGTTTTAAAAACAAATTCAAAACCGACATGATTTTTGCACATCATTACTGTGACCTCTGTTTACACACTTTTAGAAGTGATTCTTCATTCTGAAATAATAAATACAACTACACAGATCTAGCAGGGATAATCAGAGAAGACAGTCAGATCAAAAATGGTGGGTAATATAAAAGATCCCCACACATATACATGCAAGGTATACAGGTTAAACAAAGACTGGAGGAAAATTTGGGTTAAGTCACAATTTTTAATTCCCAATTCAAGTGTAAATTTGGCAGATTTTGATGAGAAAGCCAGACTGTGCCCAGCTGCCCTCCACAGAGCAGGTCACAGCACTTCAAATATGGTCATGTGCTAGGATTTAACCTAGAGCATCTTTCTTCAGAAAATGCTGCTTTTATTTTTAATTCATGCAAAATTCCCAGACAACAATAGTTCTGCAAGTGTAAGAAAATCAATGGAAGTGCTTTGAATATAAGCAAATGAGAAATAGGCCTGGCATCGCTTCCTTTTGTCTTGGAGCGCTCTTCTAGTCATTCTTCTGTGAATGAGTAATGCTGGGCATGGAATCTCCCATTCATCAGTGAGGCTGCGTTGACTGTGAAAACTCAGAACTGTAGTTTAATCTCTGACACACGGCAAACTGAATAAACACAGCACTGGTAGTAGATATCATGAGAACATGACGTGAAATTTCAAAGCAAGAGAGAAAAGTTCAGGCTGAGGTGACTCGGATGCTGAGCGTTTACCTTGGCTCAGCATGCAAGTCTGTAAATAATACAGTATATTAATACACTGGCATACCTTCAGTCATTGCTGTTTCAGCAAAAAGCAATTACAACCTGCCAGATATCCATGTGTTTGCAAAGGCCAAATGCCATGAGGTGATATCAGCCCCAGGGTCTCTCTCTCTGGGCCTGGTTCTTGGATGACTGAAGGCAGGGAAGAGTCTTCCACTGGCTTCCAGAAATGCTCAAGACCTATGGGCACCTGAAACAGAAAGCAGCAAGCATCTGTCACCTCAAAGGCAGGGAGCTGGCAGAAGTGTCAACCAGATTGCATTAGCTGTGTACAGTCAAGTGTTGCATTAATGCAAGTTGCTATGGTTTAAAATGCTTTGGTTCAAAAAACATGCTTTTGGATGCTCCTACAGCAAGCATCCTGGGACTGAAAATGTGTACTATTTTACACTTGTGTTTCAGTGAATTTCTTCCATTGCAGTGTTTTTAGCTCTTTACTCTCTCCCACTGAATTGCATAGCGAGAGAAACTGACACCCCACTGCCCAAAACCATAAACCGTGGGCTGTCTGGCCTTGTATCTTCAGAGTGGCTGCAAGGTAACACATGGGACCATCCCAGCACCGTAGGCACAGCTACAGACAAGCCACCTTGTTGTGTCTTATTGACAGGCTCTCCTGTTCTTTGGGGGAGGCAGGGGAAACACAGCACGAAAAATGAAGGCTGCCTTTTAGTCCTGTGGCTTCTAGCTGATTTTCGTTGTACAGGAACATGAAAACAAAGGGAAGAATCAGCCCAAGGCTGAGATCCTTGGACCAAATTCACCCTGGCGCGAAGCGGGAGCAGCTCCCTCCAGGAGCTGTACCCGCCTACTCATTGTCTGGAGGCTTCCTTATCCTGGAGTATCCGATAACACGTTTCTCTGAGCGCTGCTTTCCTGCTCTTCCAGCGAGCCGCGGGAAAGGGTGAAGGTGGCATCGCTTCGCTTTCCCCGTTGCCACTTTGCCCGCCGGCCAGCGTCCCTCGGGCTCAGCAGCTCCAGCGCCAGGGCTGTCGGAGCCACGATGGGTGTGCCAGGAGCGCAGAGGAGCAGCGGCGATGCCGATGCCCCCGGGCACAGCGGTCCGGCCGCGATGGTGGCTCCTCGGCAGCATCCCTTTCTTAGGAGGATTCAGGAGTGCTGCGCAGGGCAGAGCGGTGGCTCTGGGACAGCACAAAAACAGGCTGTGCGGGCAGGGATGAGTTCCCGCAGCGGCGATAGCGGGTCTGTGGAGATAAGGGCTTCCTGCGGTTTGTCATGCTGCTTTCACTTTGAAGTCTGTCAGAGAAACAGTCATAGATACCAAATCACAGCAAAAAACTGCAAGCATATGTAGGTGCTGAAATAGGGGTAGCATGGAAAATGAAAATCCCTGGAGATGGCTTAGCAGCCCCAAGGGGAACAAATATTTTCCTTATAAAATAATGCATAGAAATGCCTTGCGCTACTTGCAATGAAAAATTTATTCTAAACGTTTGACCCCTTTTCTCTCTGTGATTTCTCTACAACTAGCCTCAATTGTTTATGATTTCCCTTCTTAAAATAGTCCATAAATGTTTTATATGATCACATTTCACTATATGGCTTTAGTCTGGCATGTTTGTTTACCCTGATTTGCTCCATGTTCCCTCATTGCTCATCTAAACAACAGAAGTTATTTTTCTTCCCTACTATTCGAGTGAGCCTGCACAGATGGGAAGATCATTTGTCATTAGTTTGCTGAGAACGTACAAGTGACCACGTAAGAGATACACGTTTCAGATAAGAGGGAATGCATTTGTTTCCAGAACATGTTTTTATGCTGTTGGAAGCCAAAGTCCTCCCTGTATTGAAGTAATTCTCACAGAATTCTAGTGTACTACTAGCCACATTTTACAAATAAAAAACATGGGAGAAAGAGGCATCAGTGATGTGCCTTGGCTTACAAAGAGAGAAGTAGAAGGAAAAACAAAGAACTGAAGACACATTTTGCTACAGGGTCTTCTTCAGCAGTGAAGCCACTCTCCATTTTTCCAAAATGTTGTCTTCTGATATTTAGTGAAAGAGCTCAGTGATAAATTGGGAATATTCATTTTTGCTTTTCTGTTTCTATAGTTGAATCTCTACAGTGAGATTTAGAGGTAGGTGAACCAATGAACTATTTTGTTGGTGAATGCATCCAGTACTTACCCTACCCACTTTTCTGGAGGAAAAAATGATGCCTGCCTGTGTGCCTGTCTGTCTGTCTGTCTGCTTGTGCTGTTATACACTCTTTATTTTCACTTTCATCAGAAGTAATTTCTTTGTTCATATTTCGCTAATCGAATATGTTCTATAGATCAATTTTCATTACATTGCATTTCTGCCTCACTGGTTATGAGGAATGAGCCATGAACTGTAGACCATATCTCATCCTGGCCAGGGGAGATAATCAAAGAGATGGTTAAATCTGCTTCCTATACAGTCTGATAATGTCGAGCAATCATCTCTTTTTTTTTTTTTTTTTTTTTTATCTCTCTCCCTTTTCTGACCCCTGTGAATATGACTTATTAATCAGAACTTCAAATGAAAGGGGAGGGGAAAAATAAAACTACATGCAGTACCATACCATGGCTCAAATTAAACAAATTCACCCAGTGATTCTCTTGGATTCAAAATTTCAGTTGAGCAAACCACATTCTTATTCTTTTAATTAGACTTTTTAAATCTGAGTCATGTGAAGTTACACTTGATAATAAAAAGCCACAAATGTGGCACTTAGCAGAAGTAGATCCTGAGCAATTTGTAAAAAACTGCCAAGGATCTTCAGTTGGTTCTCGGTACTTCTGAAGAAAAAAATGCATGGAGAAAAGAATTCTGTTTTACAATGCTGCCAAAGTTTTATCTGAAAATCAGAGATTGCACCAAAACAATGGTGCTATCCATTGTACTTCAAGATCATCAGAAAACAGCTGTGAATATGTTTATTATCTGTGCTCTATTTTAGACTTTTGGCATATTGAAGCTGTGGTTTACTACGCAATATAGCCCTATTATTCATGAATTCCAAGTCACTCAAAAATCATTGTATTTGATTTGATACTGATTTATGTTCTTTTTACTCAGCTCTGGGAACTGAACATGAGAGATTCAAAGTTCAAAACTCCTGAGTACTAAAATCCCCCACACACCCCCTTTTTCTCTTGCTAAAAATTAATGTAAGATCACAAGAACAGATACACTGGATCAGATTCAAGGTCTAGCTAGTCCAGGATCCTGTCTCTGGCAGCAATGAATATTGCCTACTTTGCAAAGAACATAAAAATAGGCAGTAATGTAGGGACATTCTCTCAATATAGTTACTAGCCTTCTGTGACTGTAGCTGCAGATACGGCATCTTGGTGTTCAACAGCCCCTGTGGATTTTTCTTTCATTAATGTATTCAACCAATTTTGACCCTTTTAGGCCTTTTAGATCCATAATATCCTGTGGCTTTGAGATCCACAACCTGCTGTGCAAAAACCACTTTTGTTCTTGCATCTCTTCTCAGTCTGCCACCTAGAACTTGTAGGTTTTACTCCAAATTCCTGTATTCTGGGAAAGAGCAAACAATTACTCCCAGATTACTTTTTCAGGTCTGCTCAGAACTTAATAGAAGTCTCTACCATGTCCCCTCACTTACCCTTTCTCCTGGCTGTAGAGAGTCTATTTGTCACTCCTCAAACAGTAGTGGAGCCACACCTTTGGTCTCACTGGTTGCCTCTTTGTGTAGCTCTTCCTCCGTTATTATATATTTTTAACAGAGAGCAGGTGGGAGAGAAACTAGACCCAGATGCACTATGAATTTGTATATATTATGTCATAATAAGCCATAATTATTCCTACCTGGGCTTGGCCGCTCCTCGGGAACCAACTCAGGTGAGAGAGGGGTGGGACAGGCTTGTCAGCTGCTGCTCCAGAGGGCTATATAAACGTCTCCAGGGAGTGAGGTGAACAAGAGTGGGTAAACAGGGACTTGGCATGGCACAGCTACCTCTTAGGTCCCTCAGGTGAGGTTTTTTTGGGTTGTTTTGTTTTGTTGGGGTTTGTTTTGTTTTTTCTCCCCTCACATTTCAACTCCAGCCAGTAATGGTTTCTAAAAAAAATGAAAGCTGTCGCTACTGTTACCACTAGGAGTGTGTTGACACAGGCAGAACCCTCCAAGAAGGATGCAGCCATTCAGGTCTCTGGCTGCACAGACTGTTTGACCCTGGCAGCAGTGCCAGAGGACACTGTGAGAGGCACCTGTGTGCAATGTGAGCAGGTCAGTGATTTGCTGTGCCTGGTAGCAGAGCTCAAGGAAGGGGTAGAGAGGCTGAGAAGCATTAGGGAAAATGAAAGGGAAATAGGCTGGTGGAGTCACAACCTTTCAACCCCCAAGGAAGTCCAGCAGGAGAAAGTGATGCCCTGTCCCTCCTGCCGTCAGGCAGATGGAGCAAACCGAGTGGATGGGGGGGAATGGCAACAGGTCCCTGTTCAGAGAGATAAAAGAACACCCTCTCGCCCCCCATCACCTCCCTGGGTGCCCTTGAAGAACAGATATGAGGCCCTAGACTCAGAAAGTCAAGTAGAGGTCAGGCAAGAGGAAGATCTGTCTGCAGGTTGCACCCTCTCTACCAGACGGGTTACAACTACAGCTATAAGGAAAAAAGAAGGGTAGTTGTAGTAGCTGACTCCCTTTTGAGGGGAACTGAGGACCCTGTATGTTGACCAGACCCATCCCACAGGGAGGTTTGCTGCCTTCCTGGAGCCAGGGTGAGGGACATTGGTAAGAGACTTCCTGAGCTAATTCGGACCTCTGATTACTGTCCACTGTTGGTAATCCAGGCTGGTAGTGATGATATTAATAGAAGAAGTGCCAGGGCAATCAAAAAGGATTTCAAGGCACTTGGTAAATCAGTTCATGGGACAGGCGCACAGGTAGTATTTGCCTCAGTTTCTGTACTTGCTGGAATGAGTGAGGAGATGAATGAGAAGACTAGGAAAGCCTACCTTATCAAGAGGTGGCTAAAGGATTGGTGCCACCATCAAAATTTTGGGATTTTTCCAGTAAAAAGATGTACTTCTAATCAAATCATTACATCTGTTTTAGAAATTTCAAGTCTTATGAAAATGACGGAAATATTATAAGCTCCAGTCTGACATGTCAGTTTTAGGCTAAGTTGCACTCATAGCCCAGCTAGTGTATAATGCTCAGTTTTTGCTTTCAACTCATCAAACATTGGCAATATTTTCAAGCTTTTACATGAAATATTTCTGGTCCTGCCTTCGTGTAGTCAATTTTAATTCAAATGTAAGAACTAGGAAAAATGGGAAAATACAGATTTTTTTTGTTTGTTTTGAACAACTTTTCAGCCTATCTGTACAGCTGAATTTCTTCCATGTCAAAACCTGAAATTCATCATGGAATAGCTCCAGTTACTGAAAAGGGCTTTGAGTGTTTTGGTAGAACTGATTTTGTGACTGATTTAAATCAGACTAGAGAGTTATCACTGCACAGGAGTGTTTGTTCTGTGCAGGAGGGGGGGCAAAGTCAAGGCTAATTTAACCCCACTGAGACGAATTCAGTGATGCTGCATAGTCGAGAGCCTTGCAGAAATCCTTAAGTGGGTGTCTACAGCTCAAATGCATGCAGGTTTTATCCAGAGCTGCTGTCTATTTTGTAACTCATGGCTGATGTGGGACACACACTCCACGAGTTATGGTTCATGTATCCAGGCAGCAAGATGGGGAGCTGTCAGGGCTGGCAAGTGGCTGTCCTCCGGACAATGGGCCTGTGAGCCGGAGAGGGGAGGATCCCAGGCCTGCAATGAAATACCAGCCCACTCTTGCCTTCAGGGTCTTGCTGCCGTGTCAGCAACCCTTCCTAATCACGCGGTGCATGGACCAGCCCAGTGATGGAGCTGCACTTCTCCCTTGGGATGCTGTCTATGTGGAACATGTGGAGTGCTGGAGGGCAACGGGAACGTGGCTGTGCGTGTGCAAAGGACAGATAGCCTGCTCCAGCCCAAACACAGCAACTCGGGCCATGGCAAATCTTACCTTATCTTTCAGAATTTACTCTGCAACTCATGAAGCTGAGAGAAGCTTACTTTTGTGGACAGCTAATTTTAAAAACATAATAATATTGGCAGGGGAGGAGCATTTGAGAGGGCTTTAGTTGTAATTTTTTTTTCAGATTTACTTCCCCCAATGCATATGGAGCAGTAAAAAGAAATAACTATTGTTATTGTGTATCTTTTCACGGAGTCTCATTAATATCAGGGCATCTGCAGTGCAAAGAATTGTGAGTACTATTTGTTTATTAAACTGTTACAAGCAGCCACTTTCTGGACAATTCGCAACAAAAATATCTGTGTAATTCTCGTCTTTCTTCCTCCCACCACTGCTCCTCGTGGCTTTGCTCCCAGACAAATCTCCTCTTCAATACAGAAAATGTCCTTTATTACAAATCAAAATCAACACATCCCAATAATTTAAAAAACTTTGTTGTGGTCTTCTGTTGTTTTTTCTTTTATTCATGCCTAGTTAGGCTCTCCAATCTATATTCTGTGTCTATTACAGCAATGCTCACTTTCAAACTTCAAGCTTAATATGCAATACCATGAAGGACTCCTATTTCTTTGTCTGCAGATAAATAATTAATTCTAAGAGACAAGACTGATCTAGCTTTCCTTATTATCATCATCATCATAAATTGGAGGCTGTTTGAGAACACAGGCCAATATATTTATGCGTGCAAAATACTAACAAAATTCTGGAGCTATTTAGGTGTCTCCTTTGATTTCAGGATGTTAGGCAACTAATTATTTTTGAAATAAGCTTAAGCAAGACTTTGGGAATTAAGTTCTTAGTTCTGGGAACTCAGTTCGTGTTGAAACTCTGCAGCTGTGGAGCACAGTGAATCTCCTTTGGCTCACTTGAAAAGCGCTGCTCACCTTTTGCTGTCAACAGAAGTTGGGAACTCTAACCTCAGTCAGTAAAACATGTGTTAACATGAGGGGTTTTGCTCACACCAGGAATGGTTTTTTAAAAGGACTCACCTGATTGTCCTCACAGGGCTTTGTTTCACACTGTGCAGCAAGCATGGAAGCCACAACAAGGATTCATTTTTTAAGAAACCAGGTGATGCCATGAATTTACAAATACAAATGCATTTAACAAACTCCAGGTGCTAAAGCCCTTTAGCCCAGAGCTTGCCCAGGGTATCCCTTCCCTAGCACACCTCTAATGTGGTTCTTATGTTCACCAGCATTACCCTCTCCAAAGCCACTGCCTGCTCCTGTAAGCAGAGCCAAAGCGATGCCAAGGAAAATGCCCTTTACTAAACTGCTGCCAAATACCCAGCTCATTGCAAAATACAGTCCCTGTCAATTGAAATATGTTGTTGCCAGAGTTACTGAAGTGCTGTGCTACCCAGAGCACTTACTGACAGACACATTCACACGGTGCACAGGAGAGAAAGGAGGCAACAGAGAAGGGCAAGGATACAGGATGTATTTTCTTATCATGACTGAGAGGGAAAGCTGCTCTTTTAGCGTCAGTGGGGCCAGAACTGTGGGAGTCTGCCCTTTGTAACTCTCCGGACTTGCACTTTTCAGCATTTGTGGCAGCATTTCAAAAGAACTCCTTTACATCCCATATACACCAAACTGCATTTATCATCTCATACTAGTCCATCTTTCTTCAGAAATTTCTACTACCTCTTCAAATAAGGTCACTGACAACACTGAAATCACTTTAACTGCACTGATATGTGTGTTGTCAGTAGTTCTACGTGAGTGTCCATTCTATATAATCAGCATGCCTGGATTTTCAAGGAAACTCTGAAGCTGTAACTGATCAGCAGTCATGATACAGGCCTCTATTTCACTTCTTTCTTGTGCTATTAGGATGGTATGAATATTTATATTTTTATGTAAATGACAACCAGGGAGCTTTTTAAGTTCAACAGTGATGGTATTTCCTCAGGAGTCTGTTATTTCTTCCTTATTTCTTTTTTATAAGTGTTGCTCTCATATGACACTTAACTTAAAATTTTACTGTCTTTGTGGGAGAGAAAGTGGCTTGTGGAGGTAGAAATTGCTTATGCAAATTGTTAAGTCCTCTGGGAAAAGGTTTAGTCATTAGTTTCCTTATTAGCCACTGTAATGGATTAACAGTTACTAGTTTGAGTATACTTTTTCAAAAGTAATATTTAATAAAAACTCACCTTGCTGTATAATACAGCAAAATCATTTTGAACCACTCACAGAAAATCTACAGCCTGACATGGAAAAAATGTGCTTATTATTGTTCTCTTACTGTTAGTCACTACTAGGAGACAAAGCCAAATGTGTGTACATGGATAGTGCACAGAATTAGTTTCATCGAGAACAAAGAAACACATGGTGGCAGGGTGAACAATGTTAGGGGCTTTCAATGCTCTGCTGACTGGGATATTCAGTCCCCTGGACTCTTCCACCATTGTTAGTTTTATTTCTACAGCTTCAGTAAGACCTGACGCAGCTCTATACACAGTTCATTTACTTCTTACATGGCTTGTTTCTATGGTAATACTAAAACAGGAGATTTCTGATTACTCATGCTTCCTTATTTAGAAAAAACCCTGATTCCAAATGCCATAAACTAAATAATTTTAACCCATGCCACTAAATCAGTGCGTAACTTTGTACCTGGTTATGGCAGTGCATCTTGCTGCTACGATTACCCAAAGCGACCTCACCTTTACAGAACGAAAAAAAACCCATGTTTTCAGAAGAAAGGGTTCCTCACTTTACCCCTCATTTCATTGCTTCTGCTCCTGGCAGTCATGGAAAGAACAACACAGCTCTCTCCAGCATCTGTTACAGTGAGATGTGCGCAATGTTTTCAAAGAAAAATTACCTTCCAAGTTGCAAAGGAAAACCACTGTAAAGGGAAAGTGTGGTTCAACACTGAGATTTAGCTCAGCTTCCTAATTATTCCCTCAGGGAGCAGAATTTCTTCCAGTTGTAATCAGGGTAAGTCTGATCCTTCAAAACAGAAGGTTTCCTGAATTCTACACTGTTTGGGAGCCACCTGTAGAGGATGAGGAGACCTTGTATAATGGCACATTGCCATTAGCAATGGTTTTCATAGAATCATAGAGTCATAGAATGATTTGTCAGACCTTTCCCACTTTCCCTGAGGCTATTCAGGAACAGCACTTCCCACGGTGCCGTAGGAGTAGAGGGACCAGCTTCACACTTGGTTAGATACTATCTGTCTCCTCTGCTAAGTGACATAGATGTCTGCTCATCCATCTGCTTCTGTCCCACAGATATCACTATGATCCTACCTCTGAGTAGAAGTTTCCAAGGAAAGGAGATCTTCAGCCTCACTGTTCCTCACTTTCTCAGTGTATATCCCCTGACTGTCATCTGGTAGGTCCCACCAGCTGGGGACTGTCTCCATCCACAGTGGGGCTACAGTCTCCTTCATTTTTACACTATAACCACCTTCTAAACAACAGACTGTTGCCAGTCCATTATGACTGCTTGCTAATATTTCTCTGCTGTTGATGACAAGTATTAGATTAACCTTCAGGGGTTTACTTCTTTCCCAATTTATGTAACGAAAATCCAATCCAGAAATCCTCATGGCGTCAGGAAAGCAGTCCCTGGCCTTGCAGAGAGCTTTCACACTTCACAAACCCAGAAAGAATTAACATCATGATTTCAGCAACTTGATTAGCCAGGCTCTCACTGATGAAAACTTATTCCATCTAATGAAAGAGAACACTCTCAAACCCTGAAACTTTGAGGTCAAAGGCGAATCAAAAGAGACTGACCAAGACGGACTTGGGTATCCCTTTGGAAATTAGGGATTTGGCATACATTCAAGAAAGGATTCCAGCAAGAAAAGCATTTAGATGTGGGCTTGATACATGGTGCATACCTATGAGCTTCCCTGAAAAGGACCTTGGTTAATAGATACCATTGCATAAGTGCTCATAAAGAACTTCAGTGTAGCATCTATTTTTTTCAAATGTTGCCAGTTTCCTTTAAATGAATACATTTATCATCACTATCTGACTATTTCAGAGTTTGAAAAATGGTCTCCCTGGAGAGAAGCATTTTAAAAGGCCACACTTGGGTCTGACCTCATGAAGGGGGAGTCTTAACCCCTTAAATTAAATGCACTCTTAAAAGTAATTCATTCATCCTAGTGATAGGGGATATCAGGGCCACAGAGAGGTTAGGGAGGAGGGATTGCTCTCTAGGGATGCTAGTAGAGTTGGCAAATATGTAGATACAGCTAAGAACCTAATTTTTAATGCTGGGGCTGGGCTGAGGCAATTACCACTTAACACTGTCCTTCCCTGAGGCAAGCAAGATGAGAGGGAGAGGACTGTGCCAAAAGTCTTGCCTTGGTCCTACTAGAAATAATGCATTAGGGCAGCAACAGAAGCAAATGATCATATCCTGTACGAGCCTGGAATGGCACTATTAGAGCCTGCCTTTCAGCAACAGAACACTCAAGGTGATGACCTTGAGTAAGACTTTTCAGACTTACACCCCCAATAATTGATATACTATTCTATAAAATATAAAGAGTGACAGCTGATATATCACTTCTATTTCACACACCCCATGTAAAATAGGCTGCGTGTATCCAACCAAACAATTTAATAGCCCACTAATGTACTTGGGGGTTGTTTTCTTAAGGCTTTGGCAGGGAAAAGACCTTCTGTAAGAATACCGTACAACATATCTATCAGGTTACCTTCCCGACACAAGACAAAGTACAGCTTTCTCAGCCTCATTCCTTCCCCTTGCCTCCCTGTGCTCTGCTCTGCTCGCTGTGGTTACTGTACGAGAGAGGTAGCAGAGACACTGTGTATATGAGACCCCATGGTCTTTAATGTGCTGTGCCCTGTGGGACACAGTGGCGTGCACAGGTGCACACTTGTAGCATGATGGTGGACTGTATGTTAAGATGAACTTGGCAATTTATCTTATTAATCAGTTTCAGATTAACTTCTGTGTGTGCCAGGCACAGTCACTGCCTGTTGACTGCACAGTGCTTCCTGGCATATTGGGGGCACTTGGGTTACAAGGTAAAAATTAATAAACACACCAGTGAAGCAAGTAGAGAAATGAGCAATAGTGTGAGATGATGGTTTTCTGAGGATTTCCTCAGATCTTTCTGGATACTGAACAGTAAGGTTTGACCAAATGCAGTATTTTGTGGGAAACGTGGTTTGGGAGGACAGTTGGTCGGGGAAGAAGGGGCAGAAAAACAAAAGGATTGAAAAGGTTTTTTTCAGCTAAAGTGGAAATGTTGCACATTTTCTTCCAACAGGTTCTACAAAGCAACAATTTAACCCGTCTCATGGTGACCTTTAGGAAGTGCTGTTACTTACCCTGAGACAAATTTGGGGGTTATATGTTCTGTAAACAAAGGCTGCTGATATGTATTATTCGAGGATATGTTAATTTCAACTCTTTCCATTTGTTTTAATGGGAAATACAGTGCACACTTTGGGCTAGCATAAAAAAATATGCCACTGTTGAGAAATAATGAAGTAATAAATGAAGAAACAGAGAAGCATCTGCAAATTGGAATACTGGGTGTTATATTCAGGTAGATGTATTTACATGGATGCTTTAGTGTATGTCTTTACTAGAAGACTCAATCACACACTTGGCTTTTACTGTGGGTTTGTGTAATGGGAAAGATCCAAATGCTGACAGAAGAGCATCTAAATCAGTTCTGCATTAAAGAGACTGATGTCCCTTTTGTTCCACCCTTAACTGCACTCACTGATGATGATGATGCAGATAATTAATTACAGCTATGAAGAAGGAAAGTGAAAAGGCCATACTCCCTCCTCAGCCACGACCCTGCACCAGATTGACATCAAGGAGGTTGCAGGGTCAAAGGAATTCAGGAAAAAGCCTTTGGTAATAAATTATACTGAGATTATGTCCTGTAACCTAGCTGCATCTATTCCATCAGCTATTAGAGATCAAGTGTAATAATAATGGCCAGTCTTCACGAGCGAAGATCCGGGGAAGGTCTTTACACCTTCCAGCCTGCGCATTGGATTTTTTAGGTGAGACACAGTGTGCGCGGAACTGAGCCCACCCTTTAATCCTAAGGTTCATCTGCCGGGGCCAAGCGAGCTTGGACGGTGGCAGCGAGGTCCTTAGGACGTAGGTGGGTTGCCTTTAAGGGCTAACGAGCTCCACCTGCCCGGGAGTGAAAAAAAAGAGCTCTTAAAAAAGAGCTCTTAAAAAACTGAAAGTCATCATTTCTCCCTGCAATGAGGAGAGTGTGGCTAAAGATGGATGCGCTTCCCTGAGGCTGTGCAGGCAGATTATTCAGCAGCTTCTTCTGTACCTGGGCAGCCCTGACCCTGACCAGGCCACAGCTGAATCTGTATATGCTTTTCTTACTGCCTTTGAAGGAAAACTAAGACCCATGTGTGTTGCTTTGACCTTTCCTTTATCAGCTAAGAGTCATCTTCTGGTTTTTTCACTTGCTAAACAGGAATCCATACATGAGCTGCAGAGCAAGTTTTCTTAAGAGATAACCAGCAACCATCCAGTTTTAGATATGAGATAAATATTCATTTTTAAAACTATTTTGGTAGGTAAAACCAGTTTGCCAGCCCACCCCACTGCCCGGTGATACCTCCACCACCTTTGGTGGAACATGACACAAAACCAAACTGGCCACAAATGTATCCAGAAACAAAATTGACTGCAGAGGGACTACAGCAAAACGTGGCTGTTTTTTGCAGCAATGGTCCTTATGCACGCGCTGGCATTGGCATAGAACATGGGAAGCGTCTGAGGGAAGGAAGCATGTGTCAGGATGTCTACAGAGAGGACAGCTTCCATGTTCCTGTAGATGACTGATAAATCCCCAGGCCAGACCTTACATGGACCTCATCATGAGCTTGTCTAGTTTTAAAAGTCCTTGTTTCTGGGTGCTCGATACCTGAAGGCTCTGGGAGATGATATTCATTAGATCAGGCAGTTTGGGCTTAGGAAATCACAGATGTGCAGGGGGCAGGGTGAGCTATGCTGCCCACCTGGTCCAGTGATGATGGACGTGGAAGCACCTGGCCATAGCTGAGACCAAATACACCTCTCACCTATGACACTGGGAGCCTCAAGCAAGAGAGAGGGACCAGTCAGCAGTGACCTGCAGCTAAACCTCCAGAGCACAGGGCTCCTAAGTCAGCAGGTCTCCTCATGGGGCATCTAGACCGGACGTGCTTAAACATGAGGTGATGTTTTTCAGCTGAACTCTGTCTCTCTGCTCTGCAGCCTCCTCTCTGCACAGTGAAGATTACAATTTCTGAAACACTTAGGCACACACTGATGATAAAATCATGCACCAGGACCTCAAACACTGCTGTGCGGACTCCCAGAGAAGACCATACAAAAATAGCATATCTTTTGATCTCCAAACTCAGTTAAAATGCAACCTGCAGATGCACTAAAATCCTCTGATTGTTCTGTGGGCACAAAAATAGGTGTCTTGTCACTATGACACGAAGCAATGGGATTAGGGCAAAATTCAGGTGTTTCCAATGGAACCACAAAAGCCAGAAAATTCCTTTGGCTTTGAGTGGTAGGTTTTTGAGGGGTTTCCTACTCTGCACCATATTTGGAATTCCCTCCCTGCCCCACAAGAGATGCCTGTCGCCTCTGAAAGGAAGCAGTGCTGACCTCCAGGCCCAGTTTTGCAGTTTTAGCATCATCTCATCACCGGTGCAGAGCAGTGCCAGTGTCACAGCACTGCCACTGCTCTTCTGCCATCAAAGAGCCAACTGCCATGAGCCCTGCTCTGCACCATTGAGAGCAGATGGTCCCAGCCCACTCAGTGGTGGTGAAACCTTCTGCACCTCAGCTTCAGCCCTAACCTGCTCCCAAAGCAGGAAGCAGTCTCTTTTCCTGGCAATGGAAAGGGTTGGTGATTCCACGGCTATCCCCCATCACCATTTCCAGGCCACCCTTTCTGTCACTTAATTGGGACAACAGAGCTGCTGTACCACGTCTGTACAGGGTCTGTGCATTCCTAGGGACATGGGGTTCCTTAAAATATGCAGCAGGAGAGGTCCCATAAACACTGGAGAAGAAGCCGGATATCAGCCCTTCTCCTTCCCACAGAGCTGTTTAGAAGAGAACAGCACTGTTTCCTCTAACATGCATAATCCTAGAATGCCTTGAGTTGGAAGGAACCTTAAAGACCATCTAGTTTAACCCTCCTGCCATGGGCAGAGATTAGATCAGGCTCAAAGGCCCATCCAACCTGGCCTTGAACGCTTCCAGGGATGGGGCAACCTGTTCCAGTGCCTCACCATCCTCACAGTAAGAATTTCTTCCTGATATCTAATGCTTTTCCATCTCCAAAAATAACAAGGTTACAGCAAATTTGAGCAATTTATTTCACAGCTCTGGGGCTTCCCCCCACATTTTAAATTTTGTCTTCATTTAAATGACGTGCCCTAACACAACTCCTGGGCAAAGTATCAGGTGTCATTACAAGGGAGGGAGGGCTCTGCACCATTTTTCTTTTTTTTTCAAAGCCTTAGATAGTTGCCGTTACAAAAATAGGAAAAACCATCCTACACAGAGATCACCTGCCCTCAGCACTTGTGGTTACATGACACAGAGCTTAGCAGCATAAACCACTAGACTCCACGTGGGCAGGACTTGACTAACAATCCATCTGTGGAGCAAAGAACTAAGGATAGGGCCTGACAGCTTCCCTGGCTAGCTCAGTTTTCGAGAGCAGGTGGGACCGTTTTGCTGCAGGGGGTGATTTCTGAGAGCCTGTGGAAATACGTATCTCCTGTAGAGCCGGCTCTTGCGCTCTGCCCCTCAGGCGGATCCAGCCGGGCTGCTGAGCGGAGCCGTGGGAATTCAGCGGGGAAGCCGGCCGAGGGGAGCGATGCAGGAGCTGCTTCTCAGCCGCAGAGCCGCCCGACAGCCCTCGGGGGAAGCCGCGGGGGCTGCACGGCCGCGGGGGGCATCGCCTGGGCCGGGGCCGGCTGCGCTCACCTGGGAACCGCCGGGAGCCGGAGCTTAACCTCGCACCGAAGGAAGGAAAGGAGGAAAGGAGAGGAGAGGGGGATAAGAGGCAGAGGAGAAGGAAAAAAAGAGAAAAAGAAAACGGAAAAAAAAAAAAGAAAAAGAGGAAATTAAAATCTAGAAACTGTAAATAAATAGAAACAACAACAAAATAATACTGGTAGTAATAACAACAACAACAATAATAATAATAATTGCACTAAGGCGCGGATTGGTGCACTCGCTCCCCAGAGCGTGGAACCCCCCCGGGCAGGATGCTCCCACCAGTGCAGGGCACGACACCGTCCCGCGGTTCCAGCGCCGTTCCCGGCGCGGCTCCCGTGGCGCCTCCCGCGCGGGGCGGAGCGGAGCGGGGCGGGCGGACAAAGCCGGGCTGTCAGCGGGGCGGGCGGGAGAAAGGAAAAGAGGCGGCTGCTGTCAGCGGGGAGCGGAGCAGGTGAGGCCGGCAGCGGGGGTTGTGCCACGCTGGCAGCCCGGGGGGGGCCGTGCCACGCGTGGGTGGCCTTTGCGGGGCGTGGGCGGCTTTGTGCGCCGCGGGCGAGGGCATCGCCCCGCGGGGGACGGGACGGGGGCGATCCCTTCACCCGTGGGCAGCTCGGGTCGGAGGTGGGTGGTGGCTGGCGCTGTCGAATTCAGCGATTGCCTGTGGGGCCGAAACTACTCTGGGAAAGGAGCGAAGAGGTTACTACTTCCCCTCTCTTAAAGGAAAAGAAAAAAAAAAAAAAGAAAAGGAAGTGAAATTTCAGCGCTATGACAGTGCTAGCACAATCTCCCGACTCGAACCGAGTCTGCTATCCTGTGGCAGTGAAGCCAGAAAAATCCCAGAAGTATTACACTGAGTTGCATCACTAGAAAGTAATTAGTATCTAGCGGGTTGAAGGACCGAGAAGCGTGTTTGTGTGTTTGTTTTATCGCTGTGAATAGTTGGGACACAGAAGAGTTGTTGGCTGGCCCTGTGGTGCGTTGTGTTTATGAATTTTAAATCCTTCGATATATAACCAGTTTGCACATCCCTGCTGAGCTGCAAGCATCCAAAACAGCTTCTGGTAACAGAGGCTTGAAAGGAACTTTCCTTCGGTGTGCTGCATGGTAGGGAAGCTTCGTGATAAATAAACCCCATTCCAGGGAACACACTTAAAAGCCTGATGATTCAGCACGCTGCATTCACTGACGAAGGGTGACAGCTCCTGCGAGGACGGATGCAGCACTGTGGGCAGATATAAACACTGTCTGAAGCTACAAGCTTCCCGTGCTGTAGTGGCACATGTGAGGTTGTGTGAAAAAAAAACCTACCGTCAGTTTTTCACTTTAAACAGCTTCTTCTGATAATTCAAACAAACAACCCTCTGGTGCTTTCTGTGGTGAGTTACAGTCCTTTTTGTACTTGTTCCCCAAGGGATAGTTGCTTTTCATCTGTGGTCCCAAACTGTATAGCAAATTAATTGAGGATAATAATATAAGCTCATAACTTAACATAGTGAGAAATATAAAGCAGTAAAGAAGATGAAAACTTTTTACAAGAAATGCTGTAGCAATTTTTCTATGTTTTAAGAGAAGATAAACTCTGAGACTGAGATGACATTTGACAAGTCGAATAGCAGAACAGTATTTCAAACAAAGCCCCTTGCAGCTTAAAGGTTATTTTGGTAAGCTGCACTTGCTCTTCAAAAGACAATCTCTTTTAAAAGTCAAATGAACTGTGTAAAAACTTCTGCAAGAATGGTATTGTAGGGTAAATCTAATCAGGGTTCCGATTGCTTCAGTGAAGAGCTAAGTATTTAGAAGTACCATCTCAAGGGCATGTTGAGGTATTTATTATTCACCAGCTGTATGAGCAGCTGTACATACTGTCATGTCAGGATGCCCAGGTCATGGCTGAATGCTCTCCAAATCCTTGGTGTACACATACTCACTCTATGTCTTTTCTCTGAGATACAGGCACTCCTGCTTTAATCCTTGTTTATGTCTTTCCTCACACAACTGGATGTGTGGGATGGGCCTTTACCCGTGGAGTGAGAAGATACAAAGAGCACAAACTGTCTTTGTCTCACGCAGGGGTTGTCTGCAACCACTGCAGAGATTGAATAGCTTCTTGTTAGTGAAGCCCTTGCAGTGAGTATCATCCCCAAAGTGGAGGACAGAGGACTCACCTACTGCCTTATCCTGTGGGTGAAGTGTTTGAGTTACAGGAAGTTCTCCATCTTGCCAAAAACACTCAAGATTTATGGTACTGCTGCTGCAAAAGTGAAGTTTCATACTGTCCCTAGCAGAGGAAGCAGACTGAGATGCTATATAGTCTATTTAAATACAACCAAAGGCTTCAGAAATTATTAGCAGTTGATGAATTTGACTTCTCTTGAGGGCAGGTGTGGTTTCCTTCAGTCTGCCTCAAACTCAGCCTACAGAATTCAGCTTCCTAAGGAGGAAAGGTTCACAGTATTAAGAGAGGGAAAGGGTCAGGGGCAGTTAATGTCTTGCAGGCTTGGTGTCTATGAGATACCTATGCCTTTTGGAGATGCTTTAAAGACAGGAAAATGGGGATATTTTTCTATGACTTCACTTTCTGGGGTGTGCCATGGCAGGATGGAATAACTTGGCCAATTGTCCTATCAGGCTGTATCAGAGCACCTGGTGGTCAGGTTTGGTCATTTGGGGTGTCTTCTGCTTATTTAAATCTTTTGGCATTTGGCCACATACCAGGTACCTGGAGCTCCTGGAGTAGGTCCAGTGGAGGGCTACAAAGATGATAAAGGACTAGAACATCTCTTTTATGAGGAAAGGCTGAGAGAGTCGAGCCTGTTAAGCCTGAGAAGAGATGGACAGTGTCAATGTCTATAATTATCTGAAGGGAAAGTTGTCAAGAGGATGGAGCCAGGCTCTTCTCGGTGGTACCGAGCAATAGGACAAGAGACAATGGGCAGAAACTGATGCACATGAGGTTCCACCTGAACATGAGGAAGAACTACTTTATGAGTGACTGAGCACTGGAACAGATTGCCCAGAGAGGTTGTGGAGTCTCCCTCACTGGAGATATTCAAGAACCATCTAGATGCAATCCTGTGTCATGTGCTTTAGGATGACACTGCTTGAGCAGGGAGGTTGAACCCACTGTGGTCCCTTTCATCTTGACCCATTCTGTGATTCTTCAAGGTTAAGTCTTTCTGTAGCACGCCCTTTCCTCTGAGAAGCAACAGGGCCTCTTGTGCCATCACTATTGCTGGAGTAGTTTTCAGCCTTATGATTTTGTTTGTATCAGTTTAGTCTGGTATTCTAAATCTAAGGCCCCTCTCTGACAATAGAACTCTCAAACTGGATTTCTTTCAGCTCATATAAATCCAAGTGTTCTCAACTATTTATCATTGTCTCTTCTTGCTTATTTGGTATTTTTCTGTATTGTTTTTGACCATTCCTCCAAATGGCAGTGAAATATTTGGAGGAGTTTTAAAAAAATTATATCCCCTTCAACACACCACCCCTCCCTTCCAAATGGATAATCACAAGAATTTATTGTTGTGGTTTAACCCCAGAAAGGAACTAAGTACCACGCAGCTGCCTGCTCCTACCCCCCTCCAGTAGATCAGAAACAAAAAGTAAACCTCATGTTGAGATAAGAACAATTTAAGGATTGAACCAAAATATAATAACATACTACTAATAATATTAAATATGCTGTCCTGGCTGTTCTCCCTCACAGCTTCTTGTGCAGCTCCTCATTTACAGAGAAAGAGACACTGAAAAGTCCTTGGCTTAGGGTAAGCACTGCTTAGGAACAGCCAAAACATCAGTGTGTTATCAACAATATTCTCATAAATGGAAAAAACAGAGCCCTGTACCAGCTACTAAGAAGAAAATGAACTCTGTCGCACCCAGAGAGGGGCATTTAATCAACAAAAACCAAATTTGCGGGCCTTTAAAATGACTAAAACTTTGGCTGAAACATGTAATCCAAATTTACCTTAAGATTAGCTTTTATCCTAGCCCTTCTTGTCTTACACCTTGCGGCACTGAAACCTTAATACAGACAATTTTTATTTTTTTTTTTTTTATTTTTTTTTTTTAAATAGCTTAATTCCAAAGGAGGGAGAAACAACAGACTAATTCAATTAGGTGAGTGGAATGCATTTTTCCCTCAGGCAACTCTGGAGACTGATACTCTATCATGTTAAAAACTGCAGGTGGTTGTGTCAGCCCGAGTTGGGCTGGTTGGCACAAGGCATGGGAGGGAGAACTGCAGCTGGTGCAGAGAGTCCCAGTGGGACCATGTCGATGGCATTGCTCCGAGTCACTGGGGGCCCAAAGACCAACTGTGGCATGATGGCACATGTGGTGCTGGTGGTGGTGGGTGAGGTTTGAGATCCTGAGCCTTTCAGCACACCGTATGTATATCATTTATTTATTTTAATATAGGTACGTGTGTATGTATATAAAAGTCAGTGTTTTGGCTTAGCTCCTCTGAGGATAGCTACAGCTGCAAATGTGAAATCCTTACGGCTTCAGTGGGTCTCAGTTTGTCATTGATGGAAAAGCGAGGGGATTTGGGGTACTACATGTATGGGTTTTGCCACAGGATGGCCGTGGGTCCTCCCTGCTGACTCCCAGCCTCCACAGTGCCTGCCTCCAGGAGCAGTGAACTTGAGGACTGAACTCTGGCAGAGCTGTGGGTGCTCTAATGGCACCAGAGAAACTGGGAGGTTTAATCTGCTTGCAGGTAAGGTAGGTGGGTAAAGAGCCTCAAGGCAAGGTGGTATTTTCAAGGGGTTTGGAAAGACACTTCATGGACTGTAAGGGAGAAGCAGTGACTCACCTTCTGCCTTTGGGAAAGTCAGGTGAGGGGAAAGGGTGCTGGCAGCAAGGTTCAGGAGAGGGGAGAGGAGAATGCAAGATACAAACTGCAGGGAAAGGATCCCAAAAACAAGAATGCTGTAGGAAAGCTGTTAGGGAAAGCCTTTATCATATTATTAATTAGATCTCAGAACAGTTTCACATTGCATTTGTCCTCGATGAGCTGAAGTGTAGCCCCAGCACGCAGTCGCAGGACAGGCAGGATTAAGGCACAGACCTGTTCTGGGAGCAGTGCCCAGTGTCAGCAGCCAGCAGCAGGGCTGCCCTGGGCTATTTATGCTACGGCCATGTCCAAAAAGTGTTTTAAAAGGACTGATGGAAAGCAACCCTGCTAGCAAGAGAAGGGCTTCAAGAGGGGCACGTATGCTCAACTATGATCAGCAGATGCTGCCCTAAAGAGGGGACAGTTCTTCACAGTGGTCTGGGAAAGATGCCTGATGGTAGTGAAGAAGAGGAGGAGGAGGTGTGGTAGAGGAGATGAAAACATGACAGGGTTTGTGGGGAGAGCCTCAGTGATCCTGGTTGAATGCCTTCTCAGTCTCAGAAACTGTTGTGCCTTGTGCTGAAGAGTTTTACAGTCAACAGCTTCATTCCACTGAGCCTTAAAAGACCTCAGATTTCAAATTTTTCCTATTTAAAGTTTAGGAATGGCTCTAGTCCTTTACAGGAGGTTGATCTTTAACCTAGTCTCTTCTGATAATGGCTCACCATGTTACTTTTTCACCTTCTAGGAAGAAGCCAATAGTATTTTTTCAGCAGGACAATTTCAGATATTGAGTATGCCATTTACTCAAGTTTACTCTTTTCCTTAAATGATAAAACTAGTAGGGTCCTAACACTGGATAATCTACCATACACATAACTGGAAAACTTCCAGGTTGGTCCAACTACCAATGCCAAACCACATAAAAATTTACAAGTTGCCAGAAAATACAAATCCTGCTTAGATTTGACAAGTAAGAAGGATATAACGTACAGGTTTTATATGCTATAAGCTACAGACACTCAAGTTGTTTTAATCTAGTAAATCTTTATAGAGTTGTGAAAGTCAGCAGGGAAAATCCATCTCTCATCTCACCGCATGGTTAGTTTGTGCAACATGCAATGTGAAATGGCTGAATATCTTCTCAGGCTACTCCTTCCAGAGGAATTTTACTAAAATAGTCTTTGATCTGGTAACCACTTTATGCCTTGATTAATAGTGGGTTGAATATAGAGCAGTGACAATCTCTTCAGAGAGTTTGAATCATGCTGCAAGCAAAGCATGTCAGGTTTTATCAAAGGAAAACAACGTGTTTTGTTTGGCTTTACCATATTCAGGCTTAGTAGCAACACTTATTATTGAAACTTCCTTGCAATGTGGCACTCGAAACTAACCTTGGATCTGATGACTCATCTCTGCTGTGAATGCGGCAACCTTTGACAAGCTTACAGTTCTGAATTCAAGAATATTTGCTAGACAGATCCAAATTAGGAGGCAAAACGGAAGAGATAGATGAATACCTCTCTTGATTTTCATCAGAGTTCTTCATGTCTGATATTCGTTCAGAAGACATTGTCTTGCAGGAATACCTGCAAATGCAAACACTGTTTGGCAGTGTTAGGTCTTGTGCATTTCATGAGCAAATACACACTTTCCAAACACCTGTGAGTATTGTAAAATTGAAAATAGCTCATTGGCAGATAGCATGAGCACACCATTAGTATTAATAGACCTGTACACACAAAAGGAGAACAGGGAACTTCTGTTTGTAATTAAGTTAATCAGAAAGGCAGCAGAGAGCTCCTGTCTTATCACTGCTTACACTCCAGCTACCAGACTGCACCAACAGTGCAAATACTTTCCTTGGCATTTGATGCCATGCTCCATACAGTATTGTGTGCTTTGGGGTTTCCCTGAAATGATTAGTGGGTAGGACACCCCACTCATGGAGTTCTGTTCCTCTTCAACAGGTTAGTCTGCAGGTCTGCTATAAAGCTAAATAATTTAATTACCAAACAATCAGGTATTTAAAAACCTTGACATAAATAAAGTGTGCAACACAAGCAGACTAACCCTTAACGCTGTTATTTAGTTTTTTTCTGCTAACTTTTGCACCTTTTTCTTGCACAAGTTCTCAGACATAATTAATTGCAGTAACTTTCTATAGTCAGTGCTACTCCTTTCAACTCCATTTAACTCTTTAGCTCCCTCATGGATTTGGTGTCAGTCATAATAATGAGAAATATTTTCCAAAAAAGCAGGATATTTAGAGATACAAGAGACTAGAAATTGACAATTGGTTGAGTATCTTTATGCCTCACTAGCAAGCTCCAGGAAATTTTCTAGGAATATACCTTTCTGTAGGGGAAGTGGGGATTGCAAGGTGCAGCTGAATCCAGTCTGGGGAATATCAGAGGAAAACTGCATTTGCTGAAGTTTTGAACAGCAGCTCTAGGTAGGTTGTCTCTTGGAACACAATTCCAGATGATAACAAAAAACACTGTTAAGAAAACAAAAAATCTGGGCTTCCAGCCACTTTACGGTTGCTGGTTTTGTGCCCAGAAAGAACTTCACATCCATTCAGCTGCCCTTAGGCTGCTCCTGTGCAGTGCCCCTTTCTTTCCCATCTTTTGAAAGATCTTACGAGATTTTTCACATTCCTTATCTGTGTTGCTTCCCCTTAGCTGCATCCTGACTTCACAAAACTGGCAGTAATTCTGTCACTTTGCTGTTTTCCTTCCTCTAGCCTTTGCCCAAAAATATCCCCCTCCTTTTGTAGGATCACAGGAGAGATCATAGAAAGGTTTGGGTTGGAAAGGACCTTTAAAGGTCACCTACTTCCAAGCCCCCTGACCTAGGCAGGGACAGGGGACCAGTCCTTGGGAGGGCTCAAACCACCAGCTGTTCATTAAGAGCTGAACCATTGTGCTACAGAGACTCCCTACTGGGGCTGTTGTGCACTTTGAACCTCACACACCTTTCACCAGGCAGAGTCTTCATTGCTGTTTGACATCTAACCCTTGTTTTCCACCCTGGCCCTGGGTTCAGTAGGAAAGGCAAGGCACCAGGAAAGGGGTACTGCAGGTTAGCCTTAGCCTGGCCATGCCAAGGAGCCAAAAAATGCTGTGCCAAGAGGATCGAGAAGCAGTCTCTGCATTCAGGAGTTGAATGCACCACTTTATCAAACCAAGAACTTTTTATTCAGGTAGCTGTGAAGAGGGAGAGGACTACGGAACAAAACAGAACTAAAACTCAGTGTAAGTTTTCCCCTGAACCTGAAGTGTCAGCAGGTAGATTAATTCTGTGCTTTAAACATTGATGCCTTGCTAAGTACAGGCAGATTTAGAGGAGCTCTTGCAACTGTCCTTGCCCAAGAAAGCAAATGTGGTTTTAGGGCTTGCCTTTGCATGGAAGCAGCTGGCAACAGCAAGATGACATCATCAGGGAGAGGTACTGCTCAAGTGCCTCCTCAGTAAGGACTAACCTACTGGTCCCTTGCTTGCAGGTGTGTAGCCACCTCTCCTGCTTTTGGGTGTTAGAACATGATCTGGCCAACTAAGTTTTAGCAATTTCCTCCAGTTTTAATGGCAAAAAATGTGATTACACCTACAGTTACAGCTGCATAATGCTGTGTTTGCCATTTGGATAGCAATAAAGTAGCTCTGGCAAGCAGTGCAGGTGTGCCATCATCTTTGTAAGAGCTGTTGGTGATATTCAGAAAACAGGACTTCTGTTTTTCCATCCATGGCATTTATTAGGACTGAATCCCAGGCACTGAGTATTTTATCTATTGATTTTATTTGCTAGGTGCTACAGATGAGACTATACTCCATTTCACCGTTTCATGTTTCAGCATTGAGATATATATATATATATATATAACACCAGATAAAACAGCAGGTCCTTTAAAAGTTAGAGCACCATCTCTGGTATCTTCTCAGTCCTGTATTTCTGAACAGAGTGTGCTTCCAATCCCTGGCCCAGGAGGTGAATCTGTACAGCACGAAACTGCACTGAGCACAACACTACTTGTATCCTGATTTCTGGTTTTGCTCATCTTCTTTGATATTCCTCCTTCTTTCACCCACACCTGTGGATTTCCCCATTCTGTTTGGAATGGGGAATTCAAAAGAAGTGAGAACTCAACCAAGAATGTCAGATCTGACCTGTTTCGTCAGTCATTGCTGAAGTAGATAGAGAGGAAGCCAGCCCACAGTGAGCACCTCTGCTAGAGGACCTCACAGGGGTAGGAAAAAAAATGAGCTTGTCTCAATTTCTCCCACCTCTGCATTTAAATAGAACTGCTTTCTTTTCTCTTACATACCATGTTTAATTTGTGAACTCACCAAGATGTTATCCTTTCCCCAGAATCATCAGATTCTCTCTAAAAGGTGAAATGGTTTTATTACCTTTGGAGAACGCTGCAGAATTTTTGTATCCATGTACAGCAGAGCATGAGATTACAGGCCTTCAGACACAGCAAGGGACAGGGGTATCTGTCCTTTAAATATGGATTTTAAAGTCAAAGATGCTTTATCTTGCCTGCAGAGGTGCAAAAGCAATGAAATGCGAGTGCTGTAGTCTATTATGCAATATTTCTTGCAATGAACACAGCTTTTTCCCCCATCTGACATTCCGTGAATGTCTAATATTATAGTAAAATTTCCACATGGATGGATATGCATATTTTAAGGACCAGTTAGCATTTTCAGACAAAAATGGCCTGGTACCATGCAAAGGGATGAACCTTCTTCTTGTAATACATTTTAAAGTGAAGATTTGGCCCAAGTCACTAAAATTCTCAAGAAAATACCTTGGCTCTTCATATCAAGATGGAACAATGACTTTAGCTTAAGTACAGGAAATGTTGGGCATAATATTCATTACTTGCACAGATCTTGTTAACAAGAACATAATTTCCTAATCGCTCCCTTGAAAGCAAACTCAGATGATAGAAGCATAGTTGAGCTCCTGCCAAACACCTCAAGAACTCTGATTTCACACCCAGGCTCCTGCAGGAGTGCCAGGATAACCTCAACTATTCAATGGGGAAAAAACCCCAAACTTAAGCCTTGTGTTTCTCATACTTGTACCCTTAAATACAAAAGTTATCAGTTGGGATAGTACAAAAACTACATAAACAAGAGTGGAGTCACTTTTAATGTGTTTGTATTGCACCCCAAGGTAATATATAACTCTGCAGGCAGTATTGCATTAGCGGCAATATCCTAATCTATCTCACCATCCTCTTGAATTAGGCCTTGAGAGAAGAGAAAGTTGAGGTTTTTTTAAGACACAGAGTATTTAGAGGACAGAAGAACATATTCTAGCTTTTATTGGTGGTGTTCTTTCCACAGTGAGGGCATGTGTGTGATTTAATGAGTCAAGCAAAGGGCTTTGATCTTGCATCATCTCGTTAGGTAAGTGATGAAAACAAGAGCCTTCACTGGTGATGGAAGCTTGTCATGAAGTAATACAAGTGGATAGTCCTGCAAGTTCAAGATGTGTTGCTTTTCAATATAATGCATCTTTAATACCAATAAACACTAACAGCTGATTGACTTCCCTCAGGTTGTTACAACAGTGCTTTTAAAAAGCAAACAAGTTCACCCACCAACTGGTTGCAGACCATGTTGGAGGAAATGCAAACATTGGAGAAAACTTTAATTTTATCTACCTACATTTCTCCCACGGGTTTGTGAAACCATCAACCAGTCATCTACTTAAGAAAAAAACAAACAAAGCAAAACCCACCAAAAAACATAGTACATGACATCTTGACAAAATTATCTTGCTTCTGAGAAATTTTGAGGGTTTTTTTAACTGGGTTTCTAAAGAGGATGAAGGGTGGAGCTAGTTATTTAGCCACACCCATGGTGAGGTTTATAAAGGGAAGTTGCCCAGGAGAAGATCTTTTCTACCAGCCTATGACAGCGGGCAGTTTTACTTATCCTAAAAGAAACAAAACTTCTACTATGTCAGTTCTTCATAAAGGCTCCCGTAGTGGGCCTACTCCTCTAAATCAATCTTTGAAACAGCAAGGCAAGGTAAGTCACAGAGTCTTCTTTTGTGTGTCTTTATTTCAAAGGTCTGTGTTTTCTCTGCTATGAGCAATTAGAGTTTTGTTCTCTACAGCTTTGTATTCCTGTATCACTCACTCAAATGGAGAAAAAAAAAAAACAAACCTTAAAAGAAAAATCCCCAAACTTAGTAGAGTTTGGAGAGGTTTTTTTTGTCATAGGGTGGTTATGCTGTCAAGACTGATGACTTTGAGGGCTAATTTGCACCACTTGCCCACAACACTGAGGTTAATGTGGCTGTTGTAGTTGTGTTGATGTTTGTCAGTCATGCCAATATTAGTTTCTCAAGCATACAAATAAAAGATATGCTATGCTTTATTGCACAATTACTGTGACTTAGTCATGACTTTTTGATACACCCAAGAATCCTGCTATAATTTCTGGTTTGTACTGCACCACAGTTTCCTTATATATACATGCACAGGATTACTTATGAGTTGTTCTGCTCAGCAGATGTTTTGTGAGTTACTGTGGGTATCCCTCAGATCAGGTGGTATAAAAGTTTGTTTGCTATTTAACATAGGTGTTTATATTGGTACACTAATTCTGAGGACAGGCTATATCAGTTTACAAGATGACTGGGTGAGATCTTCCATAACCATCAACTGAAGTCAAAGGCATTGTATCAAAAAGTGATCACAGCAATGCAGGTTGTATAAGCATGGATGTGGCGAGAACTCTGGTCAGCATAAAAAATACCTATCTTGTTACTCCAGTTACCTAACTCGGGGTTTATTACTGGTGTGATGGTGAAGCAGAACTGTGAGGAATCGGAGAGAGTGGGATAAACCTTAAACTTTTTAAGAACTCGTTTCAGGCCTCTAAGAAAATAGAAGAAAGTGCAGATTTCTTTGAAAACTTAATAAGCAAACAGAGACAAGTGTCTTAAAACTTAACTCTTTCCTCCAGTACTTTATCTGTACATAACTAGTGAAGAGTGATAAGTTTTCCCTTATGAACCTTCAATATAGAAGAAGTAAAAGTCGGTAATATTTTTTGTTACTCTTTGTATCCAAAACATGGGAAGTATTTGAGGGTCACTAGTCTACTAGTTGATCTCAGAATATTCCAGAATAACTACCATAGGCTACAAAAATAACCAAAGTAGTGGTTTCCACAAAACTGGTAGTGTTGACGGATTCTCTTTTTCAAGCTGTAAGTAAAGTATGAATTAATGTAGTTCTCAAAAAGCTGACTGATGGCCTCTTGGGCAGAATGCTATGATGTTAAGTTGGAGAGGCTGTCAGACCATTTTGAGTTCATGTGATTGGTAGACGTTAGAAAATAAATGGGTCTTACAAGTGAATAGATGCATTTTCCACCTTGATAATGCTGTGGTTTTTCTTTGGAGCTTTTGCTGTCATTATTAAACTTGTAGGATGCTTAACTTGAGCATTGTGGTCATTTCTGCTTTTTACCATGTGTTTTTACTGATACATAACAAATTGTGGCTGTGTTGGATTGTGGTGAGAAGAGTCTTGTTTGACAGCTTAGTGACCTCCCACAAGGGAGGGCCCTTGGGTTTATCCACTGCCATTCTTCCGGGAGGTTGACATGCTGCAGTTAGATTGGTCATAGGTATTTTTAAGTGCATTGCATTTATTTTAAGTACCACACTGTTAAAAAAAGTATGCTGTTGTCTTTTGTTACATTAGTACAGCAAATTGGAGAGATGAAGGAAAAGGAAAACAGTGTCAATACTGGCAGAGAGTTTTATATGTCTCTGCTCTTGGATATTTTTTGATGGTTTTCTGAATCAGGAAGAAATTTGAAGCTTTTTCAAGGATGTAATGTAGAGTTACTTACTGTATCATTGCATAGCTTAACGTATGTTTGTAAATTTGGTCACTCCTCTAAGCAGGGATTAAAGTGACTTGAAAGCCATATTTATTGAATGCTTATCTAGCATAATTCTGACACTCACCTGCTATTAAAAAAGAATGAGCCAAGGGACACCGACTGTCCTATGGCTGATTACTTACTATATTAGACAAATTTAGATAAATCTTCAAAAGGCTACTTTTGAGTGGCCAAACTACAAGCCTTTGGATACCATCTTCCTCTTCTGATTTGATTTTTTTGGGAGCCATGTATGTAGTAAATGTAGAAAGTCCATAAAGATGACTTCTTGGTGGCAAGCTGAGTAATGAAGAGCTAGTTGGCCAATGGCAATCTCTTAGTGACTTCCTTCTTTGGGGCGGTGTATGAAGACTGACACTGACAGTGGGATTACCCTGAGATGGTATTCTGTTAGTCCCTTCCCATTTCAATACTTCTGCTATCAGAAGATTCACGCGCAAAAATTCAGCATGTTTGGGTGGACGGGAAAATTAAGTCTGGCTCTGGATTCTCCCTCCTTGATTCATGCATGGCAACACCAGTGTTTTCAGAGCTGAGCTGGAGGAGGAATTTGGAGCGCCTTGCAGGTTTGGTTGGGATGGGTGCAGGGGTGGTTGTGGAGAAGAGTCTGGTGTGGGTGGCTTGAGAGGATCCAAAGGGTGGTGTAGGTTCCCAGGAGGATGGGGTGGGAAGAGTGGAAGGGGAGGGACCTCATCACAACAGCAGCTTCTGAGTCTTGGCCCAGCCTTTAAACCTTGCTGAGCCTGCACAGTCTCCAGTGTCTCTCCTTTTTTTCCTGTCACCTCTTCTACTACCACCAAGAAAGTGAGTTTTATGACTCCTGGATGAGGACAAAAATGCATTTTTTCTCTACATTCCTGGGTCAGCTGAAGCCCATTCTGCCTGTGCTACTGAGAAGACACAAACTGACCTTGCTTAGCTGGGTGCCTTACCGCTTTATGAACCAGCACACCACTAAGGATTACTCGGTGTAGCTGCCATTTATCTAGGTTGTGAAATCCTGAAATCAGAAGTGTCTTTCAGATCCTAAAATCACTGCAGTTTCTTTAATTCCTTATTTCCTTATTCCAGATTTCCTTAAATAATATATTTTTTTCCTAGGACAGTGTGGCCAGAGGACAGTCAGCTGGCTTTTTTTTTTGCCTAGTTTAGTTCCAGTCAAACCAAGTTGCTGAGTTTAAACAGTGAGTCTTGTAGACTTGCAGTTTTTCAGTTTTTGTCCACCTGACAGTCATGCATATAGGCAACAATTTCCATCACAAGGAAGAAGCCTGAAAATCAGCTCCTTTGTGCAAGCTGTAAGGGGAGTTGCAGAGGATGTGGTATGCAATGAAAGCACTTCTTAGATAACTGAGATGTAAATAAGAAGCTGAGAAAGAAATAGAACTGCCACTTAGATGCCGTTTGGCCTGAAACAGTGTTTTTGAGCTGTGTTTCTAAGATGCTTGATGGCCACATGAGGATATGATCAGAATCCTGTGTATGCCTTCAGGATGATGTATCATCTCTGCTGCAGCAATAATCTTTCACTGGGATGCAGGGACTACAGGCAACATGTGATCATGGTGGAAAACCAGATAGAGAAATCCTGTGATGGGCTTGTCAAATGACAGGGAACTCATTATGTAGCTATGAAAGAGACAAACAAGAAACGTTTGTCTGACCAATGGCAGTGATATCTCTTGTCTCCCTTTGAAAGGGACGCATAGCTACTGGTACTGTTCTGTCCATTAAAACAATGTGGCACAGAGGGGTTGAAGCCGCTTTGTTACTGTGTGCTACTGCAAGAAATTCCAAGTGCTGCCTTCTGATCTTTGACCATGAAGATCTTATTCCCAGTTTCAGTGATACTTAAGAAATCATAATTAAAATGTGTATGTTATGCCGTAGCCTAACTGTATCCATTTAAATCCACTAAGATTGGTGGTACAGGGTATAGGGCCTCTGAATTATTTCTTGTATGTGTCCTCCTGCACAGTGTGGTGTTTATATATAGTTTTTTCATGAGGACCTGTTTACATTTGATAACTTGCTTATAAAACTTGAAATTGCAGTTAAAGGTTTGCTCAGAGTGACATCTAAGGCAAAACCTAAAGGCAGTTCTGCTTTTCCCATAGCATAAAGTATATGGGCTGGTCCTGGAAGGCACTGGAGAGCCCACTCTCTGATGGGAGCTGGATATTGTCCTGTGTGCTTGTGGAGTGCTGCAGTAGGGCCTGAGCTTTATGGGGAAACAGCCCACTCTTTTATGAGCATAACAACCCACTCTTATATGAGCATGAGTGAGGTATTAGAGGCTTCCAGCCCACAAAACTGATTTTATTAGAGCGTAAAAATACATGTTAAAAGAACCAACAGAAGAGAAATCTGATAGGTGAGATTAAAGCTCTTTAGTAATATATATACACCTTCCATGCCCAATGTATTCTGTGCAGTAGAGTCCTTCCCTCCTATTTTTTCTAGTTCTCTAATTTTTTTGCTTCTGAAATTGAAGAAATTCTGCACTGCTCCCAGGATAGTTTATTTTTGCTTGTTGCTGGGTTTGCCTTTTGGTCCCTGGCACCAGCCCAGTACTTTGCTCAGGCATCTCCCATTCACCACAGAGGGGATTCACTCCCAGCTTACCCCATGGAGTGCAGTCAAACAAATAGCTCTGTGTGTGTGTGTAAACATAAAAACTCTTTGACTTGGGTTCTCTTGCCATACTACTGGATCCCTTTCCGTTGGTATCAAGCAGAGACAGGCCCACCTCTTCTGGCATGTGGGCTGACAAAATGTGTGGCTTTATTCCAGACTAACAAAATGACTGTAAAAGAAGCAGTAACTTGTGTTCCTGGATTTATTGAGTTCTTAGTGTCAGAGAACTGTTATATTGGCTTGCACACCTTGTTTTCCTGCATGGAATAGTACAGGACTTCAAACAAGAAAGGCTGTAAGTATCTTTATTGACTAAGGAAAGTATTCCTGGGATTAAAAATAGTGTACTTCCCAAAATAGCATCATGTCACCTGGTTAAAGTTGGGACAGTTTCTGTGGTATTTTTCTTTACATATCTTGTATGTCAAAATATATTCTCCTGATAATTTTCCTATTTTGGAAGTTAAACTTCAACATCAATTTGTCATAAAAAAGGAGTAGGAGAGCTCAGCCCTGATGTCTTGTCTAACATACAGCAGTTTCTCAAACCCAGCACATCTCACTGAGGGAAAACAGAGTAACACTGAAGTAAAATGATGTGCCTGTGCTCTCGACAGGCAAAAGGCATTTAGTTTGATAAGGTGCCAAACAGTGTCATTTGAGAGTGTTGCAAAGATTTCCAGCTGTCTTGCGTATGCTAACTAAATATCTGAGTGATTTGCAATTTATCCCTGTGAGTATTTCACCAGAAGTGACCTTGCCTGATCCCGTGAATTCAAGCTCAAGTGCAGCTTGCTGCACTCTCCTGATAATATTTTTTAACCAGGTCTGCATTTCTCTGAGCATCCTGCCCAGTGCTGAAGGGAAGGACTACTGCTTTCACAGCCAGGCTCTCCTCTCAGCTGCCTCCCCGCTTGCTGCAGGAGATGCTGCCCTGCTCTGTTGACTCATGTAGAAGGTGTGGCATGTTTTGACCAGGAATGGAAGGGCGTAAGAGAGTTGCAGCAGAGTGCAGCAGACTCTGAGATAGGCCTTACAGGGAAATCAGTCTTATGGGAAAGCGTAGGTTGAATCTTGGATTTTTGCTACGTGAGTTAACAAGCGAGCTAGCTACCAAAAAGGGAGAAAAATTGGACTGATACCATGAGCATTCATAAACTGCTCACTGGCTTGGGAGAGACAGACCTGCTTTTTGGCTGATGCTGGATGCTTCAGCTGTGTATGCTATGTGGCTGCTCATTTGTTCCACAAGTTACTACCTTGATTCACCTTGGGCATGTTCAGTTCAGTAATATCATGTTATGGTAACTTCCACTAGCTGACTAATCTTTCTGAAAAGAGAAGGGCTTTGTTAAATGAGTGCATGCCTGGGAAATAAGGATTGTGTTTTCAGAAGTTTTATTTAGAGCCTCAAAATACATGTTCACCTTTTGTACATGTATTTTATGTCTAGAACTGTTTATTTAAGTAGTCGTGCCTGAAAATATCTGGTAGTTCCTATCTCGGGAGCCCTCTGGTCATTTCAAAGAAACAGCTGCGAGTAGGCTGCTGCTACAGAAGGTGCCACAGAACAGAAGTTTTAAGAAGTCTGAAGACTTGAAGAGAGCCTGTCTACAACATTAACAGGGGCAGGGTTCTCTAGGGCAGATTGCACGTGCCTGAGAAGAAACAGTAAGACTTATTATGCTGCACAAGTTCTGCTCTACTGAAGGGTTTATTAAAAAAAACAAAAACAAACAAACAAACAAAACCCCAAACACCAAAACTGCCAGAGTTTTACCTGCCAATCTAAGCTAAAAGGCTTTATCTTCTAAATGTGAAAAATTGGCTCTTGTGTGACTCTGTAAGGTAGATAGTGTGCGTGTAAACGGCAAATCAGTCCAAAGTAGCTGTTTCTTCACTGAAGTGGTGGCTTTTCTTGATTGTTTTGGAAAGCAAACAGAAAAACATAAGTGTCCAGGAAAGGCAGTGAGAGAAGTATCTACTCTTAAATTGCATATACTACTGAAATTAGTTTAGTGCTCCTCCAAATCAGAGCTTGCAGGCAGTGTGCTAAAGGAAAAACCTTCCAGAGCTGAATGTTGTGGAAGTTTAAATTCAATCTGATACTGTAGAATCACTTGGAAACTTCCCAATTTATTTATTTATTTTTTTGAAATCAGTAAGCGATGCACATGCATTCAAGTTAGTGGCTCTTGTGTTCTTTGTGTGGCTTTGTCTGCAGAACAATGTAAAGAATAACTCAGGTGAGCTTTGCACTGCAGCTTCTTGGAGGAAATACTGCAGCTCAAAAATGCAGCCCAAAAACTTCAGATTTGGTAGGATTCAAATGCAGACTATTCTTTCACAATAAAGCTGGGGTTGAAGGGATTGAAGTTTGGTAGCCCACCTTTTAAGCCCTCCTGTATGACTTGTTTTATTGTGTAGTATCATGGAGTACCTAAATGAGATAACAAGCTGTCACTCTTATCTCAGAGACTGGAATATTTTTCCTTCAACTTGAAGTTCATAAGCTGGGATCAAGTGGCAGTGTTATTGTAACTGAAGGAGTAAAAGGTATTTATGCAGCTTTCAAATACAGTTCTGCTCTGAAGAACCCCTTGGTGACTTCTTTTAGTTTGCCTTTATATAAAGTAGAGAGCCATTTCTAGTTTTCAGCTCCATATATGCTCAAGATCCAAAAAAAAAAAAAAAGCTCAGTTGTCTCTTTGCTTCCTTTGTCAAACATACAGGTTTTGCAGTTTTGGCTCTAATTACTTGTATGGAGTCATTACAACAGTGCAAGTGCCCTCAAGCTTCAGTGCATTTTAACTTTCCCATTTTGCAGGCAGGAGGCAAGCTTGCCCACAGTTTCTGACAGACCTTTTACAACTGCAGGTTTCTGATCCTTACTGAGAATATTTGTCACTGAAGTTCTGCTTTTTTTAGTGGTCAGAGGTACTGCCACCTGGGTAGGGTAAGCAAATGAGTCTTCACTATTTTGAAACGTGAATAAATATCAAGTAGTATTTCTCTGCCTGCTCCCCCAAGGGATCCAATCCTACCAGTATAACCCAGATCCTGTTACCTGTGCCAAACACAGGAATTGCTGGCTGCTTTCAGCCAAAATGTGTGGAAGAGGGTGAAGTGTTGGTGGGCTGTTCCTCCAATTTGCAGATGCAGAGGTTGAAGGACTGACTCAGAACATGGGATACTGAGGGGGATCTGCCACTCAGCAGCTCGGAGAAGCCTTAAAAAGTGCTCCTCCAGAGTTTAATAGTCAGTGGGCTGTGATTATGTCACTGTCACCACCTTGATCACCTCTCTCCACTGATTAAGCAGTGAAGAAGATTAACAGCAGAGATTGGACCCCAGCGATGATTGTCACATTGTGGATCTGTGGAAAAGTGACTCTTACATTCCACCTTGGAAATAGGTGGAAAAACTGGATGGTTGGGATTGATTAGATGAAAATGAGAGAGGAAACCACTCAAACTTCTTTGGCTTTTGGTTTATGACTCAGAGCACATGTGGTGATCTGTGCAGGACAAATGAGGTGTTGCTACACCCTTCAATGTCCCTTCAGCTGTCATGTGAGCACCCTATCTAATCAGAGGTTCACAGGTCATTTCCACAAACTGTAGCCTTACAGCCTGCATAGGTTTGTACATACATAATTGACTGCAAGTAATCCGTTTGGCTCTCACAAGACAGATGTCCAAGAACTCATCTGCTTCACCAGTGCTTTCAAAAGCAAAACTTTGGGGTCTAGATCTATATATTAGATATTATTTATTATAAATATATTATATATTTAGATTCCTATGGGTTGAAATGAAAATCAAGTTACAAGACTTGAGCTGTTTTTACTATTGCCACAGATCTTTACATCTTTCAGTTAGTCCCCTTTTCCCGTTCAGGAATTTAAGCAGAGAAAGATGTGCCAGAACTGTTAAAAGGGCTGAGATGGCAGTCTATAACCTAAGTAGGGCTCTCCTTCCTGGGTAAGGCAAGCAGGCAACAAGCAGCCTGCAGTGATGACACTTCTACATGGAATCACTGGATGATACTGGTTGAAAGAGATAATCTTGTTCCCTCCTGTTCAAAGCCATCCCAAACAGATCAAGTTGCTCAGGAACTTGTTCAGTTTTGAATATCTCAAACATTCAGATTTTCCAGCCTCATTGGACCCAATGTTCAACCACCTTCATAATGAAAACACTTTTCCTAGCATGTAATCAGGATTTCCCCTGTCAAAACTTGCCTGTTGTCTCTTGCCATGTCTATGTGTGCCTCTGAGAAGATCCTGGCTCCATCTCTACACCCTCCCCCTTAAGTAGCTGTGGGCTGCAGTCATACATCCCCACGCACCCTAAGCCTTATCTTTTTCACGCTCAACAAACCCAACTCTGTCAGCCTCTCCTGCATCATATGCTCCATCTCCTTAACTATCTTGGTATAGTAGACTGGGCTCCAGTGTGTCTGTCACTGGTTTGTGGCTCCCCAGTACACAGGTACTTCACTTTCACAAGCCCTGAGTACAGGAGAGTAATTAGTGCCCTGGATCGGCAAACCTAGGCTGTCCTCCTTTTCTGCAAGGGCATACTGCTGAGCCTATTTCAACTTGTAGTCCACCCAAAATCCCCAGGTGGGTTTTTTTTTTCCTCTGAAGTTTGTCTCCAGCTAGCTGGCAACCAGCAAGGTCATTCCCCCGCAGAGGCAAGAATTTGCATACTTGCTGTCCTTGCCTCTTTTCTGGTCTGAAATAGGCATAGGCAGTGGATGTTGCTCTGTTTTAGAGATTATTTTTTACTTTTAAAAGAAAGCTACTGAATTCTGTAACTTAGAAGACCACCAGTCTGTGAGCTTAGATAATTTGCAGGCATAGTACTCATAGTAGAGCACTAGGTTAAAAGAGGCAGAGCATTTATCCTCCTTTACGTAGCCATCTAAATGATTCTTGCTGAATGTTCTCTGATGTGCTTAATTTTCTGCAGTCACTGTAACAAGGGATCTGAAAAACTAATTCCACAACAGAGAGGGATTCAGCCCATCTAATCTCAGGCACCCTAGCTGAGCTACCTGCATTTTTCTCAGGCATATCTGGAAGTGTAAGAGTTACAGTGAAGAGTGCCATTTAAATGTAAGTTACTTTTTGAGTTAAAACATCTGTCTTTTAAAACAACTTGCTCTTCTAAATGCTTTCCTGGTCTGGAAGCTTGTATATTTTATATCCCTGAAGCAATTCTGAGAGTTCTGCAGACGCTGCAATTACCTGTATAACACTTCTATGGAAGTTATCTTTGGGCATGTCCTACTGTGCTTGTTCAGCAGGCTTGTTTTCAAAGAATGTCAACTTGGGTAATTCAACATATTATTATGCCATCAGGACTCCCCATGTTAAACTTCAGGCTTTGCTGTTTTAAAAGAACTTCAGAAAATGTCTCAGGTCAGAATACAGAGACAGGTGTTGGGGTTTTGATTTTTGAATCCATAATGCTTTTTCTTTGTACCTTCTTTTTAATTCTGTGTTGCTGATTAGTCTATAAAGATTCAGCTACAAAATGAAGCCTAAAACTGGGTACAGGAAATGATAAATGTACTGAAGACTGGTGGTGGGTTGACCTGGTCCAAAGCAGTTGCTGCTAGCTGTCCTCCATGAGTCTCTTACTGCTTTCGTATTGAACAGGGGAAAGCTGGTGTATGTTCTGCCTTAGCTCTGTATAGCCCCTAATTTCTAGAACATATCAGAGGAATTCGTGTCTGCTTTTTAAAACTTTCTGCTCCATCCCACTCAGTGGCATTGTTCCCTATACCTGTTTCTGGCCAGCAACATTAGCCAGTGAGATCCTGTCCTCTCAGCTGTGCCAGCCCAACTGGGGCCATGCTCTGTACTATGGAACAGGGAACTGCCTCAGATTTATTTTTCTAAATTAAAAAAAAAAAAAAAAGAAAAAAAAAGTAACTTTGAAATTAGAATTAGATCCCTTTCCACATCTGCTTTAGAGTGGGTTGGATTCAGAGTTCTAGCAAAACTGAGGGACAACCCAGAGACATAAATAAGGAGCAAACAGTTAAGGCTGGAATGCCTTAAGGCAATATTATTGCCAAATTCTTCATAATGGGAAACCTTAGTCAGTGCTGGCTTTTCTTGCCTCACTATAAAACATATGCATCATCATAGCATAACTTTGTTTATAAGGAAGTATTAAAAAGAAATGTGTTAAGTGATTCTAGTGTGTGAAACTAAGCAGAAACCTGATCAGCTGTAGTTATTTTTAAATTAAGTGCTTTCTACAAGATATAATGCCAACCAGAAAAAAACCCAACACAATACATGAGTACATACAGAAGTGCATCAGTAGCAAACTTCAGTCCAATGCACAAACCACAGCTGAACAAAACTGTGTTGGATTTAGAAGCCACCAAACATAGATACTGATAGCTCAAGTAGGACAGACTTTTAGTTGTGTGATAGAAATTGAAGGGCAGACATCAATGACTCTGATCTAAACTTTAAAGAAGGTTGAAGGAAGATTGTTTTCTCAAAAAGGAGCAGAGAGAAACTTTTTCTGGTTGAAATGGAGATACGTGTGATGTGGCAGTCTGCTGCTAAATACAGGGAATGATAAATACACAGTCTCATCTGTTTGTGCTATTAGGTCTGCCACCTACTGCCTGATATTCTGGTTTGGCATTGCTTGTCATGCCAAAAAAAAAAAGGTTTGCCAAATCTGTCACACTAGCTAAGTAAATCACACAAACTGTGCTCTGTTACACCCTTTTCAAGTTGGAAGATAATTACTGCAACTCAGAGTTACTGGGCAGGAAGGCTGTGAAGGTATTTGTTAATAGGAGGAAGGCAGGTAAGCTGCTGCAAAACTGTAGATGTCACACAGCAGTTGGCTGGAGCTTTGAACCCAGTATTATCTTGAAGGCACTTGGGTCTTGGAAATTCCAGTTAACAAGAATTTGAGGAGGGACAGGAGAGGACAGCAGAAATGACACAAGTTGGTTTACTGCTCTATAGGGAGAAAAGTGTAGAGGCTTCTACCTCAGGCAGGGTAGAAGTCTTACTGAGAAAGGATGCATGTTCTTTCCTACAAAGTTGTTAAGTAGGACATGCTTGGATTTACTTTATATGTAAATGATCAAAAAAAGATTGTTTGTTTTGTAAATGAGAGGGAGGAAACAGAGTTTTAAAAGTAGTCTCTGGGACCTTTTTCATGCCAGTAGAGGACTTGAAACCCGAGCACTGGAGAGAAGCAGAACTACTGGGGCAAAGCTGTGTTTGAAATGGGAAGAGCGAAAGAGGTGGGAAGCTCTGTTGTGCGCTCGGTAGCAGCATCTTGCAACCTCTGGGACTGCCTTCCTTGTGAAGCATTCTTGTAGTTTTGGAACTGGAGATAGTACTAAGCTTTGTTACTTGACTTCTTTGCTTTGGGTCTTTGCCTTTGTGTCTTCCCTGTAGTGCTGCAGAGCCCAGTTCTGAGTAGATGCAGAGGACTTACCCAGGAAGAGTGAGACAGCAATAGGGTTGGGCTGTTAGTTACCAGCAAGTTGAGAAATCTACCAAGCTGTGGAGTGTAGGGGGGGTTTGTTTTGGTTTTTGTGATTCATGCACAGCTCATAAAAACAGTCGTTCTTTCCTTTGACACTGGAAGCTTTAAAATTAATGTTTCGATTCCTCTTTTCAACAGGAAAGCATATGTAAATAATGTTATACACTGTTTTCTGATTTACAGTCTGAGTTTGTCCATTTCTGTAATTTGTCAAGCTATTCTCCACTCAGTAAATGCCTGGAAAGCAGCCACATGGGGTTGCTTGAATTCTTTCACTTGCTAAAAATAAGTTGGTTTTGAAGTTTTTTTTCTATAACTGCTGAGGATATTTGAGGCAATAATCAGTAACTGTCAGCCTATATTACAAGTTGTTTTCATGCAACATCACACTTCCAGTCCTTGGCAGGGGGAAGAAAATAGATCTGTACAGTATGGAAGAAAGCATCCAGTACACAGAGACACAGTAGCAGAAGACAGGGCTCTATGCCCACAGGGGAAACACAGTTTCTGGAGACAAAGTTTTGAAAATACATCATCAAATGTACTGGAAGGCATTTGATTTAAATCACTTTAATTAAATTCTGTCCTAACTTTTCCTCCTTAGTCCTTCAAAGGAACAACTATGGGTACTTTTTGTATTATGGCAGTATGATGTGCTTCTAGGTGCTGTTGTACCTTGTTTATTGCAGATTGTCTCTGCTGTACTTTCTTTTTTCTCTTAGTTGCTTTCCTTTCTTCTTGCTTTCTCATATCCCACTTGCTCAATTCTTGTTTTGTTTGGGATTTTTGTTTGGTTTGTGGGGTTTTTTTAGTTAATATTCATTCATAATTAAATTGTTTTGCAGCATTTCAAGGGATATTATCGTAGGAGCCCCTTCTGCATCTGGTTTTGCAATAGGTTCAGTGGGTAAAGTTTGTGGATGTAGCAATAGGGAGGAAAGATATATGGTGAGAGAGAGCAGGTGAAAGCCTCCTGAGACCAGGTAAAACCCTGGAGAGCAGCTGAGTCCACTGAACAGCCCAAGATCCCATAAAGTCTGAACAGCAAGAGTCTGCCAGACCAGCCCAAGGCCTCCACCAGCACACACGAGCATCAACAGCAGAGTATGTAACCCAGCTGTATCTGAGAAAGCAGCAAATGTAGTCTACAGGGCTGTGTATGCATCTGGGGAAGCAAAGGGAAGGGACTTCAAGCGGGATGACACGAGGGGATGTGGGAGGGGGAGAACTGAATGCATTAGATGAATAGTCATTGGCTGTTAATAAAATCTTCTCAATTCTGTTAATAGCAGCTTAACTCAAAAGCATTTTGTAATAAACGTTAGTCTGTTTCCCCCAGTGTAATTTGACCATCAGGGAAATGGATAGTATAATATAGGGAACTTGCAGCTATGTGTACCTTTATGCATAGCTGCAAACATTTGCAAACTGCAAACCTTACACAAATGTTGAACAAAGCATAAGTTTCTGTCCTGAAAACAATGCATCTCTTTTTATCTGTTTTACTATGTAGGGTTTTCTGAATCTACTCTTTAAATTGTTTTTAATTTTTTTTTCTGTATTCTAAGGTCTTTTCCATTTTACCAGATCCTTTACATCTTTATCCTCGTTTTTACCCCTTTTCCCTATGTTTGGAAGAAGTAATTGCTTTAGGTGTTTCTGTAGGTGACTTTTTAGGAGATGGGAACCTGTTTGAAAATCAGTGCAGCCAATGTGTGTTGGGAAGTTTTGAGGAACTGAATTTTGCTTGTTGGCTTATGTAGAGCAGCGATATGATGCCAGTGTCTGAAGCTGAGAGCAGTGCATGGCCTGGCATGTAGGTGCATCCTTTTTTACTTGTCTTCATTGTCTTCATTGCATACCTTTATCCCCCCATCCTTTTGAAGAGGACTCCAGCTCTCCATCCTTACCTTCCTCACACCCACTAACACCCTTACTGCATTCCTTTGTCCACTTAAATTAAATTCCACCTTAATGATCCCATGTTTCCTACCACTCCCTTGCCTGGGTGCTGCCCTGGCATCTCAAGCCGGACGTACAGGTTGAGGTGTTGGCATGGCTTAGGGAGCAGGTGGAGACCTGGCAGTGCTGCTTCACACAGCAGCAAGTGCCAATTATCTCATCTGGCCACAGCAATCACACTGCTCCCTGCAGCTCAGGTAGGCAGGCAGAAAGGCAAGAGCTCTTGCTGAGATGTACCTCTTTGGTTTGACCTGTACAGTCATCATCATCATCAGTTTCCAAGCTTTAGGAACCTGTACTATGAGGGCTTCTTTTATTTTATTTAAGACTGTATTAATGAAGTTCAACGTGGTGATGTTACTCAAATCCCTTGCAAGGATTTGCAGACAATTAAGTAGTTATCTCTGTCTTCAATATGCCATGAATATCACACTCTTCAAAAAGTTTAGTGTGGAAAACATTCCATGAATAAATTGTCGTATTTCAAAGGGAATCACTGTGTCTCTCCAGTCTGGTTGCCTCTTAGAAATTCTGGTCAACACCTTCTGATGGGAGATGATGTCTTCTAACCATCGTCTTAGGAGTGTCCCATCCTTAGGAGTTACTGCAATAGTGTTGTTAGATCCCAGATTAAATTCAGAGGGGGTCTATTTGAGCAAAAGCCAACATACCATGATGGATTTGCTGTTCCTTTGCCAACAGGATGCCTGAGGTTTGTCAGCTGTGCTGGAATCACTTTCCACATTAAACAAATGGAGGAAAAAGAGTACATTGAAAAGCACAGCTTAAGAGGCTTGGAGAGATTCAAAGAAATGAAACAATAACATGTTTAATAGCTAATTCCCATTCTGGTTTGGCTTTAAGGTAGCTTCAGCCTTCCAGTCTGCTAGCAGCCATCCTAAGTTCTCTGCCAGGATGAGTCACAGCTTCTGGAGCTGGGATCCAGTCCTTTATACAAGCCATCTTTAAAGGTCTGTTTACCTTCTCCAGATGATAATTAATTATAGTGAGAATTACTTTATGTATTCCTCCTCCTAAAACAGTGGTTTTGATGAATATAAATTCACCTGCGGGAGCTTCTTACATCCCTTAGTCCTGATGCAGTCCGAATACCCGTGGGATCCAGATTGGTGTAGTTTTATGCTGTTATGGTAGAGATAGATGCCTTTGGAATACTCCTCCCTGCTGGGCTGTCTCAACTAGTTGACTAGGAATGCAAAACAAGCAATGACCAGAGCCTGGGTCTGACTGTAAACCATTACTTACCTGCTAGGAATGATATTTCCTGCTGACTGAGGAGTTGAATTGAGAAATTTAGCCACATAACCATAGTATGTAATTCAGGGCACAAACTGAAACCCATATGTGGTTGCTCCATCTTCTGTTTCTGCAGTCTGTTATGTAGCACTTGAGAGAATGGATGTGAGGACAAATTTAGCATTTGTAGACAATTCCATCTAGGAACACAGAAGGGAATGGGCCTTAACGTGGCTGCTACAAGTGGGCAGCACTATGATTTCATTGCTAAGTGAGACACTTCAAAGGATTGCCAGCTGCCTTGTGCTGTATTGGCAAAAACACAGGCTTTCCTGTAAATCAGTTATTGTGTCTTTCAATGGCAGATTTTTTTTCCTCGAAAAGCTGTTCCGGCAAGTGCAGCAAGGCTCCAGCTGCATGACACAACAGTCATAACTGATTGCCTGTGCTCGGGAGAAGCCTGGTTGGATGAAGAAAGAGCAATGTGCCCGGCAATTATGAATAAACTCTGAATGTAGCACTGCATAAGGGAGCTCATAGATCTGCTACTATATCGGGGGAGCGTCTGATTGTTGTGCAGATGTTAGACACTGAGCCATTGTGAACGCAGCTGAATTACGGCATTGTAATGAGGGATTTCTCCTCTTGTTTCATTTTTAGCATACGACTATTGCATCACTGCTCAATCAATACAGACAAAGACCATCCAGTGAGTCTTCTTTTTTCTTTTTTTTTTTTTCTATTCGGTTGTTGAACTAAAGGTTTTCATGTTTTCTTTCCAGTATCAAATTGCTGCAAGGAATAATTCAAGCCGGCAACCAGGGAAAGTGTTTGGATGCTCAAAGTAAGTACGTTTGTATGTCTTTTTTACAGTGCTAACAACTGAGAATGTACCCAAAAACTTGTGTTTGATGTCTGTAAGGCAGTAGCTAAATAAGTTTGGTATCAATAACAAATTATATTCCTTTGCATCGTCTTTTGACTGTGTAATTGATAGATTCAAGTCACCAAAAATTCTCATTCATGAAACAGAACTGATGAAAGATAAACTAGATGCCACAGACTTCTTGGAAATAATTGGCAAATTCTTTTAATTGGATAAGAAGGAAATGGTGGCAAAAAGGAATAATAATAAAAAAACCCTTAAAGGTGGACAATGAATTTAACTTCTCTCTCCCCCTCTCTTTGGGAGCTTTGAGAAATCGTGTCCTTCTGTTAAATGTTAGCTCTTCTGCGCATTATTAGTGCTGCCTTCATAACGTTATGTGGAAAAAGAGCAAATTACACAGAGTGTCACATACAGGGTCAGTAATTAATGTTAGAATTTTTAAGATTCTGTTCCTTTTTTAATCCCCAACTATGGGAGTTTAAATAGCATTCCACCCAAGCTGGATGTTAACAGTCTAGCCTCCAGCTTGGCATCTGTGAAATCTGCTCAGGGAGTCACCTGGGGAAGAGTGGAAGGACCAGTGATATCAGGAGACAGGAGGCCCACAAGGTGGCAATGTTTAGAAAGCCTTCAGAAAGGATGCGCCTCGAACAGATCTGTGCTTCCTGCCGTTCCCATCACTTGCTTCCCTTGTATCGTTGCTGCTGCATCTGAGCTGTTAAACAAGAAACCTTCACCGCTGCCAAAATGGAGCGTAGGATACCCGGTGCTGAACCTCCTGTTTGAACAGATTCACCGTGTACAGTACCCGCCACACTGTGCTGGATACCATACCTGCCTTTTCCCTTGGCAGGAATGTGCTGCACGATCAGTGGTTTGTAATACAGCGTGGGGTTTCTTTATTCATAGCTGGTGATAAACACATCCACTGCTCTGAAACGATGCTAGGGCTGTGTAATGAAGAACTTTTGTTTTTAAAACATACCACTGCATTTGTGCTAACGCTTGAAAAGCTGTTCCAGTGTATAAATAAATGCTGACTTCGGATGTAGGAGACGTGTCAGTTTGCATTCTTTGCACTTTACAGTTAAAAGTAAAAAGGTTTGTCTGAGCTATTTTAAAGACTTGCTTCACTGTGAAACTAGGAATTTGCTCCAAGTTATTTAATGCCCTGAAAAAACCCAACCCTTAAATATGTTTGCAGAATGATTTCTCTAGACATGTGACAGACATGAGAAATAATTCAGGGTAAGTTCTATTAGAAATACAAGAATTGCCTGTGTTCACTGGCACAGATGGAAATAAGTAGAAGAGAGGCAGAGTTAAATGAGGAGCCAAACAGTCCAGGTCCATCAGGTTGCAAGAGAAGAGTGACTTTGACAGCAGGGCTCAAGTGTACTTGGAGATTCTCAGGAGAAGAACAGCCTATAATTTAGTTGAAACAGGCTTGTATGCCTCAAGGGTGAAGCAGTAGATTTAGACTACAGGAGGCATCTGAGAGCAAGATCTAGGGAAATGTAATATTCTCCCCCATGGATGCAACCCTTCCCAGGAAGGTGTTGCAGATGGAAATGAAGTGGGGCAATGCCTTGTGCTGAGCCATGGAGGCTTTCATCTGTCTTCTTCCGCTCTGGCACGGAGCAGATGCTGCTGCTTAAAGTCAAGCTTCGTCACTGTGGTTATAATGGCATTGTCACAAGCACTTGGAAACAACAGGAAATCTAAAGAAAACTGTGTGCATGGAGATAGTGCACAGCCACCAAGTGGACATTTATAAAAACAGACTACATCCTACCTGTCTAATAGAAACTTATCTGACATGTGCAGATTTCCTGCAATGTGTAACCCTCTCTGTGAAGCGACAGTTTTCCAGTGTATTCCCCATGGATTGCTGCTCACTGTGTAGCCTTTCTTTTCCAAATCCCTTAGTCCTTATGGCCTGTTATATGTCAAAATTAAGATCTAGCTATCAGCCTTCTAATACCAGAGATTCATTATATTACTAGAGAATTAGCTGAGCTGTTACAATTGCAAAAGCCAAATCCATGTAACATGCTACTGTATGCTAGCCTTCACTCAGGAAACCCTCTGGTTAGGTTTCAGTGCCTTTGAGCCTGACAAATGGGTGTATTTTTTCATGGAGTTAAGTTATAAGGACAAAAACATGAGGGATGGATGTTGGAACATCCAAGGAATTTTACAGTTCTTGTGTTAGGCGCTCTTGTGTGCAACACACAGATAAGGGGACTTGGCACTTGCAATTCCTTGCGTGATGTATTATCACCAAAACAATTACAATATACCCTAACATTAGAAAGCAAGTCTGGTTTCTGCTAGAACATTAACTCAGGAATTAGCTGTTATATTTCAGTAATTTTGAGATAGGGGAAGAGGAAGAAAATACATTAAAAGTATGTGTATAACTTTATATACACGTATATACGCATGCTTGTATGATGAACTACTGAGTCATGAAGTGTTCAGGGGAGGTCTGAACAAAAAAGGCCTGTACAAGCTTTTTTCTTCCCTGCAGACAACAATATTCTCTGGTCATTCGTGATAAAGGTGCATGTAGTTACCTAAACCAGGCAGGCTCAAGAAGCACTTCCTCTGACTTCATTATCCCTACCTCCCAGCACTGGTGCAGAATGAAACACTATTTCTAGATAAGGGCAGTTTGTTTGCTGCTCAGTTCCCCATTGCTTGTTTCCCCAAACTGGTCCCCACAATGTCTGCCAAAGAAGACCTGACTTTCCTGAGGGATGCCTTGTAACTTCGGCCAGAGGGCTGAAGAAGTACGAAATAGGTGAACTTCTGGGCTGAGCAGAGTGTTTCTAAAGCATGTTCATTCTGTGTAAACACCACAAGGTCTCCAAAAATGCGGTGGAGGACATCTGTTTAGGAGTCAGTCCTGCACAGAACACAGATGCTTTATAGCTGGTTTTGATCCAACATGAGAACTGGAGACCTAAGGCCTGAACCTGAGACAGCAAAGTTAACCAAATGGAATGTTTGTTTCTGGCTGTGTACTCACCAGCCCCATTCCCTTCTTAACTTAGGAATTGGGTAGCTTGAATAGCCTTTTATGGTGCTGTCTGAAAATACTCTGAACTTTGGGGTGATATTTATTTTTCCAGTGCCCAATACCAAAAATTATCCCACAGGAGCTCAGCGAAGCAGCTGATGATTCATCAGGAACATAACTTTGCTTTTCAGAAAGATAACGTGTGGTTTTGTTCAGAGTTAATAATGAGATCCTTTCCAACGCAGAAGCTGTCAACAGCACTGACATACATTTACAGTAACAAAAATGCATAGCCTTGTGGTTGGGGTTTTTATTAAATAGAAACCTCATTTTCTACTGTAATGAGGAAAAGGCACTGTTTTCTTGCCACTAGTACCTTTTGTGCTCAATGTTAGAAGCCTTATTTTATTTTATTCACAATGGGACTGTTCAGAGGTTACAAAATGGTGCTACTTTATGCCATCACTGTTGAGGACATAATATACAATAATATAAAAAAAGATACCTTTGTTCCTAGTTATCTTTTTTGCTTTCTGCATCTTGCCTATTAATAGTGCTTCATTAAAAAGTTGGAGAATGTTTATTAAAGAATGATTCCAGTAATGATTTGAGTTTTGCTCAAGCAGCAAAATAAAAAATAAAAATAAAATTAAGGATCTTGAAGAATATTAATCCTTGTCAGATATATCAAGTATTTATAGTGCATCCAGATGCTGTAAAAATAACTGTCATTTTTCAAAGCAGTTTCTAGATTTTATAAATTTGTTTGTAGGACCTATCCTGATTCTGTCCAGTCATCCCAAGTCTGCCATCAGGCTGAATCTGTTAGGAAAACAGAGGACCTTTTTCTGGTAGTGTGTGTCTTGCTAGGCTGTTTGCAATGCTGTCTGCAAGTCTCATTGCTTGGTTATCAGGTTATCACTTTAAAGTCCAGAAGGTGCCAACAGTAAAGTGGTAAGTATCCCTGTATTTCATCTAGGCAAGGAGAGATGGAGAAAGAAATGTAAAGAGGAGATGGAAAGGGAAAGCTGGCCTGGCACAGTGGTGACACTCAAGTGCTACCGAGTAATACAACGAAAAACTGAGCTGAAACCAAAATGCTATTGCAAGATGAGCTGGGAGGTGTGTGGAGCTTGGAGTGCCATGGCTGTATTCCCAACTGTACCTTCTTTTCTATGAAGTGCATACATCCCTGTCCTGTGGGATGGTAGGCACTGTGTAGCTTGCCTGGCCTCTTTTCCCATGCTGCTGCTAAAGCCTGTACCTGCACATCAGGCACTGGGATGCTGAGCTGTGGTTCTCAGGGCCTCCAGCAGTAGAGTAAAATCCATGGGTGGATAGGCTCCAAGTATCAGCATTTTCCAATATTTCTCTGCAGTCTCTGAGGCTGGAAACTTTGGTTTTCATTGGCTGACTGCTGGGATTCTTATATTGCTAAGTTGCTCCGTGATCTGCAGCTTGCAGAAAATCACCCTATTTACTGAGTCACTGTAAAGTGGGAGTCAGTGGCAACACACAGCACGCTAATGAGGTCAGGTGGTAGCAACATGTAAGTTGTCCTTACAGTAGAAATGTTCCTTATAATAATGGCCTTCTCGACCTTCTTAGAGACTTGTTTAGCTTTAGGTCAAGTGCGGGAAGGCCACTGTTGTGGACAGTGCTGTTGCATTACAATACAAGGTGGCAAAATTAGAGGTTTTCAGGTCTTGAGACCTAGTAATTTGTTGTCCTTGATACATCTGCACTGTTGTTAATTCAAGGTTTGCATTCAAACCCAAATGTTGTAATCATCTGTAGCATCTTGCATGTTTATTCCTACCTGAGCCTGGAGCAGGCACAGAAGCAGGCATGTGGTGGGAGGTGCTTACGTGTGGGCAAAGTTGACAGCAGCTGTCTTGGGCCTTAAAAGCTTCAGCTGGAGATCTACCATCAAAGTGTGCACAGCTGCCACCCCTGTTAAAATTCCTCTCTGAGTGATTAGACAGGCCAGGTACATGTCATGGTTACCATTTACTGTGGGAGAATGGTTTTAAGCATCAGTTTTCAGTCTCTATCACTACCTGTTCCTCACAGAAGGAAGTTGGCCATGCCCCCATATTCAGACTTACGCAATGGCTTCCATTAGAGCTTCATCCTCTTACAAAAGGCCTGGATTTGGCACACCGCTAATGACCTGAGCGGGATGCATGGGATAAACGCCTTCTGAACAGCACTACAGGAAACACCATTACATCATGCTGTAGGTTTTTAAACAAATAACTAATTCTCATCCTGTGTCTGTATAAAAGAACAATATTGACTGCGCTCAAGTATTTTCATACTTGATCTGATTTCATAGCCAGGATCTTTTTTTGTGTAATGTAAGAGGCTTCACGTAATCACTCTTTTAAATCTACAGCTTATGTTTGACAAGTGGGTCATTGGTTAATGGAAGCAAGTAAATCCAGCTGTTTATCTTTTCAGTAAGATCATGCACTTTTTGTACTCTCTTGTCTGCTCAGAATGGAGATGTGTACATTTTTAATGGCCCTTCCTCTATTTTAGAGGAGAGGCGTGAGCTTTATATTATATTTCATCTGTTCCCTACATTTAAAAAAAAATAAAGTCACAGTATTAATTCAGCTGGTATTCCACCTGATCCACACACTTGTGGCAGCAATTTTGTTACCATTAATTTAGTTACTAGGTGTGAATTTAAAAAAAAAAAAAAAAAGTTGTTAATTTGACTTCCTAAGGAAAATTTACAGTTGTACACTGCTTGAAAGTTTTCTTGCTTCTTTATATTTCCTAGCCAAGCCCCCAGTATTTCTATGTGTTGCTCTTAACAGATGCACTTTCCACTAAAGCAGACCAGCAGTAACTTTCACCCAGCTACCTTTAACTCTTAACAATGAGGCAAGGACGTTTTTTGGCTAATTTGAAATTTCAGGCTTTCAGAAAGGGCTATGTAAGCCTTCTGTAGGGTCTTAGTATCTAAATAAAGCACTCCAGCACTGGGTTAATAAAGTGCTCAAAGTATTAATGGAAACTTGGTCTAATAGGTCAAGCTCCAAAAGTCCTCTTGGGGAATGCCTGTCAGCGAGATAAGTTTCTTGGCACAGTTTGCAAGTATTCTTTTTTTTTTATTCAGACTACTAATATAAGTGTAACATGGTTAAAGCTGTCTGTGAAAATTATTTTTCCTCTTCTTAAAGCTTAGGATAAACACTACGATGATAACGAACATTGATGTGCCAGTGGAAAAAAATCTGTTTTCCAAGCGAAGAACCCAAAACTTTCAGAATAGTAAGAGTACTGTGTTAAGTAGCAATTAAATTATACTCGCTGAACAGTTTCTTGCTCCCAAATGCTCTACTATTTACGAATAGAAAGTATTACTTATAAGTGTGTTACAGGTCTAAATCCTTAACAGCAAGTGAAAAAGCACGTGCTTCAGAAATTCTCAGAAAGTAAAAAGCAGACTGCCTCAGATGCTTGCATTTGGCCTGGAAGGAGCCTGAAGTATCTAAAAGCAAGACTATTTGAATGGTAAGACAAATTTCTGTGTAAAAATCTTGTGCGTAATATGTACATTTGCTCTAGCCCAAAGAGGAAGCACTTCCTGATTTCTCTGTGAGCTAGAGATCGATCACAAGCAAATCCTCACAGCCTAGTTTTTCAGAGGTGCTGAGGTGCCTCAGGGATTTCAGCTCTTTAGTGTGTTAATGGCAGCAATGTGTCACACGAGGTGTGTGAATTCTGGCTGCTATGCAGCCCTTAAATACAGGTGTCGCTTCTTGGGATGGCTGCGTGTAAATGTGCATGCACCTTAGCAGGCAAGTACTGCAGCCCATTCCTCTCAGCCAGGATGAAATGAGGCGTAATTAGCTAATGACAGTATGTTAGCTGGACAGTAAATGTGCCAGGGACTTGGCTGAGGAAAGGAAACCAATTTGACCCAAGTTCTCTGCAGGTGGCTGAGGAAGGAAGGTGGAAGTTGCCCAAGCCCACAAAGGGTTATGCCTGACAAAGGAAGAGTGGGAAAGAATAGGAGAAAGAACAATGGGAAAACCTCAGCTGTGGAAGAAATCCATGAGATAAAAAGGAGTAGGTATTCATTTAGTTGTAGCAATGGTGAAAAGGAATTGGATTTCCTTAGCTGCAGTGCTGGAAGTACTGCAAGAATCAGAAAGCACCCCATGGAAAAAAGGGTGGGAACTCACCATAGTGGTGCTGAGAATGAAGCTTGCACAGACTTGTGACAGTAAGTGTTTTGAGGAGGCTGGTCATAACAGCAGGGCCTGTTTCTGTGCCTGTAAAATGAGGAAAGCTGACAGAAATTAGTTTCTGTAAAATGCTATGAATGTCCCAGAAAAATGCAGTTATCAAGAGAGGGGAAGATGGCATACAAACAAAAAGGCACACCACTTTCTGTGTGACTTCTTGGCATTCACTAATTTGATGGGCACACGAGACACATTGGCTCTGAAAGAAGATGATTTGTAGCACCCTGTAAGGTCCTGAGGAAAATGTGTGGAGTATTTTGCAGCAAGGCAGGGTTTTTGGGCTGGGGTTTGCAATCACAGAAATACTCACACTACTGAATGACTTGGCAGTGTGATTTTGATCCCAGTCAGGCATGAATGCACTCTGTATTTCTTTCACATTAGCTAGAGCATGTAATACTGTTTATGTTGGCTTTTTTTGCTGCATGTGGGAGGACAGACAGCTAATTAACAGTTTCCTGGGACTAAGTAACCCCTTCAAATCCTGGTTTGTGATGATCCAGTCCTTTCTGTCAGCTGGTTGAAACATTCTTGATCCAGTAATAGGTATCCAAAAATTTAATTGACCATCTGCTGGAATCATAACTTTCTTGTGCCAGCCTTCTTCTCCCTTCCTCTTTAGCAGTGATGAGCATCTTGGACAGATCAGACAGGTTGGTAAGTGTTAGTAAGTGTAACGTTCCTTGTTATGGGTTATAAACCCTGTGCAAGCTTCATGTGTTTGGTATCTGTAATGCTGACATTAGACAAGGTGTGACACTATGTTGGATGGATCTTAGCCAGTAATCGTTCCAAAGCATTTTTTTCCCCAAACATTTAAACTCCTCCTTGTGTTATATGCAGGTATCAGATACTCATGTAGAACATTAACTTACTTGGATAATGTGCAAATAAAATGGCTATCAGCTTCACAACACCTGTTGTATAATAGGAACAGAGAATCATTGATCCCAAGAGCCATTATTAACAATTCTTGAGTTCTCAGTGTGTAATAACAATGCCAAGCTTCAGCAGAGTAATGTAACATCTTGAAAGTCATTGTCTACCAATAAAGGTATCACTTTAGTATGGAATATGGCCATACCAGTTTTTCATGTTAGAAACTTCTGCCCTTTACAAAGTATGGCAAAGCTGCTCCTTTGTCCTCCTCCATGCCCCAGTGTTGCTTTTATGAAATATATCAATAGACTGAAAAGCTTTCAAAGTGTATTTCTGATATTTTCCACGTAGAACAGAGAGAAGGAACATCAGAAAGGGTAGACTGTCCACTCTCACCTGATTTTGTCACCTTTCTGCCTTTTTAGTCACCCTCTTTAGTCCCAGGAAAGCCAAAGATTCCTCAACAGCTGAAAATAAAGAAAGAAATGCTAGACTTACTCTCTCACATTTCCAAATCCTCCCAAGCTTTGACGTTTATAATTTGTTTTGTTGAAGATATGAATATCTGAAGCTCTGGCTTTACCCAATGGTAACAGTCAAAAACTTTACTGTATGAAAGCATGAAAATCCTAAATTTCTCTTTTCTAGAACACTAATCTCACTTTCATTTAATTAAGATTTTGTCATTCTCTGAAAAAGTCCAGGAATCTAGATTACCTGAACATCTTCAGTGTTTTTATTTTGGCTTTCCGTAGTCTTTACACCTGAACTCTGACAAAACAAGCCTAGAAAACCAGTTAACTCCTCAGTGCAAATGGAAGCAGCGATGGTACATCTAGAACAGCTCCTGCCAACGAATTCCATGTAAATGCACATGAATGAGCAATGAGTCAGTCTCCTGTCTTAATTACTTTCAATCAGTATTAAAGGCAGAGTGAGACATAGGAGTCCTTATTCCAAGCATTTATTGATCACAACCTCAATTTTTAGATGAGAGGCGCTCCCTGAGGTGTGTCTGAAACTCTGCTATAGCCCAGTGGGTTTCACTGAACACAAATATAAGGGACACTAAAGAATTCCAAATTTTGGGTTGGTCTGGAGTTAATGGAACAAAAAAACTTCTTCACTTTGGAACCATCCCTCACTGAAGTATTTCCTGCTCTCACTGGAGCTTTTTGTTATGTAGAAAATGCTGGATAAAAGTATTTCGGCTATTCGGTGTGAACTTCTGATATTCTAAATAAGGAACCCTTTGATGTGTATGAAGAGTGCTTCTTTCTAAATAGGAGTTTGGAGAGTTTATTCTTTGAAGCAGCTGGATTTAGCTAATTGGATTTAAGAAGTGTCCACTAAACCTATTTATTACCCTTATTATAAGAATTAATATTAAAAGCATATAACTAGTCTTAAAATACCTGTTATTCAAGGGTTTCTGAAATCCTGTTCCTGTGAACATAAAAATCCTTGTTTTGTAGACAGCGACTCTTGAATTAATCCTCTGATTTCTGTTTAATTTCTACAGTAACTATTAAAGGTAACTATGGGCTTTTTAAAGGAAAATACCCAGTCTGACTTTTCAAGATATCTCTCTTTAGTGATCAGTTCATACACTAATGGTCAGATTGGATTTGCAGCTTATAAGACTAAATTTTCAAGAATACTTAGCTGACAAAGACTCTAAGATTTGTTTTACTCTTCCTCACAAGCACAGAACACTTCTTAAAATGTTAAATGTGACCTCTGAAATATAAATATGTCTGTATATTTAAAAATAGACTTGAATTACCTCATAGGGATATGGTCCATGCACATTGTGTAATTGGGACAGCCCTCTCTTTTTTTTCTTTCTTCTCTTTATCTGTCTCTCTCCAGGGAAGGCAAATAATCAAGACTTTGCTTAAAGTGGCAACACTAGAATCCCCAAGGGTGGGAAGCTCATTCTTTGTCTACAGGATGTCTGGAGTGATAAGTAGCTGTTTTAATACAACTCATGCAGTGTTTCTTTGTCCTGACAAAATTATCATTTGCTGTTTGGTATGGAGAGTTTAAATGCAACTCACCCTGAAATTTAAGGCAAAGAAGGAGGTAACGGGATGAAGGTGGGAGAACTCCTTCAGTGCTGTGTAAACAAAGAAAATCTCTAAACTTACAGTTTCGAATTTTCACTTGCAGTGATTTTACACCACAGTAGGAGTTTTCCTTTGGGCTGATCAGTGCTGTTGACAGTGTGTCAGTGAGTTCTGTGTAACCCAGCTCAGCTTGAAATTTATCATGCACCATATCATGTTGGATACATGTTCACTGTGTTAGTAACACTGCTGTTGCTGATTCCTTTTTAGATGTTTCTGTGCAATATGTTACCACTAATTTAGGCTGGTGCAAGCCAGTGCTCTGTATTAGACATTCAGTTGCAGATACCTCATTTGTACTTCCCACAGATAACATGCAAATCTGGATCTCCTTAGTCTTCTGTTCTTAATCTACTAGATGCAACTTAAGAAATTAGGCTGATTCTGATGCAACCTAACTAAGTATACTCATGGTTATACACATCTTACTGAAATCTTCTCATGCTGCCAATAAATTATGTCTATGTACCTTAATTATTTGGGACTTCCTTGAACAACCAAGATGTGCCCAACACTTAACAGAGTAACTTCTTTTAGCTCTTCCAAAACTTTCTTCCTGATTTGCCTTATTCAGTTATTTTCAAATCTAAACACTGCTGGCCAACCCCTTCAGGAGGGAGAGGCTGTTTCTGCATGGGTTTCTGATAAACACACACACCTGAGTGCTAGAAATAACTGATTTTACTCTACGGTGTGTAAATCTGTGGCTTTGCAGAATTCTGTTAATCTTAGTCCTGATAAAGGAAGACTATGAGAATAATTAAATTAGAAAAGCATACTACATTGCTTAGGACTACTGCTTTCCAAAAGCTGTTGTTATCTTCTGTTTTCTGAAATGTGGTTTTCTTATTTTTTTCCTAGTGGAAAAACTGTGCTTGTGACAGGAGTGTTCATAAAACTCTTCAGAGAAGTGATGTATATGGCCAAAAGTAATTATATTTATGTGGTGTTTGCTAAAGTTTAACACTGTAGCTGGGCTGTAATCTGAGAACAGTGTAAAGAATATCACGAGCTTTAACATGAACTGAGATGTCAGAGATGAGAGATGCTCCTTGCCACTCTAGGGTTAGATGTGTTTTTTCCTTAATCTATTTCCCTGTTGCTACCACCACACCACAGTTATCCAAGCAGTGGGGAATTTATGCAATCATAAATCAGTTGCATTTATAGTTTGGCTATGTAACACACAATACTCCCTAAAACTGTGGGTTTTTTAATCTTCTCACAAATATACCAGCAGAAGTCTCTAGCATGGCCATCACCTCTGTTTTCGAGGCTGTACATTAATTGTTTCTTATCAGCTTAATATAAAATTCTGGCTTGAGCATGTCTGAGGTCTTTCTAATGCTGTATTTTAGGCTTTTAAAGGATTTCACTCTTGGGCATTCTAAATTACACTGCATGGCCTTTCTACTGCAGTAAGTGGAGTTTAGAGCAAATAAGGAGAGAACTGAAAATGAAAGCTCTGAGGAGTAAGGAGCAACCAGATTTTGGAGAATGATGACTAGGCCTGCTTTAGTACTTGCTAGTGTTTGCTCTACATTGTTCATCCCAGCAAAAATTGGAGAACTGGAATGCAAGTGCTGAGGTAGAGTGGTGCTTTTTGCATCAGCACCACACCTGGGACTTGCTGTGTGGCTAATGTGGCATGGGAGCGGGTGGCCCTGAGAGGATGCAATATCTCCATCCTTGGAGATTTTTGAGGTTTTGATAGATTGATCATGTCACAAAACGTCACCTGATCTTGTGTTGATGATGATCCTGCTCTGAGTGGGAGATTGGAATGGATGACCTCCATAGGTCCCTTCCAGGCATTGCTCTGTGGTTCTCAGTGCTGAAGATCTATTACATGAGGCTGTGTAATTCCACCTTTTGGCATTAATTGCTTTCCTGGCTCTTTGCTTAGTGTGCATATCACTTGTGAGTACTAGATTTTGATACTTTCAACATACCATAGGTGGGGCTTTTTTATCAACATCATGCTGACCTTTTATTCTTCAGATTGCTTCTCTGTTTGTATGCCTACTACATGTAAAAATCTATGAAGGCAGCACAGATGCACAGACACCTAATTACAGCAACAGATTTCCTATTTCTTGCAGGACCTCTTAGCTCAGAATAACAAAAGTGGAAAGAAAATGCTGGTGGCTTCCAGCACGAAAAGATAAGAGTGGTACTTGTGGGCCACAGAGTGCCCAGAAACAGATATGTAAGTAGAGGGAGTGCCATGCATATGGAATCCATATTGCGCCTTCTGCCCCTGAGGCTGTGCTAGATCAACCAAAGCAGCATGTGCTTTCTGAAAACCAGCACCAAACTGCTTTGGTTGAGGCCTGGTTCAACCTCTACAAAGATGTTTAGGCAGTGTGTGTTTTCCAACCTTGAATCCTAATGCAGAGGCAAGAAGGAGTCTGAAGTGAGGTTGCCATGCTCTCCTCACCTGCACTTCTCTTCTATAGCTTTGTCCGTACATGTTTTAAACATGTTTTGGAGACTTCCATGAAGAAGCTTCTGTTCTTTGCCACTGATGAAGAAGTAAAAATATTTTCACAAGTTAGGGTTGCATAGTGTTTTACTCCTTGCTGCCTAGCAGTGCAGGTAGGGTTATGTCTGGTAGATAAAGACCTGCCATAGATTATTTTTATATTCCGTCACCATGTAGCATTTCTGGCTTCTCCATGTTCTTGGTTGTTACTAAGACACTGGCCTTTTTAGCAGAATGTATTTTGTTGCTTCTTTAGAAAAAGACTCAAAGGTAGCTTCCTCCATTTGCCAGATGAATGGAACGCTTTTCAATAAAGTGTGCCAACTGCCAATGTCCATAGATTGCTTACTGAAAGAGAAATCTGAATATATTTGAAAACCTGGCAGAAAGAATAAATAAGACCTCCTGTCTTGGTGTTCAGAGGACAAGTGACAAATTGGCAGGCTAACTTCAGTTTTGTTAGAGATTGCTCTGTGTGTTCGCTAATGTATACACCTGATTTAAATCTAACTAGTTTTCTCAACAGTCCAAGTACTGTGCAGTTGGTGTTCAGTTATTGATTGTATTTACCTTACAAGCTCTCTTGTGAATGCAGAGTCTATATCATGAACACTAGCATGTAAACTAAGTTTTCTGTGAAGTGTCATATCAGTCTGAAAGGTTAAAGGTTAGTTAAAATGTCATTAAATCCTCTTCTTTTTGCAGGAAAAAAATCTGAAGTAAAAGCATAATCAAACTCGTACTTCAGAACTTAATAATGAGTTAAAATATCATCAAGTGTCTCTGAGAACATATTAAAAATACTCACATTGCCCTTTTTGATTGACCTGCCACCTTAAAACTAATTTTAAAAAAAGAGTTGGATTTGGGACCATGTATTTTTTAAGATGTTGATAGATTGGCGCAAATATTTTGTCTCTAACAGCCTTGAGGTCATACAAAGCTGTTAAGAGACTGCCCATAGTGACTCTTGTTGGGTTTTGTTTAGAGGAAACAATTAGTAAACAGTTGGATAATTTTTCTCATGTGGTAAATGTGTGAGTTTTGATCCACTATAGGGATGTGAGGGTAGGTTTGGTCACAGTGAAGTTCAGATCTGTTCCTGAGGATGACCAGCACTGCTCTGTAGTTAATGTCAAACTTTGAAGGGCATTGCTATTTAGGCAAAGACAGATACGCAGAAATCATAGCGCAATGCAGAGGGAAATGGAGCGAGGTAGATAAAAAACTGTTTTAGATGAAGGGGAGGAAGAGATGAGGGTTGTGTGAATGGTGGTGCTAGCAGTGCCAGAAGTTCAGTGCTACTGCCTTGGCATCTTTTTTCCCTTCTTGTTTCTGATCCAAGCAAGATTTAGAAGGATGTGCCATGAAATGTTTTTTCTGTATAAACCAGAGAGCAGGAGAATGCTGGAAATGTGCAGTGTAGCTTGACAGGTGGTAGTGTACTGTGCTCTCCAGTGAAGTTGGAAGCAGGGATACAGAGCTTGGTAACTCGGACATCCTGGTGCTTGGGGTGGAAATCCAGGCACAGTAGCAGACACAGGAACTAGGCAGAAAATAGCATAGATTAACTTAGAACCTACTTAGGCTTTTTTATTATTAGGAGTCCATGACTTTTGACATCCTTGTATTCTCGTGTCACTTAGTATTTATGTACTCTTTCGTTAATAAAGCGTTTACCATGTGAAACAGAAACCCCACTGTATGATTCTTTAAGCCGCGGCCAGGGTCGGCGAGCTTTGCGCAGCGGGGATGTCCGTAACCCCGGGCACACCAGCACCGAGGGAAGATGCTAGGGAAAGCTGGGCGGTGTTCCCTGCTGCGGCTGGGCGGCGTGTAACCGAGCAGCCCGGTGTGGGGGCTCCTTCAAAAGGAGGAGCTTGAGCCCCAAATAGCTCCTTGGTGAGGCGAAAAAGACGGATGATGCGGAGGTACCGGGGGAAGGAGGGTGATGAAGAGGCATCGGGCTTTGAGGTCTCGGCTGGTCTCCTAGAACCAGGGCGAAACCGCGGCTGCGGGTGGCACTGGGCAGGGGGACGGCGCGGTCCCCGCAGGGGAGAGGCCGTGTTTCCGTGTCGCCCACGGGCGCGGGGACACGTGCGGAGGCGGCGGGATCGCCGTGCGGGCACGGAGAATGCGGGGTGGGGGGAGGTAACCCCGGGCGCTTTGTCTGTGCCTGCCCCGAGGAGGGGCCGCCGAACAGCTCGGGCTGCTTCCCCGGCGGGGGACGGCGGAGCCCCCCACACGCCCGGGGCGAGCGGCTCTTTGTGTGGGGGCGCGGGGCGGGGCGGGCGCCCCTTCCCTCCCTTCGCCGCCCGCCGCCGTCCCCGGGCGCAGCGCGGCGCCGGCCGGTTGCCATGGCGAGGGGCGGTCACGTGTGGCGGCGGCGGCGAGCCTGACGCGGGCGGGGCGGGGCTGAGGCGGGCGGAGCGGGCCGGGCGGGCGGCGGGCGAGTCGCGGCTGCCGCCACCTTCCGCACACCAGCAGCAGCAGCAGCGGCAGCAGCGCGGGGCTCTGCGGAGCGGCGGGAGCGCCAATGCCCGGACCGACCCAAGCCCTGTCCCCAAATGGCGAGAACAACAACGACATCATTCAGGATAACGGGACCATCATCCCCTTCAGGAAGCACACGGTGCGGGGGGAGCGCTCCTACAGGTACGGCGGAGGGGCTGCGGCGGCGCGGGGGGGCGGTTGCATAAGGAGGGCGGGCTGCAGCCCCCTCCTCTCGCCCCGGCCCCGCATTGTCCGGCTGGAGAGCGTTCGGTGCATAGGCGGGATGTCTGCGGGGGCTCGCCGCGCCCGGGCGGAAGAAAGGCGGTTAAAAATGATAATGAAGGAAAAAAAAAAAAAAAAAACAGGAGAGATAAGGAGGGGTAAAATAAAAAGGAAGGAAAGAACGCACTCCGCGCAGGCAGCCAGCTCCCCCTGGAAAAGAGCCGCAGCACCTCGCTGCGGATCTCGGAGGGAGGCGGCGCCGTGCGGGAGGCGGCGGCCGCGGATGGCGGGGCGCGGGCAGCCCCTGCCCGGCCCGGGGACCCGCACCGGCACCGGGCTCTGCCCCCCGCTCGCCGCTGTGGGGCTGACAGCCTTCCCCCGCTCACCGGGGCGGCGGTGACAGCCCTCCCGGTGCCCGCGCGGGGGAGGGCGGCTCCATCCCCGCCCCCCCGCTCCCCGCCAGCCCCCATTTTGTGTTTATTTATCGTTCCTCGTTTTGGGGGGACACACGTCTTTTGTCGCGGTTGTAGGCATTTTTTTGATGAATCGTTTGGCATGCGTTGCTGGCAGCGCTTTTGCATTGACATCTCTGACAATATGTTCCGGCAGATAAGCTCATTAAAATTGTTTGCATTGTTTGATAAGGGGTCGTGGCGCAGCCCGGAACGCAACCGGTTTGATGTGCTCCTTGTTGCCGACTCAAGGGGTGATAGTACAGCCGGTAGCTCCCCTTATGTCAATATACAGTTATTTTAAATGCTGCCTGGGTGACAGCAAGCAGTGCCTCTGCAGAGAACACGCCCCTTAAAGCTGATTTTCGAGCAGCAGGAAATGATGCTGCTCTCAAATATCTGACTAAAGTGGCGAGTCGTGTGCTCGATTAGATGAAAACAAACGTGGATGACATGGCTTGTTTGTCTGAAGAAAATCACAGTATTTTTCTTATGCTGAGGAGTAACAGAGCCGCTACTGGTATAGCTGACCATTAATAACCTTAATAATGAATCTCAATGTTGATCACAACGCTGATGGGTGATCTCGAAGTGTGTCGGAGATCCCAGTGTGTGGTTTGTTTGAACTGCCCAAAATTTAGTCCGTCTTACTCTGAATCTGCTGATGCTTTGTGCTGTGGAGCCCCAATGCACACATTTGGCACGAAGTAGCAAATTTGCTTTTGTATGGACCTATTTCTACTTTGTAGCAAGCGTGGGTAGAGCCCTTCTCAAATCTTCGCTCGCGAAGCCTAGCCATGATTTCTACTTGCAGAAAGCCTGGAGCTCTCACTTTCTATATGTAAATTTCAGCTGAGTAGTACAAGATTCCTTTCTAGAAGAAAGCTGTATTTCCATCGTGCACCTAAGCAGAAATATGAAATAGATTTGAAATACCATGCGTCTGTGTTTTGTTATTCTGACATGTCATAGGTGCTACTGATTGCTGTCTCGCTTCTTCAGAAGGGTTCTTTGGAAAACCTCTGTTAAGTGGGGGTCTCCATTTTTCTTTTGCAGTAGGTTTGTATATGTTTTTCTGCAGCCATCAACAAGTCAGTTTTCTTGTTCTTCTGCCTATCATATCAGACATTGAACTATGTGTAGAAAAAACATTTTGTAAGGCTGCTGTGTTAAGCACCTGATGACAGAAATAACTGTATCAGTTGCCCAGTTTTCCAGAAATTGTGAAGTTACTCTGCATCTGAATAGCCTTTAATCTAGAGTAGTACTCCTTAGTCTTCTAGGGATTTGGATCCATTTTTATTCCTCTCTAGTGCAATATAAAGGAATACAGAACTATTAATGCTAATGTTGCGTGTTATTTTTGGGCAGTAAGTAAGCAATCCAGTATATTTCAGAAATAAACCTTTAATGCACAAATAAAAATTTTCACTGGGGAATTCTGTTTAGGTTCTTTTTTTCCTTGTGGGAATTTACCCTGATCTGCACAGTCATGGCATCCATATCTGTTGATTTCTCACTTTCTCCAAGGGACAGAATGATACTTAACTTGCTCTCATTTCTAGCTTTAAGTACTTTAGGAAGTAAATGGCAAGCATAACAGAAGGGAAACATTAAAGAAAATATGTGAAACCTGCTGTGAAACTTCTCCCTGGTACTGAAAAAAATGGCTTTTAACTTCCATGGAAACCTTTACTAGTTAGGTGAGTTTGGTGCTTGTTCAGTTTGAGCTGCAGCAGGAGCTCAGTAAGTATAATAGATGAATACCATCAGTATAGTACCTACAACCACGCCGGACTGTCAGTGCCATTGCTGACTCCAAAGCAGCCTTATGGAGCAGCTTGTACGACCTCATCATATGACACATCGAGTTGTTATGCCTCTGACTGTTGGGCTGGCTTGTTCCATCTGCATCTAGGAATATGAAATAAATATGTCATTAAACACACCGTAGAGCTTGGCATCAGATCAGCAGTTAGTTGTACAAAGCTAGAAGTACATACTTTGCTTGTAAAACACTTGTGCATACTGCAGCTTTGCTCTTAAGTCAACCTGCATCTCCCATGTGTATAAAGGTTCAGTATTTGCTTTTCAGTCCTTCTCTCCTGTAATATCAGAAATGCTTTCTCATTTTACAGCTTCCAAAGTGTTCTGTTTCATAGATACTTCAAAACAAAAGTAGTCTTTATTGATCAGAAAATTTGTGTTTATCAGGTTGGATATTCTCAGACTTAGAAAAAAGCTTTGCTATTTCTAATACCAGGTCTTACCAAAGATTTGATATCCAGCTCCTGAAGCTGATTTAAAAACAGCTGCAGTTTATAACTTTTTAAAGACTAGAAGGCTGACATGGAAGGAGATGCCATAAGTTATCCACTGAGTTGAGGATGCAGCAGGGAATTGAACCTATACCTCGAGTCCTAACCATGTGCTCCGTATGCAAAGCCACAAATAGTTTTTCCAAGTCTTCCAAAGGACATATTATATTTTGCAGACTGGGACATACGGGCCTAAGGTGTTAAGTTTCTCATCCAGCTTTACTTAGATGGTAAATGGAAACCAGGCACTTAGGTATAAAATTTAGTCACAGGGTGATGTTACCTTTTAGAGTTAATAACTGTAATCAATCTGTATTGCTCTAGTAAAATGCTGTTTCATGTCCTCTAGATCAGGAGACTGAGTTTAAAATTTTTTTGGTACTGAGGTATCTTTTTGTTGGCCCGAAATAGATTTGGGGTAATTTCTGAGAATGGCATTACATTTAATTATAGTTTTGCTTCTGTGTTCAAAGAAGGCTGAAAAAATTTAATGAGAAACCAAATCAAAAGCTGTGTGGAGAATTATTTTTTTTTTTTTGAATAGGGTATGTTTGCAGTGCTTTTATTGCCAGAGTCTGGACATTTTGTGGGGTTGATCAGGTCATCATATTTTTAAAAGCTAACTGTACAAAAAGTTTGAATTCTTCCAGGTTTGAATGATACACCTAGTCTAAACCACCCTAGTTCTAAAGGGGAATACTGTTAACCCTCATTTGTAGGAGACTATGCTTAACTTCTGGTTTGTCTGTGTGTATTGCTAGAAAAAAGGTTTTCTGGTCCTTCATTTCCTGGCTATATTTAGTTTTATACCCAGAACTTGCACGAAGTGGGGGGAGGGGGGACCAACTTCCTGGTTATTTTTCTTGAAATCGCTAAGCTAAAAGGAAAGAGTTGGTGTTTTTTTGTACTTTTTATCTATGAGCATATACCTCTCTAAAGTTATGTTTTAAATATCTGGTTTTCCTAAGTGTTGTCTTCCTTCTAGAAATCGTTGTGTAAGCTGCCAATGAGCGTTGGAGCTCTGCATAATAATGAAAGCAGGACAGAAGTGGCGATTTCCTCACCCACTGCTGAAATAAACTGTGGGGTGTTACAGGGCGTATCTGGCTGCCTTTTACAGCAGTATGAGCTGATAACTTCCATGCTGAAAGTGGAGATTTACGTTATAGCAAAATCTGTTTTGGTCTTTGCTTTCCCAACTCCTAGTGAATTGCCGGATGCAGGCTGGCCCTGGGCGGCAGAGAGCATCCTTCCCTCCGCAGGACCTGCCCTTGTCTCTGGTGGCTCTGTGCCTTCCACACGTGTGTGGCTTTACTCAGGGTTCAAAGGGAGACCTGCAGCTTTGCCTTACTGTGGACAGAAGGAGTTTCTTACTCTAAAATTAGGTTCCACTGAATATGGTGAGCAGGTATTTCCACTGAAGTAAAAAAGACTATTTGTGTTGATAAAAATTAATAAAATAATGCACAGACTTGCTGAGAACTGGGAAGACAGTACAGTAAAAGCAAGGAACTGTCTTCTTGCTTCATAGTACAGATAGGTGTAGCTTCTGAAACTGTAAATGCTGGTCAAAGTGAATGCTACTAAATATATTAGTAACTGAATTATTATTTTCAGAGGCATTCGCTCTTGACCTAACAGCTGTATTACAGATTATGAGAATTTTGCACTAGATTTCACTGAAAGGAGAAAGTCTATAACAAACGTTAAAAAAACCCCCAGCAACAAACCAGCATAAATCACACCCCATAAATTTGGCTTGAGCTTTTCTAAAAGTAGTATTTTTGTGATAACTCCCTTGTCTGTCAAGCACCTGGATTGCGACAAGATAGTTACTAGTTATTGGGTGGAAGACCATCCTGATGACTTAGAGCCAACAGCTATTAGACAGCATTAAAAGGGACCATGCAGAAATCTTTCCTTGGTTCCAGTGAGCTTAGGTACCCTCTATTTTCTCTTCTTTCACTTTTCATAAAGCTGTCTTCCTATCGCTGCTGCTGCTGCTCTTCTTTAATCTTGTTTTCTGATTAGGGAGTACTCTGCCTAGAGAGAGCTCTTTTCATGAGTATCTTCTGCTGGGTCCAGCTCTCAAAAGGTGCAGGGTGAAACTGTCTGAAGATAACTGGGAGTCCCGTGCTAGTGCATATAAATGTCTCTGAGGGTTATGAGGATGACTCTGCTCAATACTGCATCAGTAGTTTGAAACCTAGATAATCCCTGCCTACATTATTGGGCTACCTCTCTTGACGTGGATTTGATCTTCCTTGAAGGAAATATCTTCACAGTGTTTTGTATGTTGGGGGCATTTACTTAAATCAGGGGCTAAGAGGGAGATAACTTTATGAGATGTCGGAAGGGGGGAAGTAAACAACACTCCACAGACAGCCCAGTTTGTGTAAGGAAATGGAGGTGACTTTCAGACAGCACTGTCTTCTCAGATGCACCCAAGCACTCTCACCAAAAAGGTCTGAGAACACCTAATTTGCACCCAGCCTCCATGGGTTTCGGAAACATCCTGTAGGTGGGAGGCTGCATTCTGGTTTTTGGTGTGTGATGTGGTTTTTTTAAACTACCTTGTTGAGCTGCATAGCAACAGCAATGTGTTTCTGGCATCTTAACAAAAAAAGGAGCAAGTTTCAGATATGTGAGAACTGAACCTGATGCTGTCACTTTTAGGAACAGACATTTTGGCTTCTGCCTAGTGTCTTCAATCTAGTGTTCCTGGAAAACAGGCACCGAAAAATAAGCTGTATTGTGAAAGAAAGGTGATTTGGAAGTGGGGCAAGAGATCCTAATTAAAGGTGTTTATTTGGCTTGTTCAAGGGAGATGCAGCAGCCTCATGACAATCAGGCCGGACCACAGGAATGTTCTTCCAAAGGGCATACCTGGACTAACCTTGAGATATAAAACTTGTTTTGGGAGACAGTAAGAGAAAAAAAAAAGTGTGGTAGGTCTGCTTTTCAAGCCTTGGCACTTGAATGAGTGACTCTTCAAAAATATCTTCAGAGGTTTTGCGTTTTGGTGGGGAGGTTAGTTTAATTTGACAGTCTCTTCTCCTTCCTCATGCCCAAAGCTAAGTATAGCAAAGGCTTGGTAAGGAAGAAGATAAATCGTGTGCCAGCTTTTCATTTTGGAGATGAAACTTTCAGCCTTTGTTTGATAATTGAAAACGAGTGGTCTCACCACATCTGTTCTCAATCATGCAAACCACTGAGTGGGATGGCACGAAGGCTGTAGTGCGGAATAAGCGTGGTGGTGGCGGCAGCGGCAGCAAGACTCATGCTACACCAGGACAGTGTTGGATACTTGCATCCTTGCATCCTCCTCACTCCCTGAATCCTGGCCTCCAGCTAACAGCACTGATTACTCGCTTCCAACATCAGTGCTAGGGAACGTAAATGGAAAACATCCGTGTTTCTTCTGCGGATGGTGTTAGCTGTGACTGCGTAGCTGTTTGGATCTTGCTCAGATTCTGCTGCCTGACTCACCGATTAAGCATTTTCTTCGTATTGTTTCATTATAATTAGGTGGGAGGGGAAGTGGAATATCCACTATAAAAGTTTACTAAACATACATTTAACTCTTGGGGTTTTAAAAGCCTTGTCTGGTTTTTTTTTTTTTAAACACAATTTTACTGTCTTCATGCTATCAAATTCATTCAAAATGAAAATATTTCCTATGATATTTTGACAGAAATTTATCTCGTTTTCTAGTGGTATGCTAAGTTATTAAATATTTTGTAGACAGAGCTCTGTTTACTGAAAGCACAGCCATTAGATATCTTAGTTTAACCACTCTGAAGTAGTTTCCCATAGAGCCTCATGCTTGGTGAAGGGTGCTTTTGTGTTAAATCTATTTTTTTGCTATGCTATCCAAACAGGAAGTGTAAACATTCATCAGTGAGTTGAGACTTAAGGATGTAACTTCCTTAGGAAATCCTACAACTGTGCCAAATCATTCTGCCTGGAGAGAAATATGCCATGCAGGTTGTGCTGTTGATCTTGTTGCCTTGCGTATGACCACCTTGCATTGTATTGTTTCAGAAGTTTTAATTTTCAATATTATGTTGCTTGGCTAATTTGGAGCCCAGAGAACTAGTTAGAGAGATCTGTGGACTTCAGTTTTACCTTCTAAGAGCAACTCAAGTAAGTTAGTACCACACAGATTTCCTGCCCAAGCAGCTGTAATTATTCAGAGATGCACATGAATGCAAATTCTTGCCTATCACTCTGGAATGCGGTGTTGATGCTTGGAAGGGCTTGCTGGCAGTATGCATTAAACAATTTTGGGGGAATGAAAATTCATTTTAGGCAAATTTTACATGGTTGTTATGCCTCACTTCTTAAGGTTAATCTCTGTGGAGCTAGTCCAGTAATATCATGAATAGGAAGCACTAAAATATTTGCAGTAGAATACTCATTTGTTTTACTTATGGATTCAGTGTTACACAAATCATAGCTTGTTAAAATAACTATAGAATCTATGAGTAATTGTTTGTATGGGAGTGGAATACATAACACAGTGATATGAAAGTCCTGAGGGAGCTTGTGTGTACAGAAAGACCATGGTGTGTAGGAGTGCTGAGAACATGGAGGCAGTGGCAATTGGTTGAATAGAAGTGATACATTTTTCCAAAAGGACAGAATTCACTTGTAGTTAGCCGTTTTGTTGGAAAACTTGTTATGCAGAATAGTGTTAGTTATATTTTATTGAATTATTGTTTGGGGTCCATATCACTCCTTGCCCATATTAATGTTTCAAAGTTACACATGATGTAGATTCTGAGTCAGGGTCTGAAAACACTGTTTTCAGTAAACACATTCAAGTTGTACCAGTTGTCAGATTCAAGGAGGCATAAGGAATATTTTTTTTTTTTCATTTTATTTATCTCCTGTGAAGACAGGCTGAGAGAGCTGGGGATATTCAGCCTAGAGAAGAGAAGTCTCCAGGGAGCCCTTAGAGAAGCCTTCCAATACCTAAAGGGGGCTGACAAGAAAGCTGGAGAGGGACTTTTTACAAGGACATGTAAGTGACATGGTAAAGGGCAATTGCTTCAAACTGAGAGTAGGTTTAGATCAGACATTAGGAAGAAATTCTTTACTGTGGGGGTGGTGAGGCACTGGAACAGGTTGCCCAGAGAAGTTGTGGATGCCCTATCCCTGGAAGTGTTCACAGCAAGGTTGGATGCGGCTTTGAGCAACCTGATCTAGTGGAAGGTGTCACTGCCCACGGGAGGGGGTTTGTAACTAGATGATCCTTAAGGACCCTTCCAACCCAAACCGTGCTATTATTCTATATATTTCTGCCTGTAGAAGTTTGGCTCTTTAATGTGCATTTTTAATCTGTGGTCCACAAGTGTGAAATGAGTTCCACAGCAGCAGGGGTGCTCTAGAACTGCCTTGTCTCTCAAGCAGCTCTATTTTTAATATGGTGAGGTGCTTTTTTCCACTACCACGTTAAGCACCCCCCCCCCATGCCCCTCCCCTTCACCCCCTGCAGTTGTTCCTGAAGTGCTGTACGGTATGGATGCGGTGGTGCTGGTGAAAAAGATGAACATGAGTCAGCAGTGTGCTCTTACAGGGAAGAAGGCCAAGCCCATGCTGGTCTGCATTGGCAGGCATGTAGCCAACAGCTCCGGGGAAGTGGTTCTTCCCCTCTGGTGCTTCTGAGACCACATCTCACATACCGTGTCTGAATTTGGCTTTTCCAGTCTGAGAAAGACAGTGACATACCGAAGTGAGTGTGATGGAGGGATACCAGGATGATCGGGGGCTGGAGTGTGTGAACTGTGTTTATTCAGCCTGGAGAAGAGACAGCTCAGGAGAGGGGAAGAGCTCGCTGCAGTCTTTAGGTGTCTAATGGGAGGCTGGGTTTAAAGGAGATGGAGCCAAGTTCTGCTCTGAGATGCATGGGCAGAGGGTGAGAGACGATGGCAGTCAGCAGCTGCAGCAGTAGAAATTACGGTCAAACACCGGAAAACATTACCCAGAGGAGCTGTGGAATATCTGTCTTTGGAGGGATCTCGAAACTCAGATAGATGGGGTCATTGCCAGCCCTCTCTTGCTGGCTCTGCAGTGAATGGGAGGTTGGAGCAGATCTGTCTGGAGCTCCCTGCTTACTTGAGTCACTTTATGATCCCATTCTGTAACTCTTAATAGGCATAAACAGCTCTTTACTTAAAAAAAAGTAATGAAATCACATGCTTTAGAAGTGAAAGGAATATCATCTGACAGCAAATTTCACAAAGGTGAAATCATCCTTGTCATCAAAGGTTTCAAATGGAAAAGAAAAATTTGTGTATTCAGTTTCAGTTTGACATCATTGATTTCAACTGTTTTCTAGCTTACTTCCTGCAAAAGCTATACTGCTGCTGCAGAAGTGTATTAATTACTTCATATTGCATTCTCTAAATCACTGGGAGCAACTTCTGCAGTTTAGTACCCAGAGATGACCAAAAGTTTGTAGAGACACAGCAGGGCAAAGGGATAGTTTTGCTATGTCATAAAATTAATTATGTACATTGCAAGTAAAGATTATGTTTTGAAGTTAATATCTGATAAACTGCTCCCTCTACTTTTAAGGAATTGTGTCTTTTTTTCATGCAGAATTTATTGATAAATTTAATCTGCAAAAAATGTTTTAACTGTGAGCACAGTTCTTAAACTGTGTCAGATGTCTGCTTAGTTTGACGTGCTTTTACAGGGAGTGGTGCAAAACTGTCTTGTTGCATGGCCTGCAGCAACACTGAGAGGATTGAAGAAACTAAATACTCACATTGCAGCACAGATTACCTTCTTAACTACATTTATATGTAGTTGAAGGCAATTCAAGCAATAAACTTTTTTCTCCCTTTGTTTATTGTAGGAGTTGAACTTGGTAATGTCACTGTTTGCCAGCTGGAAGCAATACACTTTAGGAATTGACCTCAAGATATTCCATGAAAGGAGGCCAAATCCTATTAAACAGTACATCTATGCTTCTCTTAGCTTAAGGTTAAAGGCTTTACTGGGGCTTGTAGATAAAGATTGTTGTAACTAATTCTGTTTTTACAATCACAATCAAAGCAGTAGGCACCACCTAAGGAAGGTTACTTCAAAAACGGAGGACTGGGGATTTCCCCCTTTAGGTAGGCAGAAGATGTTAAAAGTTAAAATCTAATAGAAACTGCCGACTTCACAGACCTTCAAAGACCAACGTGGTTGAAAAAAAAAGTTTTGGGGAAGCTTTACTTGATGCTGGTAGCCTCAGCAATTGTGTTGGTAGTGCAACAATGGTAAAATCAGTCTGTGGTTACTGGCACACAGCAAGAAGAATACGTTACATAAATCACAGATGGTTGAACTAGCATGTTCCTAAAGGGCAATTTACTTCTTGAAGGATTAGTGAATTCTAGTTTTAGTTGCTCCAAAATTAATTTAACAGTTAAGCAATTGCACTTAGAAGTTCAGCCCTGTTCTAGATAGTACTTGGTAGGATTAATTCTTAAGTGCAAGTCATTTACTGGTAATATGTTGAGCACCACAGTAATTTGAGTGCTTCCTTGTCTATTATAATATGAACTCATGAGAACAAGGGAGGAGGTCAAGTTACTTTGCTATCCAAACCCAAAATTAAGTGTTGTGGCTGGTAGTTTTAACACTTGAAATCTGTATAATATTTATAATGGTTTGTATAAGCCAAAGACAGGGGTATTTATTTGAGCCTATGTCGTCAATATTGGAGATGTTAGAACTCCAAGATTTAGTGTTATCATCAATATTATTTTTGGTCTAGCTTTCACCAGTAGTTGAGGGAGAAGCGGAAGAGAGGTTGAATGCAGAGCCTAGTAAAAAGCTATATAGTGTTGGTGCAGTGGTCTGCAGAGGCAGTGCTGGCAGGGGAATTACAGCTGGTTCAGGTCCCAGATGTCGCCTGGAGCTTATTCCTAGAAACCTGCCCACTGAATTTGCTGCATACCCAGCAGAAAGCCTGGTGCTTGTCCTTTCCACCTCAAATGTCAGCAGAGCTGCAGCAGTGGAAATCCTGGGCAATCATGCTCGAGCTTAATCACATAAATACACAGCTGTGTTTTAGAGTGATGTGCCAGTGAAAGCAGCCAGCATGGTTGTGTGTTGCTTCATGTGTCGTCACATGCTTGTTTACAACTTCGGGGTAAAGGTGGCTTAAAATAAATGTTGTCTTGTACCCCTGACCAGTGTCATCATCTTCCTGCCATTCGAGGACTGAGCAGGGCTGGCTGGCTGGCTGGTGTCTCAGCAGCTCTATCCTGCAGGCTGTGCTCTGGAATCCTTGCCCATAAGTCCTGGGATGGTTGCATGAGTGGTTGTTGTCCTGTTTCTTGTTCCTTACTTGGTGTCACTCCAGGCGCCTTCAAAGTGAAGGTGGCCTTAGAAGGCCCCTTTGAAAGGGCCTTGTTCCATGTGGTAACAGGGAGTTGGACTCAACGATCCTCAGTGGGTCTCTTACAACTCGTGGTATTCTGTGATTCTAACATACATGTTTATTAAGGTTAGAATAAATGTTGCAATGCATAAATCTGTGTGTATCTACATTTGTTTTTAACATAGAAGAGATAAAAGTTGATGCATGACAAAGTCCTTGTTCTCTGTATCACATTGCATCATTTGTGAGTAGAAAAGGTATATTGCAGTCCCTCCTTTGGTAGTGCAAGAGGTTTCCCATGAGAATGCTCTCCTTGTCATCTTCACCTGCCTTGGAGAGCCAAGGTTTATTAAGTGTACTGCAGTCTCATGTTAGGAAATGGCAGTTATATGTTAGGAGAAAGGCAGTGCATTTCCTCTTGATGAATCCTCCTGTTTTCCCTTCTTCAGAGACTTCTGAAACCCATGGATGCTCAGTGCCCGTTTCCTGCTGAGTCACTGCCTCTCTTGCCTTGCTCTGTGCAGGGTTCTGAGGCACTTGGAGGCTGCTCAGACCCCCTGTCAGGAGGGCTGTATAGTATTACAAAATCTCGTTTGGCATTACGTTATTCTTGGAGTAAATCAGTGTGTTACTTTAGCCTTTCACCTCCGATTGTATACATGCCAGAGAGGAGGAGGGCGGCAGCAAAACCCCGGATAGGTCAAAACTAAATTCATTTGGTGACTTCATCTGTCTCTAGTTGGATCTCGTCCCTGCTGAAACTCCCAAGCCTGCCTACAGCGTTTTCTGGACTTAAAAGGCGGAAATGGCAGGAGTCGGGAGCAGCGCTGCAGCACGGCTGCTGTCCCGGTGGGTTCTGCCTCTGCCGCAGTGTCTCAGTGCCCAGCGATCTGTGTGACCAGCAGTGTTGTTTTTTCTTAATCAGGATTTATGATTGTTCTTATCGCATCCTAATCACAGACAGATGTTTGCTTGATGTAGATGTAGGTGGCTGCTTAGATCCATGGCTGTGTCCACAGTGTTTTGCCTGGGAGTTCATGGGCTGTGCTCGTGCAGGGTAGTGTGTTTGGAAACAAGCTCTCCTCTGCTGCCGTCTTCATTTTCCAGTAAATCCGGAAATGCTATAGCACTTGGGGATCTCCTGTCTGAAAGTACAACTACTCACCCATCATTTAGTGAGAGCAAAATATAGGAGGTTCCCTGTTATTTGGAGAAGTTGGACTAGGAACTGAGGTTTGCTAATATGTGCTGCCTCTCAAAGCATCCTTCCTTCAGTATTCAGCACTGATGCTATCTTGCTTTATGGCATGTTTTTTAACCTCTTAGAAATCCTCTAGCGATGTCTGCATGTATGCTTAGTAATCTGTTATTTTCCATAAGAGGAAAAAAAATGAATGAAAAGAGAATTAAAGTGCCCATGTGCATCTTGGTGAATTGACACTTTGTTTAACAGAAGATTAAATGTTGGTTTATTCAGCAGCTTTTTCAAGGTTTTCTAGTTACAAAATGGTCATAGACCTCTTCTGTTTTCTAAAATGTAGGTGTTTCTCATTGACTGGAGTTTATTGACAATTATTTTTTCTCTGAATCAACCTTTTTTTTTTTTTCTTCTTTCACAATCAACTTGTCTGTTGTGAAAGGTAGAGTAGTTGCCACTGTCTATTGTGAAAATTTTACAGGTTGAATGTCTTCCTTCAGGGCATCAAAGCAGCAATTCAAGCTTAAGATCTTAGAGTTGAAAGCCTTGGCAGGGGGAGGGTAGTAACTGTAAGTGAAAGCAGTGAAGATTTTCAGCATTGCAGCCTTGCCACGCTTATGTTCCTCTCACTCAGCCTACTTCAAAGGTTTTTTGTCGTTCTTCGTTAATAAAATGCCTTCTTAATTTGTAGTAACATTCTTTTTTACTGAAATTTGTGTGTCCTTATCCCATGTTAGCTAGTGCCTGTCTGTTCAGCGCAGAGCATTACTATTGCTTTGTTCAACTACTCTAAGGTGTATAGTTTGAGGGTGCTGTGTTTCATTTTTTGTGCACCGCTGTGTTTCTTTTCTGACCGGAGTTACTACACCTATGTGGAAATGGTGGTGGCCAAAGACTCTGAATTGCTTCCATTTTGTGTGAGCTGTTAATGTCTGCCTTTCTTGAACCTGTATTCTTTGTCAAGGATGTATTTTGTTTAGTTAAGGTTTGTTTACATGTAGAAATTGATAAGGAACCTTTTGGAGCATGCAAATACTTTGAGACACAATTAAGATATTGTGTAGTTAAGTGTTAATATTGCACTGTACTTTTGGAGGCAAAGGTGAACCCTGACAAAAAAGGAAGTGTGCTGCTGTAGAGACATGACATGTATTACACTGCTCTACAGTTTCGGTGGCAGTAGGACTGAGAAAGTAGTTGGAGAAATAAAGTCTTACCTATGCTATGCAAATATGACTGGCAGATTCAGGTGAATGTGGCTTGTCCTCCTCAGGTGCCCTAAAGTCTTTCCAGCACTAAAATAATTGTCTTGGAATTTTTAACTGTTATTTTAATTTTTGTGAAATATGCCAATGTCATAACTAGTTAGTGAATAAACTTCAAGCTATTTCTAAAAGCTGTGCAGTGGACAGTGTAATGCATTGCTGGTTATTAGGCCATCTCAGAGGTTTCAGCTCAAGTTGTGTATATTGTTTGAATACTTTTCACTGTATTTTGTAGTTTTGGGGGAACAGAAGAAGAACCAGTATTTTTCTGCCTCTCAGATAATAAGGATTTTTTGGGGGATAAAGTTTTCCAAAGCATTATGTAGCACAAACCAGAATTACCACCATACTTTATGAGAATGATCTAAACCAGTCCTTGAGACCCATCATAGACGTTTATTTAGGTCAGAATATCCCAGCACTGGCAGGCAGCCTCTAATTTAAAGGAACAAAAATTAAAAATGCCCTAATCCAATCAAAGTAAATCTCTATTACTCTACTCTCACTTGCTTTTAAACAGGGAACTGCAATGAGAACAATAGAAAATATGCTGTTGGCTGTGTTAAATGGTAATCCTGCAAAATTCAAGCAATCAAAATGTACATGGATTGCCTCAATCTCATCTAGACTCCGTAGCATGCTTCACAAATCATTTTAGGTCAAGTCAGATCCACGTGGTAAATGTAAAATGGCATTCAGAATTGAGTGGAATATACAGATAATAAAAATATTCTTAACATTTCAAGGCTATTTAGTAACATGGGAACAATGCATAAGAGATTTGACATTCAGCATCTTAAAGGTGTGGTTTTCTCCCAGTATTACAACCACAGGATTCTTTTCTCCTTTTCTTCTTATTTTTTTTTTCTTTTCTTTCCCGTGGCAGTGTCACAATTGTGATTAATCTTGTATCCAGTTCAGTTTCTGACTAGATAGATCCTTTTGTTTCTTGCTACAAATATCACCTCAGTTGCAGCACCCTGATGCCATGGTATGTGCTGCTGAAGTACAGCATAAGTCAAAAGGGAGAGTAAGAACAGTGTTGTCAGCATTGCACAGGAGCTTTTTGTGTTGATTTTCTGTCCTCGGGACTCCTTTCAGTCAAGACAACCTCAAGCATAACTGGCCTCTAATGACTGTGGCTAAGGCTGTGTGCAGTGAGTGTTAAAGAAACGGGCAAGGTCCAGCAAATCAGTTGCCATTTCAGGATGATTTATAAAAGGATGAATTTTCCTTGTTCAGGGAGTTAGCCTCTGAGTCTGGTAGGTTTCTTCCTTTAGGGATTTTTTTGTTTTGCAGTAGCTTTAATCTATAAAGCCTTTTCAACAGCAGCTGCAGCAGTCTCAGCTTCATCTTAGCCTTTCTTCTGTATCTTCTGCTTCAGTAATTTTTGGTGTGAGATCTTTTTTTTTACTGGCAGTATCTATCAGGTGCCAGCTTCCAGAAGGCTCTTCTTTGTACTGTCACACAGACTTTCCACTGCATTTAAAAGCTTGATATTGTACCATGCCTATTTTTACTAAATGAAAGGCACTGGGCAGAAACTGGAGCACAGGAGCTTCCACCTGAACATGAGGAAGAAATTGTTTACTGTGAGGGTGACTGAGGACTGGAACAAGTTCCCCAGAGAAACTGTGGAGTCTCCTACTCTGGAGATAATCAAAAGCCATCTGGACACAATTTTGAGTAACGTGCTCTAGGTGGCCCTGCTTGAGCAGGGAGGTTATACTAGATGACCTGCAGTGGTCTCTTCCAACCTTGACTATTCCATGAAAACATGAAGGCCTTGCAGGTTCAGAGGTGATGGCACATGTGATGAGTTTTTACAATTACAAATTAGGTTCATTGCTATAGTCTTTCCTGTCTTGCTGTTATTACTGGTGCCGTTATTACTGGTTTGTTGTAATACAGCTTCTGCTGTCAACAACTGTTAGTTTATCCCTGGAAAAGTAAAGTAAATATGCTTATTGCAAAACTGATCTTAGAAACAGCTGGATAGCACCCTGTAACAGCTGCAGTTATCTGTAGCAAGAGCAGTGGAAAATGCCTAATAGCTGAATGTTCAGTGCTACATGCAATGCCTTAAAAAATTAATAGATCTTTGGGTGTAATGTTTACTATTGGACATGCTGAGCCAGTATATTTCTGACTGCTTAAGCATATACATGGTTTTCAGCACCTAGCTAATCCTCTGAACTCAGGTTTGTGGTGTGCAGTTGTGCATGTGTGAAGTGTGTTTATGAAATAGCTGGACTAATATGTGATGACTCTCCTGTGGCTTGAAGTAAAGCAAGGGATAGAGTCCTCTGGGGTTAGGTGTTGGGATCTGCTGTTAGGCAGTACTATAACAGCCAGAGGATTTTAATCTCCACCTGTGCGCTCTGAAGTGGGAGATGTGATGTGCTGTCTTCATCTGCTTTTAGTTACTATGGAATCGCCAGGCATCTCTGTGGAAGGTGGAGGATCTGAGGTAGATTCAGGTTTTCAGGCTTGTATAAGCCTCATTGCAAGCCTGTGCTTGAGAGCCTTCAGCCTAAACAAGGGGAAGCCTAACAAGTTGAAAATGTAAATAATGTTATTAGAAAGCGGTAGTACATTGGGACATAAAATCAAGTTGTTAGCTACTTGACTGTTCAGAATATGGCCTGTGTGTCTCTGCCTGTCCAGCTGTTCTCTTGCATCGCCTTACACATGTTTATTAGTGCATTTTGAAGCTGAATCACATTTTTCAAAGTACTTTAGCACTCAGGGAAATAAGCCAGGCAGAAAACCTGAGCCCAGCTGTAGATGTCGAGCATAGGGGTTTCTTCGCTGTTGCTGAGCATGGTGGCTGTGCTGCCTACACCTGCTGCTGCCTTTTTTTTTTCCCTTCTAATTTTTGTTTTGTTCAAGGTCTCTCTGTGTGGCAAACAGGAGATGTGTGTATCTGAACACCAAATTAAAACACGTTTACTGTACAGGAAGCCTTTCCCAGCTGAGTTTATTTAGAACATAACCAGTAGGAGGGTGGAGAACAAGAGATGCAAAGACAGGGTGAACTCTTTCAAGAAAAGAGGCTTTGGAAGATTCAGATATATGTCACCACATCACTGAGAATGGCAATGGCATGTTATTGAATTTTTTTAACAGAAATTCCGGCTCGTTTTGCTTAACTTTAAAATGGTACTGATGCACCCTCATGCATACTTTTGTGTGCAAATGTGAAGCTGTTGTCTCTAACAAGTAGCCTGAACTTTTGTTTGACCAATAGACCGTAATAATTCATTTGCAGACACAGCGCAAGTTGTATTACAGTTATCCTTCAAGGTATCATTGTAAAACTCAAGGTTATTCATTTACTCACAGTTCCCTGCAGTAGAGTTCCCCACCTCACACACTACAGTAGAGGAGGTTGTTTGGTCCCCTGTGGGTTGCAAGAAGGTGGGTATCTCTCTTTGCAGTTCTGTGTGGAAAAGGATGATGGGGGAAGTTCTGCTTCCTTCTTGTGTGTGGATTTTCTTGATCTTTTTAACAGAGTAAACTTCTCCCTTTCACAACTGATGGTTGTTCTGAGCTCTGCCTGGCCTCGAGAGTCCAATTAAAATTTTCATGAGGTAGGGGCAATTACAGATCAGAGTCACTTTATTTCAGATGTTACCATCTAAATATCTTCAGCTTCTTTAGAACTGAGCGGAACTGTTCCATATCAATCTGTTGGTTTAATATTAAGCTCACTATTCTGAATCTTAAGTGAGTATTAAATTCACTATTAAGCTATTATTTCAGCTGATCTTACAGACAGCATTTAATGTGTTAGTTTGATAATGGCAGTGGTTGTATCCTTCTGTTAGCTTCTTATCTATATAAGAAGGCTAAAAGTAATAAAGTAAACACCATACTAACAGTGACGTTTCATACTTCAGATGCGATTAGTATCAAAGGTGCTCTTTGCCTGCACAGTCCTTTCCATCCTGATGCTGAATAGCCATTATGTTGTAGTTTTTAAGAGTAAAAGGGCACTCCCTGTTTCTAAAACTTTGTTCCTAGCGCTTGGTTCAGTCCAAGCACTTAGTGCGTGCCAAGAAGGCGACCTTTGCTAACTGTTACAGTGAATGCAGGGCTGTGTTCATGAAATTGGCTGTGCTATCTGGGAGCCCGCTGGAAGAACTGAGCAGACTGAGCACAGGCTGATTTCTTCCATGCTTTGGAGGTGCCCATACACAAGTGGGTAGAGAGGCAGCCTGGTTCCAAATGAATGAATTTCTGGCAGTAGTAGCCTGACTATTGGAGCATGAATTTTTTGACCCTATTTTCTCTCTTCCCCCCCCCCCCCTTTTTTTTTTTCTCCTTCCCTGTAAAGCAAGTTGGAGGATTTTATGTTTTGGATCTTAAAGTCAGTAGATGGGAACAATTTAACAACCGTCAGAGATTTGTTTCCTAGAAAGTGACCTGTATTACGAACTTTGTAATCTTGTATTTAAATTCATTCTCTGTGTTATGTACTTACACACTTACAAGTTACTGAGTCAAGTTTCATGCTGGTGGGTTTTTCCCCACATTTTATCTAGGCTGCCCCAGCACACCTAACGATGGTAAAGTCTTTGTGTTCCCTGCAGAATTGTTTCTCCAGCTTCAAAGGGTTGCATCTCTGCAAATTCTGAATGGAAATAGTCCATACAGACCTGGAATCCTACATAGGAGATCTTGCTCTCTTGCTCTTGAGGGCAAAAGTTGAGGTCCAAGGCTGAGGTGGCAGGATTGACACCAAAACTGGATGGTTAGGTGTTACTACAGATGTCACTAGAAATGGAGATGTGCAGTTCCCACCAAACCAAGAATAATATTCTAAGAATAATTGTTCAACTTCGACTATTTGATCGTTTCTGAGACACCTCATGCTCAGATTGTTCCTAGTGGACTTTCTGAAGTTCATTAGTCATGGGAACATCATTTACTCTCTTCATGAATGATCTTGATTCCATTCTTTGAAACTGTTGTTGAGATGAACTTGAATATGCTCATCTTTTATCTTGGCAATGTCTCACAACAGAAAGATGTGACTGGGATAGGATTACAAGGAGTAAAGTTCAGTAGTATGCATTTCTAGTCCGTATACTTGGGGACTGATGATTAAGCTACTATGAATTACCTACTTGCAGGAAGGGACCTCAGCTAACCAGAAGAATCCGTGTAAGATGACGTAACTGTGCAAACTTTGAGCACAGAGTGCCGTTTTCCAAGGGCTCAGTGAAATGTTATCTCAACACAGTTTGAAACTGTCTGTTCAAGGAGGACTGCTGGCAATACCAGTCAGTGAATGTCTGACTTGATATAAGAGACTCAAATTGATTTGTTTAATCTAGACTACCTGGGCACTGGGACAGACTCTGAGTGCTGTCCCTAACGCATTAGGAAATCTACTTTGGGGAGGAAAAAGCCATTAGAGCTGGAGGATAATGTTGGCAGAAGAACAAATGGGTTTAAGCTGAGAGGAAATATTCTTAATGTTTAGAGGAGTTGAGCTCCACAGCAGCTTTCCTACCAGACAGTTGGGGGTGCAAGTCTCAGTTACTTTCAGGATAGAAGCTCGTAAATTGATAACAAAGATTACCTGGTATTCACTCTGTGACGGAATTAATTATGCAAAAGGCCCCTGTCCCAGTAAGAAATCAGTGTTCCAGTAAGTAGAACAGCTGCATTGTCTAGTAGTTATCTGAAAATTAAATACTGATTTAGGCAGCGTGATCGTCCTGCAGGGGCAGAAAACTGACAGAGGTCATATCACTGCATTCATGCAGCACTGTGACAAAATCTCAGATCTCTGATCCTGTCTGTGTGTCTTTAGGCTATGTCTGATTGGGTTTTTTTCTGCCTTACTAGCATGAAGCAGAGTACTGTAGGTTTGTATGTTCTTTAAGTTCACAGTGACAGCTGGAGAAATATGGTCATAGATTCCAAGAGGACATCGAAGAGGTTACATATCATCAAAACCCAAAAATTAAGCCTCCTCTCTCAATAAATAAGAGAGGGTTGTGAGTATTGCACCTTTTTAATCCCTTATTTGAACAGGAAATGTATATTCATTGTATTCAGAAAACAATTACGAAAATGTCAAAAATGTTTGTTTTTTTTTTTTTTTCCTAGTTGGGGAATGGCGGTCAACGTGTACTCTACCTCTATAACCCAAGAGACTATGAGCAGACATGACATCATCGCATGGGTTAATGATATATTAGCTTTAAACTACACAAAAGTTGAACAACTCTGTTCAGGTAAGAAAGCACAGTATGCTCTACAAGTGTTTATTTTAAAACCTCTTTAAAAGTCTGATTTGTTGAAAATAGATAACTTTAAACTTTGACATAAACCAGTTACTCTGAGAAAAGAGACTAATGTATGTGCGAAGGAAGCGTTTTTGCGTGTGTGTTAATCGTGGAAAGATAAGGTGCCTTGGGAAAGCATAACAAAGGCAGGGGTGAATGGGACAAATGTAGCAGAAGATACATAAAAGTCATAAAAAGGTTGGCTAAGCAAGAAAAGAATACAGTGATAAGCTTTTGCGTTTTAAAGCTACTGAGGTGGTATCTTTCCAAATGGAGAGTGGACATAACCGAGAAGGAGACAAATGAGAGCCGACACCCCAGATGAACAGAATTCTCCAGCTCCTTTCCCTTCCTGGTGAGGTTCCTAAAATCCCTGCTTATTATGTGCAGGAAAAGAGCAAAGGTGTGAAATGAGCCTCCAGCTGCTGTGAGGGCTTTAGAACTTTGTCAAGAAAATCTGCCTGTTTCTCTTTAAATGTAACTGAATTCTTATTGTAAGTATACTCAGTAATGAGCCCTGAAAAGAGGGCTAATGGTTTGAATACTTTGGACATTTTGGGTAATCAGAGTGGCAACTATAAGATAGATGTTAAACAACAGGATCTGTAACTAGATGATGGCTAGAAATGACACAGACAAAGGCTGTGTTTCACTGAGAATACACATGCCCCTGGGGAATTATTTTTTTCTGATTCCCTACTGTGATTTTTAAATTTGAAGATTCTTATGTTGGAGCAGATCTAACTTAGATTGCTACTTCCAGACAACTAATCTGCTGGGAATATCTTATTTATGAAGAGAATGCTCTAAGTATGTGAAAGAGGAACCACATTGCTACATTTCGACTATTTCCTGGTCTAGATTAAATGCAAAAATGGGATCTTATATTCATATATTTGAATTTACGTACCGTTCTGGGTAAATTTTCTGTCTCGGAGATGTTCCCTGAAAGGTACAGATAATCCTTTGAGGCTGATAGTCTCACAGCCTATTCTTCAAAATTTAAAAAAAAAAAAAAACAATTTTCAGCTGCAGAAGTAGGGTTGCATGCTTTCAACCTTGCACAACAGCCATAAAATCAAGGTTGAAAAAGTGCAGGTTAAAGTGCATGTAAGTAACTGATAATAACTGAACAGCAAAAGACATAATTGCAAATAATCATTTAAACCATTATTAAACTTGAAATTGAAGTGTTATTTTTAGCTGTTGCTATATTTACATGTCCGGAAGTTAGCCTAAGTATTTTATTTTGGTGAATTATATGTGAAGACAATATTCACACAGGGATGTGTGTGCAAATGCATGTAAATATGGGAGTAGCTATATATAAATAGATAAATATAAACATAGGCATGGGCATGCTTAAGGAGATAGATACAAGAAAATGGACATTTGCATCCCAAAATACCCAGTGTTTGCCATTGTTTGAAACAGGAAGCATAGTAGACAAGTTATTGACTTGTTCCTGTGTAGCTGTTTAAATGCTCATAAATAGTTGAAAGGAAGCTTTTGAAGTGAGTTTTCAATCAAGTTAAATGTCCTTGTGCTTCCAAAAAAAAAAGAAAAGAACCCAAAAAATCCCCCCCAAACCCCAACAAAACAAACAAAAAACCAGAAACCAACTAAGACAAAAAAACCCCACCAAAACCGTTTCTCAAAATATGGGAGAAGTGAACTAAGAAAATTTTGACTGAGCAGAATACAATGAGTTAAAGTTATGTAAGAAGATAAGATTGAGAGACTTCAGCTGGGTGGGGCAGGAAAGCATGGGAACTGTCACAAATCCACTGTCCCATTTCATTACACAGCTTCTTATACAACTTTTTCTGTGACCTCCAGTGAGGATTTTGGGACACACCACAAGGGAAAAACTAAAAAAAAAGGTTGTCTCATTACAGCTCTTATTCCATTCTGTATAAAATTAAACCTTTTCATCCTTTAGAATTTCCTAGATTGTATTGATTGCTTTTGTTACCTGATGCTTTTATATTCTTAACAGGTGAAAGCTGTTAACTTGCATTCCTCCATTTTGGTTTGATAGTCGAGCTTGATACTTACACATTCCTGGTTTTGTGTTGATGCTCTTAACAATCCAGAAGGGGCTTTAGTAGTGCCTTATCATCTAAAGAAGCATTCCAGGGCAGTTCTTCCTGTGTTCCAGAGGACTTTACTCTCTGAACGGATGAATCTAAACACTGATAGATGATTGCAGGCACTAGAACACAGTAGTCTTAGGACTAGGTCCTTTCCCCTTGAGACTGCATAGTCCATTTCTCAAGTGCAAGGCATGCATGTGTAGGGATTGAAGACAGATGGGCTTGAGGCTTGAGGAATTTTTCTGCATTTCATGTAGTTTACTGTGTAAACTCAAAGCAGTTTATTTAATGTAGATGTATTCTATGTAGCATATTTCTAGTACAGTTTGCAGGAGGGAAACTAAGGGAACAGTAGCAGAAATGACCAGCCAACTAACAGGCAGAGCACTAGCAAGCATTGTATGCACTGCAGTTTGAGAACGGCCAATCTAACTCATTCATTCTGGCATTCTTTGGCTGATGTTCCTCGAATCATTGGCAGCTTTCACGCAGATGAATGTTGGTTTCCATAAAATATGAGCATTTCTCCAGGACTTCAAAGGGAAGGAATATGTGGGAAACTCTTTACAACTATGAAGCATTTCACAGCATTAATAGGGGGCTGCAGAGCTGCTGTAACTGATTTTTTATAACCTACTGTAAAATTGTATGGACATTTTCGTCTTCTTTTAGAAAAAAGCATTAAGATTAGTCATGCTATATGACTGTTCAATTCTTGTTCGTTTTTGTTAATAAGGAGCAATCAAAATGTCAGAAAAAGCTAAATGCAAGGCCAGAAGACGTGGGAGAGGAAAGGCGGGGGCATGCTATATTTGAATTGTTACTTTTAGGAGGTATGAGCAACCTAGATATGGCATACACTTGTGTTCAGCACCTGTCTGTGAGACCTCATGGGTGCCTGCATTTATCAATAATTTTTGACATTCTGAGCTTAAGCAAGAAGGAATAATGTGACATTCTGCCTTTACTAAAGACTTTATAAGAACAGAACTGTTTGGATAAGGAGCAGCAAAGGAAGAGGCTGGCTTAGTCATAAAGTATATGTATTCTCTGGGAGTCTTAGATGTGGTTTTTGTCTCTCCTAAGTAGGCCAAGCAAAGTGCAGTGTCCCCTGAGCTTTCTGAATGCCTGCTGTGGTAGTGATGTGCCAAAAAAGCCAGGTTATGGATGGATGCAGCCCTGGAGAGTCTAAATTTAGTCTGGAGCTCCTCTGGTAATTTAGTTTTGACAACTAAACAGAGAAAATCTCTCTGAGCATCTCAAAGCAATGCAATTCTCTTTCCTATATGTGAGTGTCATATTGTCAGTTTTTGGTCTCTGAGTTTGGCTTCCTGGAAGGTTGTTTAACCTGAACATGAAATTTATAAAGCGTGGTTTTAATTGATGTCATAGTGCAGTGCCTTTAGATTGGCAGTAGACTTGGGAGCATTTAGTTCAGTATATCAATGAAAAATTATAGTGAACAGCTGAGTGGATTTAATGTAGAATTCTGTGTGCAAAACCCATAGGCTTGGGGAATAGGAGTTTCATATGAATTATGACGCTACTTGCTTCTTAGGAGTCATGCTGTTTCTGTAATGAATACACAGTGGCTTCTTAAAGAGAATTCTGACTAAACAACTTATAACTGAATTTTCTTTACTAAGGCTGTTTTTCATCTATAGGGGATACCAAGTGAATGTGTTTCAGGGCTTTTCATGAGAGTGCTGCATGAGAGTATATTCAAAATAAGAGTTAGGCAAGAGACTGTGGAAGGCTTGCATATGAATTAAAAAGAATCAACACAATGTATACAAGCTGTATAATGAGCAAGGAAGCTAGAAATGGTAAATGTGTGTAGAAAGGAAAATGCAGCCTGAAGGGAGGTATAATTTTTGTCTTAGCTATATTTGTGTGATCCTTTGAGGTTAAGGAGACACAAGACTCTACTCCCTCGCTGCATTTGAAAATTCTCAGTAGAATTGTAAACTTGCAAATTGTCTGGCCCTCAGTGCATACAGACCTTCTGTCTTTGAGGATTTGTATGCAAGGATCAAGGATTAAATGTGGGGTTGTTTTTTTCCTTGCTTTTAATAAATGACCGTATTATAAAGCAAGCATGTGGTTTGGCATTTTCAGATCTAAGACTGTGATGCTTTCTCTACAGATGTCCTGGGTGTTGCCACAGGGAATTTTTCATGTGGTGACTGCTCTCACTTGTCCTGTATCTCATTTGGCGTTCCTCCTGTGGAACTATTTAGACCCTTTATACATACGTTTAGATTTTACATCATTTACATTATGTACATTATACATACTATTTAAACCCTTTATACATACATTCCTCCACCACCCTGGTGTTGAAGGAAAGCAGGCAGTGTGATGATAGGACAGATGTCGTTCTTTGAATTTGTGTTGCCTCTCTGGCTCGGGATTTGGGGGAGAACTTGATTGCAGCCTGTGCGGGCTGTTGTCCTTTGCAACTGATGCTGTGCAAGGGAGGAGGTTGTTCCTGGCTTGTGGAGGGTGTCCATGGTATTCTGCTCCCAGGGACTGAGTACAGGGGCTCTGAGCCATGGGGCTGCACACCAGCCCCTAGGCAGGGCAGCATCCATTTGTGAGGTGACTGTTGTGCCTCCAGCACCCTCACCTCAGCCTTGGGGACCCTCAGCAGCAGCAGGGAGTAGTATTGCCAGGAATGCTGCCTCCTGAGGAGCGCTCCATGAGAGCCAGCTCTTCTGTTCTCCACACAAGAAAGATTTTTTTGAGCAGGGCTGAGGTGGCTGGAGAACGTACAGGTAACAGGCTAGATGCAGGCAGTGAGCAAGGACTGTTCCTTCTGAGACATTTGTGTATATACACAAAGGTATGCAGCTAACCCATGGGAGCGTCCCATGGGTTAGCTGCATACGATTTGTGTATATACACAAATGACTTCAGAAGGAGCAGTCCTTGCTCACTGCCTGCATTAGCCTGTAACTTCCTACATGCCTATTACTAAAATCTACATTATAGGACCTTGTTGGAGCATTTAGTGCCAGCATGATTCTCTACAGCCCAGTGTGCTAGGTGTGGCTGAGAAGACAAAGCATGTTTCAATGTTGGTGGGTTTGTTGGGTTTTTTTCCAGTTTGCAGCCTTGAAAAGGCTGGGTCTCTACAGAAACTTGGGAACATGATTAAAACATGGCTTGATCCCATTTGCACTCTGTAACCAAGCCATGTTTCAAGGAACTGGCATGTTGTCCTGAGGTCATGCAACATAGAGCATACTCAGCGTCAATGACTTTCTAATGTCTTCCATATGATGTTTAGGATTAGAGGGATACAATAGATGTTAATGATTGGATTTAAATTATTTCCAAAAATTTCTGAGGAAGCTTACAAAGCAGTATCATGAGATTTTCAGCCAATAGTTTATTTTTTTAAATGCCACTCATTAAGAATTCAGGAGGAATAGAACTTGAACAAGGTTTTTACTTTTTAAAAATTATTACTTAATTACTCGTAGCTCTCACTTGCAGTCAGTTGCTTGATTTCCCTCTGATTTAAAGAGCTTGTTAGATTTTGTGTGCTACTTTTTTAAGGCATGATGAGTTACACAGCTATTTTAAGTTAAATGGAAATTGTGTTTTCTGAAATTGTTCTGATCTTCCTGTTTAAAAATTAATGAATTCCAAAATAAATTACCAAAAATTTAAGTATTAAAAATTCTGCTGTGTATAATTTATGAGCAGCTTAATGATTTACATATTTAAGGAGAACACAAATTAATACAGGGGAAACCTCCCTCCAATATCCATTATTTAAGATGATCACTGGATATTCTGCATTACACGCGCACCCCACCTGTGTGGAAAAGGACTTTTGAAAGCAGATGTCATTTAGATGAACATGTCTCAGTGTCTGTTGGTGAGGCTGGTAGGAGGTGCGAGGTTCTTGTAGGCTGTTTTCTGTGGTGCCAGCTCTGCTTTCGGAAGCTCCCATCTGTATGCAGGCGCTCACTCTGCCCTCATTGGGGCAGCTGTGCTCAGGCAACTGTGAGCAGGAGTACAGGGCTGCACCTCTAATCTGCATCTGTTTTAGGGCTTTTTTAAGTTCCCTTCCAAGATTGTTGCTGGGAAGAGTGAAGCTAGGTCAGAGTGTCTTGACTGATGCATAGACCCATAAATGCTTGCTTCTCTACAACTAAGTAGGTAGTAAATTGATGTGGGCTGAAACTTCTGAAATTGGAGCTCGGGGGCGGGCAAGGAGCAGTTAATTGGACAAAGAGACCTATATTCTAGGTCATATAGGTGCTTCTGGAATTGCAAATAGGATTTTGAAGACCGTGGCCTCCAGTGGAGTGCTCAGCACAAATTATGCCATCTCTTAAAGATGTGGCTGTATGTAACACAACTTTATGCTCACAGACAGGATCATAAAATCATTTAAGTTGGAAAAACCCTTTAAGATCATAGAGTCCAACAGCTAACCCAGCACTGCAAGTCTACTACTAAACCATATAGTGGCTCTTTAAAAAAATCACATCTGCATATTTTTTTAATATGTCCAGGGATGGTGACTCCACTACTTCCCTGGGAAGCCTGTTCCAATGATGGAATCACCCTTTCTGTGAAGAAATTTTTTCTAATATTCAATCTAAACTTCCCCTACCATAACTTGAGGGTGTTTCCTTTCATCCTATTACATGGGAAAAAACACTGACCCCCACCTTGCTACAGTCTCATTTCAGGTAGTTGTACAGGGCCATGAGGTCCCCTCTGAGCCTCCTTTTCTCCAGGATAAACAACCCCATCTCCCTCAGCCTCAGTATCTTCATAGGACTTGTGCTCCAAACCCTTCACCACCTTCCTTGCCCATTTTTTAACAAAAAACTTTGTGTATAACAGAACACCCATATTTGGAATCTAAATGAAAATCTGATAAGTCAGAAACCTACTGCTGTGTGCTTGCCTTCATATCACTCCCAAGGAAGCAATTCTAGAAAGCCTGAGGTAGAAGATGAACCAAAGTGCTGCTGTACTGTGAACCAGTGGTTGCTGGCATTTGTAGGGTTTTTTTCCCCCCTTTCTTATGAAAACTCTTAGGTCACGTGTGCCCCTTGCAAGTCATGGCCTTTTTTTTGTTATTGTCGTTGTTGTCTCAGCAGCAGAAATACGGGGTGTGTGCAGTTTCCTATCAGCATTAGCAACCATAGTGAACTGAAGTACTGATGACTAATACACGTACAAATCATCCCGTATTTTCCAAATGCGTGGTCAGGTGGTTGCAGCTTTGGAGGGAATGAATAATTTGAAGGCATTTGTATCTAACATGACTGGATATGTGTTTTATAGTACCTGAAAAATATTTCATTAAAGCAAATGAACAAACAAAATGAATTACAGAAAAAAGGTACAGTCAGCCTTTTTCCCAGATGGGTTTTTTTTAAAAACTGAGTATGTGAAAATCAAACTTAGGCCTGGTTAAAAGGTTTAAAATTAAATTGTATGTAATTTTAGAACCAAATTCGTAATAATAATTTATACCAAATTTCTAGTGTAGAACTTAGCTCTGTTTGCTGTGATTGCAGTATCAGAATTAAAATAAAGCCTGCCCCAGCCAGGCCCTATCTTTTCATGAGCCCTTTGAGTTCTGGGTTGGCCCATGTGGTTTTATAGGACTTTCTGGGATCTTGCTCCCACACACTGCAGGGAAGAGCAGGGAGGGACACAATCTTTTCACATTTGATGTGAAGGATTGGCCTAACTTGCGTAGGGCACACACATATTGGCAATACCTAAGCTTATATTATAGTGTTTCTACTAAATATTTATTAGCATAATAAGTTCTAAGTATAGTATATTAAAAGCAGTTAGTTTGCAAATAATGTTTTCATTTATGAATATATAAACATCATTGCTAAAGAAAATAAAGGGTGTAATCCTGTTTTCAGGTGTGTAATCTGAAATCCAGGAGGTTTACTGAGCAGTAAAAACTTGTTGCAAATAGGATTCTCTTGTCTTCATTGTTACCTACTTTAATTTCTTTTTTCTTTAAATATTCAGAAGTAGAAGTATTTTTAATTATCAAGAAAATAGTTCTTTCATTTATGGTTTCATCAACCTTCAGATGGTGGAGGAGAAAAAACAAAAATCTGTAATGATGTGGAGTGCATATGCTTCAGAGAATATTAAGCCAGTGTGGACAGTCTGGGAAAGTAACATAGAAGCAGGGAAAAAGACGTATAGGACAAAAGCTAAAATTAGTTCACCATTGCTTACTGCAAGGGACTGGTGAAAGATTACCTACAACTCTGAAAATGCTGTAAAATATTCTGCTTTTATAGATTTGTTAGTAATTTTCAGCTTTACCACTGCATGTGGCAAAATTCTTGAAGTTTAATAGCTTTAAAAAAACCACCTTTGCAATTCTCAGTTTGTTCTTTTGTATCTGAATTCTCCCCCAGCATCTTTTCACCTCCTCTGGCAGCTGCCTGCTCTGCCCCGAGCCAGGGATGCCCCGCAAACACCTGCAAAGCCGGTGATGCTGCTGGGCTCTTTCTACTCACTAATGGGGCTAAAAATAGTGACTGCTTGGGGGGGGGAATTTCAGCACAGCCATGTTTGCAGGCTTGTTTTGGTCTGGCCTGTGAATATCTTCTGTAACTAATGGCTGCATCAATATTCTAGATCAAAACGCAAAAGGAATTTTAGCCAGTGATTCTAAATTGCTTTGTTAGCTAATAATGGATTATAGGTTTTTACCATTGATCCCTCTTCTGCAGTGCCTCCAGCTGTAGTTTTCATCTTTCATTTGAGTAGATGTCAAATTATTCCTGTTTGTATGTATGTGCATGTTCATGCATATAAAAGTTTTTTGGTCATAGAGATAGATTTATTGTGGGAGCCATTCTGGACAGGTAGTGTGTTTTCATCTTCTCTGTACAGATTTACTATGGTTTAGGTGTTTTGGGTTTTGGCTTCTTATTTTTTAGGGGGGAGAGGAGGGTTTGGTTTGGGTTGGGGTTTTATTAATTATTTTTTTCCAGAAAATGTAGGGAAGTTTTTTAATACTGAATAAAATATAACAGCATAATCCTTTTGTTTGTGTAAATCATGCAAGAGGTATGCCACAAGCCATAATGTCACTATCTCTACTGTCATTTTCTTTGTATTCCATTACAAATATTCCTTTCTTGTGCACCTGCATTGAAACATCAGTTGTATAGTAAATTGGATAGGCCTGAAGTGCCGTCCCATATGCAGAGGGCTACACGTATACACTGTGTCTGTAAGGTAAAGGTCTTGCAATCTTGCATCACTTAAGTAGGACTGCTCTTTCTGCTGCCTCAAGGAAATCTCAGCCATGGGCAGTGTAGAGAGAGAGTAGCGTCCCCATTCTGCTGTGCTGATGTTTCCCATTTAAATGCAATCTGACAGCTACAAGCTTTAGGGAGTAAAATTTTAATTATAAATAAATACCTATATAATATTAAATACATACATAACCTCCATGCCCAAAATCAGGTAGTCCCAGCTGACTGTAGTGATATTTTACTTTCTCCTGTTGCTGTGGTAGGCAGGTCTCTGCCTCTTTGGAGTCACAAAGAATTTCCTCTCTTTGTAGCTTAGTGTTTAGTTCAGTCCATGTCAGTGTGTTGCCTCTGCTCTTCAGGAAAGGAGTGTTTTAATTAATTGTGTTTGCCAGTGTAATAAAATCCTCCTGTGGGGGAAACAGCCCAGCAGCCAGCTCCAGCGTTGTGTCAGAGAACAGGTCTGTGCTGCCATGTGGATGCAGTCCAGTGTTTTCTGCCCTCGAGTGTTGTGCAGACCCAGGACCACCTCCTGGCTGGCAGAGGCACAGAAGCAACTGCCAGCATGATGGGAAGAAAACACAGGGAAGTACCGTAACTGGAGAGACCCTATCTAAAGGCATGCAGAAGGAATTTGCATTACCAGCAGAAGGAGAAAAATCTCATGTGAACACTTTGGGCTTCTAGTTTTCTAAAAGGATCTAGATGAAAGGTTGTGCAGTGCATTTTTAAGGCCTCCAGGCAATTACTTAGATATCAGGGTAAAGCTTATAATTGGGGTATGGGGAGGATGAAAGGACAGAGTTAGGAACAAATTCAATTTATAACATTAAATGATTGCATAATAATCCTTTTGCATTAAATTAAGCAGTAATAAGTGTAGTCGAGCCATGCTTTATCTGTATGTCCATGCTTTTAATTGTAATGTAATTTTTCCATTGCCATGTATTTAGCAGTTCTCTTGCTAAGGATGAGTTTTGAATAAATGATTGTGTTTTTGTAGTTTTCAATAAGAAGATGCAAATTTATTGTCTGATGCTTGTAACTTGCCAGAAGGCTCCTTTTCCTTTAGGGAATATTTTGCTTTGATTCCTTATCATATCAAGACCACTGCAAATAGCTAAGCACAAGGTGTCCTTGGAAAAGCAGATTTTTTAATAACCATTTTCCCCAAAAAGCTAGGCAATGTGAAGGGATTTTTTTTTTAATGGCAGTGGTTTTCAGCACTAAAGCTTGATCTTGATAAGTCCCTTAGCAAAATTTGTGTCAGTAATTTTGAGAACGTTTTTGGGCCCTACTCTTAAAGTCTGCTTCTCTTTGGGAAGTTATGAGCTCTGTAACCCTTCATATGATGGCTGATTGAGTACAGAGGAGGAGAACTATCTCATGTGTAAAGTTAGTCCTGTCAAAACATATGCATAGTGGAGAAAAATGACTTAAAAGTTCAAGTCGGTTTTGGTTCTCCTGTAAAACTGGGCAAGCCAGGTGTCTGCTTTGTTAATTTGGTTTCTGTGTGAGCACCCAGAATTGTTTTTTGATAAAAGTCATTGTTGATACTGGGCTGAGCTGTTAGGTGAGATCTGGACACTTGTTTGTCAAAACTGATCTGTACTAAATGCACAACAGTCCTTTTTGTGGAAGTGAAATTGAACTTGTCAGGGGTAATCAGGCAATCACTTCCCTGCCCTGTATGCTCAAGCACAGGGCCTGGATCCTCTACAGCCCTCTGCTTCAGCAGTGGACCTCCCTGAATGTTTGCTGAGTATAAAGCATTTTGTAGAAAGCTCTTCTGAAGAAGAACAGAAGTTGTTTTTCCTCTGATTTCCTCAAACATTTTCATCCTTGATTTCTAAACACTGGAGTGTGTCAACTTACGTAGCAAATGACAGTAGCAAGATGCTACTGTATGCAAGAAATGCTGTCTCTGCTAGCTATACTCAGTATGCTGGTTGAAAGTTTTTCCATATACTTGCTGCTGTGTGCTGGTTTACTTATACATACACACCCCTACCCTCTAGTATGTGAGTTCAGAGCATCCTCAGAGTTGAACTTAAAACCCTTACAGTTCTGAGTGGCAGCTAAAACTGGCAGCCCAGCTTTGAAATCTGTGGGTGGACTTTGCTAAAGTCGGCTTATTTAAATGCTTTTCTCAGGGGATGAAAATCAGGGGTATTCGTTTTAGAGGCGTGGCAACTGGCTAGTATGTTTTAACAAGGTGGAACTTTGCAATTAATATTTTTTAAATTGTAGTTTGATATAATCTTAGATGATTGCCTTGGACTTGGTTGGCATTTGGCTACAAGTGCCAGAAGAAAGATGACCTTGGCTTGTTTGAATTCAGGGGACTCTGAGGACTGAGGAAGCTTATTAAGAGATTCTCTTTTTCACTGGGATCTTCTCATCATATGGATACTCCTGCTGTGTATAGGGACTCCCAAAAACATCCATTTTACTTCGCATTAGTCATGGTGATTCCTCAGGTGCTACACAACAGGGCATCATGTGTTCAGGTTGAATGGAAAAGAACCACTTTAATATGTCACACTGCTTGATGTGCATTAGATAAGGAGATCTTGGGTGCACAGTGTTAGGTTGAATTACAGCAGGGACTTTTCAGCACTGTTGCTTTCTGCTCATGCTTTCTGCTAATGACATTAAACACCATTTGGTCTTAGCTGGGTGCATCTGGATTAACGTCAATGCGTTCTCTTGTTATAGGAGCAGCTTACTGCCAGTTCATGGACATGTTGTTCCCAGGGTGCATTAGCTTGAAGAAAGTAAAGTTTCAAGCAAAGCTGGAGCATGAGTACATTCACAACTTCAAACTTCTGCAGGCATCATTTAAAAGAATGAATGTGGATAAGGTATGCATTCTGTATTTGTATTTCAATCACTACACGTTTTGAAAGTTGTATAAATTGGGTAAAATTAATAGGGGAAACAAACTTCAGAATACTTGAAAGTCCATTTTTTCAACCTTTACTGGAGTTACAAGTTATATGTGAAGATGTTCTTGACCTTTCATCATCTCAAAAGGGTGTTTAGCCAAGAACAAATAAGTTTGGCATGCTCCATTTAGGTATAAATTGAAAACTGAGTCCATGTTTCTGCTTTTTGTGCAGCCTAACTCATTGTATCTTAATATAAATAAAACCCTTTTGCTAAAATGCCAGGTGTTGGAAATTCCTTTCATTAGCAGATCTTAATGTTGAGATACAGTAAAATTACCAGTGACCTGAATTTCCAACAAGATAACTTAGAAAAATGCTATTCTTGTAAGTATTCCATGTTTCTTGTCCAAAGCAGGGCTTAAGGAATTCAAATTATTCAAAAGCTGGAATAATTTACCTGATGATTTAGTAGGTCAGGCAGCACATGTGATCTTGTAAAGTTAAAAATGGAAGTCTCTGAGAAAATGGCTAGTTCAGCCATATGGTATTTGGTTTATACTTGAATGTGAGAGTTTGATAGACTCACCAGTATAAATTACTGTGTTGATAAAAACAAATAATGGAAATTATGTTGTCATTCTTACAGTTTTACACCGATGCACTACCTGTATAACCTTTTAAGATTCCGCTCTGACTTTTAGTGTTGCCTTATTCTGAAATTTAAACAGTCTTAATAGGAAGTCCCTTAAGACTTTTATAAAGCACTGGAAAACCCTTGTTTCACGAAATGTTATGGATGCTTCTATTTACAGTGTGATTTGCTGGTGAAACATTGGAAAGTCTAATGTAGTGAACATTGTCAATTTTCCTGTAGGGAGCAAACTTAACTATATCTTCTCAATGTGGAATTAAGATACAAATGGAACAACCTGGAAAGACATGCAAAATGCTGCGTTAATTCTTGTAGATTTGTAAAATGCTGTACAATCAGCTTAACCTTGAAGAAGAAATGAAAATTGCAAAGGGTTTAGGTACCTTTTTCCAGCTGAAAATTGAATGCATTCAAGAGGCATTAATACCCATGTAACTTGGCTCTTCATTCAGCTGCATGAATTAAGCAAAGCAGGGCAGCTCTCCTGCAGTTATAGTCCCTGTCTGCCCAGGGCGTCTGGGAACCTTGAGCACTGTAATAATTGGCCATAGGCACCTTTTGGAGGTTTCATGTCTGTGAAAAATTTGCAAGATATAGGTATGGAGATATTCTCATAGTCTTTCCATGTTTTAGTAGAACTTTATAGACATTTTAGTGAATTTCTGCATGTCCACAATCTGTTCTATGTATAGCTGTATGTGGAATGGAAAAAAATTACAAGGTTAAAACCTCAGGGTTAGTTCCTTTGATGAACACGTGCTACCAAAATGTAGGTTGGTTTCAACTTTAGCATGTCTTGGAAGAGCTGCTGTTTTTTGTAGTTCCGACTGTAGGACAGAGAGCAAGAAACTCCTGACTGTACTTTTTGAAGAATTGTTCATTTTTAGAATGCAACTGTAGCATGTCCATTAAAACCAGAAATCCCTAGCTGGCTGAATATAGTGTTACTCCTAGAACAGTGTCATTCATCATGGCTGTCACTGCAATCGGAAGGGAGTGGAGCAGCAGTTCCGAAGGCTTACACACACCTACTGTACAGCTACTTCAGAGCTTGGGTCTCTGTTTTATTTTGTTTCCGTTTTTTACAAGCACTTGCAAATTAACCATAGTTCCATTTCTTTTAGGAATGAAACAATGGCAGAGGAATATTTGCTGATGTAGTTAGTAGATTTTTTTCAAATGAGTGTATATATGTAATGTTTATATTTTAAAAGGGCAGTGACAGATTATTGGAAACTTTATTCTACCTTTCAGGTAATTCCCGTGGAAAAACTGGTCAAAGGGCGCTTCCAAGACAACTTAGATTTCATTCAATGGTTTAAGAAGTTCTTTGATGCTAACTATGATGGGAAGGAGTATGATCCTGTGGAAGCTCGACAAGGCCAAGATGCTCTTCCCCCACCAGATCCTGGTGAACAGATCTTCAACCTGCCCAAAAAGTCTCACCATGCAAACTCTCCAACTGCAGGTATTTTGCATTTTAAAGAATTCCATTTCTGTCTCTGAAGACAACTGTAAACTGTGATCCACTTTACATAAATACTAGTTAAAAATGTGTGGGCTAGGCCATTCCTTTTGCCTAGCATTCTCTTTGGCTTAGTATCTTGACACGTCAGAAAGTTAGTCAGAAAGTTAACTTTTCGAGCACTCCAGTTTGGCCCAGCCTGACTCCTCCACTGAACCCTTGATATAAATGATGTGGATTGTAGTAATGGCTGATGGTGGAGACAAAGGCATTTAACTATCTTGTTGCTGAATGTGGTATGTGTAAGTGTATTCACCAACATTAAATGGAGTGTGTTTGTCTTTCACACCTCCACTTTTATAGGAAATTGCTAGCACAGGCTGATTTATTTTTTTATTTTTTATGGTGAGCAAAATGCTTCCAAATCTTAAGGGCTGACCAGAAGGAAAAACATTTATTTATTTTTGGGTTTATATGTGTTTATTGTTTGGGTATGCTTGTCGTTTTAACAAAGTACAACTATTGCTCCTTCTCAAAGATGCCTCAGTCCTCTAACTTTTTATTTTGTGTTTTTACTGGGTTTTGCTAGGATGGAGATGAGTCTCTTCATAGGAGATTGTATGTGCTAAGTTTTAGATGTTTAATTATTGCTGATCAGTATTTACAGCGTCATGGCCTTTCCAGTTTCTCACACTGCCTTGCTAGCAAGCAGGCAGGCAGTACAAAAGAAATTTGGAAGGGGTACAGCCAGGACAGCTGATCCCAACAGACCAAATGGATAATCCATTCCACATGGCTTCACGCTCATCAAGAAAAACTGGGGGAAGAAGGAGAAAAGTGGGGAAGGATGTTTGGAGTTAGAGCGTTTTTCTTGTCGAGTCACCATTATGGGTGATGGAGAGTGGCATTCCTGGAGATGGCTTAATTCCTGCCTGCCCATGGGAAGTAGTGAATGAATTGTTTGCATGGCTTTTGCTTTACCTGTTGAACTGTCTTTATCTCAACCCATGAATTTTTTCTCCCTTTTGCCCTTCTGATTCTCTTCCCAATCTCACTACAGGGGACAGTGATAGAGCAGCTGTAGGGGCTCAACTGCTTACTGGGGTTAAACCACAACAGTGCTTCTGGAACAGGCTAAAGGACTAAACCTGATATTTGGTGTTTATGTAATATAGGTGTGATTAGGCACTAAGCACATGCCATTTTTGTTAACTGAGAACTAAGTGAACAGGAGAGCAGCTAATATTAAAAAAAAAAAAGGGATCTCTAAACAAGTGTTACTGGGGTCGATGGCCTATATGCACACAGGTTTGTGCATGCAGAAAAACACGTGCACACGCACTTAATTCCTTTATTGGTTTGTCCTGGGTTTATGCTAACCCATTCGTCAAATAAGGATTTATATTTAATTGGGTTTAAATCCGTGACCTGTCTTCTCATGGGCTCGGATATGCGCCAGTGGCAAAGGGAAGGGGCGGGTGTGAGGCACCCTCAGTTTTAGGCTGGCTTATGCTCTGGAATCATACCCAGATTTCAGCGTTCTGCTCTGATCACTTCTGACGTCAAAGTGGGGCATACTTGGCTGGCTGCCTTCAGCTCATTAGTGCTTCCAGGAAATGGAGCACCTAATAGCAGGCCAGTGCTGCTCTGGGCTTCTGAAGCTTGTTTACATCTTTGTTTTGCACCGTCTTGTGCCTGAACTCTGCATTTCAGGGCCTGGCACACTCTAATTTCCCATGTGATGTCTTGCCCCCACCTTTGAAAACAGAGTGCAGAACAGAAACAAGTGCTCATGTCAAGATGTTGTCCAATGGAGAAATTGGAAAAGACACTTTTATTAAAAACAGACTTTACCATGCTTGTAAAGACCATTCTTACAGATGGTCTGTTTTTACCAAAGTCACAAATATGTCATCCAAATTAAAGCTGTGGAGGTGACAATCCTACAGAAATTGAATAGCTACTGGAGTGGAACCAGCCAGCTGATATGGAGGATAATGCAGTGTTGTGTTGTGTTGTTGGTTGTAGTGAAGAGCATGTCCTGTGCCTTCCCAGCCTTTGGATTGGAGTAGGACAACTGAGATAGTGTGATGAGTTTTGGTAAGATCCTATGCTGTGAGAGTTAGCTTCTTCATGGAAAGATTCCTTTATTATTATTAACTTTTGTCCAGAAGTATGACAGACAGGACACTAGTTCAGTTTCTGAGCTGAGGATGGGGTGTATAGACATTAGATAACGCTGAGTGAAATGAGAGTTCCAGCTTTTCTTGCTGCTGGTGTTTCAGAACAGGACTCATTCAGTTAGGTGTCAGACATTTGCAGGTTTACCGATTTCTGGCTGAGCACATTTTCATTTCAATACTGATGTATTGTGCTTTTGTGCCTCACCTCACTGCACCAGGTGACCTGGTTGTTTGACAGGGTTGTTTGCAGATGCATACAAAACTCCTCCCAGAGTGCCCTCAGAGAGGGCACTCTGGGAGGAGTTTTGTATGCATCTGCAAACTCATGTGTGCCTCGTCTCCTGCCATTTGAGAGTAAATTGGAATGAATGTGGGAGCAAGTTCTGGGTAGTTGGAAAATGGCCATAAAAGGTGTGCTTCTGTCTTGCACACATGCACAAGGAGTATTCCTTACAGTTGTTACAGGAGCCATAATATGCAGCCCAGGATGCAGTTGGCTTTCTGGGCTGCAAGCGCACGTTGTTGGGTCACGTTGAGCTTCTCATCAACCAACACCCCCAAGTCCTTCTCCTCAGCACTGCTCTTAATTCCTTCCCTAGCCAGCGTGTATTTGTGCTTGGCATTGCTCTAGCCCAGGTGTAGGACCTTGCACTTGGCCTTGTTGAATTTCATAAGGTTCACATGGGCCCACTTCTCGAGCCTGTCGTGGTCCTTCTGGATGGCATCCCTTTCCTTCAGCATGTTGACCACACCACACAGCTTGGTGTAATTTTTAATTTGTGTGATTTGCTCTGTATTAACACTGAAGCTTTGAAGTCTTAGTACTGCCTTGTTTCAGTTCATTAACAAAACAAAATGAAGCAATTGTGAGAGAAAATAATTAGAAGATCTTTCAACATAATCCAAAAGTTTTTAAGCAGTGTGTAGTAGACACGCCTAAATGTATGCATCTGTTGTTTGGTGTCAAGAGCAAGCAGATATATGGATACTCATTCATACTGTATTTTGGGGTTTGGCAGACTTTAAAATATTGTAAATTGACTAAATGTATACATTTCTAAAGGAATAATTATTTAGCTACTAGTAATACTAGTATTTCATATGCATTTCAGATGGTTCCTGTTGTTTCACGTAATAACTCTTCTAGTGCCCTTTGACAGAGTTTTCAGTTTGAGTGATTTAAGAGATGGTGATCTTGTTAACTCTTCACAACTGCTCTGTAACACTGTGTTCTAACACTGTATTTTCAGAGGTATACTAGGATATGTCTTTCAGTTAGTAAGTGGTCAAATCCCTAAAGACTACTCTGAAAACTTACTCAAAAAGGTACTGGCATGAGTTAAAATTATTTTTGGTATTTAGTAGACACTAAAGCTTGACAGGACCCCATGGTATCAGGTAGTTGCTTTCTGTACCTGTACATGGATATTTACCTGTATCTCTACAAATGCAGAGTGTGGTCTTTATTTAATTCGGAAAAAAATGCTTTTGAAGCAAGGCAAAACTCGAGAGATCTGAAAATGCACTGGGGGTTGTGTTAATCAGGGAGCAGGCCAGCAGCCTTCCCCTTCCAAAGGTGATCCTACTGGGGAGTCAGTGCAGGTCAAGGATAATGCAGCTCGGAAATGGAAGCATAAATAGGTCCCTACAACTAATCTGCTGTGCCACCCTCGCCTTGCCTCGTCCCTTCCATCAGGCAGAGCCGATTTGTGGCCGAGCTGATGGTGGTACCGTGGGTGGGTGGGTGGGTTTGGTAATGTGTAGAAATCTGCTTCTAGAACGAGCAGGAGCAGCGAGGATTCACCAGGTAAACACAGCTCCCTGCTGGGTGAATTAGGGTATTTTCCTCCTTCGAGGAGCAGAGCCAGCAGCACAGACCACTGCTGTAAGCTCTCTGCCAGCAGCACCACAGCTGCTTTGAGATATAATGCCATCTGCCAGCCCTGAGCCGACTTTCGATCTCTGGCAGCCTCAGCTCTTCCCTAATGCAGTGGTAAACAGCCTACAGATGTACAGTCAAAATTACGGTACAGGATTAAAATATTAGGGCACTGTTGTTTGTGCCAGTTCTAATGCTCCCTGCGGGAAATAACAGAAAAAGCCTCATCTGATCAAAATTGAAAATACTGATCAGGTTATCAGGATTTTAGCTTAGTGTCTTATGTAAGTATTCCTGTATGTCAGAGCAGATCTCCATGGAGCGCTATTTTGTGTGGGGGTATGGGGTGTCAAAAATACACGTGTAAAAGACAGCTTAATAAAATCAATTATTTACATGTAAGGTAAAAATGTGAGAGGTTCTTAGATGTAAAAGCTTTTTTTTAGTTTGAAATATTCAGTGAGAGCAGGATGACTAAAGCAGAGCTGGAAAATACTGGAGGATCACATGAGGGCTAAAAATACTCACACTATGACAGGGAAAATAACCAGGGCAGAATGAACTGTTTGTGCATGAATGCTTTATATATAATGTACCATCGAAGAGCCAATTGCACAAGAAAAATAATGATTTTCTTTAGGGAAATAGTATATCCTGCTGTGGCAGATAGGCTGGAAATTAATTTTGAGGGATAAAAATACTCAATAAAACCAGTCTCTATTTTAGCAGCTAGTGATACATTAGGACTCCTGGGAAGCTAGACAACTCCTTCTAATGCCTTTTTATTTTTTTATTTTTTTTTTTACCTTTTACTTTCCACCAAGACTTGCTGCCATTTGCCCAGGTGTCAGGCAGTTGGTGTTGGTGATGGCAACCTCTGCTCACAGTGGTGGGGTGCTCCAGGACAACAGGCTGAGCTGCAGGGCAGCAGACTGAAAACCTTCTCATGCCTAGTTCATACAAGGCCAAGGAATTGTACTAACTGATGGGAACAGCATGTGCAGTGACAGTGCCAGTTTGGGAGGTAGAGGAAAGTGTCTCAGCTGTAATACAGACACACCTCCCCTGCCAGCATGAGGAGAATTTAATTTTTAAACCCATGAGCTTGAGAATTTAGACTACAAGGCAATGCTGCTTGCAGTGCAGGAGCCAGGGCCTTTTTTCTAGAAAGATGATTGTGTTTGGAAAAGCAGTGCTGAACAGGCTCTTAATTTTCAGTGTACTATGGGTATGGTTTGAGTGTTTATGTTGCTCAGATTTTTGCATGATCTTTCATTTTTCAATATGCATTTCATTGCAGATTTTGCTTCAGATTTTCATTTTGAGACTGCTTTTTCCTTGTAGCTAAGCAGACAGTGGGACTTCAGAAAATAAAGGTTTTTAAGAGCATTTCAAATTTTAAATTGTTATTACTCTGTTTAGGCTACGTGGAATGGTTTCATCCACTGCTTGCAAGATGAATGCTTGCATGCTTGGAGATGTTTCTAGAGAAAATAGGGGTTCCAGTTGAGAACAATTAGTAGTTGCCTTTAAAATGTTGGTTATTTTAAACCAATGAAGAGTAAAGTCTTCATTTATGATGGGGGAAAGGCTTTGGTTGGTTCCCATTTATCAAATCTTTATATTAAAGACAAACCGAGGGAGTCATGCCATCAACAAAACATTTTCATCCAACACGTAGACTCCCTTCTAAGTTCCTGCTTGGGTAGTTCTGTTGAAATTGTAAAAGTTTCAAGTACTCTTACACACTTAGCTTTGCCAGCTGTCTGGCAGTGAGGATCAATGTAGACAGAGGCTGTACTGTAGCCAGCAGCAGCAGAGATTAGGAGAGCTGATGGGACAGAAGGGTCCTACCACCCAAGGGAAGGTAGTACCACAAAATAATTGGGCAGCTGTACCACAGTGTGTTGGGATTCTGAAAATCAAGTCAGATTTTGTCTGAGGTCATGTAATTCCCATTAAGCATCATTTGTCGTCACTTATGGCAGTAAGCATCCCTAAATTGAACAGTTTCCTGCATCCTCGTGTAGCTGCAACAATAAACATGTATGAATATTAACTCATCTACTGTTGTCACTCATTTGGTTTGGAAGGGGCGGAGAGTTTTTCTTTAGCTTGTGAAGAAATTACTAGCTCTGTGGCCTCTTGTTGGGTTTGGTTTTTCTCCTGTGGCATGAGTCAGAAATATTCACTTTATGAAATCCTTTAATTTGACTAAAATAGACTGCGAGTGACTCCTAAATTCCACTGAAGCAGTACTCGTGTGGTCTCAGCCAAGTCTTGTGCTTGCTCAGGGCTTCCACTGCTTTCCACACTGTCCTCATGCACGTCCATACTATATTCATGCACATGCTTTCTTGAAAATTTTACATAAATATTTAATGGCATATTAATTACATTGCTTCAAGGAAGATTTCTCCCTAAACGTTCAAGTAAGTTTCTCGACTGCGAGACTGCACTTGTGATTCAAAGAGACCTGGAATGTGCAGCCTAACTTTGTTGTACCCAAAACCTGCACAGTGCCAACATCCACTGTTTTAAATTGCAGAAGTTTACATCTGTTCGTAAAACGTAGGTCTTTAGCAGAAAGAATAGTGAAGCTGAAACTGCAGGGGATACATGCTAATGATTGTTTCTGGAGTACCGCAGGTAGGAATCCATAATGCATTTCAGAGCTGCTTCGTTTTAACTTATTTGCGTACAAGAACAGAATAATTTGTTTTTCAGCTGTGAATTTACTTTTCTCATCTCTGCTAGTGTTATATGGGCAGATACAAATAAGCTATCCAGGTGCTAATTGAAGCAACTGCGATACTGTTTAGAAAAAAAGTTCTAGTTTGAGCCTTGTGTTGACCTAAAATCAGAGTGTGCTGTCACAGAAGTTCTCACAGAACGGTGAAGGTGGGAAGACACCTCTCAGATCGTCCAGTCAAATCCCTCTGCTGAAAGCAGGGTCACCTAGAGCTGGTTGCCCAGGACCAAATCAAGATGTATTTTGAGTATCTCCAGGGTTGGAAACCCCTTGGCCTCTCTGGATAGCTTGTTCCATCATTTGATAGCCCTCAGATTGAAGAAGTTTTTTCTTAGTTTAAATGGAATTTCTTGTATTTCATTTTGATCCCATTGCCTCCCATCCTTTGGGGACCACTGAAAGGAACACTGAAGCGTTTGCATCTTCTTTACACTCTCTCCAGGTGTAGATAGGATCCCCCCCGAAGCTTCTCTTTTCCAGGCTGAACAGTCCCAGCTCTCTGACTTTCCACATATGTGAGGTGCTCCAGTCCCTTAGTCATCTTTGTGGGCCTTTATTGGACTGTCTCTGGTTCATCCATATCTGTCCTGTAGTGGGGAGACCTCAACTGAACCCAGCACTCTTGATGTGCCTCAGCAGCGCTGAGTGAAGAGGGAGAATTAGCCTGCTGGCAATGCTCTTCCCAATGCAGCCCAGGAGGCTGTTGGCCTTCCCTGCTGCAAGGGTGCCTTGCTGGTTCATGCTCCATTTAGTGCCCACCAGGATGCCCAAATCCTTTTCTGCCACATTGCTTTCCAATCTGTTAGCTGCCAGGATGTTCTGGGTCAAAGGGCGGTTCCTCTCCAGGGCAGGGCTTGGCATTTCTTCTTGAATATCAACAGTAAGCTTGAAAAGGAATTGGTAATGGGAAACATTTATGATGCTGATTACAATGCAGTTCTTTCACTGGTCAGTGAAAACAGCTGGTTACTGGATATTTTTTAAATAAAATATCTGTATAAAATTTTGTACTTTCTCAGAATATTTATGTGGGTTATATATAAATATTGTCATAGAAGATATGATGTTGGAAAGAATTTAAACTGCTTGAATTATGTAGTCCCTCTGAGCAATGCATTAGGAGCTGTTCCACGATTGCACTAATTGACTGCCAAACCATTGCTCAACAGCAAGTCATTAAGAAAGATCTACCAAAATCTTTCATCTCTTGTTTAGGTATCTGGCTGTGGCAAGTACTTTGCACTACTCTACCAGCTAACATCCTTTAATTCTTATATGAAATTAGGCTTCAACTAGAATGGGAGAAGTTTGCCTCTTAGCTGATTCTAAAACTGATGTTTCAGAATAAATGTGCAGTAAAGCTTTTTTTTTTTCCTCCAGGAAATTTTAAATTAGAAATCCCTAAGCATTCCTTGTTGCAATTAAGTTCTATCCAGCTGTCGCCGATACCATCAAGTATCTACTTAGCTGGTTTTTATCTGTGTGACTAAATTGGAATATCGTGTTCATTTAAGATCCTGAGCAGTGGAGCAAAAGTGGATTTCTTTTGATTTGTCTGGACCTGATAAAGCTCAGTAACACTTTGCTGCAGAAATTCAAAGGGCTTTGTTGTTTTCAAAGGAGGGCAGAGTACAATACAGTGTATCGGTGCTATCCAGCCCTCGCTGTCCCTGTCCGCAGGCAGGGGGAATGTGGGTTTGCTCTGCACGCTCTGGGAGGGCCCCTCAGCTGCAAATTAGAGAGAACACCTGGGGATTAAAAGTTTGTGCCTGCTCTGTCCTCAGCTGCCTCTGATGGTTAAAAAGAGGTGTGCACTTGATGATTGGGCTTTCTGTGATCAGTACTATATGGTCTACAAAGAGCTATCTCACTTGACAGGGCCATTGAGCATGAAAGGGAGCAATATGCCAGTCCTGCACAACACGAGTTGCTTAGTTAGGTCTTGCACCATGACTCCCCAGGAGAAATGGTGAAGAGCTGACAGGCCAAGGGATGCTGCCCTACAAGAGCTGAGCAGCTTATCTAATGCTTCTGTGCAGGTAGAACAAGGGCAGTTGGTAGAGGGGGAGCTGCATTTACCAGCCAGGGTTTCACATCTGAAGGGCAATAGTATGTTTTAAAGCATTTACTTTTCAGTTGATATCCTGAACTGTGTCTTATAGGTGTAGAATACAGTAAGAAATAAATAATCAATTCTTTGGTTTAGTATACATAAATTTTATTTTTAAGTGTTGTGCAGGTAAATGTTGCAGTTGTGTGTGATACAAGTACTCATGAAATAACTTGAGACCCAACTAGAATGCTAGAGTCAAAGTGATTTTATTTCACATGTGTGTTTTTCATTCATATTTTGGCACTAGTTTTCTTCTGTTTATCTGCTAATCCAAATGAAAATTATTTTTCTGGCTCTGAGAACATCTTAGCAATCCTGCTCTGAAACAGCTGACTTTTAGTTAGTCAAAATATGGGCTGAACCTAGAAAACATTGAAGGCAGGGTACTCAAGTTTAGGCAATTTCATAAAGAAAGAAATAGCACCGAAAGATCTTGGCTTTTTTAATGTTTTTCCACAGATAATTTATTCCTTGCTGGTCTAAGTATGATGTGAAAAAAGTTTAATTTCGGACATATGTACAACACTGAATTTTCCCAAGTTTATTGAGTCTGTGTACTATATCTGAAATCTGCTAGAGAAGAGTTTGTGTATACAATTAGATGTGGAAGCTATTGGAGTCACCAATTTCTAAAAGAAACAAAACAAAATCCAAGAAGAGCAAACAAACAAAAACCACCAAAAAAATCACCAACACACTTTTTTTTTTCTTGTGTGCCTTATATGTAAAAGAGCATAGAACAGGAGGATGGCCATCTTGCACAGAAATGTTTACACATGTTAACTGAATTATCAGTTGTTTGTGTTCTGTTGGCATTATGTGACCCAGTTAATACAGAGTTATCCTTCGGGGTGGGAGGAGATGCCTGTTACAGAGGGAAGCCTGTGACTAAATCAGGAAAGCTTAAGCAGGCTTGATTAAATAACCCATTGCTGCTCTCCTTTCCCATCACTTTTCAGCTCCTCCAGTGAACTGTCACAGTTTTAGGTCAGTGAGACTGTGAGCTCCACGGTCTTGTCATATGGACAGCCCCACAGGATGTCTCTCCCACTCTCCTGGCAATTTCTTCCTAGTAATGCCTTTTTGTGCTACATTTGGTTTACAATTAATTTCTTTATTAAAGCATTGTCTGACACTGGTGATACATTGTGGAAATGACAGCTTAGAACAATTTGTAGTGTACCATAAATCAAGTAATTGCATGGGAGGAGCTGCTGGCTAGGAGGTGTGTGGTAGAAGGTGGCTGCTGAGAAAGCCAGGGCAAATTCCTCTGAAATTGGTCAACTGCAAAAAACTCAGAGCTCAGCTGGGTGTTTGCTGGATTAGGGCTGTCTACTGTGTGGCCCAGGCTTCAGAGTCAACATGATTTGATGGTGGAGGATGAGATGGAGCCTGTCAGCACATCTGGACAGCTGTACTTTGCTATTTGTAGGAAACAGTGATAAACACAGGTGCTGCTGAGCAGGACTTCTGATTCACGTCTGCTTAATAAATCAAAGAGGTCTGAGGGAGACTGGGTTTGTGTTCTGTCCTCTTAACCAAACCAATTTTTGTACAAGATGTCTGTCCACTGCATTTCAAATTTATTCCTGGTTGTAGGGAATATGGAAGAGGCTGAGTCAGAGTACAGTGCTTATGGGAGCTGAGGCAAGGGGGACGGCTGTGGGCCAGGCACTCACATCCTGGGCTGAGCAACTAAATCAAACAGCCAGTGTCGAGGAGATGAAAGATGGAGAGGCAGACAAAGGTGGGATGAGCTGACTGTGAGGTTTCTGTGAAAGCACTGCAAACCCTTGCACTCAACTGTTCCTCTGTTTGGGCATTTGTGTGCCACAGTCATTGGGAAAAAGAGTATCTGTATGCACTTGCTAATTGCCGTTTTTGCTGGTAAACATGTTGATCCATATTCTCGCAGATTTGCAGTGCAAGTAATTAAAAAGAAATAGGAAAAACCTAAGCAGATCAAAACTCATCTTTTGGTCACTGTGGCCAACTGTGAGTTCACCAGTGGGTTTAATTCTGTGTGCTCTGTCTGAATCTCAGTGCCCTTGTCTCAGGCATGATTTACATTTGAGAATGAAGAAAGCCCAGAGGCAGTTTATCTGAGTTTGTTTCAGGTCTGTCTTTCTCCACGGAAATTGAGGGATGACTGTGAACACTAAGTAATGAGCTGGGAGAATGGTCTCTTAATGGCATATTTTTTTGAAGCTGAAAGCTGCTCAGAGCTGAGGGAGCTCTGTGTTCTTGGTTTGATGTTTGTTTATTTTGGTTTTAGAATTAGTTCACTCTCAGTAGCAAACTTAGACTGCTAGGAAATGTGGTTTTTCCTTTCCTAAGGTATAGCAACACCAGAACTTCCTCCACTGTCACCTTGAAGTGAGAGAGAGAATGGCTGGGTGTAAAATGAATTCTTTTGTTGAAGTACCAGGTTAATAGGAATGCATTTATCATAGAGATCAATATTGATTGATTGATTGATTGATTTATTGTGGTTTCAGGTGCTGCTAAATCCAGTCCAGCTTCTAAACCAGGATCAACACCTTCTCGCCCATCTTCAGCAAAAAAAGCTGCACCGAGCAGCTCAGCATCCAAATCAGATAAAGATTTGGAAACTCAAGTCATACAGCTCAGCGAACAGGTAGGTTTGCTCCGGGCACAAAATTAGATGCATTCATTGTCACAGACAGGCATGAAATCTAATACTGTCTTCTGTTGAATGATGCTCTCCAGAATTATGAAGGGACAAAAGTGGAAATAGCTTAGCTGGAAAGACAAAAAAAAAAAAAGATTTATTGTTAAAAATAAGATCTGGGAGAGATGACTGGTGTTTGCCAGTATTTTTAAAAGAATATCTTAGGAGTGACAGGTAAGTCTTGCTGAAGTACGATAATTTTATTATGTGTTGAAATATATCTTTTATTTCACTTGGATAGGAAAAATACCAATAGTGTCTTTGCTCTTGTGTATTACAAATAAAATACATCATTTGATGTGTCATTGTGGAGAAGACAAACCTGTTTGTAATACCAGAATGTTAAGAGATTTGCAGATGAATCAAGATTAGTTCATTGCACTCTGCATTCTGGAAGGAAGGCATTAAGAAGGTAATATGCCATTTTCATTAAAACGTGTGACTTCCCTTTGTGAGAATACTTAGTTGTATTATAAATAATGTTCTGCAGTCTAGTTAATAAAGCTTCAGAATTTCTTTATTGTTAGCAATGTTAAGGGCTTCATTTTTGTTTATGCTCTGGAGCTTTACACCTCTCTCTCATTCCTGGACATGCAAGAGTGTCTGCACTGAACATGAATAAATAACTGCATCTGGCTCAAGACTGCGCTGTCAGAATGGTGTAAATGCCACTAGTATAAATGGGACCTGATCCCTGTATTTGTCCTGGTTGAGGGAAAACAGAAAGGAAAAAAACTCTAGAGTTTGAGGTGCTTGCAGCTGCATTCAGGAAGTAGTTGTTATTCTGGATCAAGTATAATTTCCCACAATTAAGGGCATTTCAGTTTCAGACTTCCACTGACCTGAAACAGCAAAGATTTCAGTTTGTTGGGGCACTGTTTGCAAGTTCTTGGTTACTGTTACGCATTTAAAGATGGTGGATGGATAGCCACATCCCAAACACAGCATACTGCAGATTCTGGGTATCATTCTGAGCAGCAGGGAGCACAGCAGTGCCCACCAGCCTTCCCAATGGGCTCTAGATTGTTGCTGTAACAGGAAAGTTTTTAAATGTTGCACAAGGAATGGATGTTTATATTTTTCATGGAATCCTTTTTTTAATCAATGTCGAGTGGAGTTCAAACGTCAGCTTAATGCAACTTAAACCGTGACATCTGTACTCAGAAGTCAGAATGTGTTTGCTTCAGGAGGAAGAGTTGGTTGGGATCTCAGCACCATAAAAATATTTGATCTTTACTGAAATAGGCAGTCACTATCACATCCACTAGCTAACATATTCGCAGCATGTTCCACGTGTGAAAACCTTAAGCCTTATATACAAATAACCCTGAAGGAAAAGTGATAATTTCCACCATCACCAAAGGGGAGAAGAAATTCTGAGGATTTGAAAAGTTGATGCTCTAATAGCTAGTTTTTAGGAGACATCATCTACTGGAGTAGTCTGGAAGGCTTTTTTTTTTAATGCTGACAACATTGGGTATCTCATTTCCCACTAATGGATACTTGTGCACCCTCGGCATATAACATGAGCCAAAAAACTTATGCTGCAAAGCAGCTCTGAGCCAGGTTTTCCTGACCCCGCATCTGAACATAATGGAGGAGCCAAATTGCCTGGTTTTTACCACTCACCGACAGTTGTGGAGATGAGGGCAGCAGCCACCTTTACCCAGTTTCTGTCTTTATTAGGAGTACAAAGTGTCAAATTGTATCTTGGATATCATTTTCCTGTGTGGCTGTAGCAGTCTTTTTTCAGACCTTTCATGGGTAGCAGCTAAGGGAGATTGAAGCATCTGAACTTCCATGCGATTTGTAGCAGAAAATTTTAATTAGTGGGGATTTCTGTACGCTGAGTTTTACCATAGCGTAGCTTAATGAGCTATTTGCAATAATTGTAAGCTATTCCTAATGTTTGCTAGTTTAATGGCTCCCAACAATCTTAAATTTTCTCTTAAAATTATATTTGATCTGTGCTAGTAAATTAAATACTTCCAAGGAATGCCACTTTGCACTGGAACTTGATTACCCATAGCATTAAAATACTGAAGTGGCCCTGCTGTGTCTCTGGTCTGTGCCAACTATCACTCTTCCAATGAGTGTCTCTCTGCCCCTGAGGAGACAACACAAACCAGCAGCCATCACATACAGAGAAGGGACCTTTACGTATGGCGAATGGTCCCAGGAACCATTAACTGTATGTGGATACACACAAAGTTTCTGAAAACAGCACCATCTTGGCTGTGTGCCTACAGTTGTGCCTCATCTCCAGCCTGGTTCTGCAGCCGTGTGAGTATTCGTGTTAATAAGTGCCATCAGAGAAAAGACCATTTAGCGAGAACTGCTGCCTTTGCACCCATTAACTGGGTTGCAGAGGGGTACTTTTGGTCCAGAAACAGAGCGTGGGAGTTGATGTGTGCTGTTCCTCATACAGTATCAGCCTTTTGGCATGTTCACGGAAGGAAAAAGTAGGATATGATGTGCTAAATATCTGAAGAAATATGAATTCATGTGTCACAGACAGGTAGTTGATATGTAACTGAAGAAAAACATATCTGGTTTGGTTATACATATATATATAACAACGTTTATACTGTAGTTAATTAACACTGTGTATGTATGCATAGTTTAATGGGTTTGTTTCTTTAAACAGAGCGAATGCGATAGAATAAAAACAGGAGAATGTCTTCATAGTAAATAGGTCAGAAAAGGGAGATGGTCTGAGCTATTAGCTGCCAATTTTTCAGCTGAAGTTCATTGTTTTCCTAAGCTCTAACAAGCAGAGAAGCAAGAGATCTGGAAGCAGTTATGTTCTTGTTCTGTCTGGGTGCAGGCATTGCTCTCAAGCAATATGCTGTGGCAGATCCAGAAGGCACATCCAAAGTGTGAGGTCTTCATCTACAGACCAGACTATTGTAAACTCTTGTTCCATTTTGCTATTCCTACTTTTGTGAAAAAATACTTAATTTTAAGGTGCCTGGTCATTATGTCCATCATGGACTCAAACTGCCAAGGCGAGACTTGGATGTGACACTCAGGCAGCTGGTCAGAAATGGATTAGTACATAAATGAGATGCTCTGAGATCCTGCTCTGATAACAGGTCAGTTCTGCTGCTTGATGCCTTTGAGAGTGCAAACAAAGGTCAGAAAAAGGCATCACTAGCTCAGCAGTTATGGAAAAACAAACTGATAGGATTTAGTAGGCTGTCAAACAGCATTGTTTGAACTCTGCTGGTATTTTTACTAGTGAAGGAAATAAATTAGCTTGCAGTGGAACTGGCAGCAAAGAACTTTGTATTAAATTGCATCAGTTCACTGAAATGTGGTCTGATATGACTTAATTTATTTAGCTTGTTTTATTTAGAAAATCATTTGTATAACTGCAGCCTTTAAAGTGCTAATTTGGCTGTAATTGGCTGTGATTGAGGTCAGTGTGTTTACTATAGACAGCTTCGTCTGTGATTGTATCTGTTGATTCTTACATTGCTGTCCTCCAAATTTGTGAGCCACTTACACATTTTCCTGATTGGGTATACCCTGCTAGGCAAAAGTTTGTAGGTTATGCTCCCACAAAATTGTTCTTTTTAAAATATATTTTTGTGTATGTATATATATGTAAAAAAATATATTGCAACATCTGTCATGTTTTATATGAAGCCTAATCATTAACAGCTGCATTGCCCATAAATTATTTGCAGCAGTCCTAGTGGTGCAATTGAGACTTGACAGTATAGCTTGAAGACTCTGATGAACAAGGCTGTGAAGAGAAAGGTACTTGGCATTTGAGAGAATTTGTTGATAGAAACAGCACATCAGTCAGAGCAGAAAGTCCATGGTGCAGTCAGTTGTGGCACCAGAGTACCAAAATGCAGGTCTGTAACAGTATGGTAAGTGGGGAGGCAGAACAGGAGAAGTGGCCAACCAACACAGCAGTACTCACAATTGTAACTAGAGGATGTTTTAATTTCCTGACTAGACCAATTCCCTTTGTGAGCTTTTCTGCTAAATCTGTGTATTTTTAGGCAAGGAGATATTGTAGGTTTCCCAACAACTACACATTAATACAGGCAAAATAATGCAAGTACTGAGCTGAAAGTTTTATTAATCACCATTATGTGGCATTTCTGGCAGCCTTGTTAGGAGACAAGGCTGAAGTAGCCCTGATTACTGAACTGCTGCTTCGGGCTTCAGTGTAAAAGGGCACTGAGAAAATTGACTTTAAGGATCAAGGTTAAGATGTATCCAGGAGGTGTGATGGGGGAGCCCAGGTTTCTGTTCTCTCTATGGTTTAAGGTTTAACCTATCACTTCAGAAAAAAAAAGTGGACTTCATTTTAAGCTATACAGTTGAATATGTATGTAAGATTGTTTAGCATGAGTAATTTTATGCTGAGTTGTTTTGTCTGTAGTGCACCTCAAAACTGATGCATCACATCTTGGTTTATATGCAGGTACATTCGTTAAAACTTGCACTTGAAGGCGTGGAGAAGGAAAGGGATTTCTACTTTGGCAAATTAAGGGAGATTGAACTTCTCTGCCAAGAACACGGGGGAGAGAATAATGATCTTGTCAATCGGCTAATGGAAGTCCTTTATGCTTCAGAAGAACACGTAAGTTCAAGCCTAATGTTTTTTATTTCAACAGAAAAGCTTAACTTCATGAAAAATTATTGATACAGTATTGAGTCATGTCCTATATTTAGGTCAGCAGAAGTGTAGCAGCTAGGATTTCCATTACTTCTCCCCCAAAAAGGAAGTTTGCATTTGCAAACAGCAGGCTTTTCAACTTGGGGAAAGGATGCAGGAGGTTGGTTGGTTTTCCCTGCTTTTCAGTGTAGGTTTTGTATTCTGGGCTTTCTGATGTTGATCTGAAAGAGGAGGGTCTGTGTCACAATTTTTAATTGACTTCATATGGTTCTGAGCCTCAGTTTTGTTTTTTCGTCTTCCCCCTGCGTGCATAAATTCTTTTACTTGTATTCTTTAACGTGTTGAAAATCACAGAAATTCTGGCAGAGGTGCTTTCAGTGTCTACAGCTGCAAAACTTCTCTAGCCCATGTGGCAGTGTTGGAATATGTATGGTACAGGTTGCCAAGTACATGATCATATCTACAGAGATAATGCTCTTTAGCATTTTTTATCCTCTTGCTATAGGCAAAATTCTTCCTTGTGCAAACACAGTAATCCTCTATTAACAAAATTTCAGAAATGTATTGTCTGCAAGATTAAGCAAGAATCTCATTGCATCTTAGTGTTGTGGACACTGAACAAAGCAAGAAGCAGCAAAGGTTGCTGGTTAAATTCCTCTGAGACATTCAGGGATAATGATTCAGTGGAGATTTAGCTGAACTACTCCCATTCATGTTAACTAAATCCCTGTATGGATTGTACTGACAATTGACTCTTCATCCTTTAGTGGACGATGGCTTTGGCTCCAGAGTGTACAAGCATCAACTTAATCTCTTGGCAGCGCTGTGGCACCATAGGCTGTCTTATATCTGTTTCCAGAAAGCTGTTGCAGCAATAGTCAGCTGACTTAAAATTTTGTATCAGTACTGCAGAAGGAACTACTAACTCACGTGCTTTTCTAAAAAAGACTAATGTAGAGCATTAATGTTCGAAAGTTAGGTGCAAGAGGGCCACAAGCTTGCTGCTGACAGGGGCCACTGCTTCAGATGAGAAGTGACAGGGGAAAGAGGATTTGTTCAGTGGTGCGGGGCGAGTGCTAGAGAGGAAAAGGAGGAGGAAACCACTATTTTCACAGGAATAAACAATAAGACAAATTTGCCAGGCACGTGATAACAGGGTGAAAGTGTTACATATATATAGCGGTCAGAGAAAATGTCTTCTGGATTCAAGAACAGTGATTTATTTATAAAGCAAAGCCATAAAAGTCCCTCTTCTCTCCATACCCCTGCCACATCTGTCTGTTGGCTTAAATAGCAAAGTGATTCCACAAGGAATGCATCTGTTGCTTTTCTTCCTGCAGTTTTCCTTACTGGCAGAACACATCACAAAATTTCTACAAAATTTTCTACAAAAATTTCAGTCCATATCCTAGTGTTTTATCTGCTTCTTCCCTCCAAGCCTTTCTCTGTTGCAGTCATCATCTGTGCCTGCATATGAACTAAATAGAAAACTGTGCCTTTATCTAAAAATGTGGTTGTAGTTGGGAGGCCAGGTATGTCACTTCAGCAGGAGAGAACTCTCCTCCAGAGAGGAATAGAGAGGCCATTCCTCACACAATTTTTTTGTACCATTTGGTAGAAGATTGGTCTCCTCAACTTAGCAGACGGACTGTAATTTGCTGTGGAAGGACCCCAGTGCATTAGCACTAAATCAAAGACTAGTTTGGTGCTGATTCAGATTCTGCCTACTTTTTAGGTTGTGACCTTACCCTCTGCCTTGCTTTGCCTTTCAGATCTGTTTTGAGTTTTTTTCTCTCTTCTCTCTATACTGAATTTGACCCAAGTTAAATTCTTCATCTTGCATCATTTTGCAGGTTAATCCCTTGGTAGCAGCAGTTTGGCTTTCCCTGTCTCCAGCATGAGGCTGTTTATGTGAATTGTGTGTAGAATTATTCAGAATGCAAGTACAGAGTATAGTCCCTATAAAAAGCATTCTCCAGAGGTTTGATTGTCGTAGTATTGCACTGAAGACATTTTTACCAGGTTCATGTCTTGGAATGGGGAGTTGGGTAATTATTTTTTACAGAATTCCAATTTGTAGTGTATTTTCAATCTTGTCACTTCGTCAGCTTCTGTTTTGTTTCATTCACTAAGGGCTAGCTGTTTAAGACTGATCAATTTCTTTTTTTTTTGGTCTTGATTTTGGTGAGTTTAGGCAGCACAAATATCAATCCATTTGGGTTCCTTGTCCATAGAGGCTCCCTTTCTTTTCACTGTTACAGTTCTGTTTTAAACCTCATCATTATCTCTGCTTACACAAGAGGGATGTAGTATCTGCTACTGTCATTTAACATTTGACTGATCAGTCCTTAATCCATTGTAATTTTTAATTACAGATTGCTCATTTGTAATCTTACTTTCTTCATCAGAAACATCAAAGTTGACAGAGAACAGTGCTAAAATGGCTACATTTGGTTGGTGAGGAGATGTGGCTCCTAATTCTTATGGTACAACTGCTATAGACAGCATCAAGACCTCAGTGTGTAAAGCATTTGGTCATATGGTATTACAGCAGAAGAGCTTCAGACTGATGGACAAGAAGAGGCTAGGTGTGTAGTTACGGAACCCAGAGACATGGGGGTCTTGGCATAAAGCAGAAGAAACTTGGGAAAGCTTTTGCTTTCCTACGTGAACTGTTCTGGTTCAGTTCGTGTAGAATTTGGGTGAATTGCTTATGTTTGATATCTCAGTTTCCCAGAGCAATTGCTTGAAATGCAGTCAGTTTGGTAACTTTCTGCTCTAGCAGATACTCTTCTGCTGCTACTTTTGGAAAAGGGGCCACTCTCCCCAACACCTGGTTTTCATAGTCAGCTCTTAAGTCTACAGGCACACCTGAATAGTTTGAGGCAGATGGATCTAAGAGTCAAAAGAAAGCACCTCTCAGCATGGGTGATAGAGATGACCAAGGTCATGTGGCTCAAGCCAGAAATAAATGCTCTAAATAGATCTTTCACTACTTTCCTTATTAGGGGATGCTGTTCAGTGAGATTCCACAGTCCCAAAGTAACTGGGCATGGTGACTCTTGTCTTTCCCATTTCATGTATTTATACAAGCTAATACATACTGAGAATCAGGTATCCCAGGCCTCAGAACAACTTCTGAGGGAGTCACATAAGATTCACTATTTCCATCAAAGGTAGACCTGGCAAGAGAGGAACCACCACTCCTCTTCAGAGCTGTGGAGTAGATTCCCAAGCCAATTCCCATGGTTAGAGGCTTTTCCTATTGTATGAATGAAAAGAGAGCATGTATATGTGACCTATAAAGTCTACATGAGTGGCTTTCTAATAAGTGTATCAGATAAACTGGGCATACAGAGAGTCTGTGGAACATGTGCGTTCCAGAGCAGATCACTTCAACACATAAGGAAGGTCAGGATAGATGGGGTTAAGGTGACATTGCTCACTAAACAAGCTTCAGTTTTCTCACCCCGCAAGGCAGGGTCACGTTCTCACAGCTGCCAGCTCCTCTCTGTGAAACTGTTCTCTGCAAGTCCTGCACCCTTGCAGCCCGTCACAGAAGTTGCAATTTTTAGGTACTGTGCACAAAGCTGTTTTGACATGATGTACCTACTGTATGTAATAAGGGCATCATTCCCCCCAAGGGGCCAGAAGGTGCTAAACTTCAGTTGTCCTGACTGATGTGTGGCTTCTGCCTGAAAACGGTACCTGAGTGATAGGGAGCTTGCTTTCAATTGGAATTGGCCTGTTTCTGTACGTGGTAAACAGCTGACTATTTCCGTTGTATCAGCAACTATTAGGAACCTTATTCTCCTGCTCTTGCCCTTTAGAAATACAAATATTTTATTGCCAGAAAGGAATTAGCTTATTTCATAAGCTGCTCTGGACTATTGTGGAAAAACTCAAACCATGGCCTCCCTTTTCTTTTGATTTTTGCCTCAAATATGAAAACTTAACAGTATCAAAGTGTTCAAATTTGTTGTTCAAGCCACTTGCTTCTAACAAAAATTGCTGGGAACCAGGAGAGTTCTGCACAGATGCCGGTCTGGGAATGCATTGAATGGCAGCTCAGTGTCTTGGAAAAGTGTTTTCCTCCAGAGCTGCCTACGGCAGAGCAGTACTAATGCAGGGCAGAGAGTATGCGAGAGGGATCTTTTCAGTGAACCATGCTGTGGAAAAATGGAAAGCACTTGAGAGGAAAGCTGTAAATGCAGCTGTGCTTAATGGGAATCCAGAAGGGATGCTCTAAGAGTTAGCCAGACTTTTTGAACTCAGATAACATCCAGGTCAACTCAGGATACTATGTCTGTTGTCTCTAACTTGGAAGTTGTTTGGAACTCATATCTCCTTGAGTCAGGGATTTGTCTTCCAGTGGAAGCGTATATTCAGAGGGACAGCTTTGGTGCGTAAGAACGATTTGTAAATGGGAAGTGCTTATTTAGTGATTAGTGATTTTAGCAGTAGCTTTATAAATCAGTGAATACTGGACTCTTCTCCCCTACCTCCCCAAGAAAAAGTGTTTGCAAGTCTTTCTGAGTTAGCATGGGTGTATCACTTTGGAAAAGTAATATGTCTGACCTCAAAAAGGAGGCTGTGTTTAATTTTTAAAGCAGGTGATAGCACAAGTGTCATGTCCATGTAGTGGTATAAACCCAGAGGGAAGATTGTGTGAAAACTACAGCAGACAGGTTCAGAAAACCTTGGACAAACTGAAAATGGGAGGACATCAGGATTGTATGATACAGCGCCTAACTGTTGGCATATCACTGTCTTAACTATTCAAAATGTTCGCTTACCGGAACAGATGACACTCAGGGATGTTGAAAGCTGACATTTTTTCTAAGGAAACATCAGTACTGTATATGCCTTGATTAAAATTTAGTAAAGTAAATACATTTTAGTGTAATACTACAAGAGACTGCTTTTCTTAGGTAACAGCCCCTTCTGTACTTACTTGCATGAAAATTGTAATTTAAGATTTATGCTGCAGTGAGCACTGTGGGGTGGGATTACATGAGGAGTGCTTTCTACTGAAGAATGTTCTGGGGTCTTTTTCTCCCCACAGGAGAGCCACACAGATGATCATGAAGGTGAAGAGCAAGTCCATGAACAGCCCCAGCAGCAGGATGAGTACTGACTCACGCAGCATCTCTGACAATTTTCATTTTGTGTTAGAACTTTCTTCTGGAGAATGGAACATGTGCGGCCTCAAACTTGAAATCAGTTCACTCCCAGTCTGCCATTAACATTTATGTACCATAGTGAGTGCCAGCCAACCACTGCATTCTGTACCAATACTTTGCCAAGATGCATTTGCAGACGTCCTCTTTCAGTGTATCTTCCCAAGAGGTTGTAGGGCTACATCACCTACTGTACATCACTGCAACTTCACCACTTGGCTGCTTGAGATTTGTTCTGCTCTTTAAAAATATATATATTTATTTTTTTTTCTTTTTTTCGTCTTAAGTATGATACACTTGTAACTTGTTCTAACATATTTATATTGGCATTTTGTGTGGCGAGGAGTTCCGTACCACTAGCTGTGTTTCTCACTTTGTGGTGCTTTCGCGTTTTCTAGTACATCTGCCTTGGGGCATGGATTTGGTCAAACAGTTGGAATAAAGGGATACAGTGGATGTCATACTCAAGCCATAACGATGAGGTGTGTTGTGGAAGAAAATGCTCATGTTGCTCATGTTTATTCCTTCCCTGCCTTCACAGGCAAGAGCATCTGTTTCAGTGGGAGATTTAAACCCCTATGTTAGAAAGCTTCGTAGAAAGCTGCATGGTATGTTTTTTGGCTTATTTCTGGAGGAACAGGCATCCACTTAAGTTTTTTGAAAACCCTCCCAGTTTCCTGACTAGTAAACAGGCATTTCCCAGCTTTTCTTCCTTCCTGAGGAATCCAGTCCCAGCCTCCAGCTGCAGCTCTGCCTCCACAGAACTCAGTGCTGATGGAGAGATCTCCTTGACACAAGTGTAGCTGCAGGACATGATTTCTGCCATCGTTTTTGGCTTCCCACCCTTCAGAAAAGGACAAAATAGGCCAGCCATTTCTTTTTGCTTTCTTTCTCCCCTCCACTGCCCCATCCATAAAAGCATGGAAGACAGAAATTTTCTCACTAGTGCAAGGTATGGGGAAAAACCAGCAACAGCGCTAGCCCTGAACCCCGCCCCAAACTTTATGTAAGTGAGTGATGGACGCCTCATGGGTTTGAGGCTGCTCCCAAAGCATGGAGAGGCAGTGAGGAGTCCTGGAGACAGGGCACACATAAGAGGGGGACCATCTGACTTGAGGGGACAGAGGGGCTTCTGCTCTGGACTGACCTTCCTTCATCAAGGCCCTGGAGATGTCTGCAGTGAGAGTGTTCCCTTCCAGTGTGGTCCCATGACCGTGTTCTAAACGATGGTATTTTATAAACGGCGGTATCTTGAAGTATATAAAGCATTCCTTGTTCTTCTCATAAAACTGTGTGTTGTAGTCTCTCTGATTATGTAATGCTTGGTATTCTTGGTTTCTCACTTGATCTCTGAACTGGGGATTGTTATGCTGATTTAGCAGGTATGTGCAAATCCCGTCCCAGTCAGCATTCACTGAAAAACTCCAAAGCCTATTGAACAGCTAAATCATTTTAGACATTCATAGGCTCCTAAAGTGTTAAGTTCCCAGCTTATGCTTCCATGGAAAGGTTTGCAATTAATCAACCCCTGGGCACACACACGCATGACACATGCAGTTTTCCATTCCTAATCAATCTTTTGCAGCTAAGTGGCTGTTAGTTAAATGTGAGAACCCTGCTGTTGTGTTGCAAACCACCGACAATGTATAAAATACTGTTAAGCACTAGAACAGGTATTTCCAGTTCCTTGATCCTCCCCCTGCACAGCAGAAGAGTTTCTGGACCCTGCAGGCTGAAGTTTTGCCAGCCCTGCATCCAGTATTGACCTCACATCCCTACTCGGTGATGAAGTCGAAGTACTGCAACCTGCAGGCCAGCACTTTCCCCTCCCATTTCAATTGGATGAAAATAAGGTCTGGTTTAATTATTTAAAAAATGTGCATATTCCAAAATAAGTATTTCCAAGAATCACCACAAATGGGGGAATTGTCATTTTTGTTGTATTTGTGTTTATTAGAACATATGTACTTATTACAATTGTCATTGTAATAAATGGTAGTTCTTCATAATACTGTTGAAGAGCAGTTACTAATTTTTTTTCCAGATTCCAGAATGTCCTCTAACCTATATGGGATCTCTGATGGGGCAAGGAGTTTGGGATCAGGCTATAAACTTAGTTTCATCAGCATCAATCTCTGCTTACTGCCATTCATCCTTCTGCTAATACTTGAGCAGATGCATGGAGAGCACTTCACGGGAAAACATTTTTGTAAAGATGCAAATGGTTGGGGTTGCTGAGCTCCCTGGACGATTCATAGCCAGGCTGTTGTGCCTGTCTCCTTTTCTCTCTTTTGAAGCACATACTTAAAAAAAAAAAAAAAAATTAAAAAAAAAAATTAAAAAAGCTGCACTTAATTTCCTGAAAATTCCTCGTATCCTGTTTCTAATCTGAGGACCATAGCCCTCTCACTGCTTGTATCAAGGGGGGAGTGACTGATGTAGGGGCAGTGAAATACCTTGGGGGCACTAGAAATTTGGCTGTGCTGAGGGGAGAGCAGTGTTCTGAAAGGGGAAAGAGTTGTCCTTCTCCCCCCACCCCCTGTGAGTAACCCATTCTTCTGTTATGGTTTTAATATGCATTTGTAATTACCTTTACTAAATAGCACACCATAAAGCTTTGGTTATATATTAAATGTAAACTGAAAGGAATGTAAACATATGTATTGTTAATTATAAATAGATAAGTAATGGCATAATAGATACAAAAAAAGTCTTATTCAGATGTATCAGTCATTTTACATTATCCACAAATTGTCGCATGATAGAGTAGATTTTTGTCTGAATATGTGAATAACTTGACTTGCGTTTATCTTTTTACATATTTAATAAAAAAATATATGTTAAAATCTGTCTAGCTCTAGAGACTATTCAGAACATTCTAAAATAATACTTCTCTGGATAAAATACATATTTTTGATTCATCAGGGACTGCATATGGGAGCAGGATGAAAAAGGCAGCTGCTTTAAAAAACCAAAAGTTCACTTATCCTCTGTGTGTGGGTAGCATCTGTTTCGCTCAGCAACTGTATTGCCTCCTATAAATCAAAAAAAGAAAATGCATGTATGCCTGTGCATGTAAACAGCACATTCTTCTTTATGGTAACTGCTTTTGGATTTCGGAGTATTAGATCTCTTGTGTATCAGTTTTGATACAACAGCAAAACTGGCAGCAGCCAGGAGGCGAAGAGAGTACTACAGCAAGGGCACTGAAACTCCCAGTGGACCTTCCTGCAGTGGCCAAGTATTCAGGGATGAATCTTCAGTGCAGTACCTAAAAGCTGGCTGCGTTTCAGGTTAAAGTATTAGGCTTTTGGGAATAAAAGGGGGGAAGCTTCATTGTAGTTCTCACTGCTCTGATCTTCTGTAGCACGAGCAATGTTGCCGCAGTAGTTGCTGCTCAATCTCCAAGGCTTCGAGCCTTGGCTCAGGGCCCCTTCGTGCCATGGTTGTGTGCCACCAGCCTGGGCCCCGCTGCTATCAGGTATCCCTGGAATTGAGGCCAAACCTTTGCTTAGCCCCACTCAGGGAAGGTTTCTAATAAAGAAGGTAGGATGAAGCAGGGACTGGAGGTGCCCATTTCCAACCCAGGCATTCAAACCTGGGAGAGCTGCTCTTTTGAGATGCTTTTTGTAAGACTTGGTGGGGAGGCACGTCTTGGGGCTAGTGCAAATGTTCAAAAGCATAAAAAAGGTACCTGTTTTCCAGTTCAAATAGTTGAAAACTTTCTGCCATAATGTTGCAATGACAACAAAAAAAATATTTGTTAAGACTATTAGGTCATCTACATAGTTATCTGACTTGGCAAAATAAATCTGTGACCGTACCACCCTGTGTGCAAAGCATTTTAATTCCTGTTCATTGAATCAGTTACCATCTAGGATGGCTAAAAACTCAAAATATACACTGTGCAATACATGATTTCTTTTTATACTTGTCTTTATAGAGATTGTAGTGACAAGCTGCTTTAAAAAGGAAAAATAAAATTATTTGCCATGTTTTCATATAGAAGGTGGAAAAGCTGGCCAGAGCTTAATGTCTTTTAAAACTGATGCTGTATTTCTCTTTAGAAAGGTACAAGTGCAGCCAGGTTGTGGTAGTTCAAGTTTTGTAATTTCATTTAATGAATATTTCAAAATACTCCATTACAGTGCATCAAATTGTGCTGCTTCTGTGACCCTTATTTCCAGCTGTTTCCTAATTAAGTGCAAGACAGATGGAAAAGGGAAGCCTGTCCACAGAGTTTCTCCAGTACAACCAATTTGGAGGTAACTTTGTTTATTGTATTCTAATTCTTTTCTCGTCAGAACTTCCTCCAGACACTTGTGATGGAAGGCTGAAATATAAACTGCCTGTATAAAGTAAGTGAGACTTTCGTGGCAGTGTCTCTGGTATTGGACGTAGTGTTTAACTTCATCAAACATTGAGACTGCTTGCAACAACATCATGCAACATCATCAAACTTGTCATTCCCCTTCAACACAAACTGCCTTTTTTAGCAAGCCTCATTAATTAAACAGCCTTCAGACTTAATTCTGAGAGAGTCCTTAGGGAGTGCCTTGGTGGACACCCCACATTCCCTGGGCATCATGCAGGATGGGGGCATGTCTACCACACCATTGGGAAGGAAGGCTGGGAGATGTCTCTTGGAGCTGGACCACAGTAGTACCAAAGGGCTTGGGAGCCTCCCTTCCCTGCAGGAGGGCTCTTGGAAAAACCTCTGACTGAGCATTAACAGGATGACCACACCCCTCTGCCTAACTCAAACCTTAGGCTGCTTGAACTGTGACTGCAGTCTCATGTTCATTTGTGGGGTGGGACCCTCAACATGCTCGTTTCGTAGGTGGAAGGAACGTGTGTACTTTCACACCACCAGAAACCTTCCCAGTCACTGTGGGTTTCTGCTTTGTGATGAGAGGAAGCTGATGTGCAGGCCTGTCCCCTGGTACCTGCAGGAACGGCTGCCAGGTACAACAGTTGTGCTTTTGCCTGGCTTCTGGCAAGTGAAATAGTTAATGAATGTGCCAGTCTGTCAACCCCATCCCTCTGTGCAAGAAACGCAATCTCATGCTTACCTTGGGGAAGTGGACAGATTGTTTCATTAGTGCTTCAAGACCACAAAGTCCCTCTGGCTAGGGCAGCATATGAAAAGGGATGAAACTCCAATTCTTACTCCTTCCTCCAAGGCATGCCAAAACCTACGTGTATTATAGATGAAGTGAGCAGTTTACATCTGCATGCAAATGTGTAATGTTTGGGGGGGGGGAAGCTTTTCTTGTTTGTTCTTTTTTTGTCGTTTTCTAAACTCACAAGAATTTGCTTCGAGCACACAGGCAAATAGTGGTTTGTTTTGCATTTTGCACTCATACATGATGTTTCACTTAAACTAGTTTTGCAGTGAAATGTGTGAATCTTTGAAGGTCTGCTGGCCAAATTTATTTTCTGCTGGTTACCTTTGTAGAGTATATTGCTCGTTGCTAACTGAAATATCAACAATGTGCTTGTTACTGCCTAGAAAATAAATCCAAAGGTCAGCTGCTGCTGGTCAGAGCCTGCATTTCTGACAGATACAGGTCAGCTGAGACTCATCTTAATGCTGAGAATGAGAAAAAAACCCGTACATTTCAAAAACACTTTACTGTACCCATAGCTTTCTCAGCTCATTCTCTTGTCTTCACACATTCATTTGAGGTAAGGAAAAGACTGAATGTGCATAAGCCTTTCAGGAGGTTGTATGGAAGAAATGAGTTGTGAGAAAGTAATTATGGAAAATGAAGCAGGCACAGATGTCTGAGTGAGAAGGACATACAGGGGAGTGTTTGCACTGCTGGGGTCCCACTGGTGACTAGGCTGTTCAAAATCAGTGCTGGTTATAAACCACCACGAAGCTTATGTAACCTGGCATGAATTTCTCCAGGACTTTGGACAAAATGGCAAGGAGGAAGAAGACCAAAGCTTCAGAGAGGCCAGTAACACAGCATTTGCATTAGAAGAGAATAAATGTTAGCAGCAGAACAACTTGGTAAACACTTCTCTGCTGGACAGGAATCTTCCTCTGAGATGAAACATCTTGCTGCATAGCTCATTGTCGTAGTGGTTCAGATATCTGTACTGTTCTATTCTTTGGTTATTTTAATCAGATTAATTCCAACTGTTTGTCACATCAGAAGAGTTGCGGATCTCCACGTCAGTGTTACAGTCTGATCATAGTGCAGGTGTTCACTCTTGGGCGCGTTTCTTCAGGGAAAAGATGTAAATGTTCAAGTGCTCACTCAGCTGCCTACCCTAAAGAGAAATTATGGAGATTAGCAGCCTGTTTTGTACGTGCTTCACACACACAAAGTGCCTCTCCTTTCCCAGGCAGAGGGGGGAGGACCCAACCACAGGCCTCATGTACTTGGGGACCTACAAGTACACAGAGACCTGCAAGTATTCAAGCAAGAGAGCTGTTCTTACATTCCTCTTGCATCACACTGATGGGAAGTTAAATTGCTACAGACCAGATTCACAGATGGCATAAACTGAAGCTGGGCCCTCTCAGTCAACAGTGAACGTTGATCAGGTATTTCTGTTTTGACCCTCACCATTTGGCCCATACTGATGCTGGCGTAGACTCTACTATGACACCAATGTCTGTTGACAAGTCTTCTTTCAAAGAAAATCCTTACATCCCAATGGTGTGTCTTAAATTGAAGAATGCTGAACAACTCCCTCTGAAATGAGATTTTTGCTATGCTAGGTGTTTTATCTAAAAGCAAATGCCCATGAAAACACTTGCTAATGCATTATTTGACAATTTAGAAAAGAGGGCATCAACAAAGTAAAAATGAATTTAAGCAGTAATTCAGATGACAATAAAGGATGAGTCTGAGATCTAGCAGACACAAAAATGCACTGGTAAGACTGAATGAACTGGAAGACTAGCTATTTTGTCAGCAAATTCAAAGCAAAGTTGGCCTTATTTTATTAATTCTATCCATGGCACTTTGCATTTTACCTCTCTAGTTTTTCAGTCAGGTAACCTCAGGAAAAAGAAAGGCCAAAAAAAGGAGTGGGAGTGTTCATGCCACATTGGTCAGCTGCTACATAAACCCAGTCCATAAATATTCTGATTGTGATGGGTTTAAAGCGAAAACTGCTTTGGTACATTGGAACAATTCAAGTCACTGAAGTTGTTGCAAAAAGGCACTGCCTGTAATAAACTGACTTTTTTTTTTTTAACTTTAGACTAAATTAAAAAAACCAAAACAAAACAAAACACAAAAAACCCCTAATTGACCTTTCAGACTCCTGGACCCTGCCCCATCTAGAAACCGTTCCCAGCCCCCATCTTCCTGCCCGCCCCGGGGCAGCTCTTCCATGGCTGCTTCGGAGGCACCCGCTCACCACGCAGACCCCGTAGTGCACGTGGGCGGCTGTGACCAGGGCGGTGAACACGGCAAGAACAGCTTCTTCCATCCAGCCCAGCAGCCCGGAGATGGCTGCGTACACCACCAGCGCCAGCGGGAACAGGAACCAGTGGAAAAGCTCCGGCCGGGTGCCGCTCATCTGGCAGATGATCACCTTGCACTGTTGGAGCAGAAGGGGCCAGGTGAGAAGCGCTGGGTCAGCCCCTGGGGGACCAAGTAAAAGCACATCCATTTTCTCTGTGGGTTGCTTTGGATGAGGGGAAAACAAGGCTAGAGTTCAAAATGGGGCTTGTTTCTGGTGAGAAGATTACTATAGGTGCATCTTTGTGCCCTCACAAATGTCCTAAAGGACATTATTAGAAGTCATTTAAAATACATACTTTTCTGGAGACAGCATTTTGACACGCTTTATAAGGCGAAGCACATCTTCACAAAAGGGAAGTTTGTTTGCCATCTTACGCTATTACAGGGGCTCCTGAAGTTGTGATCCCAAATCAAATGTGCCACCACTTAACTTAATCACTGGGAGAGTGTAATGGTATTTTAATCACGTGGCGTGACAGAAATGTCTTCTGGTTCATTGTATGGAAGGGAGGGAATACAATAGATGACACTTCCAAATCCTGTTTTTCTTTTCTAGCACTCCTTCATGTACTAAAACACCATTTTCTTGGCTCAGTCATGGCAGTGGATTTCCCGGAGATGTAGTTGGGGGCCCAGAGAAAGGGATCCCGCTCAGAATGAGGGAAAAAAATGAGTATATGGTGCATGATTTAACTGAAAGCAATTAGCTTAATTCTACTGAGTTCTTGAAACCTAATGAGATGAACTCACTTGAAGTTCAGCATTTTAAAACCCGTTAAGCACACCGAAGTGTTTCGCCTAATTTAGGCTCCTTAAGAAATGTGTCTCACATACACCATGCCCTTTACAAAAATAAAAAGGAATTTAGGCACATCTGAAATATTTTACTGATTTAAGTTTCACTCAAAATTGAAATGTGGCTAAAAATAGATTTTATGTATCCTGAAAACAGTAGAAGAATGAAAAACTCATTCCCTGTGCAGTGCCTGAAATCTTATGACAGCAGCAGTAGGAGTCTGATCATAGGGAAAAAATACTGGCTTTACTGCCTGTTCTGTGGAAGCTGAAGAATGCAAAAATAAACCATGAAAAAACAATTAACTTTCAATAACAGAAGAAGTAAGCATTTGTACCTAAGGCTAATATTTTCACTTACAATGCATTCTCAGTATTGATTGTGAATTTTTTTAATACCACTAGTTTTATGGGTCCTTTGGGAATCATTCCAGAGGGTATAAGAAATTGCTAAAGCAATCTATATGCTATAATTTTTCTTCTAAATAATTGCACCTGTCCAGAGGTTGAATTTTACAGTGTTTTAAACCATTATTATATCATGTTAAGTACAGTACTGGCTTTTTCATAAAGATTGCTTATTAATATTTGGAGCAATTCACCTTCAGTGTATCACAGGACTGCAAAATGGACTACGCTCTCCGATCCTCCCTCAATTCCTTTTTTCCCTTGGTCCTGAAGCACTGACTGACACTACAAGTGAGGCAAAAACAGCATTAGGAGATGAAGGCACTGGTGTCTGGATAGGGAAATGGGAAAGAAGAGGTAAGGGACAGCGCCCTGTGCTTTTCCATCCCCCTCACCTATGCCTTCCAACGCTTCCCTGGCCCTGCTGAAGTTAATCCTCTAGGAAACTGTGGTTTGAGTAGGGCCTTAATGTCTTCTCCCTTACCATTTTCCCTGGAAGGTTCCTCAAGAAGCACCTCATGAGTCTGAGCTGCTCTAGCTCATCATGGCAAGCCACCACATCAGCCACTGCACTCCTGCCATGGGGATGGCTCAGCTCCCCTGCGTGGGACTTACCCACTCCATCACTCCTCCTGGACTCAAATACGTGCCTCTGAGGGCTTCCTACATGGGAGCTGTGGCAGCTGTGCTCTGGGGTGGTTTGCTCACACCTGGATACTTGTGACACTTGCCGTATGAACAAATACCAAAGCCAGGTCAGCTTCCCAGCAAGAGGGGTAGTCAATCCACAGGCAGTCCCACTGCCAGCTGTGGGGACTGGGAAAAGAAGTGCTTCTCTCACGGGTAAGCAGCTTTCCTTTTTTAGGCCTAGGAGGACTTACTTCCTTAGTTTAGCCAAAAATGCTGGATACAGCCCTGCTTTCTGCCTGCTCCCTACTTGCCCTGACACTGCATGGCTGCGAGACCAAGTCTGAGACCAGGCTTTTAGCTTAGGGAATCTGCTGGGTGACCAAATATGTTGTCAAAGGCATGAGAAGTTCAAGATACTGGCAGGTAGAGAAACGTGGGCTGCAGTTTGTGGTCTACAGAGCAGATAATGGAAACCCAGTGTGTCAGGCTATCAAGGAGAAGAAAAGTATTGCCATGACAAGCCTTACTCTGATGCTGGAAGAAAAGTGTGTATAAGGGACCAGTGGAGGTGAAAGGAAATACAGGCTTGTTTTTCAGCTTTAAGATGTTATAATTTCCAACTAACACCCATACATTTTTAATGCTTGCTTTTAAAATGTTAAAAATTTCATCTAACATGCATACATTTTTAATTCACGTGAGCCTCCGACACTGCAGTATGTGTTTTGGGAACAGAAAAAACAAGGCCTGAAGAATATATATTGCACTTGATGTCTGACAAACTGCAGTCTATAAAGAAACTTTTGGTTTGCCTTGCTGTTTTTCTTCTGCAAGCATCCTGCCACAATCACTCTTGGTTGGTTAAGATGTATGTGCAGAAACTGCCATCTGTCAGACTCTGAAAGCATTTTCCCTACTGGCATGAAATAATTTTATTTCTTATTTTGGAATCTATGCTATTCTTTTAAGAAAAAGGGGTAGATTAGGTAATGAAGAATGCATACAATAAAACTTAACACATCTGAAAATAACCTCCTTTTCATGAGATTAAGTCCTTAAGATGGAACTGTTTGATCTGTGACCCTCAGAAACATACATTTATAGGATACACCTAACGAACATTACAATTATGATTTCTTTCCCATTCCTGAATACAAGTTTATAGAGGCATTATGCTTTCTCTTTTAAAATCCCACATTTTTTAAGATCTCTCTCATAATGCAAGGCACTTCAAGCCTTTCACTTTTTAAATCAGATGTAGCATTGCTCAGTGACACAGTTTTAGATGGTGTTGGAGACTATTTTCCTAAGATGACACTAGGCACTATCCTCTAGGGTATTTTTAGCTTAAATGGAGGAACACCTTTCTGCTTGGCTACTCTCCTGGCAAGAAGAGAGGCAAAGGGCTTCCTCCAGAGAAGAAAGCTCTGGGTTACCTGCAGTGCTCAGCACCACTGTCTGGCTGCCCGGGCTGGTACTTCACGGAGGTTTATGTTGCCTCACAGGCATTAAAGGGGGGAAACTGGTCACAATGATGTGGTATGGGAGAAACTAATTTGTGGGCAGAGAGCCATCAACGAGGCCACTACATCCCTTCACATCTTTCCCTAAAACATGCTGTCAATGGTATGGCCTTACTCTAAGCAGTGAAGGGAAAATGTAGGATCAGCTGAACTGCAGGATACAGGAATACATGTACAACACTAATGGGCACAAGAGCAAGGGAAAGCCACAGCACCTCTACTCTTGCTAGTAAATCTGTACCTGTTTTGACTGTATTTCTGAAGTAAAGCCTCCCTGGGGCTTTCATAAACCCTCAAAAAAAAAAAAAAACCAAACCGCAAAAAAACCCAAAGCAAAACAAAACAAAAAAATCCGAGAACCCTCATAAAAGTGTTATGCTGTGGCAGAGTAGGTATTTCAGTACTGTAAGTGTCCCTAGTCCAGACAAGTGTTATGGTGTATTTTTATATGACAGAGCACAACACAGAGGCAGAAGAACTGAGTGACTCTGCTGATTTTCGCTATATTTTCTGTCCCCTTCTGTTTATTCACATAAAAATAAAATGCTATCTCTAAATAAACTATCTCTAAATAATATCTCACCTCAAGTATACTTACAATAACGTTGGAGAAAGCAACCCCAACCATCCATAAAAACAGTCTTGGTTGCTTTGCTAATATGTTGCTTGGAGATAAAACCACCCAGACTGTAAGAAGAACGAACAGCAACAGAGGTGACACAAGAGGTAGGAGTCCTTCATACAGGGAATCATTCTTCAGTGTTTTCTTTAAATGTGCTCTGTAAGTAAATACAATAATTTTATGGATTTAAGAAATTGGATTAAGAAAATTTATGCATTCTATTTCCACACAGTAACTTCAAACTCAGCCCAGGAGTTCATCTTGCAACACAGCTGCCTGTGCAAATGTGCAGACATTTTTCAAGAAACTGTAGTATGCCCAAGTAACATTTATTTCTGGGGTTAAATTCTAAATTATTCACATAGCTCCTGGTCAGCTTTACCTGCTCACCATTGCCTGGCAATGGACCACTGAGCTCTCATGAAGTGAGCTGCAGTACTCTCAAGTGTACAGGCATGCCATGAATTCACAAAAGAGGATGAAACTTATAACATGAGACATGGAATTGTTTCAGTCAATACGCCCCATGTTTTCAGTGGCAGCACAGTCAAGCACACGGCTGGCAGGTATTGCTGTTGTTTAGGTCTAGTCTGCTAGACAATACTGTACCACTGTCAAAGTACAGCCTAAAGGGGAGGCTTTTTTGGCTAATTAGAGTACAGGAAAATTAATGATGCATTGTGTTTTCTTGGATACTTTAAGCTGGCTTTTAAAGGTGGTGCTATTAAAGGCAGTAAATGACTGCATTTTATGTAATTTAGGAAAATGGTAACTGTAAGGTCAACAGCTTTTACCTGTATCTTGCATCTTTCTCACTCAGGCAAACCTCATTCTGAGGTTATAAAAGGAGTAGGAGGTTTAATTTACTAAAGTAAAATTTACTACCATTAAGTTTACTACCATTAAATTATTCCTTCATACCACTAGTTCAGAAGAGCAATTCTGTGTTTGAAGTGTACTGGGAAATGTCCTGCTTAAAATCTCTGAACATATGTATTTATAGAAACAGCTAGACAAAAATCCAAGAAATATCTTTCTCATGCCAAAAAGGAATACTCTTCTCCTAAAATAAAACTGAGAACAGGCATCGGGATGAAGAAAGAGAGGAGATGATTGGAAAACTCATCATCAAAGAGCTTGTATGTGCATTCTTCAAGCAAACCTGACTGGATTTGTAAAATGACTGTGCCATTCTGTTGAGAGGAATGATAAACCCACTGGAAGGCTTGAGAGGAACCGTGTCAAATGATGACTTGAAAAAGAAAACACTAAACAAAAGTCATGACATGAAAGGAAGGAAAACAAAAGCGAAATATTCATTGGGGCAAATGCTGCTACTGCCAGGGGCTGACATGCACAAGGTGCTTCCCTCCTTCACTGAGTTGTTCTCAAACCAGAGTCCCTTGCCCCACTGGTTCCCAGTCCCCTGCCCCATAGCCCAGCTTTACTGCAAGTCCTCAGCTTTTCCTGCCCCACATCTCTTGACTCCCCATTCTTCCTGCCTCAAACTCGGGGCTGTTCATGCTTCTATTAACTACACTGAGTACTGCAACTCGAAAAGGGCTGTGTAGGAACAATGAGATATTGTGTTATAGTCTCTTCAAAATTTAAATGTTAGTATTAATTTCCACTAATTCCTGAAGATGGGCAGTGACAGTCCCTCCTCCAGGACACTTAGGACCTGAGAGACCTCAAGTGACAAATGAGTGAAATGAGCCATCAAACACTAGTAGAAGGCAGGCTGCATTAATAAAAATAGGCCATCAGAGTATAAACTCTGGATGAAACTCCTAGGTGGAGCAAGCCAGCTCTTAGATGTAATCACAGCTTGCCACCTGCCTAGCTTATATCTGATAGCAATTATCTGCAGACTTCATACAGAGGAGAGTTTTGCAGAAGGACCTGGAAGACAGTGAAATACTTCACTGTGTGTAGGATGATCAGCTACAGAATTTTACTTAGTGCAGGCAGAAGTTACAAATCACATTTGATTGCAAATAAAACACAATGTTTGTAACCAGCTTTTATCAGTTTACTGTGCAGGACCACTGTGAGACTGCCTGGAGAATGGCAAGTGAAAGGAAAAGGGGAGAGCTGTAAACATGGAAAAGAAACCAGTCAGATTCTGAAAACTGACCAGAAAAATCTTTTACTATGTTATCAGCATCTGGATAAAGGAGCTAGGCTACTTTAAGCACAAAATTTATTTCTAATTGAGGAAACCCTTAAATATACATAATTAAATGCGAGGGAATAGAACTTACTTAATGTTAATTAACTTACCTGTGAATATTGTATAGTGTTTGTGGAAATGAAAGAAATAAACTGAAGCCTGGAAGAGAAAGAGATTAATATGTAATGCTACACTGATGACCTCAGAGTTTTCTCATATGATAACAGAGCTAATCTGCTATTTAAAAAATGACTCAGCATTCCTGTACTCATCAAAGGATACAAACTGAATTTGGAAGCTTTTGGCAATAATAAAGCCTTCCTCATTTTTGCAGAAGTTAGCTGCTAGAAATAGTTGCTGATACAGACTTTCTTGTATAACAAGTGACAAGAACAGAAAGGATTTTAAAAATTCTGATGTAGCTAATAGGTAGGACCAATTATTTTTCATACAGGTTTCTCTGCTGGACAGCCGTATTTTGCATGAGCTGCTGTCTACGTAGAAAAAAACCCCAAGTCTGACACCAAAAGCCTTCCAGTGGAATACAGAAAGACAATTAACCTCAAACAGTGCTGTTTACATTACTGGGGAAAAACGTGTTTATCGTTCATTATATTAAGGGTAAACTAATGATCTGTTTTGCTGATGCAATAGCTAAAATGAATTAATTTTCATGATATGTCCATCATTTGAATGAGTGAGGGTTTTTTACTATTTTTTTTTTTTTTTTTAATAGAGGTGTGATCTTTCTGGAGCTCAGCTTTAACTCCCAAAGCACAAGTTCATCTTTGCTAGTGCTGAGTCTGTCTGCACTGCTCCTGGTAGTATCAACACAGCTGCCAGCAGCCCCAGAGCTGCCTGAAGACCCTGTTGTACCCCCTCTACCAACACCCACATCCAAAACACATCAGTCCACCCAAGGGTCAAAGAAGACTCCAGCAAGAAGTAGAAGTTTGAGATTCGAACAAAAAAAGCCACTATATCAGTCATCCTAACTAGGTGAAAATATATATAAGACTTCTTTAATCTCTGTATTTCCTTGTAGAGCTCTTGGGTTTGTTTTCCCACCACCACCCCTTTCTGTGTATTGAGGGCTTTTCCCTGGTCTATTTACTGCTTGGACATTGCTCTAGGTAGCACATTTCATATATTATAAGGCATGAGGATTAGGTTTACTGCACTAAATTAATACATAATTCCTGTTTGGTTATGAGCAAGAAAAGCACTCTGATGTGCTAAACCTTCTGGTATTACTCTAAAAAAAAAAACCAAACACCTCATTTAAGAAACACAGGGTACTGTTTGTACAGAAAAGTAGAAAACTTTAATATAATTATTAGAAGTAAGGGGGGAAAAAAGAATTAATAAATAGAGGAAAGAGCTGATTTCAGATGACTTTATACTGGGGTTAACGTGGCATAGCAGAGTCTTGAGAAATGTCAGTGTTTACTGTTCAGTCCTCATCAAAGACATACCCAAACGTTTAGCACGCTCTGGCCACTCAGTGGTAACTCAAGAGAAGGAAAACTAAAAAAAACCGAGAATAGTGGAGATCAGGATTGTTGAAGAAGTAAAAAGGGATGCAATAGATAATCTGTCTGTCCAGTCTTGCTGCTTATCTTTTAAAGAGAAGGGAACAAAGAACAGGAAAAAAAGAATATCCAGCCTGTAAATAATTTCAGGTATTGCATTTTTTTTCATGCTTACTTCTTTGTTTTTGCTTTTTATAACAAGTAAGATAAAGAGCTCTGCTTCTTTACTGTGGTAAAAACTCCCTATCAAACAGCTGAAGGATGTGCAACTGAAGTAATATCCCATTTATTTTGTCGATGTATTTCTAAAATTCACAGGTTTAGTGCCTTCAGAGTGATCTGTGTTTAATGTGCACTCCAGTTAGCTATGTTTTCTATTAGGCAGGGAGGGCTAGTTCAAAAAAATCTTGAGTTACGTACAGCAGTTCCAACATCTGTATCGCATTAGAGCAGACATGAGACAAAACATTGACTCTTGAGGTTAAATCTAAATTTCCTGCTGCAATCCTGAAGTTTGATTTGTTAGGAGAAAAGCAACCAAGAGGAACAGAAATAGAGACTAGAACTAGAAATAGAATTCAAAGAGCAACGGTTGCCAACAATTTGTTATTTTTATGAAGTGCCATTTTAGTTAGAAATAACACACTGACCACAAACAGTCCCCCAGCTAGCTAAAAGCCACTTTCCAAATGGGGCAGTTCCACCAGTTACTCCCCTGTATTTTAACACAGCTTTGCTTTTAGCAGAGGGAGAGCTGAGGATGCAGCAAGGAAAGCAAAGGGTGTTCCCCTGTTTCTTAGGGGATTTTCAAAATTCCATCATTTCCTACAACATGTTGCTTTCCCATCTTTTTTTAGCTAAGGAGGCCTGGCTTGGGGGCTGCTTTTGGTACTCATTAAGTCTGCTTTTTAATTGGCATTAAGGATCCCTTTGTGCCCAGGAGCTAAACTGCTGCATCCGCATTGCTGCCATTCCCCGCTGCTCTGAGGAACAAAAGGTGCAGCCTGGAAAGCAAACCCACTGCTGGCTCTCTGGCACTCAGCCACCCAGGCACTGCCCAGAGTGATGATCACAGAGCTTTTTTTTTTTTTAAATGTCTTAAAAGTGCATATTTTATTTTAAAATCATTTTTAAAATCCAAGTTCAGTGCATTAGACGTTTTTAACACATTAAAATAGATAAACATTAAAATAGAACTCCTCACGTGTTCTTAGAAGTATTACTGCTCTCTCAGTATTTTTTAATTTCTCCTTTGATATTTTCCCATTTTCCAGCTGATTTAAAATCCAAGACCCAATTTTAAGAGCATAGGCCTATATTAACAGCAGAAATACCAAAGCACACATGGGTGGCACAGATACACACAGGAAATTCTTGTGTCACACCAGGCTGAAGGCTGAAGCCCAAATCCTCGGATTTATGTACAATCCTATTGTCAGTCCTTCTGCCTTGCACTATCTGGACTCCCTTTTCAGAGAAATAAGCATTCAAAAAGCTCTTTATTGGGAATTATCTTGTTCATATTCAAAAAACCAAGTAAAACCAAAACCAAACAAATCCCAAAACATTCATAAATTCAGGATTAAAGACAAGTCAGAAATGAAGGCATTATCTTATTTTCCAAATATATATATATTTGTGTGTATATATATATAAACAGAGATACATACAGGCATACACCAACATGCATGCATATCCACATGTGTGCAAAAGAGATCAAAACGTAATTCCCATCAATTTTAGATTTCATCTGGTGCTTTCAAATTCAATTCCAAAACAATAAGATGTCTTGTGATATAGCTGAGTTAAATTGATAATAATTAAAAAAAAGGTAGCATGTGATGAATATCGCAGTACATTGTCACCTATGTTATTTAGACTAACAGTAATCTATTTTAGTTTCATTACATGAGGGCACTTTAAATGCTCATGTAACTAAATTTAAAGGCTACTGAAGACCTGCAGGCAGTCAGGTTGTTTCCATGACATGCTGCAGTTACTTACTGCAGCTGTCATACCTGAGTTAATTTAGGCATTTCTGTGAAATACAGACCTGCTTTTGTTGTAGAGAAAGAGAAGGTATGGCCAGAAACAAACTGCTGACACTACTCTCAGTTCTAGAAAATGCTATTTCAGTAACCAACCAGCCCCCCACTGGCGCTCAGACAAAAGCAGACAGCCTGATGCAGGTAGCCACGTTTCTGAAAACACAAAGCCTCACAGACTGTAAACACTGCTAAATAAAGAAGCAAGTCTAAGACACATAAACCACTATTTTAAAAGAAATTACACTGCTTCAGAGGAAGGACAGTGTTTATCTTTGCTGTTTATCTTCTCCACACCTTTGCTATCATAAATCCCCTTTGTTGGTAAGTTCCTGACAAATGAATCATCCTTATGCTGTCCTAAGGAAAGCACTGAAATATTATTTGTTAAGAACTGGATTTCCTGATAGTTAGAAGTTCAAAATGAGGCAGTGCAATTTAAGGATGCAGCCTTAGGTGAACACCACACAGGAAACTGTGAATTTGCTCAGGAAAGTACCATCCCTGCTGTACTTCCCCTAAAAAAGACTCCCCAGAGTATTCATCTCATTTGAGAGGCAGGGAATACGTATGTACAGACCTTCTCCTGGGCATATTGCAGAATTTGAGCAACTCTTTAACAGTAGACAGTTGTTACTTGCATTTCAGCCTACAAATGAAATACTATCACCCTCCTCCTCTCACTCTTCTATTGCCCACATCTCCACATGGCCTTCTTCAGTGTACTGCTTGGCCTTTCCATCTCTAGATTAATAATTCATCATAGTCAGTGCTTGCTGTAAATATATGGAATGTTATCATTTACCTTTCTTAGACACCAGACCAAAACAATTAAATTCAAAATATTCAGGCCTCAATATTTGCTTGGACAAATATTTAAATACTTTTTTTTTTTCCAGATTTCTTGCACATTTAGAGCAGCTAGACACATGAAAATATCTTAACACACTGAATATTTAGCACAATTTTCAGTGCCTGGAAAAAAGCTTCATCAAAAGGTGAGCATTTAAAAGCACTTGTAACTGGAACAGCAGCTTTTTATGGAACAGTGTGACCTTCTCAGGCATGTTTTGAGAAGATGACTCTTTTAATTGATTGTGAAAACAGATAATTGCATATTGAACTGTCCACTAACTATAAAATTACATTTCATCATTATATAAAATGGCAAACTTTAAACTGCTTCGTAATTGAGGGGGGTAAAATAGCTTAGAAAATGAGTGTATAATTTTCAGACTTAATTGAGCCTGCAAAGTCTGAATGCATTAGGATGAAAAATACACTGAAACTGATCTACATAGTATGAAATTATTTTACAGGATTGAAAGAACAGTGTAAACATGAGCACTGTCTTCACGCACAAGGTTAATGTAGGTTTTGGATGTTTAGCATCTAAGATATTTCTTCAGTATAAAGATTGTAAAGGGATGCATTTGTCATGTTTGTTGACAAGGGATGCGTTTATAGTGTTTGTTGATTTTATACCTTATTTTCAGTGTCTAAGGAAGTACACACTGCATTTATCTCTCTTGAACTGAGCTGTAAGATAACAATTAGCATTTTGAGGGATTAAGTGCAGACTGAGGAATTAGTTTATGGATGTAGCTACTTCTTTGATGTAGTACTGTTCACACATCATTCTCTTTCTGGGCACAGCAAGAACTGAGCAGCAGAGAAATGGTGCCTTTCTTTGAAAAGCCCAGGCTGGCTTCCAGAGGGATTCCACCAGGAGAGCTCCCTTGTTTGACCTTCTCCTGGGGCTCCCACCGCCCCTGAAATGACTCCTCACAGCTAACACCACCAAACTCACTCCCACCTGTAGCCAGCATCCTGCGACACTGCTCTGCCTCCGGCCTCGAGTGCTCTGCTTTTCTGGGTTATTGTTCTGACTGGTTCAGATGAGTTACTCCAAACATGAACTCAACAGCTTTTTTAAATATATATCTCAAGTGACAGGTGAATATTTCACACTCTTTACTTTAACAAAGTCTTGGACAATCTGTCACAACAATGCCTTAATAAATGTTGAATTAGTGACAGACATGTAGAAGCCAATTCATGTTAACCACACTTTTCAAACAGGACTGGTCAAAGCCTGTCAGAGCAATAACATTTTGAAAACATATCATTTAACATTTAACCATTCAACTAGTCATCATTAAGGCAGAACCATCAGCCACTTTGCAATGGGAAACTATAGGAAATCACTACAGAATGCCTCATCTGTATGGAGTAGAAAAAATTTATAACTTGACCATGGCCTCCTAAACATTTTCTGACACTGAAAAAAGGGCAGGCTGCTGTATGATCACCTGTGGCAAGGACTTCGGTGTCCTGCTTTGATACACAGGAGGTGACACAGTGTAAGGACAAGGCCTTGCTTTAGATAGATAACTGTGCTTTCCCACTGACAGAATTCAAATACTTGGCATGTTTCAAATGTTATGGCTTGGTCTCATCATTAGTTTTTTGCTGCTATTACGTATTAATTTATGAATTTACTTCTCTTTTTATATACTTAAGTAGTTCTGAGAAGAGTGAACCTCAAGGAACACACTCTACAGAGGTCAGCACAGAACCCAGTCCAACGCACATCAAAGGAAAAGAATTCTGAATGCTTTGGCCCCATCTCTAAAAAAAGGTTTCAGATCTCTGACAGGCATTAGTATTCAATTCACATTTCATGTTCAAACCTGCACTTTGAAAATTTGTCCCAACTTTGCCACAGACTTCAGTAGCCCAGATCTGGGCACTGTTGACCAGATAGAGTGGACTCAAATGTGACAGCATGTCTGGATTACAGAATGGTCTGCCCCATGTGCCACACACACTGATGAAGTACAAGGTATCCACTCCATGCTTTAGTGATCCTTTACCACAAAACCTGTCCCAAGCATGGAAAATGCTTCATTTAGAACTTGAATCCACAAGTCATTTAACAGCAGTGTGAGACAGAAATCATCATCAATTAGTAATGCTACTCCCTGAACTACAGATGCCCTACCTGTCAGTGAAAATCTTCTTATGAAGTATACATAATCATTTGTGGTACTAGATTTTACGTGCGGGATTGACTGTTTTAAAATGCTTATTGTAAATATTTTATATTGCTCTCAACGTGATAACACAGTGACAGGGAATGCTAGGCATGCAGGATGCCCTGGAGGGGAGAAAATAAATGACAGCTCTCACCCTAGTGCTACCCTTTGAAGGGACCCTACTTAGCCAGATAATGCTATGGGACAATTGTGGTTAAACCCCAAGAGAGTTTTTGGAGTGTCATCCACAGGAGCCTTGATGAGTGCAGAAGTAATTAGTTCCAGATGAGCACACAGGCACATAACCTTAGAAAGGTCTGGCTGCTTTTATGTTAGGAGAGAAAAGCCATTTCTGCCTAGCAGCCAGGACAACATGCTCTGGAAAGAGGAGAAGGACCTTCTTCATTGGTTTGGTGTCCAGCTATGTGTGTGTTTCGGAGCTGAAGGATGGAATCCTCTCACTGCCTGTGAAAATTATGGGTTTGTGTTTGCTGGATAGCTGAAAAATTCCCGTGAAATACCATGCAGAAGTTTCGCTGTTTTACAGGGCAGTCCTCTGAGGTTGCTGCTTAGCAGCCCAAGACCTGGCTTTCCTACAGGTGTTCACAGTGTGCCAGACAGTTCCCAGGAGCACGCATAAAGCTCTCTTGGGAGGCTTTCCTAAAACGTCTAATCTAAACACCAGTATTGCTGCACTTTTATGTATATCTTTGTGTGTTCTGGCACCTGATAAAAACTCCATTATTTTCAATGAGCGAGTGTCACCTGGTGATACCTCAGCTTCCTCTGAGGAGGTGCTTTTGCAGAGTTCATCCTTAGGTTATATATGAGCTTTTTTCTTCACCACCACCCCCCACCAAAACTCCAGGAAAGACATCTGAAAAACACTCTTGTACATCTCGTTTGGACTTCTTCCCACTACACAAGGTACTAGCTGAAGCCCAGCTGTTCTCGGAGAAGTGACGGCTCAGCAGCTGAACTCCTGTTGTGCACAGGACAGTAAAAGCACCAAAAACAAATGCCAAGTATTACTGATGGAGCAGCTACAGGTTCATTGTTAAAAGGACCACTACTGACTACTAAATGCCATCAGACGGTTAAGGACAGCCAGTTGTGGTTTAATGGCTCCTCTTAGGATCCTGGGAAAGTAACTTGTAAAAAGCTGTCAGAGGCCCACTACATTGCTTTGTTTTTAACTAGCCACAAAGGCATTTAACTGAGCACGCCAGAGAGTGGGCTCTCTCATACAAATGGTTCTGGCTGAGCAAGACACACTTGCTGCAGTCTCTCTAATGGAGAAAATAATTCCATCCACTTGGCTGCTTGGCCCTTGGCAGGTTACATACACAGGTACATTTTCTGCAGTCACAGTGGGGTGCTGCAGTTTATCACAACCTTCTAGAAACTTTATATATCCATAGTCACTGTACACAGGTTATCCAGTGATAACCACCTTAATCACTATTGCTGACCTGAGATTCAAATGTGTGGTGAAATGGCAGTGCTTTCTGGATCAGCCATTGATCCTCAGTGGAAGGATTTACTTTTTTAATATTTAAATTTAGTGCCTGTTTTTAAGAAATTTACTAAGCACTGTGATGATTCTGCAATATAGAGTCAACCAAGACTGTTTCTTGCATACTATAAACTCACATTTTAACTATAATTAAGCTGCAAATTTTGCCATGTTTAATGGCATTGTGGATAGTGTGTGAAAGACAATGTTTTTTAAAGAAATTTTTTGGCTCCTGCTTATACCTACTCTGATTGGGATAATGATGGAAGAAATACTCCGTTCTGTGCTCACAGATCCATTCATTCAAGCATACCACAGAAGACAGAAGCAGTACTTCTTTCTGATGCTAATGGAACAGTCCATCAAACCTTGCTTTCCAGCTGGTTTTGGTAGACTATGAAAAAGGATGCTCACTGCTGCAGATCTGATGACACTGACATGCTTCCCTACCACAAACCTTCCTACTGTGTTGAACAGTTTAAATTAAACCTTCATCCATGGCTTCCCAAGTGCAAGGGAAGCCATCAGTGTACTCACTGAACGGGCTGTCACGTGCTTTAGTGGCAGGAACCAAAGCAGCACTGTACATAGCACAGACCAAGTTAATGTTCAATGGACAGGCCCCAGCTACCACTTTACCCCAGCGCTGGCCTAACCTGCCACTTCTGGGTGAGCCAGCATCCATCTTTCCTGGACTTGCAGTGCTGCTTTGAGAGCACAAATCACTCCCTATCTACTCCTACGCCTCTGTCAAGCTGAATAATTCACTGACTACTGAAAAGGCAACCACTGTTTTTTCCCCTTCCTTTATTTCTTTTCCTCAGAGTGCCTAAATCAGGCCTGACAAGAAAAAGACTGTATAATCTTGGTCACACGCAGTCAATTTTATACTCTGGGTAAAGCACAAAACCATGTCCTTGCACACGCTGCTCATTGGAAAGCACAGCCTGAATGCAGAGTCCTTTCCAACCTGGGAATTCTGGGAATCACTGCTGGGATGGGAGATGGTACCTGCTGACACCTTCCCATAGGAGAGGGTGGTGAGAGAACATATCAATGCAGTGGACTCAAAAGCCCTCCCCTCAAATGCTCAGATGGCTCCTATCAAGTTGACACTAGGTGAGCACCTGTATCCAAGTCCTCCATTTGGCTCAAAAGCAGAAGACATTTCTTGGGAAGTAAGTACAGAGTGTTTGTGTCAAACAGGTGCTTTGGTGCCCTCTTCTCATCACTTGTATGCTCATGAAAATCTCTAAAATATGTATGCTAATTTCTTCACCTCCCAAGCAACACATCAAAGCCATTTTTCATACACACAGTTTTAGCTAAGACTACCATGTTTTTAAGTCATTAAAATGTAACTGCACTTGTTCTCATCTAGCTACAGCAGCTTAAAAACACAGGGTGCTTATTTCAAACTACACCGAGAGTAACAAATAATGAACAAATAGCTATTGCTGTGTATGAAAAATGCATCACTTCTGTTCAGAAAGGAATTCTAAAGAAGAGCCTAGAAACAACCTGATTCTTATTCATATTTACAGTTGTGCCTCTAAGATTATTTAAATAATGTCTTCATTCCCACTATTCATAATGTTTTGGAACATAGTGTGCTGCAGGCCAAAACACTGAACTTAGAACATATGTTAATGTGAATGACATTTCACCTGAGTGACAAGAGGAGTTCCTGAGACTTTGGGAGCCAGCCAGCCAGCACACTGCACTGAACTGCACAGGCATATGAGGAGTATTTTCTGTATTATTTGTGTGCAAGAGGTAGAAATTCAGTGAGGAAAAAAATCTTCCAATATTATCTACTTTTTTAGTTTCTCAGTATTAGCCCTTTTAATCAGCTCTATTCTTGTCTATTTTGTAATATCCAAACTTACAAAAGAAAAAAAAGAAAGAGGGAAATATAAGACATATCTAATCAAAATAATTAAAAAGCAGTGTATTTTTGCTTAGATTTGGACACTTACCTATAAGCAGGATTACTAATATGTCTGTAATGTAATAACCGAGCAGCAAAGGCTTCTGCCAGACTTCCACACCAACAGCACTGGTAAGCAGATATGCTGCTATTAATACCTATAGAAGAGGTATTAATAAATAAAAATAAATAAAAATAAATAAAAGATAACATATTGTCAGTCCTCTACTTCTAAAGGCACAGGATTTCAATTATCATCTTGATACAAATGCAAAAGCAAAAAAATTATGCAGAATTATTTTAAATGTATGAAATATGGTAAGCAAGCAACTTCCCTGCTGATTGCATTTGTTCTGCATGTAGTTGCATCTGTTTGCATGTGGCAAGTATTACTGACTTACCTTTTCAAAATAACTAAGTTCTAAATCCCTTCTAAACACCACGTCTCCCCACTGCACATGCACTTTCTTGGTTCTGGATACAGAATTCAGAATTAGCAACAGGGTTAGTTTTGCCGCTCAGCCCCCTGAACTGATCACAGTCAGATGTCATTAGGAGTGAAAGGACGCGTACATGAGACTCACAGTTCACTTGCTGAAGTGCCACCAGTTTCAGGAGAGATGTAAATGCAGTTTCTGCTCTCTCTTCAGAGTTAATTTTGTGACCCAGATGAGGTTAGAAATCTTAATGCAGCCCAAACCCTATAGCTCCCACACCAATACTTCTCACATGCACTCTACTTACTACCTGTGGCAGCACCACCTACAGCTCATGGCACAAACTGATAAAGTTTTACCACTTCAGATGTATAATATGCTAATACAGCACTGTGTGTGATGCAGTGGTTCCCAAACCCTTGTGCTCTTGATCCCACCTCCGCAAGGGACCCCATTTTCCCTTGAAACCCATTTCCTTGTTTGTCCCAGGCCACCCACCCCCTGCAGCCCCTTCTGCTGCCAGCACCCAGCTAACGGGACTGCTGCCCTGCTCTTTCTCTAGGCTCTTTTGTTCTTAGCTGTTCCGTTTTCCCATAGGGCCCATAAGAGGCTGTATGTTCCATGCTACACTTCAGCTCTAAATTAAAATGACAATGTTAATTATAATGCCATTTAGAAAACTGCATATTCATCTATTTATTCCTGGCTAACATTTAGCAACCTTTATATTTTCCATTCAATACAGCCTCTTACTCTGGGATGACAAATGTTTTTCAGCTTTGTTTGTATTATAGATTTTAGTATGTATTATTTAGTTTTTTAAACACTCATTTTTCACTATGTTGTGTGTTTTCTTCATTTTAATTTCAACCAACACATTTAATTTTATTAAATTAAACGCTTTAACTGTAAGATACACTGAAAATCTCTTTTTTAAATAACAGGCTGCTTAGGATCACAGATTAATAGCAGAACACTGAAGGCACTTAAACTCCCTATTACATGTGGATAATACTATATTTGACTTCACTTACTTCTCTGTAACTAAATTCAAGATTCTTGCTCTATCAGGATGTAGCTCTTTAAGAGTTTTTGCTTGGGTGTGACACTGCAGAACTGGATGTTTGAATTTGCCTGTGCAAGAACAAGCAGCACAACAGATTTGCAACAGAGAAGAGGAGACACTAGGCAGTGTTACATCTTGAGCCACTGAAGACAGTGACTTAAATTTTGGTCTAAATGAAGGACATGTACAATGCGTTTTGCAATCCACTGCATCAGAGCTAACATTTGGTTTTCTGAAAAAATTGTATTATATTATCCATAAGACATGATGGATGGAATCATGACCCCATCAGAGTTGATGGCAAAACTCCAACCGGCTTTGATGGAGACTGAATTTACCCTCACACGTTGAATCCTGAACAGACTTTTTTGGCATGTGATAAAAGAGGAACATCAGTATTATCCGTTATTACAGTCAGTACTTTTGGCAGGGCAGCCATGAGCATCACTGTCAGATGTCAGCACACATCCAGGAACAGGAGTGCGGATGCAGTGAGCTCTCTCAGGGAATGCCCTGCCCTGGGATTTGGTGATGCAGCACTCAGATTGAGTTTGCCTCTTATTTAACAGATGTAATGTATGAAAAAAACACTCTTTGGCTTCAAATTTGTGGTGTGTTGCTTTTTCAGGACTCGTCACTTTGACTTCACTGAGGCAGTCTCAAAGTCCTCCTTTAGAAAGCTGTGTCCCTTAATCTAAGATATATTAGCAAAAAATTAAGATTGTCGAAATGATTGGCTAAAGCTAAGTATGTTAATCAGCTGTATAAAAACTGCTTTTAAAGGCACTGTTGGTAAAAAAATAAATAAATAAAAATCAGTGTAAAGCATGTCCCTAAGCGCAACTGAATAATTCTACTTTAAGAAAAGATGACCAAGTTTTTTACTTATCTCTCAGCCATCGATCAGCTTTAGTACTTTTCAGATATAAATATAGTCATGCAGTCTTTTGTAAATTGAGAAGTCCAAATTAAATAACACAAGTGAGGGCTATATGGCAAAGTAGTGCCAGACATATACAATCTTGGATTTCAACTCACTGCAGCGTCTGACCAGCCATTTTTGGCTTGCCAAGGCCTTATCTATGAGGACAAGGAGTACTTATGCTGAGAAAATTCTGGAAATACAAGGTGTTATTTTGTAGGCCCTTTGACATGGCTAAAAGCAGGACAGGTGGCTTCTGAGCAGACTCCCTATCTTGTCACAATTTTATAATTCACAGCAACATAGTCACTTTTGGTCCTCTGTAAAATCAGAGTAGTTCTTTGATGTTGCATTGGGAAAATTCTATATAATCATAAGGCATTATAACCCCTCAAAGTCTTCTAATTTCTAGTCTTTTAACTGTTCTCTAAAATATTTAATTTTTTTAATCACCATCTCTAGCATGTCTTTCCAATACTGCAGGTGTAAGTTTTGTGGCCACAATATTCTAGACTCTGTGTGTACATACAATTTTTTTTCTCCTACGTGCTTTACAATTTCTGTTTTACACACAGGCACATTTAGTATGCTGTGTGATATTCTAAACAGTGGGGAAAAAAAATCAAGCATTTTCTCATATTTTTTAAAAAATGTGGATATGCTTTTAAATTCTTCATGATTTCACAAAAAACTTGACATTAATTTTACGGTAATATTCAGTTTCACTAGCATATTGCTATAGCATTAATTGTTCATGTGTTGAAATATTTTCCATTAACACAGGGCTCAAACTGAACATCTTGAAAGCAAAGACATTTAACATACAAAGTTACTTTCTCTTCTGAAAATAAATGTGACACTTGCCTAAAAGAGCCAGAATTATTTCCTGCAAGTGTTTTCAATAGTACTTAGTTTTAACATGATGTCCAATTTATCCATTTTAATTTTTTCTCAGCCTTTTTTCTTTCAATAAGTAGTTGAAGGTTGCAAATTTAGCCTGTAAAAAGTTTTTCCTAAAAAGATCACTTTGCATTTAGACATGATAGGTAACCAGCTAAAGGCACATGGGAGATTAATTAACCAAGAAAGGTTTGCACAGAATCATAATCAAGTGGTTTAGAATGAAGCAATCATCTGCTGCAGAAAGAGCCTGTGCACAGCAGCCTCTTATGTTTAAATTTCACATGGCTACACCATGGGGCTTCCCTTTAGATAACTGAGGATTGAGATCAGTTTCCAGCCATGTCTGGAAGCAGCTTGAAGCAGACACCATGGTCTGGCCAGAACTGCTTCCACGCTGCTATCTGTTCTGCCACTTCCACAACTCCAGTGTGCTCCTGCATTTGGAACTAAATAATAATAATATTTAATCACAAGAAAGACTATGCTTTCCACAGACACATCAAATTAGAAAAACTGGAAGTGAATATCTTTTTAACTATAATTAAATGGTGAATCCTAGTAACGTGACCAAAGAACAAGACATTTGCATCTTTATTTTGCTTTTTAATAGACAACTTTGTTTGCCCCTCAGAAAAGCTAAAAATTTTTTCAAGGTGTGATGTGCACTTGCATTGCTTGAGATTTCTCTGTCAGTTCCTAAAAAGCTGGCAGAGATCAGCTTCCCAAGAATAGGTCACATGAAACATATTTCAGCATGAGTTTTGTAAAAAGCTTGTAAAAAAAAAACCCACACAAACCTGGTATATGGCATCCAAACAAAAAAAACCTTTCCCTGCTTTGACCCAAAGGAAGAAGGAAAGGAAGTTCTACACTGTTTCAGTTCCTGTCTGCATCATGGATTTCATTTATTCAGAGTTCCAAGGCAGGCCGAGCGTTCTCCCTGAGACTAGGTGGTACTGTCCAAAGTCCTCTGGCAGAAGCAGCTGTTAAAGCATCTTAAACCAAAAACCTGGGGCTCATGGTCCATGTACCCATCCCTTCAGGCATGACCTTATATATATAGGATTTCTGGTCATCCTCTCCTTACAGGACAAGGGCTGGGCCAGAGAGAGCTGCATGCTGCCTTTCACATTTTGCTGCTTGTGCTGCTTTTGAGCTTGGCCTCGTGGCTGGGGAGCAGGAGAGGAAGGAGAATGGAATCATCTGGGTCACTCCAGCTCTCACACAGCTCTTCTTTTCATTTTTAAACTTTTATTTAAGAATATAAAGGGTGCCTCCTGTTACACTTAAGGCAGCACCAATGGAAGAAGTTATCATTACATCATATTAAGAAAAAATGAGTATTTTGTTCCCCTACTATGAACTCAACTGCAGTGGCTTAGGAAAAGCAACAGCAGGATTAAGGGAGTATTTCATTAGGGGAATATTAAATTTTTCAGGAGGAAAATAGTTTGGGTTTTGGTTTTTTTTTTTTTTTTTTTTTTTTTTTTTTTTAAATCAGGAGGATGTCTGTGAAAATTAGCATATGGCAAGAAGGCTGAAGTTTTCATTTCCCAAGAAAGTTTTGCCTTTTTTTCCTCCAAGAAGTTAATTTGCAGATATTAGCTTTCTTTAGTTGGGTTTCTGACAAAAACAAAAGTCTTTGTCCTCTCAAGATGTATCCAAGAGAATTTCTCACAGATTATAGCAGAGATTTATTTTTCAGCCTTTTCTTCAGACCATAATTCTTGGGATTTCCAATAGGTGTGCTTACTCAAAAGTGTATGAGATATTGTCTAGAGTCTATGGTACAGAGGCTGCTCTCCCTGCATCTTTTTCTGCTCACTCAGGAGTCAGCACAAGATAGCTCTTTGTGCTGGAGAGAGGAGAGAGAGTAAGGGTTTTCCCTGGTGCAGATGCCTCCTCCTTGATTCTGGATCCAAAAATGTAACAGTCCTCTGACCAAGCATCTCTCAGACACACTACAGCCAGTTTTCAAGTTTACAAACCACAGCCTCCTGTAAATGGCTGTCTGCTGTAATCAAAGCTAATTGGAGTGCCAATTACAGCCCAGCTAGAGTAATTGGGTTACCAGTTGTGATGAGTCATCAAGTCACAGAAAAATGTGATCTGCGTAAGTCCCACAAATTTCTCTATTCATAATGAGGTACTTTTTCATGAGGAACAGCAGCTCTTTTTATACCACATGTAAGGCAGAGCATGTGAGCGAGCTGTCTGTGTTTATATAGAGTGGAGCTGACTCAGCAGCAGTGTCCTGGGAGCCACATGCCAGTTCAGTTTTCATTAAGGTCAACAGTTATCTATTTGCACACTTATACAACTACTTTTATTTCTTGAGTTTTGGGGTGATAATGAAGCCCGGAGTTCCTGGCTACCATCAAATTTAGAAGCAGAAGCAGGGGACTAGACCACCTGAGTGTCTGACATGCCAATGCAATAGCACCACATTGTCAGTGAAATTCATGAAGACAGAACAGAGAGGTGCATTCCTGCAGCAATCCAGCTAGGAATGCCATGGAGGAAATAGTGAACTAAGCACTGGGAATCAGTTTGAAAGCAGCCTGCGAGTGCTTCCACACTCTCTGCCTTTAAATATGACTGGGAATATCTGGCAGAGAAGCAGTGGGGAAAAGAAAAAGCAAGGGGAGCATTACCTTTCTTACTTATCACCAGCCATTTGCTATTGTCCCCAGTATCTTCTCCACCAAGCAACTGGAGATGAACCCTTTAAGAGTGCACACACCATACAAAATTTGCTGAATGCGTTTACAAATCAAGAGCAATTTTTTAGGGAAATTAGGACCTTTTACTGGACTAGTTAGGACAGCTGGGAAAAAAATACATTATGTACTTTCTGGTGTATGTGAAAAATGTAGTTTGGTCTAATAGAAAAATACTACCTTGATCCAAATTCTGTTTTGTCTTTGTTCACAAGGCAATCACAAGTACAAAAGCTATTTTTTACAGATGGGAAAACTGACATACAGAGATTTCAATAGTACAGTCTTCCACCACTGTTGATGACTGTGCTAAATAGCATAAAAAAAATCTGACAGTTAGAGGCTTATCACTTTGACCATAGCCAAATCATCACAGAAGTTACTAGAAAGCAAGTGTGCAGGACAGCAATCCAGCATCAGAGGGAAACAGGAAATAGCACTTGTTAGCACCTTGCATCCCAGTTAATCAAAGCAGTTTACAAACTTTACTGATATCCAGCCTCACCACAAATCTGTCAGGCAGGGAAATGTTATTGGCATTATTCCCCAGACAGGAGAGCAGTGCCAGGGGCATAGGTCACTACCAGCACTGACACAGTTAACAGAACTTCTCCTGTAGCTGATACCCATTCCCATATTTAAACACTAATAGGGTTCGGATGCTGGAGAAATCCAGCAGAGCTTTCTAAACATTCACATATACAACAATCATCTGACCAATAAGTGAAATTGGTTTGAACGCAGCTATTCCTCTCCTGCTGGAAGAACTTCAGCAAGAAGCCTCATACAGACAGGACTGAAACTTGCAGACCAGCTGGCTGCCTAATGTCTTCATCCTGAGCCAACTTCTTCTCCCAGAACCTATTTTCTAGGGGATGACACAGATGCACCACAGCTGGACCACCATCTCTGAGTTGTTCTCAAACCACTGGATGCTGATTATGTTTACAGCAATACATCTGCAGTCATTAATTCAAATACAATATTTCCATTAAAACACATATTTGAGTATTTGTCAAACTTCTTTTCAATTATGTATATTTGGCTGTACCTTTCATCTCATGCCTGTGACAGGAAGCTCAGAAGACTGTGACTCTGCTCTTCAGGCTGCAAGAGCTTGGCTATGTAAGAAACAGATAAGCCAGCCCAGAAATCCAGTGCTGGGCCCTTGGAAGTGCACCAAGCTTGTTACTACTGCTGCTCATTTGAGGACTGAGGACACCACTCACTGTGGTGGCCTGGGCATGTTTCTGAAGAGGTCCACCTCAAGGTAGGGCTGTAAGCCAGTCAAGAACTCAGCTGGGGCTGACTGTGGGCTGATACGTAATTCATGTTACTGAACGTCATTCCCTACGAGTTTTTGACATCCATTATATGACTTTGACATTTTTTTCAAGGGTAGAATTCACAGTTAATGCTTTCTGTATAGTTACAACGCTATTTCCATCACCACATTTGTTGTAAAACACAGTAAGATTGAGAAGGTCTAGCAGTGTATAACTGTGTAATTACTATTAGTAGATACTACGTGGACTAATTCACATCATGTCTCAGAACCCAGTGTTGGGGGGAAAACTGCTTATGGCTTCAGATAGCAAAATAACTTTTGTAAATACCACAAATCAAATGCAGTTAAATGACATTCTCACAGGCACTATCTGGCTGCTAGGCTTGCTGCAAGTCTTTTTTCTCCTGCAAGGCAGTGAATCTCTGATGATGACAATTTGCTCAAGAGCATCTCTTCATTGTAAATGCAGGCAATATTTCTGAATTACTTTTAGTTTTATGCAATTTCACATATTTCAATATCTCAGCCAAATATATTTGCCTCGAGCTCTATTTTTCTATTTCTTTAATATTATGAAAATAATGATACAGTTAAAAAAATAAAACCAAAACAGAAATGATAAATACTTACCACTTGGCTTATATCATATCCCCAAGGAAGAAAAAGAACTCCTGTGTTATATTTCTCCCAGTGTGAACACATGAAGTTAAACAAGACAATGCTTAAATATATATACATTGTATATACAGAAACTCCAGTCTTCCCATTATCACGGGAACAAACAGAAAAAAAGGAAAGCACAAAAATGGAGGTAGCCCAGCTATCCAGTCCATGGTCGAATAGTTCTCCCAGAGGAGTACTGGACTGAGTCCTTCGAGCATGTTTCCCATCTATGGAGTCTAGAAGGATGGAAAAGGAAAAGAAATGAAGATCTAGAGCACAACAAAAGGAGTAACTTTCTTCACATACACTGCACTACTGCCATATATAACATATAAGAAAATTACACTGATGACTGAAGCACAACAGCCTTCTCAATACCAACAGATTAGGACTGCTCACTAAATGCTTGCTTCAGTTATCAAGCAATTTTCTGTCCTTACCTCATCTCTGAAGCTATAATGCCACCTTTCTTATGAGCTTTAGAAAGACATCCGTTATTACTTGCCCCCACTGGGGGCAAAAGAAACACTTTTAATATCAGTCCCTGCAATCAGTTTTAAGTGCTGAAAAGTGTCCATAGGGCTTCTCACCCATCCATTGGTGCTGGGCACCCTCTGAGCCTTCCAACTGCTTGTGAGATAGACTGGGGACATAATTTAGTGGTGGACTTGGCAGTGTTGGGTTAATGGTTGGAGTTAGTGATCTTCAAGGCCTTTTGCAAAACGTATTATTATGTGAATCTAAAAATACATTATAGTTAAGGTGCACTACATGTTGATAGATCACTTTTAATACTTGAGTGCTTGGAAGATGGTCCAGTACTCTACTGGAGCTCACTCTGAAGATGCAGTTGGACAATATGGTTTGAGTTGATCTGATAATTCACTGCTATCAAAGAGGGGGACCTGCAGCCTGTTCAGATGGTGGAAAGAGAGTAAACATTATGTTTTCTTCTGGGTCACTAACAGATTTGGTATTATGAATGGTACAAAAAGCAAGGGAGGTAGCACAAGACCAGGGTGGTGAATGCAGACAGGAGGAAGAGGTCTAGTGCCTGTAACCTTTTCTTAGTTGTATTGTCAAACCATACTCTTAGCCCCTTCTCTGAGGCTGTGCTGCTGAAAAATATTTTCCTCCTAAAGTTCAGTGTAAAGATGCAGAATGAATCTCTTAGGAAAAAGTACACAGAACAAACCTTACAGATTACTTATCGTTGTCTTGAATCTCAAAATAAAATGGTGAGGTTTTTTTTTTTCCTCAATGTTACTTGGAAGGTAAAGCAGTTATTAGCTATTGATAGCATTAATAATGCAAAACTGACTAGAGATACGACTCAGTAGAGTGAGACCAAAGACTCCACAGCTGCTATAGATCATATGCTACTTACTTCTCCAGATTATTTGGCAATACTCTGAGTTTTGTTTAATGTAAATATACTTCAGGGACCTAAACTGGGAAAACATGGGATTTCATTTTGTACAGATTTCAGACTGTCTCTCTATTGTAATACCTAAACAGCTGTGAGACATCCTCCACTCAAATACAAATCTCTTGAGACAGTTCTCACAACTCTAAAATTAAATATCTCATAGAGGATTTCAAATATAGCTTGCCCCTTACTAGAGACTCTTCCTCTATTAACATTACCAATGAATTTTCAACATCTTACTGAAATGTGCAGAAAGAAAACTATTTATAAGCTTGAGGTTAAACGAATGGTGTTACTATAACTGTAGAAATTCTTCCATCCAGTAAAGAATATTTCCAAAACTTAACTAGCAAATAAGTATGTAACCAACCCTAAACAGTTTATGGCCTTTCATACTTCAAGAATACCTATCCAAAATAAGAGAGAATTCAGTTACATGGGTAATACTTTTGAAAATGAGAACATTACAAGATTTTTCTGTTCATAAATTAAGTTGTCATAAAAGTGACATTAGATAGTAAAATATGTATATCACAGTGAAAAAGTGGTTTTCATTTTGCAAGAACTTTAGTTTTATTAAAATGAGACTTACAATAGTGTCATAAAATACAGTGTTACTAATTATAATGGGCATGGATAAAAATACAGGAACTATATGACACATACATAAAATCAGATATTCAAAAATCTTCAACTACATTTTCCTTGTAGTTTTATTACCTTTTTAAGAAACTTAAAATACTTTCTGTTTTAAGTTTCAGTTTAAAATCGTTCATGCCAACAATGGTGTGTATTCAATAGTAGACATACGTTGTCCCACACTTCCATTGCTTTAGAATTCTTATATTACCATTTTGTCTCATAAAGGTTCATAAACATTCAGTTTTATTAAATTTTATATAACTTTCAGAGAGTGGAATTTAAAATAACAGCAAATAGTAGTCCATTTTATGGAAAGGGAAAGATACCAAACCACCTTAAAAAAGGGGGCAGTGGGGAAGAGCAGCATTTGGAGAGAGTAACTGTGTCATTAAAAAGAAGCTGAGAGAGATTACAGCTGCATATTTGGTTAGTTATTATGGCTCTTTGCAGTCTTCCAAAGGGAAAACTTTGGCCATGAAGAATTAAATCTGAGACTAAATATTTCGTGAAGTGGCTTGGACAGCAGACATAAAAATCTACATATACATTAGTTCATTATAGCTTTGACTGTCAAACATCATATTCCTTGCCTTCCAAGTATTGGGAAGTACAGGCCTCACTGGCAAATACCATCTACATTAAGAATCTCGGAAGCTGAACTTCCAGTGAGCTTTCTGGGGTGTCATGCAGTAACAACTCCAATACGTAATTCCTATTTATGAAACAGTAGCCACTTCATTAAATTATATACAATGACATAAAAACTGTTTTCACAAAAGAAACTGCTGCTTCTGATAATTATTATAGAGAGCTAGGGAAATCCTGACTAGTAGTCAGCTCCGAGGTACAGCTGTCCCATTGCATTTTATGGCACAAATAGAAAGAAATTCTGGAAAAAATAATGTTGGTACGATCTCACCAATTTAATAGAAATGCCAAGGCATTTACAATGCAGAGGAAGATTTCTGCACAAGGGAATACTCCCAGATCAATCAAAATGGCTCTATACACATGTGTCTGACTCCAAAAGTGGTCAGCACAGCACTGCAGAGTACATCTATAGCACATCTGTATGTAGCCTGAGTGTCTCAATATGGCACATAAATGTATGGCTACGCTCTGCAATGGCCTTACAAGAAACAGCTCCAAGGAGAGTGTACATTTAGAATCATAGAGCAGAATCATTAACGTTGGAAAAGAACTCCAGGACCATCAAGTCAACTTCTGACCAAACACTACGAGGTCAACTAAACCACTACAGCACTATATGCCGCATCCAGGAATTTCTTGAACACTTCCAGGGATGGTTGGTTACTCCACCGCCTCCCTGGGCAATCCATTCCAACACTTAACAATCCTTTCAGGGAAAAATTTCTTCTAATGTCCAATCTGAACCTCTCCTGGTGCAGCTTGAGACAATTTCCTCTTGTCCTGTCACTGGTTGCCTGGGAGAAGAGCCCCCACCTGCTCTTCAGGGAGTTGTAGAGCCTGAGGCTCCTCTTCTCCACATTAAATAATCCCACAGCTCCCTCAGCCACTCCTCACAGGACTTGTGCTCCAGCTCTGTTGCCCTTGTCTGGACTCCAGCATCTTAATGTCTTTCTTTTAGTGAGGGGCCCACAGCTGGACACAGTACTCAGAGGTGCAGCCTCACCAGTGCGGAGTACAGGGAGAAAATCACCTCCCTGATCCTGCTGGCCACCCTGTTGCTGATACAGCCCAGATGCCATGGTCATCTTGGCCACCTGGGCACGCTGCTGGCTCATGTTCAGCTGCTGCCGACCAGCACCCCAAGGTCCTTTTCCGCCAGGCAGCTTTCCAGCCGCTTTTCCCCAGGCCTGTAGTGCTGTGTGGGGTTGCTGTGACCCAAGTGCATGACCCCAGCACTTGGCCTTGTTGAACCTCATGCCACTGCCGTCGACCCATTGATCCAGCCTGTCCAGATCCCTCTGTAGAGCCTTCCTGCCCTCCAGCAGATCAACACTCCTACCCAACTTGATGTCATCTGCAAACTGACTGAGGTTGAGAACTTGATCCCCTCATCCAGATTCTGGATAAAGACATTAAACAAGACTGGCCCCAATACTGAGCCCTGGGGAACACCACTGGTGACTGGCTCCCAACTGGATGTAACTCCATTCACCATCACTCCCTGGGCTCAGCCATCCGGACAGTTTTTAACCCAATGAGGAGCGCACCTGTCCAGGCCACAGGGTGCCAGCTTCTCCAGAAAATGTTGTGGGAGCCAATATCAAAGGCTTTACTGAATTCCAGGTAGACAACATCCTCAGCCTTTCCCAAATCCACTAGGCTGGTCATCTGGTCACAAAAGGAGACCAGCTTGGTCAAGTAGGACTTGCCCTTCCTAAATCCATGGTGGCTGGGCCTGAGCGCCTGGTTGTCCTGTAAGTGTTAAGAGATGGCACTAAGATGATCTGCTCCATGATCTTCCCTGGCTCTGAGGACAGACTGGCAGACCTACAGTTTGCCAGATCCTCCTTCCAACACTTCTTGCAGATGGGCACCACACTGGCTCACCACCATTTTTCCAGGACCTTCCTGATTTATCATGATAAATGATGGAGAGTGGCTTGGTGAGCTCTTCCACTGGCTCCCTCAGTACCCTCGGGTGAATCCCATCCTACCCCATAGACTTCTGAGTCTCTAATGGCACAGCAGGTCACTAGCTACTTCCTCCTGGATTTCAGGGGGTCTACTCTGCTCCTCATCCCTGTCTACCAGCTCAGGGGACTGGCTGCCCTGAGGATAACTGGTCTTTCTGTTAAAGATTGAGGCAAAGAAGGCATTAAGTACCTCAGCCTTTTCCTCACCCTTGGTTATAGTATTTCCCTTCACATCCAATGAAAGATGGAGATTTTCCTTGGCCCTGCTTTTGTTATTAATGTATTTATAAAAACATTTTCTATTATCTCTCACAGCTATGGCCACACTGAGTTCTAGCTGAGCTTTCGCCTTTCTAATCTCTCTAAATGACCTAATGACATCCTTGTACTCTTCCTGAGTTGCCTGCCCCTTCTTCCCAAGGTCATAAACTTTATTTTTTTCCTCTGAGTTCCAGAAAAAGCTCCCTTTTCAACCAGGCCAGTCTTCTTACCCAACAGCTCATCTTTCAGCACATAGGGATGGTTTGCTGCTGTACCTTTAAGATTTCCTTCTTAACTGTGCAGTCCACGTAAATATACTACCTTGAGGTCCCCCAAAAATTAACTCTGTTGCACCACATTGTGGAGAGACTAGCTCACAATGAGATAGCTTTGGAAGAGAAAGAAAAAATGTCATGCTATTGTGGATCTCACTCCCAGATCTGCATCAGTTCAGGTTTATGCCTTCACACCACTGCACAGCAAGGTGCAATATGCCTAAAAATACAGTCATGGCATGGTACAAAATAGTAAAAATGGAATATGAAACTGAGGTGTAGGTGCTACAGGAGAAAAACAGGAAGAGGAAAGACAAAAATCATATTTCATCACCATAAGAAGCTCAGCCCTGTCATCACATCTGTCATCACCATTTCTCCTGACACACGCCATAAGCACTGAAGCACCTAACAGTTTCCTTTTTCTCTCTTTTGCCCTTTATCTTCATTTGTCTCTGAAAGCACCCTCTGCTAATGCTGGTGTCAAGGAGCTTCTCAGAATGTCAACGTCATGTAACAAAGACTTTTATGAAATCAAAGGGCAATGACTCTTCTATGAAGACAGGCTGAGAGACTTGGGGTTGTTCAGCCTTGGGAAGAGAAAGCTCCCAGGAGACCTCAGAGCAGCCTCCCAGTACCTAAAGGGAGTCCTACAAGAGAGCTGGAGTGGGATTTTTTACATGGGAATGGAGCAACAGGGCAAAGGCAAATGGGTTCAAACAGAAAGAGAGTAGGTTTAGACTAAATATTATGAAGAAATTCTTTACGGTGAAGGTGATTAGACACTGGATCAGATTGCCCAGAGCAGCTGTGGATGTCCCATGCCTGGAAGTGTTTATAGTCAGGTTGGATGGGGCTTTGAGCAACCTAGTGGAAGATGTCCCTGCCCACAGCAGGGGGAAAGGAACTAGATGGTCTTTAAGGTCCCTTCCAATCCCAACCATTCTATACTCCTTTGACTGCTGCTATATAATGATTTCCATTGTTTCTCTAAAATAATTTGAACTTTAAAGAGGGATAACAGCCTCATCATCACAGAACCTCTAATATATAACTTCACATGCTGTTTGGAATTTTCTTCAGTCTTATAAATTTTGTGTTTGTTTGGTTGTTTGGTTGTGTTTTTTTCATCTAAGAGAACTGTTTTGGAAAGAGATCAGTAATTTATCCACAACGCCTCTTCATCTCAGAATCCACATTCATGAATCTGAAGATAAAACTACACAAAGACGTAAGATGTGTAAATTATTTCACTGTACTTTACCTAAAGCATAAGCACAAAAGGTGGTAAAAGCACTGAACAGCCACACCCAGGTGGGAACAAGTCCAGGACTGCTACCTGAAATAAATGGGGTAGTAAGTCAGTGTAACAGTGGTTAACATCAAAGAAATCCACCAACATACGCATATATATAAAAGCAACCTGCCACTGATTAACCTACTGCATCAAACAGATTGAAGTACTTGGTTTTGACCTTCAGGTATCAGTGAGCTCTATCAAAGATGTATTGGAGCAGGTTCAAATGTGTTTACACTGTAGAGGACAGAAGATAAGGATTTTTGGTCCTGAAATTACTCTATTATTGCACAAAACAATGGCAGTAACTAGGTAGAAATTTTCACAGGTCACAGGAAGACTATCCATTGACAAATTAGTTAATGTTTATGTAATATCTGGAAACAAAAAAAGGGTAGTTTTCAAGCATGATTATTAGTGCCAACCTGGGGTTTGTGTAGTAATTTTACTGTACAGATCTGAACAGGAAGTTTTTGTCCTCAAGCTAGAAAAAATATTAGCATCCATTTTTTTCCCTTGAGAAAACAGAAAAGAAAGTTGAATTGGACAGAGCCCAGGGTTCTGTTCATGCTCTATTGATAGCATTAACCCAAGGTTATTGTTGCTCTTTCAAAGAAATCAATCCTTTTTCCAGAGACTGTTCTATTTAACTTAAACATCACTCAGTAAGCACTACACCAGCACTACACAACTGTAAATGCCTCTCAGATTTCTGGCATTTGGCACCAAACACAGGGAATTCCTGCATACAGAGGTGTGTCCTTGCTTGAATGATGCCAGGAATTGCTAGCACATAAAACATGCCCTGACTACCTTTCACAATGCCTCACTTTGCCATTCTGAAAGAAAAGATGGCAATTCCTGACACCTAGCTGCAAATCTGCAAACTGTAGAATGAAAACCAGCTGTCCAGGAAATTAAGTCTTTTATTTCTGATCCTAGGTATGGGATTGATATATGATATTCAAAAGGCTTGTTAGGTTGCATGAATGTTTTCAATCAATTGAGAAATGATGGGCACTGTTCTCACGTGAAATCGAGAAGAGGGTTGCAAACTACACTTACAGGCCTCAACTCCAACAGACTTAATCACCATTTCAAATATCTTCAAGTTCCATGTGTATCTACCGGGAATTTGTCAAGATAACATCATCCCATTAAAAGGATTTGTTCTGGATGCTCTTTTATTACAGAATTTAATATTAGCTGCATTGATAAAAAAAAAACACCCAAGTGTTTAAGAATGAGGCCATACAATATATAACAAGCTGGCCCTGAAAACGTAATATTCATGCAGGATTACTTTTGAACCAAAACTGCAAACAAGTATCCCTGCCTCTAGAATTGTTACCATAAATGTACAAACAGCCCACACCAAAGGGTAACTCCTGAATCTAAACACAGTAATAAAAAAATTAAAGACAGCTAAACGTAGTTGTTTCAGGAAATAAAAGTGTTGCCTTCACTAAATTGTCTAATTTAAAGAAAACCAAAGCTTTTTATGTATTTTTTTATATTTATATGTTTTATATATTATTCACCTTACAGAAGATGCTTCTGTAGGCTCCAACAGCTGCTCCGAGAAGCCCAGAACTAAACCTGCCCTACACTCAAGAGCAATCAGTTCCAAAAATCTTCTGACTTGGTCTACCATGAAGAGCAAATATGGAATCAGACTTAAAGAGCCACAATTTGAAGCGACATTTATTTAGAAACTATGTCTTCTTTGTCTAGAAGCAGTTTTGAATAGGGGGCGTGTGTATAGTAATGAAAGAGAAATTAACTCGTTCAGGCATCAATTTAGGTATTAGGAAATGTGAAACCAATGAAAACTTCATGAAGAACATTCGGGTGTTTTGTGTCTGTGCATTTAAATTGTGGAATAAACTTTAGATAAAATGAGATATCACAGACTGCAAGCAGCATATGCTGAAACATATTTTAGGGATAAAATTAAATACTATTTTTCAATGAAATGTTCTTAATTTTTAATGCCATATGTGAGGTCAGATCCTCCTATTGTGCTCATGGAGTGTCATGAAGGGAATGAGTGGAAGATTCAAGTGTCTGATCCCTCCCTATAACATTCAGAAATATAAGCAGCTCACTAATTCTGAAAAATTACAACATGAGGATTTTTACCTGAGGCAGTGTAGTCCCAGTCATAGAAAGATATTAGAAAATAATTAAATAAAATCATGACAAATCCAGAGAATGTTAACAGGTTGGGAGCAATCCACAAAGGCACTATCTGTTAAAAAAGAAAGAAAAAAATTTCAGAAAAACTGTACATCCTATTTTAAGTAAATATTTTATATCAGGAAAGAAGCATTTATAGGCATCAGCAATGTTCAGATTTGTGCATATTTCACCATTTTCAAAATAAAATACCATTTTCATTTCTGAAATTTATTTTCAAATGCATTCCTTTTGCCGGATCTTTGTGACTTCAGTAAGAATGACATTTTAAAACATTGTATTCCCTACACCGTACATTATCCTTTATTTACCCAGTCATCAAGGAAAGCTTCCTGTATTAGAACTGAAAGAAGACTGCAGCACCCCAGTGTGGTAATTCAGCATCCACGTGGTAGGTTTTTTTCAGCATTCTATTCCCATGCTATAAAAAGGAAATTTCCTCTTCTAAAATATGTCAATAATTTCTAACTCACAACATCAACAAAATCATACCCCAAGTGCATTACACTTTTAGATTCAGAAGATCTCTGTTACAAGCAGCTTCCTACTTCTCTAGATAGTAACATACTTCTAGGGTCTTCCTCTTTATTTATAAATTATAAACACTCCATTAATTCATTTTACTTTGCAGGGTGCTGAGAAGGACTCTGTCTTCACCTAAACCTCTAATTCTTTGTCCCAGTAACCACTCTCAGCTATTCACACCCTGCAGCTCTAAGGTGCTCCTTACACTGCAACAGGGATCCCTTCTGGTAACACTCTTCCCAAGTAACACAGTTTCTCCAGCACATTTTTTCTGAAATAGCATACACAGCTTTCTACATGGTTTTTAGACAGAACATACTTGCAGAAATACTTAGTGTCAAATAGCATCACTCAAACACATTATCAATATATTTTAAAATACAAAAATACTGGAGTCTTATAATCAAATTATTTGGAGTGCCTAAGGACTGAAAATATATCTAAAGTACTTTAACATTAAATATTACAAGACAATACTACAGAAAAGGAAGTTAGATACTAATGACAGTTTTGAAATAAAATGATTTGTTAGTTTTTATGGACTAGCTAGATGGACAGACAGGTGAATACATGGGAATTTGTACACATCTTTACATTTCCTCTATCCTATTACTGCATGAAAAATTTACTTTTAAAATTTGAATGCTTGAACTGATTAATTATTCTGACTAGATCCTCTTTTCCTACTATAGAACAATTTATAATATTCAGGAGGAATTGTGCAACTGATAGTGTATAGTCTAAACTTAAAAAAAAATCAGATTAAAATTCCTGAATACTCTCTACAACTACCTGAGAGGAGGCTGTAGCCAGGTGGGGGTCGGTCTCTTCTCCCAGGCAATCAGTAGCAGGACAAGAGGGCACGAGCTTAAGCTCTGCCAGGGGAGGTTTAGGCTGGATATTAGAAAGAAGTTCTTTACAGAGAGAGTGATCAGGCATTGGAATGGCCTGCCCAGAGAGGTGGTGGATTTACTGTCCCTGGAGGGGGGATGTGGTACTGAGTGCCATGATCTCGTAATCACAGAGGGGTTGGATCAAGGGTTGGACTTGATGATCTCAGAGGTCTCTTCCAACCCAATTAATTCTATGATTCTATGATTCTATGAATATTTTTCTGTTATGTTTCTTAGATTTTTTTCTGTAATAGCATTAGTAGTAATTATTATATCTGAAAGTTTCTTTATCACCAGGATTTTATGATTAATTTTAAAACACTGTATGGCAGCTCTTACAGTATTTAGAATACATCATGGAATGCATACAGCTACAATAAAAAAATTTAACATATCTATAATTCTGAGTGTTCAAAAGCCCAAATCTAAACCTCTAAGAAAAGGGACAGCAAATGTCCCCTGAAGTTCCTTTTGGAGAACACCTAGTGTAGAACCCTTCACTGCACCGTCCCCTTTTTTTACATTGACTGCAGCACATTCTCCCAGTTTTACTCTTTTGTCTGATGTTTATGACCTTATATGAAGTATGAACAACAAACACTAAAAATGTTCTAGATTTGTCTCTTTTAGTCTGGACCGTGGATCAAAAAAGCGTGTTAAGAGACCACGGATGAACTGTTTACGTGGATATACAGATGCCATCCAACACATTGTTTTAAAATTACTGACTTTGCCTGCACAATTCGTAGGAATTGTTGACTATTAAATCAAGTGGGGCACCACAATCGTCTGCTTTCTAATTAGGCTCATTATTCTAAACAGTCGCAATGTCATTATTAAGTTATTATAGGAAATAATTTATGCTTACACAGTGCAAACATGAAGAAGTCATTTTAACCCACTTTCTTGCTAACAGCAGGTATTCTAAGAAGAAAACCTTCAAAGGATGTTGTTATACTTGCAATCCCTTTGGCTAACAGACACACCATGAAAAACAGTTACAGGAGTTCTGTCCTCAGGAAAACACTCTCAGCAGTTAAACCCCTAAGCATGTTCTTTTGATCCTTACCGAACCTAATCTGTCTAGGTATTTGGAAAGTATTCCAATTGCAAAATCCCTCTTGTTACATTTAGTGCCCCTTATCCTTTTGGTTGGCATTCCGCTACCATCACCTTATTTCATAATTTAAAAAATCACATTGTGTTCAAGATTAACTTCTTACACACCTTGGAAAAATAAGAGTCTGAATTTACAGAAGGACACATTGCAAACTTCATTATCTAATTAACAGACAGTAGAAATCTAATATATCTAATCAAGTGTTACATGATTAATACAACTGAAGGTACCGTGGGGAGAATCACATCTGTTCTCTGGCAAAACTTTTGTATGCTTGAACCTTTTAAAACAGTTCCACAAAACACTAAATGATTTCTGTTCCACCAGGTCTACAGCCACTCATATGAAAAGCCTTAATACAAACAGCAAATGCTTTAATATATCAACTATTTGGATTATAAATGGTAAAGTACACATTTATATAAAGTTCTGTTCAAACTCCACTAAGTCACTTGAGACCACTAAAATTCTACTCTTGCCCAATTCTAGTGATAAAATCAAAGTTCATAAAGGTAACAGAAGGGAGTTAAATTGATTCCAGTGAAGCTGGCATGCACCTATGTATCCCAGTGGGATTTCCTCCTTTTCCTCTCATTGTCCTGCACAGATGTGATTTCTTATGAACACAAATACAGGAGGAATATTCAGTTTGCATAATAGCTAAATAATACTGCTCATTATTTATCGGAGAGCACAAGATTGCGCTTCATTATAAAATACAAATCCCTATTAAAGGTAAATGGATGGAGCATTGAATTAAATGAAGATGAAATACCTATAGTTGCATAATCAGCATAGTTTTAAATAACATGTAGAGTCATAACCTAGTGTGATATCCTGTCCTGTATCAGCAGTAGTGTAGCCAGCAGGACCAGAGCAGTGATTGTCCCCCTGTACTCAGCACTGGTGAGGCTGCACCTCGAATCCTGTGTTCAGTTCTGTGCTCCTCAGTACGAAAAAGACATTGAGGTGCTGGAGCATGTCCAGAGAAGGGCAATGGAGTTGGTGAAGAGCCTGGTGCATAAGTCCTACGGGGAGCAGCTGAGTCGGGTAGGGTTGTTCAGTCTGGAGAAAAGGCAGCTCAAAGGAGGACATTATCACACTCTACAACTGCCTGAAAGGAGGTTGTAGCCACGTGGGGGTCGGTCTCTTCTCCCAGGTAACAAGTGATAGGACATGATGAAACAGCCTTAAGTCACATGAGGGGACATTATGCTGGACATTAGGAAAAATTTCTTCACCAAAAAGGTTGTTGAGCATTGGAACAGGATGCCCAGGGAAGTCGGTGAAGTCACCATCCCTGAAGATATTTAAAATACACGCAGATGTGGCACTTGGGGACATGGTTTAGTGGTGGAATTGGCAGTGCTGGGTTAACGGTTGGACTCGATGATCTTAAAGATCATTTTCAATCATTCTATGGTTCTATGGTTCATATAGTTGTTACTATAGTTTCATACAACATGGAAAAGCTGCCATGAACAGGAGTTTATTTTCTACATCACAGGATAACATAGTCTAGGGCACGCTTACATAACTCAGCTACAATGATTACAATAGGTACAAGCTACAAAAAAGAAAAAAAAAAAAGAAAGAAGGAGTAAATGTATTCAAAGCTTCTTCTAAAACTAAGACTTGATATAATTTGTTAAGATATCACTGGTATACTAGCACTTCAAGAGAAAATAGTATTTTGGTGATCAGATGAGCAGAATTTTCTTGAGCTGAGTTTGGAATAATAGTTACTGCCACATCTGGTTTCAGTATCTAGCCAGGAATTAATCCATTACTTCCATTCCTTCCAGGAATAAAAATCATTTATTCCAGGAATAAAACCAGCTCCCAGTTCTCACATTTACCTCTAAGAGCAATCTCCATTACATACTCTTTTCCTCTGCTGCTGTGCATTGCCAGCTCCTCTGCAGGACTCTGATTCTACATGGCAGTATCTTCTAAGGTTAGAATGACTGCTTCTGCAAAAGCTGAGAGCAATATAGTTTCCCTTTAAATCCTTGCAACACATCACTGAGAATTATTCTGTAACACTCTTGCTACAGAAGGCAAGGTAGAACATTCAGTGCTGTATCTTCAGCTGTTCAAAACAAACCAAATGGCAAAGTACAGAGAGCACCCACCCCAATCTTTGGTTCCATAACTCAGATCTCCCAGCTTTTGAAACAATCCTTCGCTCTGGTTTGGGTTCTCCTTCAGAGAGCAGAGAACTAAGTCATGCTCACCTAAAACTCAATGAGGTTTAAAAAAATCTAAAGGTCACATTTTTTATGGGTTCTATCATCCTATACTACATGGGGACATTCAAGAATGCTGCTTTTCCTCTGGTAAAATGCTGCAACCATAAGAAGAACTTATCTCCAAAGGAAGTGTTGCATTGCAATACACTCCCTTCAATCTGAGAGCAGATGAATACCCATGGATTTTCTAAACCAAAGTGCAAGTGCACAGAAAAGCCTCTGCTCATCTCCTGTGCCAGACTGCAGAGTGCTGGAGGGGCTTTTCTTTTTTCTGTTGTTTTCCTCAATAGCATGATGGGAATGAAAACAGTCTCTGAAGTGAATTACTGAATTCAGTGTCACATCTTTGAATTGCTTTTTACTCATACGTGTTTGGGTTGCTTTTTAGTTTTTAAGTTAGGACTTTTCATTAAATTATCTTGAGATTGTGAATGAGAGACTAGGATTTTTCTGCTGTATTAAGAATAAGAAACACCTTTATTATAGAACCCAGAGATGCAGATTCAACAGCACTCTGACCACTTACAACCATTTTTGTTAGTACAAAGCTTTATTTTCAAGTCTGTTCCAGTCTAAATATTTCCTGTAACAAGGCAGATGCAGAAGATATTGCTTTCTTGGACATCAATAAAGTTCACATTTATTTGAGACACGGCTTTTTTTTTTTTTTTTTGCCAACAACAGCACAACTAATTGTGAGCAGTTTATTTTTAAAAACTGCAGATCGTGATGCATTCGAGAGATGGCATCTTCCAATCGTTATGGTGATCATGGTAACCGCTCTCATTTTCAGCTTCTTAAAGAAATGCCTGGCTCCCTCGAGCAAGTACCCTTGGGAGAAAATGAGACAGCACTTGCATAAAATCATATGCACAGCACAGAGATAAAGCCATGCTGTTGTTAGGCAGCATATGTTGCAAGAAAATGATTTGTAGTAAGTAAAACCTTCCATGTCTGCAAAGCTGTTTAATGAAAGATGTAAAAAAGAAATGGATGCCTTTTCTATAGCAATCAGGAAAAAAAAAAGTAAATCTTTTTTTTTTCTAAAAAAAACTCCCCATCTCGAAATAACATGTTCATCTTAAACACAGTTAGATATCTTGCAATATTTGTTTTCTTCTATCAGATGCCTTAATTTCAGCTTTATTAATCAATATTTTTAAATGAAAATACATGATGTATTTAAAACAAATTCTTATATTAACATGTGAATTTTTTATTAAATAAAATTCTTACCTTAATAATTTTGTTCCAGATGGGCTGCATAATATACACAGATAAAGGATTTGTATCCACAGCACTGTACTGTGAGGAAAAAGCAAACATGTTAAACAAAGCACTGAACAATGCCTGTTTTTTTTAGCACTGTATATCCTTTAGCATCTAAGAGCAATCACTCTGAGTGTGACTGGTGTAAATTCATCTTGTTCTGATGACCATTCATACAGGTTTAATTTAATTTAACAGCACTGGCCTGGTTTACACTTACCCTGCTAGTAACTCCATGTACTAACACAAAGGTTTAGGCTTGTGAATTGGCAAACAGCTCTGCAGTCACATTTTACTTTTAGATTCTTAATAATTTTACAAGTTATCCTCTAAGAGTCTGCATTTCTACCATATTTTGGATTTAATTTATTTGCACTACCACTGATACATAGTCTGAGCAGTGGTTCATTGCTAGTATTAGGATAGATAATGCATATGGAATACGTTCATAAGTGGAATATTATCTTGCAGAGATACAAAGCTTTTGTCATAGTAACACAGTTGCATTTGCACTATGCTAATTCATGTAAGCCAATGTTATTATAAAAATAAGCCTAAAACAGCGCAGTCCATTACCACAATAAAATTTTCCCATTGGACAGACTTGTAAATGTATTTTATGTCTTTTATAAATCCCAACAGGTATATATCTGTACCTCTTGCAAACAAAATATTTCAGAAATCCAACCCCACCCCATATTGCTGATGTCTGCTTTTTCCTCAGAGGGCAGTATCAAGTTTTATCCTGCCTTGAGACTGCAGAACACAGAACCAGAACAATCTGCAGAAGAATGATCTTAACTGACAATACCACTTGCAATTATGTTCTTGAGCCCTGGCAGGTCCGCAGTCAAAGAAGTTATCCATCACTGGGGTGATACATGTAATTATTTCAGAAATTCTAGGACTTTGAAAATGCATATGTTGCTTAATGTTGTTAGCATGATGCATATGACTCATATAAATCTTCAGATATATCTATATATACCAAACATTGTGTGCAGATAATGGGAACAAGATAGGGATGTGTTAGACCACAGGTTGACAAAGCTGTTCACACGCAGAAGAGCTGATGACAAAGAGTCTTTCATTTCACATAACTCCAGCTAACAGTTAACTGTTCTCTCTATATATAGTTAATTTATTGACCTCTCTTAGCCAACTACCCTTTGGATAAGACTGCACTCTGGAAGTAGCTACTTCAAGCCATTAATTATCAAAGCAGCCTACACGTTTGTCTTAAAATTAGACACCTTTTAGGTGACTGAAATCTAGCAAGATTCATTTCAGTTTCCGTATCCCTATCTCCAAGCTTTTCCATACACACCTAACTTGCACACATGGGAGCTAAGAGCTTCCAGTGGCCAAGTGCAAGTGGGACAAAAGATTCACGCAGTGTGCCTCAGGTTTTGCATGCCCAGACTATGACTTTGCATCCCATCTTTCTGAAGGTATCATCCTATGGAACACTTAGGAACTCTTCCATACATTTCCTTTTTCTATATGCGTACAAAGGATACGTTTTAATTACCCTCTAGCCAAAAAAAAGTACTCAGATAATTATTTTGTGATTTGTGGTTAAGTTTAAACCACAATCATAAATACAGTATTCTTGTAAATTTATCATAACACAGCTATATGTTGTGAATACATATTGGTAGATATCCAAGAAATCACCTAGCAGCAACTGGTCAGACCAGGCTGCCTAAATTTCCCAAGGGAAAAAAAAGTAGTTTAATGAAATGGGCATCACTGAGGTTTTTTTCTAAAAATACTGAAATTGTTCACTTTAGTGCATCATTTTTCCCTTCTTCAGTGACCCATGTTACTTAAACCATGGTACAATTCTTTCATCAACAGCTTTTCTGTAGAATATATACCAGAATTCTTGAACACATTACCTCCGAAAAAAAATTAATTTTCTGGTAAAACTAAAGTTTTCACTATTCTATGTGTATTTGCAGCTCCAGATGCTGTATCTGCCTTTCAAACATTATTACGACTGATTGATCATTTCATAGTCCAGCTTGCATGTGAATTCACCCAAGTCTGTGGGCTTTGCTTATATTCATGCCAAAACTAACAACACAATACCAAGCCATACAATACCTATGCCAGTAGACCTGCCAGCTAGTACTTAACTCATACGACAACTACGGAAATCCTCTAAAAATGAAGAAAATTCAAAGTATTCATTAGCATTTTTGAGGTTTCAGGTAATTACAAATCTGCCCAAAGTTTCACAGTAGCTCTTGCCCACTTTCTTACCCCAGCTGATATTCAAAGACTATGCAAGGTATGTGACAACTTGCTGACCAGCAAACTCAGTATATTCAGCCATACCTGGATAAGAATGTGAAAAGGTCAAATACATGACCTTTACTCCTGCTCCTGCTTTAGCTTTCTCTTTCTCCCCTCCACCCCAAGCCTTCAAAGTCATGAACAGAATCACAAAATGTTAGTTAAACAACAACAGTAAAATGAAAGTTTCTGCCTAAAGCATTCACTTTTTACAGGTGCAGAATTATTGCTTTCTCTAAGGAGAAAAAAGAAAAGGAAAATCAATCTCATTTATATTTTCTATATATGAAAATTTTAAAGAAGAGACGAATAGGTATTACATAATGTTTGCATTTTCTGAAATGGAAAATATATGAGATTATGTAGCTTTCCAACATATCAGACACAAACATAAAACACAGTCAGCTTTTTGTCTGCCTGATGGTTTCCAAAGTCAAGCACCAAAAATCGAACCAGTCTTTATTAGAAAAAAAGCCAAACCAAACCAATAAAACAAACCCAAAACCAAACAAAAACAAAACCCAAAGAAACAAATAAAAAAAAAAAACAAAAACAAAAAACCCAGTAAACTAGAATTATAGCCAGTTTTTGTCACCTAAAGACATTTCAAGACCCACCAGACTTCATCCTGTTCCTTCCTATGTCTGTGGCTGAACTATGGGTGGGGAAGGAACATTCAGCAGATGTGAAGAAGAATGGAAATTTGCTCTCCCCTCACCAGTAATCTGTTTTAGCCAGAACAAAAGGGAACACCCATGGAAAAAGCATTCTTCTAGTTTTCTGTCATGGCAAAACATAAAGCCTGACAAAGAAAATCTGCTATACAGTTTAATACCCTGCTTTGTTCTGCTCCCAAGAAGCTACTAACCTCAAGGCCATGAAATCCTCAGGAGTTTAATGTTCATGGCTGCTCAGAAAAGCAAAGCACTGAGTAACATGCTCACATTATGATCAGTGAACATGAATGCAAGAGTGCACTGAACCTTATGTAAAAAAAGTACTGCCATTTGCTATTGTGTAATTCTGTCCTTTTCGGGGCATTTTAGTAAAAGTCAGAAGTGAAAGAGGATAAGCCTGTTAGAGGTTTTTAAGTGCAAATCCCATACAAGTACTAAGCATTCCCCTGCAAACACTTTCTGCCCTAGAAAAGGGAACTTGATTGTCCTTATACAAAGAAGAAAGGCTTGGAATAATCAGAAAGTTTCTGTCAATTACTTTTGAAAGGAATTGTAATAGTTGAGAGGGAACACCAGTAGCATTAATTGACTCCATCTTACTCCCAAGTTAAAAAATTCTTCTGTTTCTTTTTTTGGTTTTGAGTTGGTTTTTTTTAATAGCTAGAACCTCCTTGAAAGCCATCTGCTTTCCCTCTCAGTGTTAATAACAGCTTAGCAGAGCTGGAAATGAGGATACAGACACCAGACATGTGCCACACAGAGATGTTGGTTCGAGCAGCACACGTGAGATATGCTTTTACTATGTGTTCCTGCATCTTAATCTCCATCCAGGGGATCCAACACAGCATCAAGTTTGTACTGGTCAACTCTGTCAGAGGAGAGAGGAAACATGAGAAGATTAAGAGGAAGAGGGAAAAAAAGGAAAAAAACGGTTAAGAAAAGTAAGAGAAAGGAAAGAAAAGTAATTGAGGAAAACAAGAAAAATGAGCCAAAGCAAAGGTTTTGGCTACACAGAAGAAAGACAACCATTCTGAAGTGGCAGAGCACTGCCAAACACCTGAGGGCAAAAGCACTCACAGTGACCAAGGTCTGCACTGCTGAATATAAGACAAATGGTACCTTCTGGCTCACGTCCACACAGCTTAGAAATACCTCCCCTTATTTCAAACTGGTCACATCCACACCTCACAGCATCTGCTGGAGGGGTGTTCGGCCTCCTCACCTGGCCCTGCACACCTAACACATTATTAGGATGGAATACACTTTACTTCAAAGTATCTGAAGCAATCTGGAGACTACACTGAAACCCAGCAATATGGCATGTTCAGAGCATGGAATTGAGCACTCTGTGTTGCACATGTTCACAAATCCAAATGCCCATGTCGGAAGAGTGTTGATGGATTGTGAAAGCCAAAAATGGTGTGCACTGCCTCCAGAATGGATTATTCCCAAAACAAAGCCTAGTTATTGCCTTGGGGAGACTTTGGAGAAAAAAACAAAGCAAAAGAACCATTAATCAGAGCAGACAGCTGGATCTTCATTGGACTCCCTAGTCCTCTCCAGCCTTACATTGTGGAGGCATCCCAAGAAGAAAATTTTGGAATTACTACAATTAAGAGAAAAATATAAAGCATGTCTACACAAACTTCAGAGTCAGGAGAGAAAGTAAGCCCCAAGAAATGTAGTTCCATAACTGCTAGGAAATAGTTACTTCAACCTCAATTACTTCTTATGCTAACAGACTATTCCTTTCCTGTACTAAATTATCTTTTTCCAGGTAGCATCATATTGTGTCACACGGTCATATACATTCAGAGATACAGAGTCAAACTGTTGTGAATTGTTTATATTTGAGCTGTTGGCATCAAAATGACTCTGCAGGTCTTAATTTTGTATTAGTAGCAACAAATTTGCTACACTTCCCATTCCTGCACAGAAAATAGTAAATTTTAATTTTTGATTGACCTCATGAATCACATGATTTATTATCTCTGTTGTAAATGCTGGGAGACTGAGGTACATGGGGGCTGTAATTCACCCTAAGGCTGAAGAATAGAGCAAAGAATAGAGCCCCAATAGTGTTAGTGGTATTATATTTATATACATAATTTCAGTAGAAGCAATACCAATTTATTCATACAGAGTCTTCTCATATTAAGTCAATTTTATATTTGTGTTGACTTTTACAAAAGGAAATAAAGAAGCCTATTAAAAATGCCAAGGCTGAAAAGCTTCTTTCCCAGACAAAATAATGTTTAAAATAGCTATATATCAGGTAGTAATAATGGTTTGGGTTGCAGTATATTGAAATATACAGTTCTGTGATTGCTTGAGTATTTCATGTGAAGACAGATGCCTATCATGGAAGAATACACTAGCTGTCTTGTTCCATGTTCTCACATGGAAAACCTGACAACCATCTAATGACAACTTATGGACTTGAATGAAGAACATAAATATTGGGATACCTGTCCTTTTCCTGCAAGCAAACTCAGCTGGGATGGGCACAGGTATGGAAGAGACACAGCTGTACCCATGGGCTCATGCTCTTAACAACTCAGTGGTCCTGCAGGCGTGGGGAATCTCCTCTTATATCAAGCATTCATTGTATTTACATTACCCATGCAGAAAGACAAATCTCTATTAGTAAGCAGTACCTGGCAAAAGAGCAAATGATGGAAAAAAGGAGAAAATATGTAAGAAGTTACTACAGGATTGCTGAGTGTTCACCTCGTGATGCACCATGGGAGACGTACTTGTGCAGATCGTTACCTCACAGTGAGTACTTGATAAATTCAGGTAACATCAGCCTAAATGTATCAGAATAAGGTACTTCTTATTTTCTGTGGGCAAAGCACCAAAATGAGAGCAGCTGAAATACAGTAAGTTCCCCCCACATGTTGTTCCACATAAAATATCACTCTAAACCTAGTTCAAAGTGTTACCAAACTTCTAAAGTGCTTTCAAAGTTTTAAATGACCTTTGAACCTGAAGTCATTTACATCTGTTCAAAATAAATGAAGAGGGGAGGGGAGAAAAAAATCTCTTTTCCTCCTAAATTCACTTTTCACAAAGATAACTGAACACAGCCTAAACCAGCAGAGAATCAATACATCAAAAGTAAAATAGGTAAAACTGTGGTCTTGAAACCAGTGATATATTGAAAATAACTCCTCTTCAGAGTGTTTTCTAAAATATGTGCACGATGGTGTATTTCAACAGCGCCACCTGGACATCCATCTACTGATCACTTCTCCAACACACATAAGTGATGAGCTTGTCATCATTTGGCCTATAAGTAGAGACCTACATCACTGATGGAAAATTTTGAGGGACCTGCTGATGGAAAAGGTTTGAGAAACTGACATTCTGCAGCATATATTTGAAATAAAATCAAAAAGTATTTCAGCAAGGGCTGAGGTTTTACTGTCTACCATGCATGGCTCAGTTATCCCTTCCAGGGCCAGCACAGCACAGATGGCCCCTTCCTTTGGTGCCCATGGGCAGAGGCTCCCAGTGCTGAAGGCAGTGATTGGGTCCCAGCTCTGGGAGCTTTTGCCTCCAATTATGGGACAGGACAGGCTGCCAGGCCCTGCCCTGCTGCCCCCACTGCCCCCAGCCCTCATGGCATTGACAGCTACCAACACCTTCCTGCGGCTTCTTTTATCACATCTCCTCTCCAATTACACAATTTCACAACACCTGAGTTTTCTAAATGACAGACAATGGAATAGGTGGCACGACAATGGATTCTCTTTTGCACAAGATGAGGGTTTTTTGTGGTTTTGAAAGCTGCAAAATGACCGTCCCAATCCAGGGAATGAACCAGTCACTATTTAAGAGAGCTTGGTGGGAAATCACTCTTCTGGGCAACTTCTTATGCAACATGAACTTGCCTTCTATGGTACCTTCTGGAACCACAAAAAATTAAAGAAAATACTGAAATACTGGCACATCTGGTAACAATTTTCCATCCATCTTTCAGATTCCTAGAATACATTAAACACATGGAGTTTAATTCTACTTTACATATGTTTTTACAGGTTTGTAGATATTATGAGACATAGTCTTGAGTTTTAAAAAAAGCTTCACAAAGGGAAAGAAGAAAATCATGGTATAAACAAAAGAGCTGTACAACACTGTGGATGCCAAATGAATTCAAAATGGTCAGCAGTTTAAATGTGCTGATATATTCCAAAACACAATCCTGTTATTTCTAATAATAAAATTGCTTTACATTTTGTCATCATTTAGTTAATGATTCATAAAAAATGGCTTGGATTTTGTGTCTCCTACTGCTGAAATAGTTTGGACTACCCTGCCTTTCCTCCCATCCATACGTTTGTTTGTTTGTTTCATTAGGTCACCAATACCTAAGTCCAGGAGTTATAAACCCCTAAGACATCTAGGGTTGAAGCGTATAACACACAAGTAGAAACTAAAGAACAGGATTTGTAATTTATCCTGGCAAAGAGTAGGTGGTGGTGGGCATGTAATTGCATACTCAGATGCAAACCCTGGGTTCTGAGGTTGTGGACTCTGTTACCTGATGGTTGTGCAGTGTGTACTAGGGCTGGATGTAGCTGCACTGTGAAGGAAGAGGCTGCCCAAGCTGGGCTCCTGAGCAGTTCTCTCTCCCCTGACTTTGCTCTCTTCAGTTCCATTAGCCTATGCATACCTATAGCTAGGAAATATGGTTAAATTTTCCTTCCATCTGGTACTATTCCTAGCAAATACTCGAAACCCAGTGTCATGGTTTGGGCAATTCAACAATTCTGATTGGTATTACTAAGTCATCACGAAGATGTTATTACATAAACTGTATTACTTAACATACATATTACGTAAAACATAAAATAAAATTTATTACGTAAAAGCTGTCCTGGGGATGCTTTGTTGCAAAGGTGTACTTGTCATTCAGACATCCGCATTTTCAGGAATCCTGACACAGGTATTGACCCATAGGCCGTAGCCATTTGTATGTCCATGAGGTCATGGCACACATAGAGCTGTGGGTCAGGGCAGGATGCTCTTAAGGAGTCATACCTGCTAGTGGGCCACATCCCCTTGCTTACAGAGCAGTGTCCTTCCCTAAAGATACAGAGTCATGGGTTTGGATCATGGAATCATTCGGGTCAGAAGGTACCTCATAAGGTCTCCTCCTTTTAAAAGCAAGTTCAGCCAGGAGCTCAAAACCAAGTGTTTTATCCAGCTGGGCCTTGGAAAGCTCCAAGGTTGGTGGCTGCTGGGCAACTTGTGCCACCACTTCACTGTGTTCTTGAGGAAAATTTTCTCCTTATAGGCCGCATGAAGATACCTTGGTTCAGCTTGTGCCTGCTGTCTGTGGTCTCTCCACTGTGCACAATTACAAGGAGTCTGACTTCATCCTCCCAAGGACCACCCCATAGGTACTAGGGGGCTCCTGCCAAGTGCCCCTGGAGGTATCTCCTCTCCAGGCAAAATAAGCCCCAACTTCACAGCCCCTCCTCACAGGACAAATGCTCCAGCCCAAGCTACTCTGGTGGCCTCCACTGAACTTCCTCCATTTTTTCTTGCATTGGGGATCCAAAACCGGACACAGTATTCTAGATTTAGCCTAGTAAAGGTGGGTAATTACTTCCCCCTTTACTAATAGGCCATGCTACTGTTAATACAACCCAGGACGCTGTTGACCGACCCAGGATGCTGTTGACCTTCTCTGCTGCCGGGGCACACTGAGGGGTTCACGTTCAGCTTCCTGACTACGACAATCCCATTTGCCAGGAGTAAAGGGCTGATGATGACAGATCTGCTGACTAGCTATGCTTGAAATCTGAGATCTAGGAGAGACATTAGAGACTCAGTACAGTTGCAAGAGAAGCACATTTTGGGGCAAGAAGTCATAATGTGCTGGTCCCAGCAGTGAGGTTCTTGTTCCCTATGTGAAACTAAATAAAGATTGGATTCCTTACTGACATGACTGTAAGCACCCAGACCAGGGAGAGGTGGAGAGTCAGTGGAACTAGAAGTCAGCAACCATTTTTCAATCAACAGTACTTATATTAAGGATACTGCCTAATTTGTCTTCAGGAAAGGGTTTTTCTTAGTGGGACACATTCAAACACCTAACAACAAAGCCAAAATAACTAAATAGAATACAGAAGTATGATCACATATTGAGCAAGTGACAGATAACAGAAGGTAGTTGCACATGTGCTGCCCTAAAGAGACAAAAGTAGAGACTGGTCCAGATTGGTAAAAGCATAAATCCTACTAAAACCAAAACCTGCATACTCTCAAGGGACTGCACAAAATGACTGTTAACTACTGTCATCCAAAGAAGCTCTAACATAGCAAGGAAGTTGATTTTTATGGGGTCTTTGTGGTTTTTTTCATAGACTGGTCTTCTACAGTTGGTAAATGGAAACAACATCAGGATTCTGTGCATGTACAAACATGTATGTGACAGCAGCCCTTTAAAGATCAAACACTAGAACAAATTACCATGCAGCTGGAGCTCTGCCAGAACATGTACCTAAATCCCTGGGGAACCCAAAGAAACCTCTCCAGGCCCAGAAGGTCAGGCAGATTAAAAGTGGGTTGTAGTTTTCACGAGGGATGCTAAATGGAGGTTCTATATCATATACAAAAAACAGTTGTGTTATCCAGTATCCTGAGGCACAAGAGAGGAGATACTTCACAGAAAGATTCCTCCCCCTATAAAACAACCCTGACAAGAAGAGTTCCCCTAGATTTGTAACAAATAACCCACATCCAAATCACAGATGCATCTTTGCAATTAGTATTCTATTAAAACACAGATGAATTAAAAAAAAAAAAACCATGTGAATACATAAATGCGTATACATGCATATCCTACACATAAAAATCCAATAACTAACACTAACATCTCTTGATAAAGCAAGAAAATGAAACTATGTGGTTGGTAGTTGCACTTTCATGAGATTCAACAAGGCATACAACTCTTTATATTGAGCATATTTGTCCTAAAAGTGATCTAATGCACCTTTGTAAAGTCATGGGAGTAGTATTGCGCTCAAAACCGTGTACAATTAGGAAAAAAGCCCTGCAGCAAGTAATATCAAACTCAGCATCTCTATGATATGATTTCATTATGTTGTTGGCTCATTAGGATATGATGTGTAGAAGGAAGATAATGACTACAGAGCTCTTGAAATGCTACATTATGTCAGCTACCATTACAACAGAATAATAGGTAATGTGTGCACAGACATGGTCTTTCAGGTATTCAGTTGGCCCACAACTCTGACACACCAGTACAGTGACAGAAAACGTAAAAGTAATGAATTATTTGTTTTATTTCACATATTATTCAACAACGTTTAATTTCAAGCCCAGTCTTCCAATCCATCAAAGTAACATGAAGAAGAAAGACTATTTTATATGTAGAGCAGTGGGCTGTTGACTCACTGTTTTACAGAACCTGGAAGACACTAGTTTTCACTGCCTCAGGTATTCAAGGACTTTATTAAACTGCAGTGGTTTGAAAAATCTTACTAGAGCAAATAAAACTGGTAAGCGCCTTCAAATAATATTTGGAATTAAAAATTATGGAAAAAAACCTAAAAATACTATCTGCAAAAACACTATTTAATAATTAGGTAATGAATGTACTCAACATAGATAAAACTGTCCACATGCAATCATGAACACCATTAACTGTGTCCTTAAGAGTTTCAGATAAACATGCAAATGAGAGCCTCCTATCCTAAATTTTCAATATCACGTGAACTTCTTGTGCCACTGGAGTCGAAAGCAAAACTCCTGTTCAACAAATGTGAGCAGAACCCATTATGTTTCTAAATCTCATTAGTTACACAGGTAGCCTTGGAAAAGCATAAAGGTTTCACAGAAATCCAGTCTTGCATCTGGATGAATCCTGAGCTTCCAGACAGTAACTCACTAGATTATACTCAACACACGTTGCTCCTTTGGTATAAGTCAGTATAAGAGAAACAATCAAGCTTGAAACATGATCATCATGCATCTGATCTTGTTTCTCTGACCTACCAAAGTGAGGGCTGGGATGTAATTTGAGAGGTCTTCTAGTCCAGCACGTTCATCTAATGCAGGATCATGTTCAGTATACATTAGAGGAAGCAGATCAAGTTACCATGAGGTAATGAGCCAATTGGTTGTGATAAACGACCATGTTGGCACACTAAGAGAGAATACACTATCCAAAACTTTGCTAAAAAAAGGCATCAGCAACTGTTTATTAGCACTCAACACTAGATTGTTGATCTTCCCTCAGAGAAATCAAACTATTTCTTAAGACTGATGATTGCCCAACCCCCTTAGTACCTGTTCCAGCAAGCCTTATCAACACAAGACTGACATAGCAGACACCTTGAATTTCTCTTTGTGCAGCCAAAACTCACATCTTGTCTTTCTTTAAAAGGGCACTCATGAACTGGTTGCTAGGCTCTTACTCCCATTGTACTCAGATTGTTTCTCACAGTTCATCTTTCCTAAGCCTCTTAGTATCCATTATGTCACTCTGTGGACTCTAAACTGTGGGCCAAAGCAAGCAGAACATATTATTCCACCTGACACCTGATCAGTACATCAGCTACAAGAGTATATTCCTGATCGCCAGGAATCTTTACTGCAATCTGCTGTCTCCTATTTTGTGTTCAAAATGTTGATTTTTCTTTCCCCTGAGTGTTTACACTGAAATCATACTGATTTCTGGCCATTATATCCTCTTTCCAGTAACATTTTGAATCATAACCCTATTTTTCAAAATGCTTTAGTATCACGTGAAAATTTTACAATTTCCTCCCTTCAGTTATTTGATGAACGTGTTGAACAGAAACAGAATTGGGACAGAGAGACAGCTCCATTAGGTAGGATTCCATTTGATAGAACCTTCTACTTTGACAGAGAACTTAAGATAACTCTTTATGTTTCCATTTTACACTGATTTCATCTTACCTCTCACCCCAACCCTTATCCACTCAGCGAGCTACCCTCTAAAAAATGGCTTAGAGGACAAAAACAGTGTTGACAAATTCAGATAAAAATGTGGAACCATAGACCTTAATTTTTAATGTTATATCTGATTTTTTAAATAATCTTTTCCAAGGCCTACTCTTTGAGTCAAGCCTCTACAGTTTGTCCTTAGATCTCTTTTCTCCTGAACAGGATAAAACATCAAAGTTTTCTGGCTTGGGAAACCTTTGTGCACAGGTGCTGCAGAAAAGATGACTCAAGGCATATTTGCAAGGGAAATCCTAAAAGTGAAGTGATGAGAAGACGCAACAGCAACGAGAGCTCACCACTGACATTACTGCATTCTGGTCCAAATTCTGGTTTTATCTGTACTCATCACCTGGCTGTCTCAGAACTGTTTGTTTCCAACAGAAACCCAAACAGGCAGAAAAAAAGGCAGCTGAGTAATTCTGCGGGTGCTCCTCTAGAACTGCAGAATGCTGATAAAATACAAAAGCAGAAACAATATGACCTAAGCTCTACAATAGCAGTTGGTTGCAGCTTTCAGACTGTGTTGCTCCAGATCCCAGGGAATAGCACAAAATCCAAGTGTCAGCATCTTCTGCTCTACAGTTGCAGCACATCACCAAGCATGCAACTATCCTGAAATCAGGACCTGTCCACCTGCCCCACAGGCAAGAAGATGGTAGAATTATCACAGCAGCAATAGTGAGGGTTGCATCTGAACTGTCTCATCATCACATCTCCACCTGTTCTCAGTGTGGTTTTAAGTAGTAAAAGAAAACTGAATCTCTAAATCCCCATTAACATGCAGAATAAACAGGAATAGATTTGTAAAGTGAGACGGCTAGCCCTGAGGATCCAATGTCCATGAAAATTTTACACTAGGCTGGTTACAGTATAATAGTATGGACTGAATGTATTTGGTGTACTTGTGCATTTTTTCTTAGTACAGCTGGTTTAGGTTCATTCAAAGGGAAAGCATTTTTGTTCTCTGAGGTCACTCTGTGATGTAAACCAAAGCTTGGTAATTGGGGAAAACTTGCTTCAAAAGCATAATTTACATGGACCTGACATGCTAAAGGATGCTGAAGTCTTTGCATTCATTGGAGGTCTGCCATTCCCTTTGCAAAGAACTGTGCTGGTTTTGTTGCCAAGGCCCTCCTCCAACTGTGAACAGGAGACAGACAGTGCCTGAGACATACAATTGTGGTATTCATGGCAGAGAAATTAATTCAGCTGTGTGAAAATTTTGAAAATCAAACAGCATTTTTTTTCAAGCCAAATTTGCCTTTACGAAAGGAGTCGAATACACAAATTAGTTTTTTAAGCTGCGTTACGCTCAGCTCCCAGATCAGCTCGGTGGATAAGCCGTGCAAAGCACAGAGGATATTAAGCCACTTATACTACTGCAGATATAATGCTGCAGTGGGATGCACAACAGAGAGGTGGGTACTGCTACCTAAGGTTTCTTAGGCATGTTTCATGTCCAAAATACATGAGTTTAGCTCAATATCAAACATACACTAACAAATCCTTTGAGAGATTACCTATTTCTCCACAAGGCCAGCCCATGTATCCTTCCGCAGTACTCCAGGGCCGGGCTCACCAGGAAACACACTACAGAAATAGCCAGCTGGTTGTAAGGAGAGGTAACCTGTGTGTGCTGGGCACAGGAATCAAGAGTTTAGTGCCTGTTGAGTAGTCAGCAAAGGCAGCAGCAGTCTCCTCAGAGGAGCTGGGAAGCTGGAGGAGCAGGATGCAGTAAGGCCATAGGTTGGAGGGGAGGAGATGGCAGCCGGAGGGCAACAGGGGGCTGAAGAGCGTGTCTCAGGCCTGGGAGGTGGTGAGAACAAAGTTGTGGTTGTGGCAGCAGCCCTAGGCATGGGAGGGTGAGGGGAAGAGATTGTGGCAGTGATTAGTGTCTCCTTGCTGCACCCATTTTGCATTTTTTGAGAACTTTAATCTACTGTGAAGAGCATTTAGGAAGGGAATGGGCAGAGCTGCCATCATCTGCAGGTCCTCCTGCAACCCAGAGCACCAGGAAAATGGTGCAGATACCCCACCAGCTCATCTCATGCAGCTGTATTTCTCTGGGTGTAACCTGTGCCATTTGGATTTAATTATTTCCAGGATGTCCCAGTCCTGAGCCACCTCAGGTAATAAAAAAACCCGACTATTTGATTTTGAAATATTTTCTAAATAAATTTCTATCTTTCTAAAACCTGTACTTACCACACTTTTTCCAGAACACAGTTGAACAGATACTTCTCAAGTGTGTTGGCTGAGTACTACAGTTAAGAAAATTACCAAATATATTTTCTGGCCTTTACAATGCTCTCAAGAAACCGATATACTAAAATAAAATGGTTTGATATGTGATTCTGTCATTTGTTAATCATTTGCCCTGCAAATCATAAGTATGGCACAATGATTACAGGTTTGTTGGTTTTTCTTAAAAATGCTCTTTTGATTCTTTCCCATCTGCACTTGTTTGAAGCCACTTTCATTCAAGTGATAAGGAAGAATGTAATACAAGTGTTCCTTGTATTTGTACTACGAACTCAAATATTTTAGGAAAGTTACTTAAATAACAATGTCTGTTTATGCTAAAAATAGCTTTTTGTTTTCTTCTGGTGACCTCAGTCAGGACTGCAGCTCCACCGTTCAAGCACAGGCCTGTGCAACTTACACCCAGTGGCCAGACGCAGCTTGCAGCATGTTTTATCCCACTCATACCGGAGACACACGAACAGGTTGGTACATTTTAATGAGCTGCTGTGCAAAACAAGTTCCTAGTAAGCAACCTGGAGAAAGCTCTCGAAGCCACTGTTCCTCCATCATCATTCACCCTGAGGTGAGCAGGCAGAGCTGCTGGCCCAGGGAAGGGCTTGGGAGGAGCTGAGTGCCCTGGTCCCGTGCCAGCCCGGGAAGGCACATGGTAAAAGCAAGAAGACAAGAATCATGGGGAGTGTAGGGTAGGGGCTGTCTTGGGAAACGGAACATAAAATAATAGGTTGGACACTGTGCTGGTGGAAGCTGGAGTGCCCTACATGCTTTTCACAGGGAGCACTGTGAGTGTGGGCAAGCAGGGTGGCATAGCCCATCTCAGACACCTGCACCTCAACTAGAGCAAATCTGGATGATCCCCTGTACTGCACCTGCAATGTCCTGGGAACAAAGCCCAGGTATATACTAAGTCTGCGACATAACACCGGTAAATCTAAATATCTAATGATTCAACCATTCATTTGAATTCTGCATGCCTGTTATTTGCAAACACGAGGTTTAGTTCAAATTATTGAAAGTAAGGTGTTTTTTTTCCTGGCTTCCTTATTTATTTCTCAGTGCCAGAGCATTCCTGTGTCTGATGGCTTTGCACAGAGCCAGACAAGCACCATCAACGCACTCATTCTTACAGAAACACCAGACGCCTCCTAAACCACGCTGCTCTAAAACGGCAGGGCTTTTAAAGACGCTGATACTCACTCAAAGCCCAGTTCACTCTGTCTCCACCGAGACGTGTCTCTTCGCGAACACCCAGTTCCTACCCAGGTAAGGCACTCGCTCGGAGCCGGACCCCGGCCAGGTGCGAGCGTGCACAGGTGGAGATGGGGCACATCCCTGCGGACGCGGCGGAGGGACGGGACGGCCCGGCCGGCGGGGCCGCGGGCAGAGCGGGGCTGGGCTGCGCGTTCGGCCGCGGCAGAGCGGAACGCTCCGGAGCCCGGAGACGCCACAGCGGGAGCGCCGTCCGCCCCTCCCGACCCCCGGGGCTGCTCCTCACCTTGTACTGTCGGAAGCCGTCCAGCTGCCGGGCGCTGACATACCGCCACCGCCACATCGCTCCGCCGCGCTCCGCGCCGCGCCGCGCAGGCAGGGAAGGAGGGAGGGAGGGATGGGAGGAGGGATGAGAGAGGCGGCGGGGCCGGAGCCAGGGGCGGGCGCAGGGCGGCTCCTCGGCCGCGCCCCGCGGGCCGGACCTGCCCCCCGCTCCGGGCATCAGCGGGGGCACCGGAGTGCCGGGTGTGCCCGCCGGTGGCGGGCTTTGCCTGGGCGGCTCCCATGGGAGCAGGCTTTTCCCCGCGGTCCCCAGGGCGCTGCCCCGGCCTCGGTGCCAACAGCGTGTGTTCCACACCTGTAATTTCCGCACTGGACTCGGTACCGGGGACAGCCCGCAGCAGCCTCCCGTGGGCGCCGCAAGCAACAACACAAGCCACGTTGCAGTATCACCTCCAAACTATTTTTCTGATTACAGGTCTATTAGAGATGCCATATTTATAACGTGAGCGAAGATGTGCCTGTGAAGACGCTACACGAAAGAATGCTGTTTAAGTAATGTGTTTCAGAAACACGTAACACTGGGGATTAAGGTTTTTGTTGGCATTTCTTTCCTCTCCAGCAATAATCTGCCTCTTGTATCTCTTTATTGCACCTGCATTGGAATCTATCACAACACATCCGTCAGCAGTGTGCTCTACACCTCCTGATTTCGAAGAAAGTGAAGCACTGGTGTAGGCAAAAAAAGACTGGAAAACATCAGGAGGGATGTTTCAGCTGCAAATGAATTTAAGCATATGGCATGACACTTTGTGTTACCTTCTCTGTACACTGCTGGAGGAAGAGTTGAAATCATACACATCAGGTTCCAAGATCGTATTGACCATTTGGAGTCTATCCAGAAAGGAAATCAATTAAAATCCATTACTTGCACCACACAAGGTCTTCCAGGCACCTAAAGCATTGTGAGAGTCAGTGTTATTTTACAAACTGTGCAGGTTGGATAGGGATTATATAAGTTATAATCGTTAAGTGCAAACTGTATACAATGGTTCTTGTTCTGCATTATTAATTACACATTAATCACTTGAGATGTGCTTACACCTACATTCTGCTTCCAGCAGCAGCAGTTAAACTTCTGCTCTTGAAAATAACCCAGAACTTTAACACTCAGCTTCAAGTTACTGAGTCAAAACTTGATTCCAGTTAGGAAATCTGAAGTATTTAGAGCTTATATTTTTCATGAACTGACTCTAATTTTGATTAGTGTTCATACCCTGGATTTTGGTTTTGGATCCACTTCATTATTGTTATCATAGTTTTAAGTTGTGTTATGGTATTGAGTTAATCTACAAAGGTATATAAGAAAAGACTTGCAACCTCTACTGTACTCAGTGCAATTTTTTTATGCAAGTAAGTTAGTAAAACTGGCCAAACCATTTTGTAGTTACCGCTTTCATTTCTTAACTCTAACCCTTATAAGCCTCAAACATGAAAGCAGACATTTGTCTGAACAACTATTAGGAGTGTGATGGACAGTAGGAGAAAACGTGCTTGTTTTTCTGAAAGGTAGAAGGCTGGAAAGTATTTTTTCTCTTTGCAGGCCTCTGTATTTATGTCAAAAATATACAGATACAGAAGACATAGTTACAGCAAATACAGAATACAAGTTTTATTTCCTATTCTCTGAAAACTATTTTGGGGATAAATGCAACACTTAAAAAAAACCAAACAAACTAAAAAACCCTCCACTAACCAGAGAATGTAAAAGACTGCTTACACATAAAAATGCAGTTTCATGAACTCGTATCTCAGCATGTTCTGTATCTGCTAATGAGCACATCAAAGGAGTCAGCATTAGATAAGCTATACTGAAGAGAAGGAAAGAGACTAGTGACTGAGTATGAAACATCACAGCTCTGACACATGAGAATAGTGTGGAAATTACACTGATGTGATAGCTGTTGATTTAAGAAACTTCCTTGATTTAGGCACCATGATTCATATGAATGGTTGGCCCTTAAGATCAAGCATGCAGGGTAGCCAAGCCTGGGTGGGAATGAAGCCCACAGCCACATGCTTTACTGCTTCACCTGATGTTCTCACTGTCTCCATGTATGCCCATGTATATGTTTATATATATTGTATATGTATATTATTTATATGTATATTCTATGGATTTTTTTTAATCTGAGCTGTGTATTATGTATATGTATATGCTATGGTTACATTTTTTGATCTGACATGATTAAGGGTTCTTTTCTGGACAATTGTTTGAGCTGTGATCTAAGCTGTTTGTCCCATATGCAGGATTGTGGGAAGAGCAGTGAAAGCAGTCTTAGTGCTGTAGTACATTACCTTTTATCTTTTCTGGGAAACTAGTGAGTTGTAGCCTGAGTAAGAAGGAGCTGTAACTGGTACATGAGTACTATTACCTGAACAAACTTCCATTTCATGAGAAACTCTTCATTTGAGAGTGGATAAGATGAGCACAGCTAACCTTCACTATAGAAAAAGTATAAGTTTTTTTTAACAACTGTGGCTGGGACATTTGTGACAAGTCAGACTTTACTAAGTAAATGACCTAAACATGGCTTTCGGCAGCTCAGGGGGAAATGACTCAAGACTGGATTTGAATTCAGTGAAATCAGCCAGGGAATTCTCAGGTCTTCAGTGCTGCTTACCAATTACATGTAGTACTGAGAGGAAAGTGAGTTATTATTTTGAAAGAGTGTGCATATTGTACCATTGGTATATGCAAAAAAAAAGTTAAAAAGAATAGCTATTCCACGGATATTAATGGCACTTTTTTTAGGAAAGAAACCAAATATTAAGGCGAGTTGTATTCTGTATCCATCAAAATGATAGGCAAAGAGATAAGGGCTCAGGATGACTTAGAATAAATCCTTGGGTTTCAGTTTGTCTCTCTGTTACAAGTTATATTAATAAATTAATAATGATGGAGTTTCTTGCATAGGGAAGCCTGCCTACTATGGCAACTTTGGCTTTTAATAATTTATTGTGTCTTGTTTATTCCCCACCTTAAAGCTGCCTGCTATGCAATACCCTTTATCTAGGAGGCATCTAATAGGACTGGCTATATCAAGAAGTAAAAAAAAAAAAAAACAACAGGGAGAAATCATGGGAAGAGCAAACTCAAAATGGACAGCTGCCAAAATAGTAGAAGAAAGGACTAATGTAGTGGGAGGTAAAGAGGGAGCACTGTGGGACACCGCAGTTTCCCTTAGAATGTGTGACATGACTCAGGCAGTGCTTCCCACCCCATCCCTGCATGGGCTAGCAGAAATCTATTAATATTCAGGATGACTATGCTGTGAAAGAAGACAGTGACTAGAATCAGTTTAGAGGCTCAATTTAATTTCCAGGCTTTCTTTGTCTCTTAGCCTTGTTTAATACTCATGGCTATTTAACCTAGTACCACAATACTGAATGCTAAGCTGTATCAGTTCCAAAGCCAGTTGCTCATTTGCAGTTTCAGTTTGCCCATGGGTGGATAAGCTCCACGAAGGGCAGACTCCTGCTGGCAGCTCACTAAAGGACATTAAAGATGACCTCCAATTTGCTTTGAATGAGAACTACATTCGCTACACCAAGAAAAGTTTTCAAAAACCAGTTAGTGAATTTCAGAATATGTCCAGAATTTGGCTAATGGATAGAAAACAAATGAAACAAGTAGTGTAACCAGGTTATGGCTTATTAGCTATTGCAGGGTTTGCAAGCGATACAAACGCACTGAGCCACTGCTGCTTACTACTGTCCTCTCTCTGCCTTTGTTCCAGAGCATGCCTGGCATGCTGGGGCTCATGCAGAGGAAACAACCACCACGTTAGTGGGCACTTATCAGTGAGACATTCTACAGATTTGTGGCATATGGCCGGGACATAGCATCAGGTCCGGTCCCCAAATTCTGTATTTAGAGTGATGCTGGAGTTAGTTACAAACCATGAGATACTGTGGTGTGGAGAATCACACAGCTGAGGGACAAGATCTGCTGGGTATTGTTGGATACCAGCTGTGTTTGGGTGCCAAAGGGGACAGGTAATTCTGGGCAGGTACAGGCTCCCATGTTCCCAGCAGATGCAGTCTGTATGAGAATTCTCATGATGCCTATCCATTTCCTACCTGGAAAGGAAAAGTCATTTGTTCTGAAAAGAACATGTGCCAAAACAGATTGAGCCAAAGCTGTTGCCTTGCTCAACAGCACCAAGTGTTTCTACACTGATGCACAGTAACTTGCTCCTTAGCTACGTCCTCAGCCGTATGTGGGCCTGATCCAGGACAGGGAGTCTGGATCAGAGAGCAAGGACAGTCCTAGGAGAATAAATACTCAAGCCTGTGCTCTGGCTCCCTCCAGTTTGCTAAGGGGAAAGCCTGCTGAGCACTGGATCCAGCCATCCACACCGCTTACGTGTTTACCTTCTTCCCAGCTCTGCTTTCAATTACATCAGCTCCCTTCAGGCTGCTGTGGACCAGCTAGCCCCTGTATGGATGCACATGAATCCATGCCAATCAGCCTTGTTTCCCTCAGCAGTATAGATAGCCTGTGCTTTGTGATGTTTAACATGAACTTCTCATACTGAGAAGATCTTCTTGACTGTAGATGTTCAGCAGAGCCCATCCATTTTTTAACTAACTTCTTCCTTGGGCAAGGCATTGCTTAGGTTTTTCAGAAACAGTCCTTGTGAAGTCTTCAGCGCAAGGGTACACTATAGTCACTATAAAACCAATCATGCTAAAGTAATGTTAATACTGGACCTAAAAGAGGAAATTCAGTATATTAAGTTACTAAAATATATAAAGTGCAGTATTATCAGTACCTCAGTAATTTTAAAATCTTGTTGAATTAAATTAACAGGGAAAACTCTGGTGGGAGCAAACTCATCTAACGACTGAAGTTTAAAATATGGCACTTTTTTCCAGCTCTGAATATATGCCTGCATTTTTTCTCACCAGTTAGAGCCAAAAGAGAGTACTTTGATGATAGATGTTCAGTTTCAGCTTGGAAAAAGCTTATTTTATTTGCACTTACCTCAATACTACAGAGACATCTTATAAAAAGTAGGCAAATACGTTTCACAAATGTTACCGTCTGTCAGAAAGTTATGTACTCATATTCCTTTTATAGCACTGACACAGGGAAATAGCAAGAGAAGACCTAAAAGTGTCATAGGCAGTGCTTGGTGCTGGGATGTTGAGATGACCCGGCTTAGGCCCAGTATGCAGCCCCCCTGTGCCAGCTGGCAGCCAGGACACCCCAGAGGGAGGCTGGAGCCCCTCATGTCTTCATGACCCAGGGGCAAGGCCTGGTAAAAAGGTGCTTCCTGAGTATGTTGATTCACTTAAAACCTATTTTTGCTTTTGATTCTTAAATGGTTAGCTATTAATTTTTAATTTGCGTGAATGTAAAACTTGATTCCGTTTGATTCACTGCAATCTGGCATCCCCTGAGGGTTTTTATGTTGGTTTTTATTTCCATTTCTTCCACAGTTAACAGCTTGCCTCAGCATAGTGATGCACTGTACTGTGAAATGATACAATTTAATCTATAGTTGAATTGACACTGCAGCTTGAGGATTAAAAAGTCTGAAGTGTTTCATGTTGTTTCCTAGAAAACCTTAGAGAGCTTGGAATGATTAAACTGCAGCACAGACTTCGGAGGAAAATATTACTTTGGATCTAGACTGGGATCTATCTGGGATTTAGCCTAGGCCTTGGATGACCTCCTGCCTGACAGATTCATAAAAATCCAGCTGACCCTGAAAGAAAAACTCTAAAATACTTGATGAGTTTTTCCTCATCTATCTCATCCCAGTTCAGTGACTGGGATGCTTGTGACTTAAAACTTTACTGAGGAAATGACACACATCAAAAGCCTTTCTCTCTGCTTGAATTTGTCATTGTCCCTACCAGGCTATATACACTAGGAAGCTTTTAAAGCTCCAACTTAATGCTCTGCAAGAGGAAATGAATCCATAAATGCTGAAGGACAGGCACATTCAATCAATATAAACAAGTGCTCCAAACTTCAGTAATTTAAGCTTTCTTATAGTTTGATTCCTTTGTATAAAATATATTTTGTTTCTTTCTACATGTGGATTAAGAAACATCAATACAATCAACAGCATCACTGACAAACAAATGCTTTTTTCCTGGACTTTAGTAAGGAAATTAATTTTTATTGTTAACAGGAATTTTATATTTTTCATAGAATTTTCATGCAACAAAAATTCTAAAATTTCTTAACATTTCCTGAGTAGCAGTAGATTTGATCTTGAGCACAGGCACAGTTAATCAGTATATCAGATAAAACAGTGGACTCAAACTATTATTTAAGCCTGTGAGAACATGGATCTTCTTGTATATGTAGATGAAAAAACAGTTCTCCAAAAATTACATAGCCAATTGTGTTAATTATGACTTCTGAAAGTATTATGCACAGAAATTTTTAACAGATTTGAAGAATAATATACTGGTATTATGAAACAAACTTTTGTCAAGAAGCTCAGCATCTGTCTTCACATTCTGTCTTCACAGCAGCACTATTTCAAAAAAGTCACAGCTCAACATTTTAATTCCTAATATAAAGGGTTCTTTTTGCACACGTTTCCTCTATTTCCATGTAATTTCAGTACTTCTTTCTGAAGAACATGAAAATAAATAAAATAAATCTATTGATTGGGTCATCTTCTTGGGATTCTATAGAAGTAAGTTCCTTTCAGGTGTGAGCACCTTGGAATCCTCAGAAGGAGTTCATGTACAGAAAAAAATACAGATGCACTAAGCAGACCAGACTTCTGTGGTCCCTGTATTTCTCTGTGGTTTAGTTCTAACATAGACTGTTTAGATGAATAGTGCAGTAACATACTTTTTAAAAATATCAAAGAAAACCACTTTGATGATATATAATAGAATTCATTTGTCAGTCTGGCAATTTCAGAAGAAATACTGCAAATTTTTGGAAGGATGAGAACACAAGTGCTTTTAACTCTGTTTTGAACATAATCAAAGGCAGTATGGGGCTTGGATGATGATGTTTCTGGCTCTTCTGTTTGCAAAATCCACTTTAATTAGTGGCAGTTTTATAAAGGGAATGCAAGACAGGTATTGGCCACAGGGTGCTTTGGAAAAAATACAAACTGTAAACTATAGACAGATATATGTAATTAGGGTTTAATAATATAAATGAAGTCATGCAGCACTTCCTACCAAAAGTGTGCTTTATAAATTCTAATTAAACTGCGAGATACAACTACCTCATTTCACAAAGGCTGTTTATTACAAACTGTGTTTCACGGCAGCCTAAGCGACCTTCTGAAGAACATACAAAAAGCAATAAAAAAATAACCTTTCTGCCAGTGTTTCCTCTCGCACCAGAAGAACATTTGTGAAGGTGGTCAGCCTTTTTTCCTTCAGTTAGCTGCAGCTATTATTTTACAGAAGAGAACCTCCATACAAAGCAGTTTCGATTCCAGGTCTCTACACCTTGGCACTGGCACTAAACGCACTGGCTTACTTTTTGTTTAGGGAGTTGAAATCTTACAGCAACGGCTTAACAGTGAAAGTATTTTTCATAAAGTGTGGTGTGTGGCTCGTGAACTCCTCCTGCAACAAGCACACCTCAGACGCGCTTTCCACACCATCGTCTCAGAAACCAGCGCGGCCAACTCAGCCCCCGCCCTGGGCAGAGGCACAGACGATCCCGGAGGCTGCAGCATCCCGTCGCTCCCCGCATGCCTGGCTCCCCATGACACCTCGGGGCGAGGGAAGGTAGGAGGGACGCGGTGCCAGCAATGGGGTTTCCCGCCGGGAAAACCACGCCGGCTCCCGGGACGCGGCCGCGACAACAACCGGCACCGTCACCGGCACCGGCAGCGGCCCAGCCCCCACCCCTCACGGCCGCCGGCCCCGCCCCCCGCGCGCGCGCACCGCGACCCTCCCCTCCCCCGGCAAAACCCCGCCCTCCCCTGACGTCACCCGCGCCCCGCCCAATCAGGAGCCGGGGCTGCGGCGGCGCCAAAGCGGCAAGGGGCGGGCGCGCGCTGGGGGTTCCCTCGGCCCCGCCCCCGGGGCTCCCCCCGCCACGTGACAGGGTCCGCGGCCGGGGCGGCCGGGGCGATGCCCGGCGGGAAGGTACCGGTGGCAGCGGGACGGGAGTCCAAGGGGCTCTGCCGGGACGGGACGGGCGGACCGGGGAGCACCGCCTTGGCTGCCGCTCAGAGCTGAGCCAGTGGCGGCCCTTGTGCCAGGTCCTTGTGGCCTCCCTTCCCGGCCCCGGGGCAGGGAGCGCGGGAGTGGGTGGTGGTGGTGGTGGTGGTGGAGGAGGAACCGTGTCCGCCCCGCTGCCCCCTCCGGTCCGGTTCGAAGGCGATAGCGGTGCTGGCGGCCCGCCGCGCTGGAGCGGGGGGCGGGAACGCGGTCCTTCCCCGCGTCCCTGGTGTGCGCGGTTGCGCAACGCTGACGGTGCGATCCATCCTCGCACAGCTGCTCCGGCGGGAGAGCGGGGCTCAGCCTGCTTGCGGACGGCAGCCAGGAAGGACGTGCGGGGAGAGGAAAACTGTGGCAGTCGAAGAGACTTGTCAGAGTTGCCAGGATTATAATATTGTTTTGAGCAGCTTCGCTTCTCCGAGGGGGAGTTGGGAGTGGAGGGAGGAGAAGCGCCCCGTGCTGGTTTTCGGTCTCCTTTCTTTGGTAGTTTGCTCGGTGCACTGGATGATCCCCGCAGGATGGCAATCAGGATGTGGTGTCTCTGATTTTCCATGCTTGTGCTAATGTTGAGGCGCTGCTGAAAGGCGGACTACAAGTGTCGTTTTTCGATATATAAATACAATTAGAAGTCAAATGACAGATGTGGTTCCTGAAGCATTTTGTTTAAAATAGTGCCAATATTCAACGGATTTTTAAATATAACCCCATTTAAAGCAAATTATAGTGGAAGAAAATGTCAACAGCAAGCTTAAAAACAAACAACTACTATATTTCATTTAAATTGCCTTGTAATACTGACACTATACACATTTTTTTCTGAAAGGTTTTAAGTCCTTGACTAGTGAAAAGCTGCATGCTTCAACTGCCAATATTTAACCAACCCTTGTTGCAATGTGATAGCAGCTTTTGATAATAGTAGTTTGCAGACAATGTTCCTCGTTACTTTATAACTGTTTTCACTGGTCAAATGAAAATAGAACAGTCCTGCCCACGTGCTGACTATTAATTAAACTGATTAAGAAGAATCCAACCCGATACATAACAAAAAGCTACCGTTAGTTATCCAAAATGTTTACGATACAATACATTTTGTGAAAGCTTTTCTAAAATACTTCTAACTATTTTGATGGACTGCAGACTTCTCTCTAACTACTTGGCACCATTTATTAATACAAAGCACTACTTCAATAGCATTCTTATTCCATGAGAGGTTTTTTCAATGTAAGCCTATAATGATTTGTATTTTTGCTTAAGAAAGGATGCATAGGTTAAAAAGTCCCGATATTCAAATGGCGATCTTATATATACCTATGTATGTCAGTCAGTGATAAGTCTTTCATTAAGAGTAGTAAAAATGAACACAAAGAAAGGCTTTGAAATAGTATTTTAAAAATGTTGGTCTTGCATCAATAGCAATGGGAAAAGTATTGTGAGATTTTAATTTGGTTTTAATATTTCTTTCTTTCCTGTGCTCATGCTGACAGTGGGGAAGGAGGCAGGTCATCATTGCTGTCATTGACTGTGGTCATACAGTCTAGATTTTTTCATGAGTGATTACAACTTGATGCAGACCTGTCTAGGGATCATATGTGTTCTTGCAAATCATCTTTGGAAAATATGCATGCTGGTTTTCATAGGAATGAAAAAATAATCTTGGCTGGAAAAAAAATACAGATTATGGCTTTAAGTATGTAACCTTTATTTAAATCCTCACTTGAGGGTTTAAAGTTCAAGGATGCTTTCTTATTGAATTAAAATTTCATTTTCTATCTGGGCACTAAAACCAGTAATTACACTTTCAGGAGCTCAATTGCATGACTACTGAGTTTTGTTGAAAACGAGATGCGTATTGTCAAATTCAGTTTTGTTCTTTCTTAAAGTTGGGCTTTTGAAGGCCAAGACTCCTTGCTTTTAGTTTATGAGTACTTTTTTGTGAAGTCTATGAGGATAAAGGCAAAAGATGAGGATGGCTGTTACTCAGTGTTTGATATTTCTTTCTGTGTACTTTGATGCAATTGTTCCCTTTAAAGATTTTTTTTAAAAAAAACTCAAAAAACTCTCTGGAAACTAGAGCTGTAATTTTTTTCAGTACTTTTTCATTCTGCTCTGTTCAGGAAGATTACAATAGTTGTATTTGAATTACTCTTGAGTGATGCTTAAGTGACATGATTAACTGTTTAGATTTGCATGCCAGTAGCTGGAGTTCATGTAGTGGAATATTTTATTTTTGTCCTTCAACTTATCTTGCTTTTTGTGTTAGAGAAGGTGAAGCGTCAAGAAATGCCACTTGTGTATGAGGGAGATAATATATTGGATCATGTGTTCCTGGGGGTTTTTCTTGTGTTTTTTGGAGCAGCCCTAAGAAAATGGGATTGTCTCCAATGTAAAGGGTTGTGTAGTAAGCAGCCTTTGAGCATATGGTCCCAGTGACTTCATATAGGGTATTTCTGGGTAACAAGTGTTTAGCGTAAGTAACCATACAGATTGGTGGAGTGGAGATGTTCTAGATAGGAACATCTATTTAAAAATCAAATCCAATCCACCTGTCCCATACTTTTAGTAGTCTGTTGTGTGATCACTATGTATATTTATAGTTTTTTTCGGAGTGTGCCTCTCTTCTTCTCACACCTGAACCCATGTAGGATGACTTACTTTTATCTCACTGGAAATAACTGAAGGAGTAATGGGGGAAGGTTTGCTTGCCATGCCTTTCTTTTTGAGGAGGGCTTGATCCTAATTCTGCTGACACCCACAGGAGTAATTAAGCTTTTTTTCTATTCCTTTAGAAGGAACTGTTCCAGAGACAAAATGCAATGCTTTTGTGATCAGATATCAACAGACAATTTCTATATGATGTAGCCTTCCTAGCCTTTCCTTTTTTAACTCAAAATTTCAGAGGTCATATTTTGTCTTCTGACATCCTACTCAATTCACAAGGTTCTTTGTCTGACTCTTTTTTGTAATAAATCTTAATTTTATGATGTATGCTGGGTCTACATGCTTTAGCTCTTTTGAGCCTGATTCAGTGATGTTTTTTAATACCAATATCTTGTTTCAAGATACTTCATGCATGCCTTTCATAAATTACACAAGTTATTTTTTGTTTGCCCTATTTTTATTCCGGAGGAAAAAGATGATTAACCTTTTGACTCAAGATCAAGATAATTCACTGTTGTTATTGCATGTCTTTGGGAGCAGCACAGCCTTCAGATTAGCTTCATTATAAATATTTACTCCTGAGAAGTGAGTTTCTTAAAATACTAGTTTCTCTGTTGCCTTGAAGCTGGCTGGGGCATAAGCCAAGAGCCTTTAAAACTTGTTGTTTCTGCATGCCATCTCATGTATTGCTGTGGCAAAAGTCCTTGGATGCTCTCCTGAAGGTGGGCACTGTCCCACCTTGCCCAAAGGCAAAGAGCCAAACAGAGGCCCCCCAGGGCTGCTCCCAGCTCCCTTGCACCTGCTCCCAGGCCCGTGACTGCACTGCCTTGGCCACCCTGTTACGATGGTGCATTTGTGGTTTGAACCATGGTGACACCTGCGGCTCTTGCAAAGTGTAGTCACTGCGTTTTCCTTCTATTCCTTGCATTGTAGGCTTCATCCAGGCAGAACTCTCTGGTGTCACTGTGTCCCTGGGAATTTTTCTTCTGAATCACGTGTCTTGAATCCTCGTAGCTACTTACATAGAATCATAGAATTAAGTGGGTTGGAAGAGACCTCCGAGATCATCAAGTCCAGCCCTTGATCCAACCCCAGTGTGATTACTAGATCATGGCACTCAGTGCCACATCCAACCTCATCTTAAAAACCTCCAGGGACGGTGAATCCACCACCTCTCTGGGCAGGCCATTCCAATGCCTGATCTCTCTCTCTGTAAAGAACTTCTTTCTAATATCCAACCTAAACCTCCCCTGGCAGAGCTTAAGCCTGTGCCCTCTTGTCCTACTGCTGATTGTCTGGGAGAAGAGACTGACCCAGACCTGGCTACAACCTCCTCTCAGGTAGTTGTAGAGAGTGATGAGGTCTCCCCTGAGCCTCCTCTTCTCCAGACTAAACAACCCCAACTCCCTCAGCTTCTCCTCATAGGACTTGTGTTCAAGTCCCTTCACCAGCCTGGTTGCTCTTCTCTGGACATCTGTACCTCCTTTTTATTACAAACAATTTTCATGTTGCAGGTTTTTAATAAAAATACGTTTGTGTGCTTTCCACTTATATCTTCACGTAAACATTAATTCATGCATGTTGAAGTGACGCACTTTTTACATGGCATACTTTTCCTTTGAAAAAAAGCTTGTTGTGTGTTTGTATGTGTATACATGCACCCATACATACATGTGCATACGTGCAGTGCTACTATGACAAACCCTCTTCTCAATAACTATGGATTGCAGCTGTAGGTCCAGTTTCCCGAATTCACGTCAGATATTTATATGGAGAGATGTAAACTGACAAGGCATTTGGAATGGGGAGAGTTGTCTTTAGGGTTTGTTTTTTCAGTTTTTTTAAGGTGGTCTAGGATGTTGGAATTGGTGGAAAGACATTTGCATTAAAAGCACAGAGCACAAAGCCACTGCTGTCAATATCAGCAATCATAAATCCTTCTCTTTCTCTTCCCTCCAAATGGTGCCAGAAATTTGCAGTAGCTGAAGAAAATCTCATGTAGAGGGTGTATTTTTTTTACTTTCTTATTTTGTGACCCTGAGGAGACTGTTTTCAGTTTTTCTCAGTGACTATCATAGCTATAAATTTCTGTGTGGTGGTAGCAGAAGCTCTTAGATTTTACTTTATCTAGGGAGCAGGATGCATGGTGAAACAGAGAGGTAATTGGCCGGAGCTGTCAGCAGTCCTGATGGTTCTTCAGGATGTAATTAATCTGACAAGGCAGCCCCTGGTGGTCTAGTGGTAAAGGCGCGGCGCTATCACCGCGGAGACCCGGGTTCGATTCCGGTCAGGGCCACTCCCGGGCAGGTGGGGCTCGTTAGCCCTTAAAGGCAACCCACCTACGTCCTAAGGACCTCGCTGCCACCGTCCAAGCTCGCTTGGCCCCGGCAGATGAACCTTAGGATTAAAGGGTGGGCTCAGTTCCGCGCACACTGTGTCTCACCTAAAAAATCCAATGCGCAGGCTGGAAGGTGGAAATACCTTCCCCGGATCTTCGCTCGCGAAGACTGACCATTTATTAATTAATCTGACATGGTGCCAGGCATCTGCTGGAGTGGTCCCACTAGTTCTTGTATCTTTTCTTTTGCTGCTGTGCCAGCTGTAGGTAACTAGTACTTCTTCACAAAGAAGTTTTCTGACAGTTTGGTTCATTGTTGCTGTGTCTGCACAGAGTCTGGCAAGTGCCAAGTGCTTGGGAAGATGGGGAAGAGAGGACTCCAGTTGCTTCTGATTTGCCATGCAACCAACTGCCCTGAGACAGCCCCATAGTGCTGCTCTGAAAACCTGAGCAGCCCTGCCTTTTTTCAGGCTGTTGAAGTGCAAGAGTAAATAATGCTCTTCTGTCGTTAAGTCATTAACCATAAGAACTCTTTTTGCCTATCACAACCATGACCGTCCCATGTTTCTGAATTCCAACTGTTTACAAGTCACTTCCAGTGTCACTTCACATTGCACTGTAATAATCTAAATATGTGTAACCATCTAAGCATAAACCCAGCTATTTGTTGTACTCATATTAGTCTGCTTTATTTTAACCTTGTCATCTGTAAGCATGTCCTTTCTGTACGCACCCCAACCCTTCTTATGTGGGCAGAGGGAGTTAACATGTAGCTTTTATCCTGATTTTTATGTGGCATTCCCTTCGTAAATCCAGACAGTTGTGCACCACTGGCCATACCTTGCATTCATCAAAACTGGAGCATCCCATTTAAGAAAGAAACTTGCATTTTATACTGTAAATCTTTATCCGCAAAATATATCTTGCCAAGTCTTCTAAGAGCTACAAAAACAGGCATATAGGCAAGACTTCCAGGACTGGCTAAGGTTAAAAACCAGTCAACCAAAAAGAAACTCCCAAAAACCAAAATACTAACTAACTCAAAACTGGAGTCACAATGTGTTGTTGAGCCTCGTTGCCCTCCTGGCTGTACTGTTAACTCTGAGCCTGGCAGATGTCATCCGGTCTGGGGACATGGAGGTCAAGGAATTGACTTCAACTGAAGTGAGGCTTTGCTGTGATGTTTTGCAGTAGAACCAAAAACTGGGCCTTGATTTGTTATTTGTCATTTGTTGTTATTAATATTTGCTCTGTCAATGCTTTCTTCAGTGCAAAGGCAGAAGTGTTTACCAAGAGGACAGCCCAGTGTAAAGGTTCATGTCTAACACTCTGGAAATCGAGGCTTGGGCCAGCATCTTCGCTGAGAGGAAGGCAGGGCTTAAATTCTCTTTGTGTCAGTGCTGTGGCCTGCTTAATGTCCTTAAAATGCTGTTGATTCTATATTTAATACCACATCAGATTCAATGTTGTACTTCTCATATATCTGTGGGAGTAGTTATGGGGACAATTTGACTTTGGTGACAATGACCTCTTGTAGTATCTGCTTTGCAGTGTAAATGCCCCAGCAGTTTTAGAAAAGGCTTTTAGCAAGGTCAGTTGCCATCAGATGAAAATGCAGAGCCCATTTGTTTTACTCTGTCTTCTTACCATGAGACAGAAGGACTGTATCATCAGGGGTGAAATAAGATGCTGTTCACTGTACTTGCTTTATTCTGTGAATAATTCTGTGGAAAACAAATATACATTGCCAGTTACAAAATGGACAGAAAGTGCTCTCAGGCACCTGGTGTGCTTCTTGGGGCTGTACTGTGCAGGACCAGGAGATGGATTTCAATGATTCTTGAGGGTCCCTTCCAACTCAGGATATTCTATGATTCTACCTTTTTTTTTTAATGTTATTTTTTTGTGTGCGTATGTTAGTTTGACATTGTAGTGGGTTGACCCTGGCTGGATGCCAGGTACCCACTAAAGCCACTCTCTCACTCCCCTCTTCAGCTGGATAGAGGAGAGAAAATACAACAGAAGGATTCATGAGTTGAGATAAGAGCGGGGAGAGGTCACTTACTGATGACCATCACAGGCAAAACAGACTCAAAGTGAGGATATTAACTAAATTTATTACTTACAGAATCAGAGCAGAAGAGTGAGAAATAAAATAATCTTAAAAACACCTTCCCCCCACCCCTCCCTCCTTCCAAGTTCTACCTGCTCCCCGCCAGTGGTGCAGGGAGATGGGAATGGGGGTTACAGTCAGTTGTTGTTTCTGCTGCTGCTCAGGGAGAGGAGTCCTTTCCCTGCTTCCTGTGGGGTCCCTCCCATGGAAGACAGTCCTTGATGGACCTTTCTGGTTTGAGTCCATCCCACAGGCAACAGTTCTTCATGAAACTGCTGTCCCATGGGTCACTTTTCCATGGGATGCAGTCCTTCAGGCACAGGCTGCTCCAACGTGGAGCAGCAGCGTGTGGCCCCACAGGGCCACAACTCCTACCAGGAAAACCTGCTCCAGCGTGGGCTCCTCTCCCCACAGGTCAGCAGGTCCCTGCCAGGACCCTGCTCCATCATGGGCTTCCCATGGGGTCACAGCCTCCTTTGGGCATCCACCTGCTCCAGCATGGGCTCCTCCATTGGCTGCAGGTGGATCTCTGCACCCTGATGGTCCTCCATGGGCTGCAGGGGCACAGCAGCTCCACCGTGGTCTGCACCACGGGCTGCAGGGGAACCTTAGCTCTGGTGCCTGGAGCACCTCCTGACCCTTCTTCTGCACTGACCTTGGTGTCTACATTGTTGTTCACATGTTCTCACTCCGCTCCTCTCTGGCTGCAATTTCCATCTGCTCAATTACTGTCATTCCTGATTGGCTTGGCCTTGGCCAGCGGCAGGTCTGTCCTGGAGCTGGCATTGGCCTCACCAGACATGGGTGAAGCTTCTAGTAGATTCTAACAGAAACCACCCCTGTAGCCAACCCTCTACTACCAAAACCCAGCCACAGAAACCCAATACAAATGTGTGTGTTACAATCCTGATTGACCAGTCTGGCTGAAAATGTGTGTCCTGATTGACCAGTCTGGCTGAAAATGTGTGTGCTGATTAAATTAACTTCGGAGTAATACTTTTTTAATAGGTAGGAACTGTTGTTGCTTGAGAGAAAGTATATCAGAAGAAGACAGATGTATTCAGGCAGATAATACAGTCAACATTTTGTGAGAGAAGTTTCGGTAGCATAACAGGCTAAGTTGTTTATTGTGCTCAAGTTCATTTTTATGTGTAAACTTTGTTGAATCTGAGAGATAGATTTGGATGTGGTAATAGGCAATTCTCTCATCTTCAGCTAATTTCAGATGTTACAATCTGTTGCATTAAATTAGCGCTGGATGCTAAACAGAATCGTATTTCATGACTTCAGTAATAATCCAAATGACTTCCAGCACCCTATGGAAGGAGAAGGCAACAGATCATCTACTTTTTGGGGGAGGCGTAATGGTTATGAAAACAAATCTAATTCTTACAGCTAAAGAAGTTTGGATGTTTTTTGTTTGGTTATTTTTTTTTAAATGGAGAACTGTATAGGGATATCTAGTTTGACCTGCTGCATAAACAGAATTAGACCAAATTAAATGTGAGTTTGAAGGAATTATTTCCTTAAAGTGTACTTTACTGAGCTGCTCCTGCTTTACATAATATTTTAGCTTCACTGAGCAGCTATCAGGTACTACTAGATGTAGCTTAGATCAAAAGAAAATGTACTAATCAAAAATTAAATTTACCCATGACATTGGTAGTGGTGGTGTTACTTAGTGTTCCTCATTAAAATCAGAGTTTATGCTTGTAAATATTCAGAAAATACTGTAGGCAATCTAAATTCAGTAAATTTAACTTGAAAAGAATAATGTGTACACAGTGTTTTTAATGGGTTTGCTTTTCCTCGTAGCGTAAGAGACTTTGGAATGCAGAATGCACACCCTTCCCAGATGAGACGCCCCTATGTCCGAAAAAATCAAATGTCAGGACATCACTGGCCGCTACTTCGATTTCCAATGCGTGGCTTAGGTGTGGGGATGGTTTTCAGAGCACTTCAATGCTGGAGGTAAAATGCTGACATAATGGTGTAAGAAAGAAATGCAAACTGGCAGTTAGTTTCCATGCTTGACTGAATAATAAGATGTTGCCTTTTTGTTGTTGTTGTTGTTTCCAAATTAACAACATATTGTTACAACTGTCAAAATAGACAAAAAAATGGAAAGTACAGTTATATAAGGACATTGTCTTAACTTATCAGTGTAACTTACTGAGCATATGTTAATACGTTATGTTCTAGATAGCACTTAACACTTAGAAAATTTCAATAATACACTGAAGAATGTAAAAGTAATTTAACATTTGAGATGGACTACTACATTTCCTAAAAAATGTGGAACAAAAAGACTGTAGTTTGCATCTGAATGTTTTTTGCTAGATCTAAATAGCGTATTTGCAATAGTGAATTCACTGTAGAAAATCCTGCTTTTGGATGACCCTGCAGATGTGGATCTTGGTGCTCTCTTGGATAATATATCAAATTATGCTTAACTTCTTGTGCATGTGTTGGTCTTGTTGATCACGAACAGAGATTCTCAGCCAGCTCTGAGTGAGAAGTGTATTGTGCTGAAAATCATTATCAACCAAGTTACTTTTCTGTTTCTTTTTTCTGGTATTGAGCGGTCACACTGTTGCATAGCTTGTGGGATTTAGTAAAAACCAGTGACAGGGTAACCAAGTACTTCTTCCTGTAACCTTTGAATAGGGCACATGCTTTATCAAGCATGCTGTTACTTCCCACTTCTGACATTTTAATGCTGAAAATACTGGCTCTTGTTCTCAAGGTCACATGTGATTTCTGTCAGTCACAGTAAGTTTGTATGTTCCAAATCTATGAAAATTCAGCTTTTATGTTACTGTTCTCATGCTCTGATGATACCTCAGTCATTATATCACAGTCTAGTAGAAGACAGAAAAATGATTTGAAATTGTACTGCTGAGCTTTGGTGGGTGAATAACAACAGCTTTGAATATATTGATATGTTGAAATTATTTTTAATGTCTTAGTGATTAAATCTCTCCCTTTGTCTCCTTTTTATATAGCACCAGAGACCTACTAATAAGAAATCCAGGATTAAGAAGCATCTTGGACCACTGTTAACATCTGCTGAAAGTGCAGCAAGTATGTTATAATTACATCATATTAGCATTGTCAGAAGATTGTCACTTTGTTTTTTTCCTTTATTAAGGTTGAAGTTGGCTTAAAATACTGGTTGCTTTCTTCTTCTGTTATTGTAATCAAAAGCTAATTTTTATAAGACACGCAGTCTCTTGCTATTGCTGTTGGGGTCTTCTCTTCATCTAGAGTGCCAAATATATTTTGCAGAGCTGCAGTCACTCAGCTATTGCTCTTGAACAGGGGAGAGAGGCATCACTAATACTGCATGTGGTTATAACAAGGACAGGGTATTTAAATTCTTCACATTTTTAACAGGAGAGAATGAAAAATAACCCTTAGCTATATAGACTGAGGGTGAAATTACTCTGTTTTCTGCTAGAGACAGACAAGCAGGCATGAGAGATAACGTGCATTTTGTAAATATGAGTAATAGGTAGAAAAACAGAATTTTATCAACCTCCAGCTTTTGCAGCCTTCTATATGCACCTGAATCATTTAATATTGTGATTAAAAAAAAAACCAAACTCTAGGCAAAATAAAGAGGAGGAGGACTTATCAATTCTTTCCAGTTCTTTCCTTTTTTGAGTCTGGAGGAAAGGAAAGAAAGAAGGGGTAGTGACTTCTTCAGTCTCTATTTCTGTTTGCTCCAGCAGCTGTGCTGTTTCTGTTGGACCTAAGTAGGTGACCGACTGGGCACTTTCTGTCTATCTTTTGGGGTTCTAGCTTTTCCAGATTTCTGAGAAGAACCTCTGTGTGTTGCAGGAGGAGATGTGGTTGTGCTTCCTCTAGGCCCTTCTGCCTAATTCCAAATCCCCAGTAATTGTCTAGCTTCCCATTTATGTGTGAAGTTTTAGTAGTGGTAAGAAGTGGAAAGTTCTGCCTTCCTATGATTACTAGTTTGTATGCTTTATGCTAAGCATGAATCCTCTTTTCCTTGCTTTTGTTATTAAAAATGATGGAGAAAGGTATTTTGAATGAAAATGTATTACTTCAAAAACCCAACAGCTTTTCTTTGCAACTCCTGAAAAGTTGGGCTTTTCTATTTTTTACCCCCAACAGGAGAAAACTGAGTGAAATACTACTGGTGAAATACTTTTATTTGTTTGTTTTTCGTTGCATGAAATCAGAGAAATCCCAAACACAGAATTTTAAGGACAGTCTTTATTTAAACCTCTTACCATTTTACAAGGGCACATGTGGGGGAGCATTAGGACTGTGTGTAGGGAACTAAATGTCAGATAGTCATGACTTGTCCTTACTCTGCTGAAGGACAGAGTGATAGCCTCATTGTATAAAATGAAGTATTACCATTTATTATGGAGAGCCAAAAGGAAAATAATGCATGTATGTATAAGAAATGTGTGTGTTGATGCTTCAGTATTAATCTCTGATGCCTGTAGCAGAATTGATAATTTTTCGTGTTAAAAGTAGTATAGTTTAATTTTTAATAATTTTAAATTTAACAAAACTTCCCTTCTGTAACAGTCTAACACTTTTCTTTTTAATAGAGGCTGGTGCTGCTGCTGAAAACTCTAGGGAAGCTGAGGACATAATATGGACCTCTAGTGGCAGTGATTTTTCAGACAATGAAAATAAAACATTGATTCCAAGGTTGCACAGCAAAAAAAATCACGCTTCCAAAACAGAGGAATCGCCTAGCAGACATGATTTATTGTTGGAGGACAAAAGCAGTGAAGGTAAGTTCAAACGCAAGCAGATTTGTCAAGAAACCTTCTGTCAACTTCAAGTGCTGTAATGAGAATGCTCCGAGGTCATTCTGACAAAATGACATGATCTAATCCTGTTTTGGTTGGGTCAGTTGGAGGGGTTTTTCTTCATAAATTTCATCTGGGTATAGAATAAGTTCTTGCTATAAATTATGTACAAAAACTTTAAACCTTGGAGTAAAGGAGCAAAGCTGGGGAGATTATACAACATTGAGTAAAGCACGTCAGTTCATTTCAATATACTGTAGTTTATTTGTACTATTTTCTTCTCTGTGCTGTGGTACAGATTCTGAGGTTGTGAACAGCCTTCTCTGCCTGCTTTGTTCTACAGGTGATATTGTTGTCTGCATCTACTGAGTAGATGTGGCAGACTTTGCAGCTGCAGATAGCATCGTGTTCTTTGGCATGCATTTTCATTTTGGTACACAGCATTCCTTGCTTTCCATGTTAGCTCTACTGTGAACTAGCCATGAGTTTGGTTCCTAGGGACTTCCTTTCTAATTCATGGAGCAGGAAATGGCAAAGGGGAGAAAAACTGATTAAAAAGTGTGTCTGAAGACAGAAAAATCTTGTGTGCTGTATTATTACAAGTGTTAATTAGGGTAATATGTAAGTTGCATTAGAACTTGTTGGGAAGTATTTTCAATGTGAAAAATAAATCACGTTAACTTTGTGTTACTTCAGCTAGATCTGAAGCATTACAGCCAGATTTCACGTTCTGGATGTCTGGCAAAGTGTTCAAAGACCATTTTGAGCTGAACAAATGCATTGACTGATTTACTTTTTGTCTGTGACTCTGGATAAACATGCTCCTTAGATTTAAAACAAAAATGCAAAATCTTCCTCTTTTCATCCATATTTTTGTCACCCTTTTAACTGTGTCATTGTTGTATCTGATAGTTGTCTTTTGTAATTCCTAGTAATTTTCTTCTTTTTGGAATGGGAGGGCTGTTCATTTTCTAAACTGTAACCTGTTGCTGACCAGGAATCTTTCTAACCTGCCATAATTTCATTCTGTCACACTTGTCCCATGAAAGTACAGGCTTTATTATTTCTCTTTTTTTTTTTTTTTTAAGAGACAATATACAGACGTATTTTTAATCTTCTAAGATAGCAAAATTTAGTTTCTCTGTGTAATTGAAGAAACTCTGATGAATTATATATGTTTGAGAAAATCCAGTAATTTCCTATTTTTCTTCTAAACCCGAAAGTATACCGAAAGCAGTGGGGAGTAAAAGAACTGTGATTTCTACACTTTTTGGAGTAACCATCATACAGTATGTACAATGCTGTAATTAGTGTATATCTGTGTGTGTGTGCATATATGGGTACAGTTGTAGAAATGGCTACAGTAGCTGAAAAGGTTATTTTTTAAAGTGATGTTCCCTTTTATGTGAAGTGTGACAAGATAAAATGTGTTGTCTTGTATTTTATTAAGGATTTATACTGCTGTCAAGTTGCACACAGCTTGTCACACAGCTTCAAGAGAAACCTCTTTGTGCTACCTGATCACCAGTGTCTGTGCTTAAAATTGCTGATGAAGCTTTCTCATAGTTAGAAACAGAAGTGCATTTGTGTGTGTAACAAAGCAAGGAACACCAGATCTGTGTGTTTATTTGTCTGGGTGACTTCAGGAAGTTCAATAAAGAAACTAGTGACTTAGACTATAGCACTGTAGCACTGCCAAGTCCAGAAGATACTACCACAGTTCCAGGGAGATGTATGTATGTCTGTCTGGAGTATTCTGCAGGTGCTGCATCTCCCCCATACATGACTATTCTGGTGTTAGAAGTATGACGTTTACAAAAGCAAAACCCAAAAAAGCGTTAATCCCTTCTTCTCTGAACATGCTCATTTATACAAAAGGCATTGAGATTATCCCTCTCAGTACCTTGTGGCACTTGGACCTGAAGAGCAGTGAGGCTACTGTTGCAGCTCAGGTTTCCATGAAACCTTCAGTAGATCCTAGGAGGTGTGAGTGTACTTTCGGAGTTGTATTAAATACCACCTGGTCACGAGGATGGTGGAAGAAAAGTTCTGCATTTGTATCTGCATCTCTTTGTTTATTGCCATTTTGTTGTGGGTTTGTTTGTTGTTTTGGTTTTTTAAACTCTGTCTTGTGCCTTTTCTATTCACTTATCCTAAGCAATCCTCTCTCTAGTATGCTTAGAGGTTTGAATTGCAGACCTGTATGTTTAGGTATGGTGTTCTAGGAGGTGACCATTTCAACTAGCTTTTCCATTCCTCTGTGAGGGTTACCAGTAACAGCAGATATTAACTAACTAAACTAAAAAAAAACACCCTATGTACCTGCGCAGCTAAAGGTGCTGCCACACAGTGCTTTGAAATAATTTTTGTGTGTATAATGTTTATCTTTCTTCACAGAAGATTTTCTTCTAGTAGGATTTTTTGAGAGACAAAGTAGTTAAAGATCAGTTGAACACAGGAAAAAAAAAACCTAGCATTTTTTGCTTCAAGTTCAGGATAACTGTATTATTACTTTGACTTCATGCTTATAATAGATGGTGATTAAGAAAAAACTCTTTTTACCAATATTCTATTTTAGATGAATTGGAGTTCATCGACTGGGAGAACGATAGTGATTCTACCAATAAGTGCGATGGATCAGAAAAAGATGACAGCTTACTAGAGATATCAGACTCGGACTCTTGCACAAATATTAATTCCCTGCCTGTTAGAGAAGAGAATGATGAGCTTTGTAAGGTGAGAGATGTTCAAGTTTGAGAAAAAAAGCTTTGCTATAATTATGAAAGGTATCCATATTTGATTGCATTTAATTTGGGGAAATGTGACAATTTTGCTTACCTTATCTCTCCAAAAGGAATTCTGTACACAAGAATTTCAAGGCATTTTCTCTGACTGCCAAACATCAAAACCAAGCCCCACACATAGAGTTTGGTAGTGTGGTCACAGGATGACCAAGGTGGGAAAGCGCCTCTGGAGATTGTCTACCCTCTGCTCATAGCAGGGTCATCTGAAGCTGTCTGTTCGAGGCTGTGTCTGGTTGGATTTTGGTTATCTTCAAGAGTGGAGACTCCACAACTTCTCTGGGCAAGAAGTGCCAGTGCTCGATCACCCTTTCTGTAAAGAAGCTTGTTCTTATCTTAAAATTTAATTTCTTGTAGTTTCAATGTGTGTTCAGAAAGTGGTCAGGTGGGTGGGTTCCTCAATGGAGATGTGATGATCTGGGTTCTCTACAGCCCCTGGCTGCCTGAATTTCCTATAGTGTGGTGGGTGAGACAGTTTCCTATTTCTCTTTAGTTCTTTGAGACCATGACTATCTAAAAATTCAGGTATTTGGAATGGAGCATGTTCTGAGATCAGTGATGAAGTATGAGACTAATTACAGGACTCTCTTTTTAGTCATGAGGATTGCAGACCTCGGAAAAGGGTCAGCAGTAAAAATTGAACCTTATCGACTAGGGTTTGGTACCATTTCCCCCTCTTCTGTAGAAAATATACATTTATTTATAATGAAGGCATTCTGCTGTATCAGCTCTAGATCTTTGTTTAGTATCTTACAATGGAAGGATTTGCATTAAAATACTCCAAACGTGTCAGCACCCTAGGCCAAGGTAACATTTGGAATGGACCGCAAGTCACTGTCCCTGGAGGTATTTAAGAAAGAGTGAACATCGCACTTAGTGCCGCGGTCTAGTTGACATCCTTTTGTTCATTTGTAGCTTGGACTCGATGATGTCAGAGGCCTTTTCCAGGCCAAGTGATTCTGTGATTTACCCTCAGGTGCTGGGGCTGGGGCTGGCGCTGCCCCGGGAACCCCCGCCCGGCAGCGCTCGCTGGGGTGTGATGGAGAGGCCACGGCCGGGGCTGCCCAGGGGCCGGGGCTGGCACGGGCGGACAGAGCCCTGGGGCTGGGCTGTGACCCCGCTCAGAGGAGCCCAACCAGGGGAAAGGGGCAGCCGGGGAAATGTCAGCAGGAGGGCGGGTGTCGGAGCGCCGGGAGGAGCCGGGGATCCCTACTGGAGCAGCCCGGCAGAGGGCACCGCAGGCCCGGGAACCTCGGCCGGCGGTGGGAAAGCGACGGGGAAGGCTGTCAGCGAAGTGGATTAAAGCCATACTGAAACCTGTTTAACTTTGTGTATCGACTCTTCTATTAGAACCCTCGTGAGTGAGTGCGGGTGGAGTGTGAGAGCCCGTTCTGCTTGCACAGGAGGGAGAGCAGCCTCCCTCCAGTTTCCCCACGAATCAGCCGCATCCCAGGGTCCTGCTGCCTTGCTGGGGCCGGAGGATGAAATAGCGAGTCTGGCTGTGGCCCCTCACTACAAGAAGGACATTGGGAGCGTGTCCAGAGAAGGGCAACCAAGCTGGTGAAGGGTCTGAAGCAAAAGTCGTATGAGGAGTGGCTTAGGAACTTGGGGTTCTTTAGTCTGGAGAAAAGGAGGCTCAGGGGTGACCTTATCACTCTACAACTACCTGAAAGGAGGTTGTGGCCAGGTGAGGGTCAGTCTCCTGGGCAGCTAGTGACAGGATGATAGGACATAGTCTTAAGCTGTGCCAGGAGTGGTTTAGGTTGGAAATCAGGAGGAATTTCTTCACAGAAGGGGTGATTAGACATTGGAATGTTCTGTCCGTGGAGGTGGTGGAGTCACTGTCTCTGGAGGTGTTTAAGGAAAGACTGGACATGGCACTTAGTGTCGTGGTCTAGCTGACATAGTGCTAGTGGGTCATAGGTTGACCTCGATGATCTCAGAGGTCGTTTCCAACCTAATTGATTCCATGATTCTGTGGACATGGAATGGCTCTCATTTGACTCCTGTGGGTGTCAGTCCCACTTTAGCATCTGTAGCTCAGAGTTCAGCAATGGTTAGCCAAGAGTTTTCAGGTTCATGAAGGACTGGTTTTATATAGCCCAAGTCCCAGGCTGCAGTGTCAGAAGAGACTCTGCCTAAAGCTGTGAAAACAGAACTAGGATTTATGGAAGTGGTTGTCCTGCTTTTATTATACCAGCATGACTTACCCCAGTGTATGTGGAAAGCTGGATACATGTTATGAGACACATGTTAGAAAATGGTGCTCATGAGAGGATTTTTTGGGATGCAACCATACTTAATAAAAGTTTTTTAACCCTAACCACAACAGTTATGCTAGTACAAAAGATATGGGTACATTAGGAATTTGTGGATGTCTCTACAGATTTCCCTTCCCAGTTGGAGTGCCACACTATGGGAATTTTCCTGGGTGGTCAGCCTCACCAGAAAACTTTGTTCTGGGAATTCAGTGTATGCAGGAGGGTAAATCCCCAGTGATAACTATGCCTGTTGCAGTCTTTGTTTTGTTTTACTTGGGATAGGCTGTTTTCCTAGGAAAAAAACCTACAGGCAAGCTGTTTGAGAGGTTTCCAACAGAGAATAGAAAAGTAATATTCACTATAGGAGGTCATTTACTGTTTGAATATTCTTTAAAAACGCCTGTTAATTTTGTGGCCTAGTTCATAGTGAGGGAAGGGGGGAAAAAAGCCAAATGTTGATATAGCATAATTTTTGTGGTATTTAGCAAATCTCTAGAATCTAATGGAGTGTGTGGATAATCAAAAGACCGTGAAATTTATTTTACCCCACTTCAAAATGTGCCAAATACCAAGAGGTTCTGGAGGTTTAAGATTACTGCCAAAATATCTTTATGGTAGTATTTACCCTTGGTAGGAGTGCACTAGGTTTCTACTGGGAAACCTCAGAAGATTAATAACTGTGGCTTCCCCCCCCCCTTATATATCAATATACCTAATTTTAAAATTACTTCTATTCGGTGATAATTAACGACATAGAAAAGCTTCATGTGTTGTTTTGGTTGGAAGATAAAACACTTACTTATCTCTAGGGTGTAAAGCTACAGTCACGATTCAGTTTATGTTCCAAGTCCCTGTCCTGCATCTTTCGTATCGACTATCCACTTCTGATGTGTAAAGCTTCTTGATAGAGGGTAATTGAGGAAGGCAAGTTGAAGCTGGTGTTGTGGTGAGAAGCTGTTACCTAATTTTTGGTTTCTGTTCAGTACAAAATTTTTGAAGAAAGCATGAGCAAGATGTGACAGGGCCATGCTTTACTTTCTTTTGGATATTTTCGGGTGATGGGAGAGTTATTTTATGTTAGCTTTCCTTGGACTTATATATGATTGAATTTTTGTTTTAAGATGTTATAGGACAAAGATCTGACAAGGCCTGATCTTAGAGTTCCTTGACTTTCAGTTGCCAGTGGTGGATGCCTAGGGGAACTTCTTTCTTGGGCACCATGCTACTAAAATAAAGATTAACCATTAATGTTATTTTTTTCAGCATGCATGTTTTCCAGGACAACATCATGTAATCACCTCAAAATTTTAAAAAAACATGTTTTTATGCATTGCTGGTGCATTCACTCTGACAGTGAGCAATCTGATGGGATGTTGATGAATATTGTGCAAAAATAATTTTAATGTTGTGCTAAAGATTTATTTTTATGTTTTCCCTGAGTGAAGAACAAATTATATGAGAAGTTCTTCCTGTGCATGGATGTGTATAGGTCTGTGTCTTTTACCTGAGGCCCTCTGATCTTTCAAATTAAGGTTCGTTCAGTTGCTTAGTTCATGGATTTATTGCTGTCCTAACTTTGTTCTTAAAAAAAAAACACACTCTGTCTTTCTGTGGCATTACGTTGAGGGGGATTCAACATGTTTAATGAAATTCTGAATAGGTCACTTAAATGATGAGTAGGCCAAGATTTTGCTTTTATTTTTGGACCTGCTTTTGTGTCCTTGCTTTCTTGATCCATTATGGTGGTAATTATAACTATCATTGGCTTGGTAATTAGAATTGAGTCTAGGACTCTTGTTGTGTAACACAATTTAAAAGAGGTTATCTCAAGGCAGGGAATCATTATTATGGCAAATGGAATTTGTGTCATCCTGTCAGACTGATGACTTAACACTGATAAAGGATGATGATATGACCATGTTATTGCAAGCACTTTTGTCAGTCCATTACCAAAGGAAGTGTATTAGAATATATACAGAATACCCACAAGCTTACAATTATTTCTAAGTGTGCACTTCATGGAATAATTCAGGTTGGAAGGAACTTCAAAATGTCTCTAGTTCAACCTGGGCAAAACAGGCTCAGGTGCAAGGTCAGACAAGGTTGCTTAGGACTTTTTCTGGTTGGATCCTGGAAAACTCTAGGGATGGAGACAGCATAAGTGGTCTGGGCAGCATCCCTTCTCCCTCCCCCGCCTCTCTTCTCCCTGTCTTTCCAAAAGCAGGAACCTTACTTTTCTGAGTAGAACTGGTCTCTTCTAACAGATCTCTTCAGGTGTGCTTTTTAGGCAAGACCTGTAAATCAGGAGGTGGCAAGCCAGTAGTGGTGCAGAAACAGATACTTTTTTTATTCATGTCGGCACGGTGGAAGGATTTATACCTGAATGATGAGACAAAGCTAAATTTGGGCACCAGCTACTTTCTGCTGCATCCCATCTAGAGGGATGTCTCTGTATGTTCTGATGGAGAAATGAAGTGTCAAAGCCTTTTTCCTCAGTCACAGAAGACAGTATTTCCCCTCTCAACTTGCTGTTTCCAGGATTTGCTCAGATTATCAGAATAGGAAACAGGATGTTTCCGGGTGCTATCTGAATGATAACTTTTTTCCCCATAAGTTAAGAAAACAATAGTTAAACAATAATAATTAAACAATGACCCATTAATTTTAAAACTGGATTGAAGACACTAGTTCAACTAATAGCTAAATGGCTCAGATGTTCCTTGCTTTGATGCTTTAAATTATCTTGGGAATATTTTTCTTTATAATTCCAAGACACAGGAGTTCAAATTTCAGTGTAGCTGAATTGGCTCATTATGTTCCTCAAGAATGACAGAGTCAGTCATATGAGTGTCTTGATACACATTAAGTGTCTTTTTGGTGGTGTAAAATTTCAGATGTCCATAATACCCATTTTGAAGGAAGTGTCTTTGATCACAGTTCTCACAGTGTGTGTGCTCCTGTAGGGGACCCAGAGTATCACTGAGATAGCTGTACTTCTTTGTGCCAAGTTTGTGAAATTCCTGGATAACTTATTAAATATAAGTTTTACAGAGACTTCTGCGTACCACATTCTGAGTGTACGAAGTCTGATGGATCACAACAGCTATCACAGTGACATAAACAGACTTTAGACCTTCCTGCCTTGAGCTGCCATTCCCAGACCATATTTTTGTGTTGTTTGAAGCGCCAGGCTGTTTGTATGTGCTTAATCCAGCCCCTCTGTTTTGTTTAAATTAAGGCTTCAACTGAGCCCCATATTCTTTCTTACACAGCTCTGGAGAGCAACAACTTTAAGCCCAGCTGACAGCGTTGCTATCTTGGCATCCATCTGTTGAATGCCCCTCTCTTTGTGGTCTTCCCCACTTCCTCCCCATGTTTGCCTGGTGTTTTAAACAAGATTCAAAGGGCCTGTGTTAGTTTTCCTGTAGCTGCATGCCACGGGAGGCATCTGTGTTTCCTCAGGCCTGGCACCTCTCAACACAGTGGCTCTTCACAGCATCACAGTGGATCTTCAGGAGTACCAGGTAGAAGCAAAGCGGAATATGTTGGCCCTGTCAGGGCCCTGACCTCCACCTAAAGAGGTGGAGCAAAGAAAGAGGGGCTCATTGATCTTCTGTTGATATTTTGCCTAGTGCTACAGCAGAGGAGGGTACAGGAAAGAGGGGAGTGTGCACTGCTGGGAGTGCAGTCTGTAAGGAAAGAAAGGATAAAGCCAGGGGAGTTAACAACATTAATAGGAAGTTAAAGGCTTTTGTCTTCCTGGTTTCCTTACCTCTGCTGAGGCTTTCCTTTGTTTGGCATTATGGATAATTTGCTAATAGTGTTGTGCTCTGCACAGAGCTGGGAGCACAGTGAGAAAGCTGATGGGTTTTGATTTGTCTGACTTTGTCTTCCAAACTGGCTCAGGAACCTTCAGACTAAATGGGAGGAGAGGTTAGTTTGAATTTGTTGGAAATCCTGTTTTGAAGGACATTGTGGAAGAGAAGTTTTAATGAAATGCCAATCTTAATAATTTCTTTTTCTTATCAATGTGCTTTCCAAGTACTGTGGTTCTAGAAGGAGACCTGAACCGACTAGATTGGCTAATGGCTTGAATTCTCTAAAAGCCTTTGGTTCAGTCTTTCTTGTGTGTTGTCACTTCTTTTTAAAAATAAATTTATGACCTTTTAATGGCTGGTTCTGTCACCCATCATGTCAATTCATTGTGTCAGGCGAAGAACCTAATGTATCAGGGAAAGTAAAATTCTTTTTTTAGTAGCACTCATGTTTGTTGCATCAGTTGCAAAGAAAACATTTCATGTCCTTTTAAGGTTCCTAGTGCAGTTGTGGCTTCCATCTTTTCACAACTGGTGTTGGGGTTTGTGGCAGCAGTATAAGAAAGACACATTATGCATGACTATCTCAAAAAAAGTGCCTGTGTAATACTGCCTATAAAATGGCTATTAAATGAAAATAAGACACTTGAATGTCCAAGGTCCTAATAGTAGAACAAATAAAATATTAGGTGTACCAAAATTATCCAACTATCCCTATATTTAGGCTTCATCTTCTTATGAATTTCTTGTCACTTTTCACCAAAACAGAACTGTTCCTTCTTTAATAAGGGTTAGTGTATACTGGCTCTTTGTAGAATCTACTAAATTGTGAAAATCTGGAAATAAATTTAAAATACCTTCAGAAACAGAGGAAAATCAAAGTTTAGAAACTATTCTGTACTAACCTCAGGGTTATTAAAAACCCCTGAGGTTTTCTGAGTGTGTTTCTCTCTCTTTAATGGGTGAAGCCCTTATATATCTCTGCTTGTTTTTATCTCTCATGGAAGAAGGCAGTTGTGTGGGGAGTTCAGTTTGTTTTGTAGGGTTTTTTTAAGTCATGGCACCGTATTTTTATCTTGGAAAGAATGCAATTTGGTGATATGGTATGGGAAACATGACTTTTGTTCCTTCCTCCCATTGCAGTGTGTGGATAGACAAGGGGGGCTATAAATGGGGGCAGAACAAATGGAAAGAAACTGAGAATGTTTATAATAAAACTTAAGAAATTTGCAGGTATGCAATGTTGTGGGAGAGATTGACTTTCTTGAGAACAATAAGAAGGGACTGGGGTGGGGTGAAATCCTAATACCTCTCATATCCAGTTTGGCAGGGTCTGTGTCATGTTCTGTGATAAACAGTTTCTGTACAAATGTCTGAATCATCTGTAGATGGCAATTCAGATTTGCAGTTCTTTTGTTATCAGGACACTCATGTTCCAGACTAATAACCCTGGTGGCTGATTAACCCTTTCTGTGGAGATGGTCTATAGTGATGTGCTCTAACTCCATGACTGTAATATGTTAAAGAGAATTTTACCTACTCTCCAGGAATATGTTAACACACTCTCATGTATAGACCAGCTGCAGACAACCAGCCTTGACAACTTGATGGTTTTATCTTTGTCCTCAATCTCTGGAAGTATGCTATGAAATTGTTACTTCATATATCTTTCCCACTACTCACAACTTCAGCCCAACTTTATTATTCCTGCTTCCTGGGCGCATGAAGAAGCTGTTGCACGTGGCTGTTGATTCACTGCTCAGTCCCAGCACAGTGGCATTCTTTTTGACTCTGTCCCAGTCATTCTCCTCCCACTCTGTCTCCTCTTCCCAGCACAGTCACTATTTCACTCACTTGTCCCCATTCACCTTCACCTGGTCTTGCTTGGTCTCAGTTCACTGGTTCTCTCTTGCCTAATACAAGATTTTAATCCTGTGCCACCAAATACTCTCATCTGGTTGCAACTCTTCAGAAACAGTGACTGTAGCAAACTTGTTGGTATTTTGCAGACACATTCACACCTTCCTGTAGGTGGGAAAGGGAACATTGAAGCTAAGTGAGAAAACCAGTCTTGAACAGGAAGGCAAATGCAACGGGCAGAGCACCTTCACCCTGACATAAGTAGTTATGTACGAGAAAACTTGAGGTTTTTGTTGGGTTTTAAATACTGTGAAAACACTGGAAACACTGCAACTTTAAAAATCCATTAAGTTTGCAAATAAGCTCTACTTATGGATAGTAGTTTTGGTCTTCCCATTCACAAAAAGGTGCAGTGGAAGTAGAAGAGCTTCAGAGCAGGTTGGTATGAGTGAAAAATTCCACAGAATAGGAACTGTCAGCTTTGAAAAGAGATTGCTGTGGGGAGGACATGGAAGAAACCCATACCTCATAAACAGACAAGTAAATGAAAAGTACTGTATAGGAAACGTCAAGTGAAACTAGAAGGTTGATTCAACTTTAAAAAGGAGTTGATTCATACCCCCATATGAGCTGTAGAGCTCCCTTGCCACAGGATGATATGAATGCTGAAATATTACATGGGTTCAAGACTAACTGGACAAACTCATGGAAGACAAATATGTTAAAAGTTAAATACAAAGACCTTGCCTCTGGTTGTAGCCATGAACTGGAATCGGGAAGACTGTTCTGTGGCAACATTTCTGCATGTTTTTCCTGTTTTAAACTCTTCCCTAAACATCTGACATTAATAATTGTTGGAGACAAAAGTAAGGGGCTAGAATGATCCTTGGTAGATCCCTGTTCTCATGTTTCTGTGCTGTGGGCTTTTCAACATGTGTGAATTTTGTCCTTTTTACTATCGCCACCCTCTGTGCTTTCTCAGCAAAGTGATTGAGAAGTCACATAGCAAAAGATGATGTTGCAAAGGGGTCTCCAGTGGATACCTGTGGTAGCTGTAGTTCTCTACCACCTGCTGCTCTGTGTCGCTTTTTGCAGAGTATTTTTCACGCAGTCTAGTTTTATGACTTACCTCATGTTTTTAATAAAACTTTCTGTACAGACAAAGGGAAGGAGATTTTGAGACAACATAGATTTTGTAGAGGGTGATGGCCGTAGCCATTTAGCTTCCCTGGAGTGAGCTGGTGGCAGGCTTCACAGACTTAAGTTTCTTTAATTTGCTTGGTTGGGTGAGGGAGAAGTGCAAAGCTAAGTCCTGGCTTTCTTGTTTGTTTTCCTTTTTAATTGAAATCTTTAATTTTTATGACTAATTGAAAAAGCACTATGGTCTTCTTTTTATTAAACCTAAGTATTTGTTGACGGACATTGAAGCATCATGAAATTTAAAAAAAAAAATTGATGTTGCCAGTTGTGAATCTGGTATGTTCTAGTCATAAAGCAATTTGTCTAGGATATGAAGCACTTAGGATCTTCTGGGATGGGGCAACAGTATAACTAGTAGTACAGAAAAAATAAAAAGTAATATATACCCACAATACTGAACTTTCTTTCTGCGGTAAGCATGGTAACTGCAGCTCCCTTGGTGAGCATGTATATGAATTCATCAGTGTATAATGGTGTGGGCTGAAGCTGGAAATAGGTGTATAGTGCAAAAGTAATAAATAATATGTTCTTCATAAGCTGATGACACAGAATTATTATACGGAAGCTCATCGAGCTCAGGTCCTAATTATAATAGTATTTTCTCCCAGTACTTTGTTAAATATTGTGCTGTGGAAGAAGGAAGATCTCTGTTGCAGTTCAAGTGCTCTCTGAGCCAGAAGTTGCATTGAAGTTAGGTGACTCAGTCCTTTCTGAACCAATTTAAGTTCATGGGCTCCAGACAATTGCTGGGGGTGGATACCCCAATCTAATATCTAATAATGCATTATCTGTTTAAAGGCAGAATTAGAAAAAAGACTTTTTAGCTGTGGCAATTGCAGATAAAGCATCATATTGCCTTTTTGCCCTGTTCTTTGCAGACATGTACAGAGAAAAGAATTAACAATATTATGGACAGTAATGTAACAGTTTTACAGAGCTGCTTGTAAAACCAGACTGTATAGCTGTATACCAGGAAACTTTACAGATGGTGTGCTTTGACTAATTTATTCCTCCTTTACGGGACTCAACAGCATCATCCTTATAAGATACTTGTGGTGTGTTGGGAGGATATAAGAGTTTTTGTCTGGTGTTTAGTTACTAGTTTAGAAAGGAAGGGCCAAAGCAGCAGTTTGGAATAAGAAACTATCGGCCTCAGCCTGTAGTAACTGGAGGAGGAGGTAAGAAGAGAAAGAGATATACTTTCTCTTAAGTTGTTTATGGTGGAATGTTGGATTAAAAGATACCAGGTTACGTAGAGTTTTTGAAGGGTACGTATTCAGGACTTGGAAATAAAACAGGACATAATTGCCACTCTCATGGCTAAAAAGCAATGAGACAGACAATAGATAAGATTGTCAGTTTAAACAACAGCAAAAGCAATGTTTGTTCATGTAACAAGTCTGAAAAAAAGTGCAGGAGAGTGATTATTTTCCTCTACTTTGTTACCTTTATATGCACTTGAGTCTAGTTTTCCTATGCAAACAGTAGAACTAGATTTGTTTCTTATATTATTTTTGACTTGTGGTTTATATTACTTATGTAATGATTCTGTGATGCTTCTCTTATCTGCAAAAACATTTTGTTGTTAAAAACTTAGTACAACCTACAGCAGTTGTGGAAGAAAGAAATAGTTCAGTGGGCATCAGAATAGGGCAGAGAATTGGTTTTGGGGTGGGTTTTTTTTTGCATGGCTTTACAGTTTTAGATAAATGGTTCCCATACATATTGATGGCTTCTCAAATCTAATGAACTCAGAGGAGAAAGTAGGTGTGGCAAAATACCTGGTTTTGTTTCTTCACTGTAAAAAAAAAAATAAAGGAAAACCTGAACCTATCACTTTTGTTGATTAGGGAGATGTTGATTCATCACTTTAATAGATGAGTCTAAGTGAAAAATATTGCACTTATCTCCTCCTTGGGGATGTAGAGTATAAATATTTAAGTTATCATAGTTTTTAGTGCTGGAGGTAAGTGAAAGAAATCATAATTGGGGAAACAATGGAAAGGAAATAATGAAAATATAATGGAAAGGAAAACTAGAACATAATTTTATATAGGATTGGAAGGCATTGTAGCTTCTATGCCACACTTCTGCAAAACAACTCACTTTTTGAAGGCAAGAATGACAGTAAGATTTAAGGGGGAGGAGTTGTATTACATTATTATAAAATACTCCACATAATTTTTTATTGAGTGTATAACTTTGCCACTACTTTGAGCATCCTTATGTTAGCATTTCTACACATTTACTGCAGGAGTTGCTTGTAGATCATAACTTCAAATATTTGATTGTGAAGAAGCAAAACTTTTTACATCCTCTGCATATGAATTGCAGGGTTTTCAGATATTACTCAGCTGTTACTTACTTGCCACCAATGAATTTGTAAGCATTTTGTAAAGCAGTGGTGATAGTTTTCTCTCTGCCTTGCATGCTCCAGAAGCTCTGAAAAGAAAGAAGTAATAATGTAGACAATAATCATTTGCCTTTGACACAATCATGATCCTTGTTGTTATCCTCGAGCCAAAAAAGTAAGCCTGCTGGTAATATAATGTGTGGCAGTTTATTTTCACATTTTGAGGAGGGAGGGGTGATTTAAGAGACCACTGAATGCTATTTTCTGTTGCTTTGTTACCATACATTTTAAATGCAAGAACAGCAAATGGATTTAATTTTTGAGACTTGCAGCCAGTGATCATAAAATTTCTCTTGTTAGCAGCACTAGGCTCTGCTTTTAAAAAGAGGAAAGAAGATGATAATGTAGCTTATATGTTTTCCTAATCTGGAACAAACTGGAATGAATGAATGAATGAATGAAATGTTCTTGAGGAGATCTCCCAAGTGTTGGTAGTATTGTAGGATTTAACTGCAAGAAAAGTGTCTTTCCATGTATTTTTTTCCATCAGCACTGTGACTTTTTTAAAATGCACTTCATCGCTTAGGCTCATTAACTGCCACTAAGTCATTGAACAGAGGTCTCCACTTCTTTTTGTATTTTTGGGTACAGTCAGCATGACACTTACTAACTTTTCTGAGACTTCTCTGGATGTTGCAGCAGTAATAAACCACAATGACTGAATCAGAGACCCACGGCTAGTGACCCACCTGTGGTCCCTTCCAGTTACTTTCTTTGCCGACATTAAAAATATTAAGATGTTCTACAATATTACCAGAATTCTTGTTTTAAAAGAGATTGGACTTTTTTTTCTGGAGAAAAATCTATTAACTTAGAAAGTCAAATGATGCTCCCTTAGGAAGTTCTGGAGTTGCAAGTCACTTCACTCTGGAGGAGTATCAGCGAAGAAGTACTCACTTGCTTTGTGCTTCTTTGCTATGCATCTCACGTGGGCCACTGTCCCACATAGGATGCTGAGTTCAACAAGTCTCTGGCCTGACTTGTTCTTACTGTTCTTACTTTGTTTCCTTGATCTCCACAATTTTTTAATTGCTGCTTTATTTTGCGTTTAAGTTGTCAGCTTCCAGAGTCTGGTTAGCGTGTTATCTTATGTGGCATTATGCCAGTGTTGATGGGATTAAAGCAAAAGGAAGCTCTGGTTTGCTGTTTACATCTAAAATGTGGAGTGAATTTGATTGGTTACTTCTGTTCAGTGACACTGAAACTTCATACCTGGTGCCTCAATCTCTCTGGCAGGCAATAGTTCCAGTATCTGCAGTTTCTAATAAGAATAATGTTTTAATTTTTGCTAGCTGAAACTAGGTTAATTGTATGCCTAGAAATCTAAACAAACAATGTTGGAAAAAGTTAGAAAGGAATTCTTTTGTTTGGTTTTATGACCTTAACTGTGTACTGTTGAAAAGAGAGGAAACTGTGCTGTGGAAAATCAATACTTGCTAAAACTCTGAAAAAAACACAGAGGACAAACTAAGGCAAACTAGTCTGTAATGAAGCAGAAGCGTAAAATTAAAGTGAAGAAGGTGATAATGACAGCTATAAAGGAATTAACAAAAAGGATGAAATTAAGAGTGAAGAAACCAATTTGACATTTTATTTAAGTAAGATGCAAGTACAAATCTGTTTCAACATTGTGAAACTGTAGAATCCAGAAGCCTTTGTTACAGAAGACATTGTTACTGTGGTTAAAATGTGGTCAGTACTACAGGTGTGTATGTTTGTTTTTAGAAAAATACCTCAGCTTGTTCTAGGTTTTGAAAAAGAAAACATGCACACACATTATCAACCCTAAGCTGTAATGGGTAAAAATAAAAACAAGCATTTAGAAGTACGTTTCCATACATAGCTGGCAATGAACATCACCTCCTTTGCTGTAAACAGTAATAATTTATATGTGATAAATTGAAACATCTTGTATCTTGTATGCATAGTCAGGTAGGCACAGTCTGTCTGTCTCTGTCTGCATTTATTGTAACCACAGATCACGGAAATCCTGTTATGTTGCCCTGTAGGTAGCTTGAGAGTTTTTTCCTTTCACCTATTTTCTGTGCATTTCATCTGGTAATAGGTCATTTCCAGACCAAAGTGTTGTGAGGACTGACAGATCAGGTGTTACAAAACAGCAATAGAATTAAAATGCTTCAACGTTGTATATTTCAGAAGCTCAAATGCAACACTAACCTAATTGTGGCATTATCCTGGGGTTACTCACCTATGGATGTGATTGTATCTCTCATGTGCTGTTCCACTTCCGGCTGCTCTGAAGTCATGTTTTTGTGTTGCTTCTGCACTTAACGACTCACTCCTGTCAGGGATCTGTCCTAGATTCTTTTCTCTGACCCTCTAAACGGATATTTTAACTATGTTTAAAATTGGGGGAAGAGAAAGTAGGTAAACATGTTACATTGTCAGGTTCTGCAACATTACTGACAGTAAGTGCTCTTCATTCATTAGTAAATGACCCAACTCTCAAATTAGTAAATTGACGTGTTAACGGAACTACAAGTTATTTTTGTGCTTTTTCAGTATCTGAGTCTTTCTTACACTTGTTCTGAAGGAGGGTGACCCATCTGATACAGTCTTCCTTCATTTAAAATGACAGTGTTGTATTTAAGAAAATAAAAGTATTCCTTTCACCTACATTTTTTTTTTTCCTTCCTGGTGGGTATGTAACTAGCTGCAGTTGGGTGCTGTTGTGGTTGCTTTCATATGGATATAACTGAGCGTGGTTAGAGATGGCTCAGGATTCAACCGTGCTCTGAAAATGGGATTTTACCCTTAAAATTACTTGTGGATAGGTGGACATTTCTTTTGTATATTAAATAAAAACATACTTCAGTTGGAAGTTTTAATTCCAGTTTTAATTCCGACAGTGCATACTAAAGTCAGAGAATGTGTTACTCTGGTTGTGGTCCTGGTGCAACTAATTGCATCCAGTCACTTGAGATTCCCTAAACTGGAAGTGAAAATACTCCAGGACTTAAATATTTCATGCTCCAGAGAGATGAGGTGGTTAGGACAGAGAGGGGCAATGGAGCACAGACCTTGCTGGCTTTTGTGGTCAGCTACAAAAGATGAGGACTTGTTGCTTATTATATGTTAACTGTAAGAGTTCCCATATTTTTTTTTCCACATCCCATTTGCAGTCTTGAAGGGTGTAAGAACAAACGATCTTATTGAATACATACTTTAATAATACAGTAAAAAATTAATCTCTCCCTGTTTGAGCTAACAGTCCTGTGCACTTGCTTAGGGGCTGTAAACCACGCTGGGTGTTAGGAAGACAAGTAGCCTGCATGATTGTGGTAAGTGTGTCACATCCTGCCCTCAACTTTGCCCTCCTTGGAGGCTCTGGCAGTCTCCCTGTGGTTTGCCCACTAGCCAGGTGGGAGTGGCTCGAGAGAACTTCTCTAACCTGTGGATCTGGTTCTCGAGCAAACTTTCAGACTTAACAGTATCTCGGTGCTCTTTGCCAAGCCCAATTAGGAGAGGTGAGGGTACTGGGCCAGGCTTTCAAAGTTTCACGGAAGACTCATCTGTAATTTTGTGACAAATTTAATTGTGTGTATTCAAAGCATGTAGTATGAGGATTGCTGCGGGGCTTTTTCCTCCTTGACAACCCAGTAAACTCCTTTGTAAACATGAGACTACTGAAGAGCTTCCCTTTTCTGTGAAAATCTTCCCCCCATCTCCACTGCAGCAGTAGTGTTTCTGGCTCTGCTTGGAGGGCAATGGGCAGGTAACTGCTTTGACATTAGAAAAATATGGTGTGAATGCCAGCACATCTTTGTTAAATAAATATGAACTGTTCCTTCCATAGGGATTCTTAAAGATAACCTGTCAAGTCAAGGCATGTCACTGGAAATTTGCATGCCTTCTTATGAATTCCCTGTCATCTCTGTCGTCAGCAATCTTTGTATTTCTTACTTCATTGCTTTTTCTTCTGTAACTTACCAGACTCTGAATTCACTTTCTCTGCTACTTGTTTAGGTCCCTTCTTGGATCTGGAGCCTGACCATAGAAAGATGAGATTAGAAATTACTGCCTCTGCTGTTTTTTCTCTTGTTCTATGAAAGTTTTCACTTGCACATGGTTGTGCCAGAAGATCATAGATTGTTCATAGAGAGCTTTTAAGTTCAAGCAGTCCCATTCTCTACTTTATCCTGATCTGCAATTGTGGGTGTTTTCACATGTAAATGTGCTCTTGGTGTACATCCCACAGAGAGGCAAAAGAAAACAGTATAAGAATTGTATTTTTTTCCATATCCCTATATTTTTTTCACTTTAGGATGCAGTTACTCAGAAAATGGCATTTAGAGCATCAAGAAATTAAATGTACAAAAAATAAACACATTATTTCTTTCTCGTTCTTTTTCATCCTTGGGGAATTAAAGCAGAATTATTTTCTGCTTTAATACTGTTGTGGTATTGAAGCTAATACTGTTTTAACATGAAAGGCATAAGCACAGTTCTGGTTGGAAGAAAAGGAGTTTTGAAAGAATTTTCTGTAATACTAAACAGGGACTCCTGAACGTGCCTAATAGCTTCCTATGGAAGTTTCAGTGTCTCTTTGGTTAGCAGATAGTTTATTTCTATAGTTGTAATAGTAGCTTGCAGTGTGTAATAGTCAAGGTGAAAAATAATCAGTGCAACTTTCACATTTAACACAGGCTCATGATGTTGGAAGGCCTGACCAGAGATGTGGATCATCTCTTAGATGCGTGTGTTGTGTGTCTCATTAGAGAATCTGTAACTAGACAAAAATGTTGTCATCTTTCAGCTGATGGATGAAGGGTGGTAGAACACCGGATCAGATATTAACTGATGCAGCTTTTCAGGTTTGCATGAAATGGTGGAAGCAGCAGTGGTTTGTCCAAATCTTACTGTCTCCCGTATATTCCTCTAACAGCACAGACTGGGTGCTAGGCTGAGTATGTGTATGCAGAAGGTAATGAGGATGAAAGTGTATCCATATTCCTGTTGTTGTGGCTGATGGCCTGGCTGGAAAGCATTAGTGCAGGCTTGTGCCACTGGGATGCTGGTGGGTTTGCTGGTGGCAAGTATGGGCTCTGAATAGGTGACTGGGGAGAGTCCCTGCTGCAGGTGTGTGTGAGCCAGTTTTAATCCTGCTCTTACAGGCGTCAAATGTCTTGATCAGGCACGGAAGAAGGGAATAGAGCATCAGTGAGATTAGAGGTGACAGACGAGAAGAAGGAAAAGGATTTGAGGCTCGGCTTTGAAGAGAAAGAGGGGTAGTCAGTAGTCTGGGAGGGAGGAAAGGTGGAAAAAGGAAATAATAGTGATATGGTATATGGAGGAAGCACGTTGAGTTCATGGTTCATTATGTTTATTTTGCCTGTCCTCCTTCTACTTGTGTGAGTGTCATCTCGTGACAAGGTGTTAGCATAATCCCTTTGTCAGTGACATAAGTGTATCGCGATCATCCCCTATAAGCATGAGGTGCCTCCGTGTTGCCTCTTTGTGAGGGCTGGGCGAGGGGGTGAGTCAGGGGCAGCCCTGGCACCACGGTCAGTGTCTGCCCTTACCGCCTGGCTGAGCATTGCGCTGGAATTTTCCAGGTAGGGCACAGATAAAGGTGAGAGGGAGAGCGCGTGGGACGGGATTTGGACAGGGAAGGGCTCGTCCTGGGGAGAACTACCTGAACACTGAGCCTTTGGTACATGAGGGAACACCAGTAATAAAGAAACTAATAAAGCAGGGGGAAAATGCAGCAGATACATTTAAAAACATCTAATGCTGCCTTTGTGTTTTATTACCTTTTCATTACCATTTTCCTTTATTAATTTGAAACATGCACTGACTTTTTTTTTTTCCTCTCTCTCTCTCCAGCATGGATTTCAACACATACTTGTGCGGGTGCCAAGAACACTGTGTTCTGTTAAGTCACGGGGTGACGTAGGGTGCTGGCTGGCCGCCAACCTGGGTCAAGTTCATTCAAATAAGTTTCAGTGGCGGCCCTTGCTGCCCAAGCCCCATCAGTCCTGCCTTTGCTTGGTAGGTGGCTCTCTTGCATTAGTTTTCTGGAGAGCTTGAGATTTCAGGGCTTTAAATTTTACAGGCTTTTAGATTTTCTTCAATGTTTGCAGAAGGATTAAAAAAAAAAAAAAGTAGCTCCACCTTGCATGAAACAGTGAGGAGAGAAAAGGAGATAGCCATGGGTTTTCTGAACAGAAAAACTCTGCAAGTTGTAGCATGTGTTTAAGTGTTTTTCTTCTCTGCCCACTGATTTTTTTTTTTTTTTTACTCCTGTCCTTGAATGGCTTTTAGTCATGATGTAAAGACTTTGTGTCTTTGAAGCAGGAGCTAATCCTGAGTTTCCAGTGACAATCCTGCTCATGACAAAAATAAATGAAATGGCACATAGTGTGTGAAAGCGGCAGTGGCTGTGCTAGATTAATCACTTCCCTTTCCTACAGGATTTCGTGTTTTGCTCTATTAGCGCTGTAACTTTGGACCGCTCTTAAAAATGCGTTAAGGAAAGAAATCTCTTGTTCAGGGTGAGCTTTCGTTGTAAAAGATCATCCCAAGTCATGGTGTTGAAAAATCCAACCAGTTTTCTTGGTCTCTTTATTCCAGTTTCCCTTTCAGGGGACTGTGTTGTTGCTACTTTGCATAGCAGCATACTTTTCCTTCCTGTAACCCTACCAGAAATCACACTAGATCCCCTCCCCTTCACTTCCAGTAACTGCTCTGTGAGCAATAATTTTGGAACTACTGGCAAAATAAAAGTCTTTGACAAGCTTCTAAAATCCTTACAACTGGAAAGCAGTTGTAACACCAAAGACATCACTAAGTGGTCTCTAAGACAGCTGCTGATATTTTAGTATTTGATGAGAAACCCATTCTTCCTGTTTGCTTCTTGGATATATATTTTTAATTAAGAATGACATGTCTGGGAAAACTTGGTGTTTCCAGAGAGAGTTGATTGGTTTTCAAGGGAATGGAGAAGTGAACTTGCAGGGCATGATTTAGATCTGTTTTCGCCATCTCTCATTTGGACATATTAACTATTTTATTTTTATTTTTTACAGCTGTGCACCAAGTTTCTACGTCTTGGCTCTCTTGATATTTGGCTTTTAAGGGAGAGAAACGTAGTAGTGTCAGGTTCCCATGATTCAACACCCACTCCTGAGTTACCTGTTGCTGCTTGCTGGCTTATCTTCTCTGTGTGGGAGAGTGGAGGATGATCAGATTTGTGTTCATCACTAGGTGTCACTCACTTGCAATTACTTAAAGTAAGTTTCAGGGCAAAATTAAAAGAAACAAGAAACTCTCTTGCTTCCTACCTCACCCAGTTTGGGTGTGTGTTGGGGAAGAAAATGGTGTGAAATCTGGAAAAGAATATTTTCTCATCCTTCTTTCCCATAGAACTATTGTATGTGTTGTTCTGTAATTTTATTGCTTTATGTGTATTACTGTGTTTTTTGTCTTGTATAGTTCTGTTGATGCAAGATACAAAAGATTTTCAAGTATTATGTTTTCTTCTCTCTTATGAAGTGTGTGAAAACTTAAAGAATAGCCGATAGCATGTAAAAGGTAGGGAAATCTAGCTCAAAGGAGATGCAGTGATGGAACTAGAGGATCACTGGAGAGAATGCTTGGGAAAAAAATGAGATGACAGGACTCATAAAATTGTTATTGGGACTTGACCACTGAGCTATGTTGGGCAAAGGATGGTGATTAAAAACTGTGCACATATAAAGATGATTTATATTTGTGTTATTTAATGAATTATGTGGAATGTGGTGCCTCAGCTGGGTCCTGGTCAGCCTTCTCTGTCATCAAATGATTAGTGTGGGGAATGTATGTTAAGTTGTTGAACTACAGAATACTTCAAAATTCTAACACCAATGCTGAAGAAATAAAAGGGGAGAAGGAGGAAGGTTAAACAGTAAAACTCAATATATTTGTTCAGAGTACACCAAATGCTCTAAGTATTTTATAAGTATATATATATAAGTATTTTATTCCAGAAGGAGAGTTTTCAGAGAGTATGCAAGTATCCATGCAGTTAGCTGGAAACTTTACTGGCAAGGATTACACTTTCTCCTGTATCTCCCACCCTTCGCCTTTGGTTTTTCCCCAGAAATGAGATGTGTTTTATCCAACCTGATCCTGTTGTTTGGCTAGGGGCCTGCTCTACTGTGGATCAGGATGTTGTGTAGACCCTGTCTTCCTTCCTTTGGGTTCAAGTGAACTAGGTCTGGGTTTTGTCTGAGTTTGTCTCCTTGAGAAACTGAATCTCATGGAGGGTCTCCAGGCAGTGGTCTCTGGGGAAGGTTCTCTAAATATCTCCAGGGGTGTCAAATGTGAACTTTGAGTGTCAGCGAAAAAATGGTGAAAAAAAAAGCTTGTCTATTGTGCATTTCATTTTCACCTTCTCTCCTGTGTAACCAGAAGCACTAGTTTAAAAGAATTACAGAAATCACCTTCCCTCACCTTTTCTTACACTTGAATAGTAGAAGCTATTTGAGATCACCTACTGCTCTGTGAAAGGTGACCTAAGCCAAGGAAACCCCTTCTGGACAAAAGTTGTTATTCCTGAAGACCTGGAGTGATGGTTTACTGTAGGTGGTAATAATGGAACAAATGTGTTACAGGGTTGAAAACACAGTGAGAAGAGAAGGAAAATATTTCTGTTTTGTTTGTGCTGAATAAGATTCCTAGGAATAGTCTGCCCCTCTCTGCAGCATATATGTGGATATCCATAGATGTTACGTGCTAACCATATAAACAAGTAAATCTTTTAAGCTCTGTGTCAGACTCTGTGTTTGCAATGTCTTTGCTCATATTTAGGCCTAAAACCAGCATGAATTTCTTATGACAGCTGAGAAGAAAACACGCAGCCTCCACTGATACCTGCACAGATATGACAGAACTCTTAATCATAAGATTTAGTTTCCCTTTGCGAAGATTATAGGTTAAGAGATTCATCTCCATGTTCTATCTTGGATTACTAAGTGTTTGTGGCTGTGTGTCACTGTATTTATCTAGTCCACATGCTGTATTTGAATTTAACTGAGAGTGTGTTTGAATGGATAAAGTAGCATAATTTCCTTCCCTTCCCCTGAAGGAGAGGTGGGTTTCTTTTAAAGTATGGCAGCTATTATGACTAACTATATAATTACACCTTTAATCAGGCTAAACTATTTTAGATGCACAGTAGCCCCATTTGGCCCCTCAGTGCTGAACTGAAAACCCTCTAAAGATGCATAGTATGGCCTGTAGTCATCATCGTCACCTTTAATCACTCAGCATATTAAAGCCACTGTGCAGGAGTGTACATGGCTGTGTGATTTACTTTTGGGGGCGGTGGTGCGGACAGCAAAGAGAGACATGTTACTGTAAATTCCTTTTTCTGCCTCTAACTCTGCGAGTACTCTATTGCGTGTCTCTTCTTACTTTGCCAACGTTCAATAGATTTCTTGTACTGTTGTATTGTGTTTGAAGGTGATTGTGGCTCTGAAGATGTGGGGAGGAGTTTTTAGTCTACTGAAGCTACTGAAGCTACTGAAGGGTGTGGAAAGCAACTTGTTCAATGCACGGTTCGGAGGCATGGCCTCCAGAAAGCCTCTCTTCCTCTGAACAATGAGCTAGGTGTACTTGTCCTCACAGCTCTTCAAAGACACAGCTTGGCTGCTGGCTATCCCACTTCATGCAAGCTAAATGCAGCTCTCTTAACTTCCAGCGTATTGGGATTCACCCTTAAAATAAGAAAAATGTACTGCTACAACTAACATCTCAGTGTTTTAGTTCACACCCTCCACCCCTAGTGTTAGTTCTACAACTTTAATAAAGCCTAGGAAGGCTGTTTCTTGGAGACCTTAATTATACTAGCAACTACTTTTAAAAGAAATCTTATACTCTAATTGAAATACAGTTGCTTCCAGTATTTATTTTCTTCTATTTGATATTTTGCCTGGTACATTTATTTTATCTGTGTGTGTGTGTAAAGAGGAAGAATAGAGGAGGAAAGGAAAGGATAGATGCCACATAGAAGAAGAGACAACACCAGAATGGCAGTTCTGTCAAATAGAGCCAGATGCATGGGGTGCACAAGGTGGCACGGATGGTTTATTTTTGTTGTCATCTCTGAAACCAACATAAACTAGTTTTGGGCTAAAATGTTAAATATTGTTGGGAAAAGGCTTGAAAATGGCTGAGAATACTATTTGAGAAGGTTGAAAAGAGCTTGGGCTTGTGCTGTAGCAATTGATCTCACACAGAAAGGCCCAGAGTTCAGAAATGAGCAAGTTTGTGGCTCCAAGACACACACGTGCATCTGGCAGAGTTCTCAGGATTAATTATACATGGTCTATTTTACTCTACCACGAGTGAAAAATTCTGAGCATCATGTTTGCAAAACAGGTCATGACAGGGCTATAGTTTGTTGCTTGTTACTGTGTATTTTCTCACAAGTTGCTGGGTATACACGAACATTGCATAGGGATGTTGGAAAAGGAAAAGCACTAAGATAAGGGCGGAAAATTAAAGCAAACGTAAGAAATGGAAAAGCCTTTGTAAAAATATGCAGACAACTGCATTCAGCACAACTGTTGATGGCCTGGCCTTGAGCTCAGTTGGTGGAGCTGCTGCTGTCTGACTGCCAAGATAATGTGCGTGATGTAATCATGCCAAGCCCATACTATGGTATTACAGCAAAACTGTGTCTGTGAACTGGGCACATTCCCGGTTACATTCAGGTACAGTAACAAGGTAACTGGAAAGGTTTTGCCAATACTCTCTCCATATATAGTTAAAGCTTGAAGTGGATGTTTTTGCGGCAGAAAAGGCAAAGCAAGTGTCTTTTGCTGGCCAGGTAGAGAACGTAGTCTTTGCTCAGTACCATTTTTTTCTAACTTTTATTAAATGACCCTACAAGCATGCCTCTCTTCCCCAGCTGAGAGGAACACTGTAAGCTGCAGAGGAATGATGTAAAGTGGCTATATAGGATAGACCAAAGACCCATCTAACCCACTGCCCTTTCTATGCCTATGGTCAGATGCCCACGATGTGAGCACTGGTTAAGCTAAATGGATTAACTGGCCAAATAAGAATACCAGTTGCTTTGTTGCTGGCTGAATATGAAATAATCCCTAATCTTCAGGGAAGACTAGATATTTGAATGCTAGAAAGTTGTGAGTGATAGGGAAAACTTCAACAAAATATAGCAAGTGTTCTGGTTTTAAATACATTTGTTACACATTGGAGGTTCGCAGTATATATGTCTGTGTATTATTAACCAGTCTTAAGTGTCTGCATCTAACCTATCCAATGGGTGGATAAAGAGGTCTGAATTTGACATCACAGATACCTGACTGCAAGAATATCTCTTAAGTCCTTTTGGAAATATGTGCTATTTGAGAGAATTTCTTGTTTTTGTTATTAATTTTGTTGTTCCTTCATTGTCTTTTATTTGTTTGTTTGTTTTTTAAATTGGAGACATATTCTGAAGACACTTATATAGTCCTAAACTGAGCTTGTTTATGTGGTTGCATGCAGTTTCTTCACGCAACCTTCACAAGCCCTTCCTGCTTGCCAAAGTTTTTGGAACAGTTAGTTAATTCTAACTCTCCATCTTCCTCTTTGACTGAAATTTGCAATTTCCTTTCGAGAAACAACTTCCTATTGAGTACTAACTTATCTGACCACTTTGATGTATTTGAAATATATTTTTTGAAGTCCTGAAGGCATTGCAAAATCCAGTGTTTTCACAGCTTGAATTTCTGCACTGCCTGAATTGAGGAAGTATAGAAGTGGATAGGAACCCATCTAACAAATGAAAGTTCAAATAGATTGTGCTTGTTCATGCAGTGTTATTGTAAAATTCCAAACGGTGGTAAATTGAAACCTGGTTAGGCAGCTAAAGAGGACTGAATTGTCACGTATTTGCTGTGATCGGCATTGGCTTCAGGAGATCTACCTTTTGGGAGTTGTGTGGCTTTCCAAAAAAAGCTGCAGCATATTTGGAAGCGGATGCAGAAATGGGCTGATTTCTGCGGTACAGCTGATCATCATGCCAGAGCTACAGGAATCTAAGTTCTGGCCTGCAAAATAGCCATTAAACTTAGATTTAGATGCCTGTGTTTTGTATACAATGAACAGATGAGCTTAAGTGCTAAATACCAGGATTCCCAGCTACTGTCTTTCTGACCAAGGAACACTTAAGCTCCCTGGTGTTCCTGTGTTTTATCTAATGCCTGTTTGATGTGGAGCAGGGACTGAAGCTCTTCAAGACCCTTTGAATCTTGAGAGGTTTTTTTCTGCAGTGGCCCAGCCTTCAAGGGAGAGATAGAAATTATCTCCTCCTTGCTTTGTTTGGTGGGTTGAGAGCTTTCCTGAGAGGAAGGAATTTAAATTCTCTTAATCTAGAGATTGTCTTGATAGAATTTGGGTTTCTCACTGCTTAGGCTGAAACGTCTGGAGTGTTACAGAGGAGTCGTGTTTACGGTTGTGGATGTGCTCTCCAATTCAAGCAATAGAGCGTGCTGTGAGTGAAAATCTCTGCAGAGCATAAACCCACACCTACTGAATCAAACCCCTAAACAGGCTTAGGTACAGAAGTACCAACTTTGTACTCACAGGCTTAAATGTGACATAAACCACAAGTCTGCAGAGCTGCATTGCATCTGGGTATGTCCAAAAGGACCAACCTCTTCGACTTTGATGTCTAAATGCTGTCACAATGCCTCTTGGAGCCCGAGTCTTAGCTTTTATAGCTGAAGATAACCTTATGTATTTGCATGCATAGAACACTTTTATCATCTTTTTTTCCTATTGCAATCTCCCTGAAGTTATCAGAGTGATCAATAGTCTGCTGTTTTGAAGAGTTAAACATTTAAGTGAGGACTTTCAGAAGTCTTTTAAACTTGAACATCTGCTTACACTAAATTCAAATGTAGATGCTTTGCAGTTCTGCTTCCCTCACCCCTGCATGCTAAGACTTAGTGGTTCTCTGTTCTTACATGGGAGTTGGTGTCTAGCACCTGTGTAAGATAAATTTGAGAACCCAGTTGAGAGCTGAGAGTCAGTTGTGTGTCCCCAAACCACAGGAGCTGATGTTAGATCCAGTCTTAAACGTCAGGCTTCCTGACTCAGTCCTGCGCTTACACCACTAGATGATGACATTTTGTTGTGAAGGTTCACCCATTCAGGCTGTACTTTACAAACATCATCTGCTTTTTAAAGTAGATCCTTGGATTCTTATTACAGCTATCATTTCCTCTTCTGTATCTGAAATAGGGAATTCCCCAGATTTCTCCCAAGAGCTTTGTTTTTTTGGTTTTTTTTTGTTTTGTTTTGTTTTGGTTTTTTTGGGGTTCTTTTGTGTGGTTTTTTTTTTGTTTGTTTGTTTTGTTTGTTGGTTGTTTTTTTTTTTTTTTTTTTTGTAAGTTCTGGTTTATACTCTCTCCCTAGAAATCTTCTGGTTTAATTTTATTTTATCAGTCACAAGCAAAATCTTATTGTAGTGGTATAGAAAATAACATTCCTCTGCTTGCCACCAAAGTGGTTTTGCATGTTTTCTCCAGAGAGAGGCCACATTTCTGCACCCCTTCTTTGCAGTCTTGACCATGATATGTGGTAGCAGTATAATATCTAGAAAACCCATTAACATAAATCCAGTAGTGTTGCTTTCATAGCAAACTTCATTTACATGCTTTCTGGATCCTCTCCCTACATGGTGCTTTTTAAGTGGCTGTCAAATGAAATAGAGGGGCTTTTCTGATGTGTGTCTGTGTTTTCTGGAACACTATACTTGCTCAGTATACTCACATACGTATGTGAAAAAGGTGTTGTTTTAATGTTGTCAAAGTCTAGTTTATCAGTATAGTGTTGTTGAAACTACAGAACCAATGGTGATATTGACCTTAAGTTTTGAGATTTTGAGTATAAGAACGCATTGCTGTGTTTGTTCCCTATTTTTGTGCAATATGTTTCTGTAATCCTTCAGATGTAAAGTTAACTGCTGTGAAAGTCCTGCATTTAAGCCCTTGGTATCCTTTTATGTATTTGAAACCAACTTCTAGAGTGTGTATGTGCATGTAGTGGGTTGTGGAGTGATGTGAAGTTCGGTTTTGGGGCAAGGAGGAGTTGGTGTGTAGGTGCATACATCTGCTTTCTACATACAGTCGTGTTCCTTTTCTGTTTAGTAAAATTTATCTTGCATTATTATAGTCTTAGATAGAAGAAGTTAGTGAACATAACTGAAGTTTCTATTCTGCAAAAAGTAGAATTAAGGAATCCCTTTGTAGGCAGACTACTCATAGTTTAGCAGAACAAGCTAACAAGTTAACATCACGTGTGTAGAAGTACACAAAGAAAATCCTAAAACTGGGGAGAAAAGTATGTGACATTTCCTAAATGAAAAATGACAGGTTTATTTAAATCTAAACAAATAAATATAAATGCTTGTGCTTAGAGGGGTGTGTATGTGTCAGTGTGGAGCCCCTGGTGGTCCAGTGGTAAGGGCGCCGCGCTATTACCGCGGAGACCCGGGTTCGATTCCCGGTCAGGGCCACTCCCGGGCAGGTGGGGCTCGTTAACCCTTAAAGGCAACCCACCTACGTCCTAAGGACCTCGCTGCCACCGTCCAAGCTCGCTTGGCCCCGGCAGATGAACCTTAGGATTAAAGGGTGGGCTCAGTTCCGCGCACACTGTGTCTCACCTAAAAAATCCAATGCGCAGGCTGGAAGGTGGAAAGACCTTCCCCGGATCTTCGCTCGCGAAGACTGGCCATTATTATTATGTGTCAGTGTGGTTTTTCACTGAGGTGCTGGAGTGTAGGTGACTTGTTAAAATTAATTTTCGGTTTCTTGAGTGCTTTTTCCCTAAGAAGTGGTTGTCTCATTAGGTAGTAATGTAATTGTACACTTTTACTGAAGAGAAAAAAGTAAAATCACTTGTTTGATGGTATTGTTGGAAATTGACACAAATGGTCAACTTTTGATCTAGAAACTCAATTCCCCCTCCCTCCTAAGTGATTAGTACATAACAAAATCCAGTTGCTTTTGGCAATTTGGGAGGAAAATGCATTTAACATGTCTAAGATTTCCAAGTGTATATTTGGCTGTAGCAGATGTCAATAAACATGTCAAAAGGATTTTTATCCTGAAGTCTTGGTATGTTTTAAGGTTATATTAATGCTCTGCATTTCAGTAGCTGCCATAGAAAACTTTTAAGTCAGCATTTTGGATTTTAACCCAGGGCTTAAATGATGCACTTGTGATTGTGTTTTTGCATTATTTTGACATAAGAGCTTAAAACTGAAAAATTATCTTTTCTATAAGAATATTCAAATGCTTGTCTGAATCCTGAAAACATATTTCCCCTTATACCTAGATTAAATCATCTCACACCATGACATGACAGAGCTGTGTTTGTTCTTATTCTGAATTTTCTTAACTGACTGAACTTTTTGCTTTATTTTAATAACATTTATAATTAGCGTGTAGTTTGCTTTTAATGAATTGATAACTCTAGAACAAAACACGGTACCATTCTTTCTGCTGTTGTCTCAAAACTTGCTTTAACTGGCATGTTTGAGAAGAGTTGATAACTGTGTAGTTACTGTCCTATGAACTGAAAGGAAAATGAGTTGGAGTTTAAACCATTAAAACAGCAATATAGATAAACTTATTGGGCTTTTGGCAAGTAGAAAGCAAGATCTTGTGCCACTGCAGTTTTACCCTCTATTGTACCCTGAAAAATGACCCTAGAAGCATATGAAATTTTTTTGATTTTAAAAGACTGATTTGTGGTTTTTTTATCATTTATATTTAAACCAACTCTGCTGCAATGTCTTGCCTGTTTTTCTGACCAAAATGATAGTATCGTTGCTGTGAGCTGGGGAATGCAGATCATCCAGGCAGCAGTTTAGGTTAATATATGCTCAAGTTTCTCTTTGGTGATTCAGAGTGGGATACAATATGATGCAGGGGTTTTGGTAGTTATCAGAGACCCTGGTGACTGGTTGTTGCTACCTGAAGTAATGCAACTGCATGCTACGTTACTCTCTAAGCACTAAGAAAAAAAAGGTCTGATTAAAATAGTTGCCAGTGAGATGAGCACAAAATTGATAGCGTGGATGCCACCATTTGCACTTCTGCATTTAGACAACAAAGCTGCCTCTGCCAGACAATTCCTAAAAATGGCGCAGCCGAAAGTGCAGAACTCCCTGAGCACTTCCTTCAAAGCTGCTGTTACTGTCCTTCTCCTTTCTCATCTTGGCTTTTTCCTCTCCCCGCACCCCAAATTCTCAGCGCTGATCACAGCTCCCAGAACGAGACCTTAGGCTTGCTGGTGTTTGAGAGTTAGCTGCTGTTTAATAAAAAGTATTTTTCTTCCTTATAGAACAAACTTTGGGCCCGGATTTGTGGTCCCAAACATTTCAGGAAATTGCAAGTTGCATGGTATTTTTAGTTGCTTCTTACATAACATGCCAGTTTTTGATCAGAATGCTAATAGGTCCCTTACAAGTTCAAGAGAAAAAGATTTGCAAGACCTTTTAAAAATCTTGCTAGCTGCAGAGTAGTTTAGTGTGAAGGACAAATATCACATAAACGTTTTTACTTTGGGAAGAGGAAAATAAGCAGAGAATGTTTAATTGTATCTCGAAGGAAATATATCTAAATGCTCTTCTGAGAAGTTGAATTAACTTCTATGATTTTAGCATTGTCTTGTCAGCTTTGAGCTTCTCTTACATTTAAAAAGAAAAGGGGGGGACGCTCACCCCATACACCAATTTTGCAGAGGTTGCATTTTCCATGTGTAAATTCACATTGATGTGTGCTAACAGAATAAAAAATGACACTTTAACATTATTTCCCCACCACCACCTTCCTGAAGTAAAGCAAGCACTGTTTTAAGAATGGAAGTGAAATTGAGCCATCACAATATCTCAATCTGGTTTGAGATAGTGGAGGCATGAAGCCAAAAGATATTGGTGACTGCTGTGGAAACCAGTCAACTATTGCTTTTTCAAGTGTGTTAAAGTATGCAGACATGCACTGAGGCTCTCTTTTTCTCCTCATCTGTATCTGAGAAGAATTATTTTAATTCTTCTTAATCTTTCTGCTTTATGCGAGCATTATAATCCTTATAAGGAGTTGCTTAGTACAAATTACTGATGTTTGTATTTCAGGGCTCCTTTCTTTGCAAGTTCCCCATGTCAGTTGCTAGCCAGTTCTTAGAAACTTAAAGTCCATTGAGTTTAGTTGTGTAAGGATTGTATTTGATGACTGCCTTACTGGGACATTTCAAGTGTGTTTTCCTGATAGGTTTATGTGGTACCCTTATTTACTGATAAAAGTTTTAAATGTCTGCGACTGTCTCCATGTGTCCTGTAACGTATGTTATACATAAACATAAAATGGGTGTTGGCAGCAACATTACAATTTTCAATTACAGTGCTGTACCCAATCGATCGTTACTTTATTTTCCTTCTGTTCCTCCAAAGTTTAGTCATGTGATCTGTAAGAAAATCTGTAAACTTAATGTTGGGCTTCTTTTTCTTTGTTCTTTATCCAAACAGAATTAACTTTAGCCGAGTAAATTTCATGTATTTTTTTAAAGTAGTTTTCTTGCTTGCTGTTCTTTGGCTTACTTGGAAAATCAACTAAATGTGTCTTCTGTTTCTTTAGTCTGCATATAGGTGCTCTCATCAATATTAGAAGTCAGTTTGGGTGAAATTGGTGTTTTTGTGTGCATGCACATGCTGTCATCACTAACACAGTATTTCAGACACGATAAGACATTTCCTGCCCTGAAATGTTTGCTGTTTAAAATAGTTTTAACAGTGCAAAACCACGAAACAATGATCTAGAAAAGGTAGGCTGGGGAAGGACTTCTGGAGAGGATGGAAGGGGTTGGAAGAAGTGAGAAATAAAGAGGAGGGAAGAAATGAAGTGACTATTTTAGGCTTTGGGGGCAGTTCCGCTGGAGCTGTGAAGCAACAAATGGGGCAAAGGGGAGCACAGTCAAGTGAGAAGAATGTGGAGTGAGTGGGAGTAGAAAAAAATGAATGTAATGTGCTGGGCTGCCCAGCAGCCTGGTGTCTCCTTAAGCTGCCTGTGCTGTGGCTGTGAACGCTGGCACTGCTGGAGCTGGAATTGCAGAATCTCAATTTCAAGACGTTTCTTTATACCCCTGTGGAAATTATTAACAAAAAAAATTTCCACTAAGTGCTGAACATTATTGCAGAAATTATGCCAGTACTGCATTTGTGTGTTATACAACACTATGCCACTTGTGTTTCCATTCTCTCTCACTTTCTTTTTTTCTTTTTTCCTTTTATGATAAGTGCTTTTCTAAGGGATTTCACAGGAAACTGCAGCAGATCAACCAAAGATGAGAAGTCGGTGTGTATAATTTGTGCTTCAGTGAATATCTTTGTGCAATCTCATTTAGTTGATTATTCTGGAATTGCTTCCTTTAATCTCAAAAATAACATGCTTGCAGTTATCATCTACTTTTTGAAAGAGAATACATAATATGAAAGATGTTTTAAAGTTCTTGACTCTTCCCTGATCTGCCTATACAGTGATATTATCATGAGAGGTGTTTTCATTTTTAGAAAGAACTTGTTAAAAAAATTGCAGGATTGTTATTCTTAACTGTATTGACTAAATATAAAAGAGATAAGCAATTTTATAAGAAAAGATTTAATTTATTTAGATCAAATGATCTATTTGGAAAAAAAACCCAAACCTTTTATAAGACATATAGAAGGGCTTAGTGCTGAAAGTTTGTCTGTTAAAAGATATTGCCTCCCATTGCAAGTTAAAACAAAAGAGTTACTTGAAGATGGAAATGTATTTCCTCCTTTAACAGTTCCTACTGAGTCGTGCAGGTGCTCTAGTATTAGTTCATAAGTCTAGGTCCTTTAGTATTTAGTGCATAAATAATAATTTGGCTTTTAATCGTGCCTTTCAGTTGAGTCCTCTTGTTACATACAGGCTTTATCCTGGATGATTACCATAGCATCACCTAAACCAGAGACAATAAAACTGAGGTTTCATGGCCTGGATCCACTAGCTTTAATAAATGAAACTAAGTGAATAAGTATAAACAAAGAATGTGAAAGTAGGTTATCAAACCATGCGATAACATCTGTTCCTTGGAAACATGAAAGTAACTATTTCTGTGTCAAGAACGAAACCCTGTTTAAGTGGTATTATAACCTGACTGCAATTTTCTTGTGTACCCAAACTTCACTGTATAATGTTGAGGCTTCTGTGCAAAATGATGTAATTATCTGCATGCCCTATCAGAGACAGGTATTTATATTTGAAAACCTGTGTCTCTGTCATCTGGAGGATCCTTATCAAGATGAGAGCTCAACTGCGTGGGATAATATGCAGTTGCATGAGAGGAGACCTGGTTCTGTCCCTGAATAGTTTGCAAGATGCAACACGTGAAGTGGCGTCTCCCCCTTCCCCTCTTTCTTTTTAAGGAGGGAATGGAGAGCAAGGGTTATGGCAATTCACTTGAACATAATGTTGGCTAACAGCGTGCATAAATTGGTCCAAATTGTCTTTAACTCCCAAAGAAAATGAAGATGTTCTTGTATGATAGAAAAAAACCATCAGACAAAGCAGAAAAAGCACTTTTAGTGTTAACATTTTTCAGCATTATTTGGTCTATTAGAAGTTGACTGTTACTCTGATCACTAATGAAGAGATGGTGATAATGAGATCAATCTATCACTTCCTAATATTATCTCATTTCTTAATGCTAAAGCTCAATAAACTACTAAAATGTTTCTTTAAAGAGGTGCAGATGCAGCACAAATGCTACAGATGTCAAGATTGCCGCAAGGTTTTCCTTATACTCCATACTGTAAAATCAGTGTCACTTAACTGATGTTGGGTGAACTCCTCCTTTGTGCCTATTTTGCACCTTAAGAGTTCATTGTCCCCTATAATTCCTTCCTGCCCTTGTGCCCAGCAGACAGCTGCTTTGTTGAGTCTTACCTTCGGAATCACTATTTAAATTCTGCATCTACAGAGTATGCTTAGAAATAAACAGTGCTCCTTGCTTTATGGACTTATTTTTTATAAAAAGGTGCTTGGGCTGAGAAGAGAGCCTCACCTGTTTCGGTCGGCTGATCCATGCCTCAGAACAACCTGTTCTGGGAGAGGCAGGCTGGAACAGCTTGTGGATCTATCTCCAGAGGTATAGCCTGCTTAACCTGTTTGTCTTGTGAAAGCTGAGGTTTCTGCTCGGGATTAGAAGTTACGGCTTTGATTTCATCTTTCTTACCACTTGTGTGTTCTTTACCTGGCTTACAAAAAAAAAAAAAAAAGTCAGTAAATACCATCTTTTCATTAGGTCTATAAAAAGTCTGTTTTGTTGTAATTTCAGTCACTCTTCTCCCAAAGCTTTTTCTCTCAAAGATCAGATTTTCATGTTGATTTTTGTGTGTATGTGCAAAATCTTATTTTAATATTATTTTTTTCTGTTCTTGTTTTCTCCAACGATTAGTGCTGCATGCAGGATACTGCCTACCAGTAGTGTATATGTGATTTTGTGTGAGGGCTCAAACCACAAAAAAACATACACCTCTACCTTTACAAAAAAGAATGCACAGCCAAACATACTGCATGTAATCCTAATCGTCACCTCATTTTCCACTTCAAGGCAGTATGATCTAAACAAGATATTGGAGCTGATAAATGATGATACAAGTTATTTATTTTGTTAATCATTATTTCATGTGTGATATAAACCACCATTTTGTGGGCTTGTGTACTGTGCTTCAACTTCCTCACTCTTTGAAGTGGAAGAGGGAGTTTTCCTGTCCCTGTCACCCTACACACCTTTTCTTGGTTTCAGAACTGGGGCAGGAAGCCCAGTGCCAGATAACTGGCTGTTGGATTTCACAGCAGCCATATCATTCCATTATTTTCTGCAGAATTCTGTGAAAGCCCTTTCAACTCCCTCCCTCAGTCCATGAAAGCATCTCTGTCCCATCTGCTTTTCTTTTGATAACAGCTATTGATATTTTTCCTTTGGATTGAATCCTACTTCTGGGATAACCTTTTAAGACGGTAGCTAATGCAGCTGTATTTTTTGACAGAGCTTGCAGAATAAATGGGATCAAGCATGGGTAAGGCTTCCCCAGGAGCTCTTCAAAGGGAAGCCCAGCAATGTAAGCAGTGGTGCTTAAGGCTTAGTAGCTGGCCTGCTTCCTCCCGAGATAATCATGAATCAATTTCCTTTACGATAGGAAGCTTTGGGCTGCTGGATGCAATGAATCCTTTTTGATTAGTCATAGAAGAGAAACCCTAACCACTTGTTTAAAGGTCTCAAAACACCATTAAGAGGAGATGAGGGTGCAGTCTGTGACCAAATTCTGCTTTGAATAATTACAGTGTTGCTGCCTACACTTCTCCTCCATATTCCAGCATTCTTCTTTGCTACTTGGCATAAATGATTTTGTGTGCTAATAACTACTGCATTCCAGCCCAGGGGTGGTGGCAGCTGGGAGACAGAAAGAATTAATTCCCATGTCTGTGTGCAGGGAGATGATGCTGAAGTTTAGCGGTGGCCAAGCAGGGAGAAAGAAGCAAACCTTTTGTCAGCTCAGTGGTAGTTGCTCTTGAAGAGTCCCAGGAAAGTGCTTGAGGTGGCCGTTCCAGTGCTCTTGAATAGCACATGGCTCTGTGTCCTGTAATGGCAACCACAAAATGTTAATGTGTGTGTGTAGCACTATTTCCTAGTGCACTGAATCAACACCACTGATAAATATTTAGGACAGATCAGATGGTCTGGTGTGCTAAGGAGGAATCCTGTACTTGGCTAAACAACCAGGCATTATCTGAGATCCTTTTTAAATATATGCTGTCTCTGTAATAACACTGGGTGGTTGTTCCAGATACAAAATTTCAGTTAATCTGCTGTGTCAGTTTGGGCTTGCAAGTCCAAAAATATCTTACTAGTGATTTATGTCTTTCATTGTTGTTCGTTTTTGTCATACGATTATCTCTGCCCACGCACTGCTACCTAATCTTGCACGTTTTGCGTGCTGTTCCTGTGGTTATTCCGTGAGAAGAAAGCTTGGTGTCACCCACAGAGCGGCACACGCCTAGCTCTGCACTTCAACATGAAGTTTCTTGTATGAGGGAATATCTGAATTTCATCTCTCTAGAGTGAAAGTAGCTAGCTTACCAAGAACCAAATTATTTCTCAAGATACTAGGAAAATATTTGGCATAGACTTCAGTGCTCCAGTTAAAGCTTCAGAAAACACAAAGCTTTGAAGAGAACTACAAGCTTTAAATCCTTTATATCTTTAGTTATCTTTATAGAGCTGAATAATATCCTGTACTATCTGTGCACACAATGCTTGAATTAATTTTATGTTAATTAATTAAGGGGAAACTTCATTTCTTTTACCTTTACCCTACTCCCTATAATCCTGCAAGCCAGCTTCTGGTGGAGTTAGCTTCGAGCATTCATTTGCATAGGCTAGGCCTTTGACACACTGCGCTTGTGATTTATGCTCGTGAATATTCATTGTAGCAAATCCAGTGGCTTTTCTGCTCACTTTGTCTTTTGGAGACTTCCATGCAAGATACCAAATCTCCTTGCAAGCTGTAACCAGCTCCCTGGGGTAGAAGTTTGCTGCATTTGAATCCCATCGCATGCAGGAGACAGCAAAGAGTACCTGGAGTGCAAATGCAGCGTTGCTTATTGTAAGGGAAGGCTTTATAAAAGGAGAGGCAATAGGATAGTTGTCTGAATTCGCTCTCTCTGTGTGTTAATATCAGTCAGCTTTCACCCACCTTGAGACCAGTCATGAGAGGGCAGTTAAGGGAAATGCAAATTAATTCTGAATTTTCTCACGAAAAAGGCAGTCCACGAGAAAACCGCCAGGAGGTAATGGAAAGAAATTCCAGTCAGAAGCAAAGATACGTGAGCGAACAAGTAGAAAAGGAGATGCCACAAAATTAGTTTGTCTTTGTATGTACAGTGATCACAGTCTGAAACTCTGAAATACTATTTCTATTTCTGGTGCTCTAAGGGTGCTCTAAGAAACCTTCCTAGTTCTTCTACCATTTGAGCTACACTGTAGCAAGATAATAGGAGGGAATAAATTTATTATTTTTAGGGAAGGAAATGACAAAGTGACCTCCATCTGCAAAAAGTTGTATCATCACCTATATAGAATTTGATATCCATTTTTTTGTCTCTTAGAGGAGATTCAGACATACTGAAGCATCTTTGCTGAAGCATCTTTGTTTCAGCTGATGAACTTGTCTGAATATCTGTGAGCTTTTATCGAGCATCTTATCTACGAAGTGTCTTCATATCGACTGGAAAGATTTACAACATTTTCTGAATGTACAGTGGCTGAACTAATGAAAGTGTTAATACAAATGTAGGGTGCATATAGTGACATTTTTCTGCAGAAAAGTTTCACTGAGTGACGTATCTTGAAAGGAGAACCAAGGGGGGTGAGAAACTTGTAACTTCTCATCACCTTGCCTCTAATTAGCAATCACTGTATGAGAGCCTTTTTAAAAAAAAAATTACAGATTTATTATGTATTTTAACAGGATTGATTTTTGTACAGAAAGTTTTGTACAGTTCTGCTTTCTGTGCTGAAGCTGGAAACTTCAAATGGAAACAGAACACTTCTTGTATTAGCTTAATGTGCTATTTTATTGATAAGAAATATCAAGTGCTTGTTAAACTGATCAAATACAGATATTTCTTGCTTCCATCACAGTTGAAGTGAAAAGATAACTTTTCCAGACTTTTTAGAGGCAAACACTGTTCAGATTGCCAAGTTACCACTGAAGAGGCAGCTGAAGCAAATCTCTTGAGGATGAGGGAGGGAATACTTGGTCACAGAAGTAATATCGTGGTATCTTCTATGCTGCATGCATACCAAATCTATGTGCTTTTGGAATGCCATCTTCATTTCACTGAAGTCAAGAGTTTTGTCTCTGAACAATTTGGGCCAGGATTTTACTGTCTCTGTGGCTGGGGTTTTTTGTGATTTTTTTTTTCCCCCTTAATGAACTGACAGGGGTAATCATATATTCTTTAGCAGGGTGGAAGGATATTTGCTGTTTCTCATTCTGGTTTCTATTTTTATATTTGTACCATCCTCTACATTAGCCTGTGAGCTCTTCTTTGATGCATTTTGATTTAAACATGCTTATCCTTACAGTATAGGGTCCTGAATGCTCAGATACAGTAATCATTGACTTCTCTGATTTCCTGTAGTTAAATCTTAACAGAAAAGATAGGAGTAGTCTCTGCATTTATACTTGTCATTTTTCCTTAAAAGAAAGAGCCATAAGATGGGAGTGTTTAGAGCTTTCAAATGAAACCAGTCCCAGAGAAAATGGATTTATTTTAAAAACTGAACAAAATGAACCGTGTTTATTGTTTTTGTGGTAGAGATTGAGACCAACCCCTGCTTTTTTTTTTTTTTCAGTCAGCCCCTGGATATGGACAATGGGTTAGCATGATATAAAAGAGAGTGTCAGGGTAAGGCCATCACTGGAAAACATAGGTATATCTTAGTGAACAGTCTAATACTAAATGTTTCAAGGGATTGGGATATATGGGAGACAGTCATGAAAAACCCCAGGATGGGGTTGATTACATTGGAATCAAGGGTCAGAGGAAGGGATTGGGCAGGGGAAACCGAGCCTCTGTGTAGGGGGGACCATTGTATCTTCAGCCACTTTAACCAAAAATTACTATATTTCAAAATAATAAGTGGAAAAATCACCTACTTTTAATTTGATAATTCTCTATGGTTAGCAATGGTGTCCTTCAGAAACTAATGATATTACTGGGAATATTATTTAATTTAAAAAAAAACACTACAGCAAACAACTCTTGAAAACTTGTCTTCATGATCTTTAAGATATTTTAAAAAAAACCCCACAATTTTCTTCACTATTAACTATGGATTGTTTTACAGTGAATCGAAGAAATGAAATTATTATTTTGCCAGCTATTCCCCACCATAATGTTGGTAGTCTTGCCAGCTCATTTACTGGATACTTTCATATTTGCATGTTTTGAAAATGTTTTCCTTTTTAGACTATAATTCTGATGGTGGCTACAGTTAAATAGTGTACAAAATTGGAAGGCTGAGTTTTTGTTCTTTGTTTTTCTTCTCCATTTTTATAGTTTCCTCTTTTAAGAAAAAATTCCAACTCACCAATTAAAAAAACAACATCAATAAAAAAACCTCTAACAAGCAAACAAAACAAAACCCCAAAGTACAGTTTCCTTGGGGAAGTCCAGTCGAAACAAGTATACAGTAATAAATATTAACAGAATAATTAAATGATTTATTAGACAATCTTTAGTTAGGAAAGCTTCTTAACTCTTACAGCAGTCAGTGGGATTAAAACATGTGCTTAACTTGAAGCATATCCCAAGGGCTTTCCCCATTTGCATTTTACTTGCTCAGAGAACTTAAAGTTTGCATCCTTTTTTTAGGTGCAGTGGATATCGTAACTATTTGAGCAAAATTAAAGCATTCCTAAAACAAGAGAGTGCATTGGAATGGTGTTTTAAGAATGAAGTACTTACTTACTGCTTTCATAGTGTTTGAAACCTTTTATTTCTGGCTCATTTCCAATGTGGAAGGAGTTTGTTTTCAGAGGAATATTGTTGCCAAGGGACAAATGTTGACTGTGTTGTGTTTAAAACAGACTGATATTAATTACATTCTTTTAGCTATTCTACTTCTCTGGATAACTTTAAAAGGTCCTTCCAATTTCCAGAATACTTAGGTAAGCTCTCGGAACATTAGCACAGTGCCTCAGCATTGACGTGAAGAATATATTAGAGAACTGGCAAGAGCCGAACCTATTTTTGTGCACAGTCGAAAAACACTGTTTTCAGATGATTGCACTAATTAATAACATAGAACAGCATTAGTGAATGCAGTGATTTCCCTCCCTTCCCTCTTTTAGCTATAAAGTCTTTATCTGAGCCAGTTGTCAGGCAGCCTGTGTCTGGCAGACACTGCTTACTGCGTTTGACCAAGAGGAGCAGGCTGAAGTTTTTTCAGGACCTACTCTGTGACTGAGGCAGCATGATCTGGAGCAAAGTCAATCTTTGGGGTTTTCCAGTTTCCCATAGATAAGATGAACTTAATATTTTATATTGGGTTTTGGTTCTTCCAAGGGTCTGTCTGGGTTGCTTAACTTACCTTGTCCACAGAGCAGTTTTGGGCAAGCCTCATTGAGCTGGGGTAGTGCTGGTTGTCAGTGACGAGACTTTTATTGCTCACCCCACCAGAACTTGCAGACAGTGGTGGTTTGGGTTTTTTTCAACTAGCTCCTGAAGACTGAGCCCAGCTCATGTTTCTTTGTCTTCTGCCTATTTCATGGTTTAGATAATTTTGTCTGTATTATGTAAAATGCCACTTTTCAAGTATTTTTGCTTAATAGTCAAAGAAATACTGGGTCAAGAGAGCATAAAGTACATAACAGCTGCACAGAGCTCACCTTAGGGTGGCAACCCAGTGGCCTTGCCCTGTTTCTACAGGAGTCCTAGAGGAGACTAAAACAAGCTCAGCCAAAGCAGGTGTATTTTCCCACCCAGCCCTCTCCTCAGCCTTCCATGTCTCTTTGCAGTTGTTTTTTTGGCCTTCTCTTCCTCTCCTCTCATCCCTTTCTCAGTGGGATGAGTTCAGGGTGTCCTGTGAGTCTCTGGGAGAAGAGCTCCAGCAAGGTTCTATGGGTCTGAACTCCAGCCCTGCTGGCTCACAGCCCTTACTCCTGACCAGTGATTGATCCTCCTTGGAGCTACCTTGATACAGCCTGACAGATTATGCTCAACTTCTGAAACCTTCCTGGGAAGCTATAGGCGTGCTGGACATGGGTGAAGACCTGCTTTAGTGGTCAAAATCATGTTTTAACAAAAGGTTACGTACATGGCTGCCAGCTACAAGCTCTCAGTAGAGGTGCTTGTGTTTCTTCCCTCCATTCGGACTATGGAAGCTGACCTTCCTGCTTACTTGAATCCCAATGTGAAAGCTCCCTTCCTCTCAGCTTTCCTGCCAGTCATGATCCCTGTCACTCATTAGCCTCTCTCTGCTTTCCTCAAAACTTGCTTTAATCCTGACACCCCTCTGGAAACTTCTCCCGATAGAGGTAAGCAATGGCTTAATTCTCCAGATCTAGTTGTTAAAAAACCCAAACATTACTCATCCCAGTTGTCCCTCAAGAGGCAGTCTTACATTTAGGAGCTCGTGCTGACTGGCAAAAGAATACTGTGCATTTACAGAGGAGTTGTCCGAGTTATGTTAATAAATTGGCATTCCGTTTAGGGATTACTAGGGAACATAAGACTGCCTACATAAAGCTGTAGTATATCTCATTAGCATTCTGTTTAAAAAGGTTTATATTTTTATCTCTTTAGACAACTTCGACAGAAATATCTGAGTATTCATCCGATAACGACAGCGTGGGAGAAGGAGAAACGAGCCTGGCGACCCCTACTCCGGGATCCACTAAGAGGTTACAGCCGAGGTCGGGAGCGGACACGGGGGATGCTACAGCCCGACCAGCCAGCGAGTGGCTGAGGTCTGCGCAGGCCCTTCTCCGCACCCCCGGGAAGCAGGCGGGCAAGGCTTCCCGAGGCCCGTCCGAGTCTGCCAAAAAGAGGAAGCTACTGAGGTAAAGGCACCGTCCACCTTAAGGAATTCCTTTTTTTTTTTTTTTTTTTTTTAATTGTAAGTAAAATAATACTTACAGAAGTGTAGGAATGTGTTTCAAGGATAAACATTTTAGAGACGCAGATTCAAGAAGGTTAAAGAATGTCATCTGTAAACAAGCAAAAAAGGCAAGAAAGAGCTAAGTCCAGTTTTAAAATCTGTGGTGAAAGCTCTCAATCTTGAACTCCTGTGTACAAATCAATATGGTTTTTGCACTTTTAATAATGCTTTACACTACCTTACAGATGTGTGAGTGGACGTACTTCTGTTTTAGCTTCTAATCCTTACAGTGCTTTGTGCCTCTTCAGATAGTCTGCAGAAATGCTGTACCTCTGGTGTTTGGTGTGTTTTTTTTTTGTCCTCTACGGATTTGTCAGTGCAAAATTATCCAATATACTGTGGGAAAGGGGTGGATAAGCAATAGTTCTGAATAGTGTAGGACAGAGTGGTATTTAGGCAAAGGGAGGATGTATTCTTAATCTGAAATTTAAATCTCTGTGACTAAATTAAATAAATAAAAAGATACCTAACTACTGAAAGAAAACAGCATGGGATTAAGCAGTGGAAGCCTGATATTCTAGCTAATTACAGTGCAGAAATGGTCAGTTCCTATATTGAATTAATGAAAGTTGTGTTAAATTAAATGGTATATGAAAATATGCTCTAGCTGGGGAGACTACAATTACAAATGTTGCTGCTATAAATTCCTATTTTAATTATGTGATTGTTTTTTCTTTTACAGATGATTCTATGTGCAGTAATCCATCAATTACTTAAAAAGTAAATCTTCACTTTAGTTAATACACATACCTTATTTTTCTCTAAAATATTCTTAGCTATTTCAAAATGCTGACTTAGGAAACAGGTTTGGAAGTCCTAATTACTGAAGATCTCTATACTTAAAGTGCTTTGCTTGTGCAATCAAGCTTTCTTGTTACTTTAGAAACATACAGACACAGCTGTACTAGGTCAGACCAAAGCTGTAACCCCCAAAAATGCCTTTTAGTGGCCAAAAGCAAGTGTGTGTGAAAGTAATAAGAACAGGAAAAGTGTACAGTGGTATTTTGCCCAGGTGCTCTTCCACCTTTCAGCAGTTCAGAAGCTGTTACCTCTAGTGGGTTTGAGTTTCAACTTCATTTGATGACCTCTCCTATCAACAGTCTTAGCGTTAAAAACGTTTTACAGCAAAGGTACTCTGAAACAAGTGTATAAGAGAATAAATAGCTTTAAAAGCAAACAAGCCAGCAAAACTGAACCAACCACAATGATATAGAATGTAATCTGTCCGGAGTGGCCAGAGGAGCAGAGCTTTCAGGCTTTTTTACCTTCCATCCTGTAGTTCCACTTCGGGTTCTTTTAGGAACAGGGAAGCAGGCAGGAAATTCCTCAGTTATGAGTGTTGTTTATCTAGTTATTTTGCTCATCCAGGTAATTGTCATCTTTTCACTCTTCCTGTTCAGGGCATTAATTGCACGTGTGTCTCCCATCCTTCCTTTTACTGTTGACAGAGAACATTTTCATTGATGTGATAACAGTGGATATAAGACTTTGCACCCTCAATAGGAAAGCTCAGGTTTTCAGTGCTGTGGATTGAAGGCCAGTTCGGGGAAAGGTTTGTCAGGTTCTTGATTGATGAGGTGACAATTCCTTCTTTCTAGTTAAAAAGCTGAAAGCTACAAAGCAGTTTTTGGCTCGTCATTTCTCCTTCCTTCCTACCTCTGCTGCAGATCGAGGCCACAGCAGAAAAAGCAGTGAGCAGGGAAATCATCCTGCAAGCTGGATTTGGACCACAGGCTCCTGCTTGGATGGACCATTTGGAACTGCGCAGTAGGTGGAAGAGAGCTGAGAGTCTCTGCTTAGCTGAGCTCTCTTTTTCCAGGCTGGTGCCTAGGGAAGCAAGGATTGGTGCAGGTGGTAGAGCTGTCATCTTCCTATGCAAATTCCTGCGCAATAGGTTCCACTCCAGATCCAAGCAGTACTGAATATGGTTATTTCATGGAAGAGTCCTGATGTAGGTAGAATAGGCTTCCTACTGTTTTGTTTCCCCTTTAAAGAAAATAGAAAATATTTTAATTTTCATTTCTTTGCTGTTTGACGTGAGTAAAGCTACCTTCAAAAGCAGAGATAATATTTTCAAAAAACTTTAGCTAATATTTTGTGTAAAAATCTTACACCATGTGTAACAGTCCCTTCCAAAATTTTTAGGCATGCTGCAATCTGCACTTATATTTGCATTACCTGATTGCAGCTGTGCCTCTGTAACCTCAATGGCTACGTTCTTCTATGTAACCTCAAAGAAAAGCCGCTAACATCACCGCCAAACCGCAAGCAAAACCAAACAAAAAAAAACAAAGAAAAGAGCCAAAACAGCATGTGGAAAAATTCAAATGAGTTCCTTTCTACTGTCCCGTCCTCCTGGAATCCTGGTGCTAAAATGGAAATGGGTAATTGTCTGAATGAGAGAAAGAGAGCCTATTGCAGATGCAATTGTCATACACTACAAAAATTAAGATGTAACCAAATCAACAGAAAACTTCCAAAGTAAGCTTATTATGGATGATTAAAATAAATTTTGGTGATCCTAGTGTTAGAAATTTGAGTGTAAATTCAATATCTTTGAGTATAAATAAAATGGGACGCCCGTCTATGTCCCCAAATGAACATGCACAGTATCCAGTGTTGCTTATGATGAGCCACACTTAAAGGGGCATATTACAGTCCTCTTCTGTTAGAATTCAGTGGGGTTTTGGGAAACTTGGTGTCTGAAGGCAAGAAAGGTGTGACAGAAGCAATTCCTCTCCCCCCATTCCTACTGCCAAATTCTTGTATGTCTTTATGTGTCCCCTGTAATGTCAGTTTTTGTTTTCAAAAGTGTTCTGGGTAAAGATTATTCTTCTTTCTACCCCTGGTTCATAGGGGAGAGCAGGTAGTCTGTATGGTGTTGTTTGCCCTTCAGGGGTGTTGGTGCTGGGCTGGTGCTGTAGGAGGTGCCACTTTGTCATGCCAGAGGCAAAGTATATCATCTCTCCTTCACAGCCGTCAATGCCACTGCTCTGGGACATCCTCACCTTAAACACTGGTATTATATCCTATCTTGTGTAGCTGCCTTCCTTTATTTAAACAGAATTGTTCATGGATGTGGGAGTAGTGTAATTTTACTTGTACTGCACCTGCAAGCTACTGAGTTGGTAATTAAGTGCTACTAGTGGTACTTGGTGCTGAGATGAATTGCCTTGATGATGAGGTCAAGGGGTGTTGGGTTTAGATGTTTCTGCTCTTTTATTCCATACAAAGTTTCAGTTTCTCAGCTTGAGTCAGCACTTTGTGGGAAAATTATGCAAGGGATTTGCAAACCTGAAGGAAAAGAGTATATATTGCAAATAAGTTTTCAGGACACTCCTCTTTTTAGATTTGGAATTCATGTTAATGCTACGGGGTGAAATGTCTAAACTGCTTTAGTTCCAAGTCTTTCAAAGTTCCCTTGTGAAAGAACGAGGAAATTAAGAGTATTGCAAATCTCAACATTTGTTACATAGGTTAAGCAAATAACTGGGTTAATTCAGTATTTATAAAGAAGAAAACTTAAAATGCATGCACTCAGCTTTTCTGGTCTACAAGCAAACCTTTCTTAAAGGTTTTATGAATTGTTTGCTTTTTCCAGTTAGATTTGGTTTCCGTCAGAAAAAAAAGTCTGAGGTTTGGTGTAGGAAATAGGTATCTTAAGTTATATAATGTTAACTGCTTCTAAATCTGTCATGTTGCAAGAGCTTTTAGTTGTGAAGGATAGATGCTTTAGCTTATTTGGTTTTTTTTAATACTTGAGTAGCTATTTTTAGTTTAAGAGTAAGATAAAAATCTTGGGAAATTCTGTTTAATTATCTTATATCTGCTTGTATGCAGACCACTTACAGATCCGATCTGCTAAAATTAACTTGTGTTATCAAAAGAGGAGAAAATTACAGAATGTCCTGATACTATGTGCAGTAAAATGAAAACCATTTGTTACATGAGGCCAACTGAAGTCCTGAAAATAAAGGAAATTGCCAAGGGAAGAGAGAGCTGGCACAAATGAAGCAGGCTTTTACTCTAAAATTGGAACTGTTCATTCTTACATGCATCCACAAGTAGCATGAGGGTGTAACAGCAACAGACTAGTCCTTTAGATGGTCATGTTTTTATGCTAATTTTAACTATTGGATTAAGTTTTCCTTGCTAGTAAATTTCTTGTTGGGTTAGGAGAATATAAATGAAGAATATCATGGATGCACAACGGATGTACCACTTGTAATCACTGGCAATGTACACAGTAAAATTATTTTGCACGTAGTGGAAGTTTAAATGTGTTTTCTTTATTAAAAAGTGTGGATGGTTTCTGGGCAGGTGTTTGGTGTTAATAGAGGGAAAAAAGTGCCATGTTTAGTAGAAAAACCAACCAACCCACTTTCCTTAAGGAAGCTGATGTGTCATATATCTTGTTGATTGGAATGGTTTAGCAGGGGTGCCTTTGGTTTACATAACTACGGTGCTTGCTTTTCTATGCAAGACCTCTGCTCAGGCAAGCCAAAACCTTCAGAACTGAAGAGAAGGCTCTTCACTTATCTTGTGGGGATAACTTATTCCTGGGAAGACTCTTATTAAATCATGTTACTTCTCATTAGAGCCTCTGCTGTAAGAGAGAACAATCTGAAATGACTTTTTTTCTTTTAAGGAATCTGAAGAGCCAGAGAGTTGTGGGAAACTTTTCAGCTGTGGTTATGCTTGGTTTTTTTCAGTGGCTGGTAAGAAGGGGAGATCAATGTTCTGAAAACCATGAAAGGAGAAAACCCCAAAAGAGGCATAGGAAAATCAACTACCTATACAGTTTTAATTGAAATCTTTCACCAGAGGCCATGTGGGATGTAGAAAATGCTCACCCACCCTGTTCTCTGCAGTTATGTCTATAATCCACTTTACATCTCTTCCTCTGCACTGAGACAACTAGGACCACAAGAATGATGAAGCTTTGGTGTCTGTGACAAAGAAATATTTTTAATTTGCAAGAATAATTGCGGTATAATGTCCAGGCACTTCTGGCAATTGTTGAATTGTTAAAGGTGGTGTTGAGGATGTCTCTGGTATATGCTGGATGGAATTTACAGCTGAAGACACTGTTAATTCTCTGGATGGTCAGTTCTGTCTAATGCAGTTGCTGAAAGATATCTCTGTCTCTCACTGTGCTGTGGGGAATTACAACAACGGTATCTTTGTTCCATGTATGTTTTGTGGAGGTGACCTCCTCTGTGGAACGATTGCAAGAAGAGTGGTGAGAGACTACACAGACTTAAAAAGACTTTTGGCTTATTGAACTCTTAAATCCTTGAATCCTTAAGGCTCTAGAAGAGATTTGCAATATGTCTGCCTTGTTGATTTGACTGGTGTATAAAAAAAACCTCTCTGAATGGGTGCAATAGATGAGAGCACTGAAATGTCAGCAACCAGTGCAAGAAAATCCAGCATCTGGTACAGAATAATGCCAGAGATCATGGAAATGGTGGTTCATCCAAGGTGAAAGTTGATGAATCTATTGTTGAGTCAGAGCTTGAGTGAGGCTGATCTGTAAAGCTAAAATTACTCTTTCCGATCCCTTCTTGCCTCATGAAGTCAACAGCTTCTCTTCTGTGCTGGAGAGGAGGTGGGCCTCTGTAGAGACTTGTGCTTGTGTGGCCAACATGTTTTAATCACGTCTTTCAGATGTACCTGTGCTGTTATGTACAGTACAGTAGTACTTGGTAGAGACTGTCAGCATTCAGTGTTGCTTATTATTTTGCAAGCTGTAAACTGGCTGATGGGGTTGCAGTGTTGACAAACTAAATACCAGCATGCTTAGGGGTCGTTTTTCATCCTTTAGCAAGTGCCCTGTGAAGTGGAAAGGTACAGCTGAGTGTGGCAGAAGTCAGTTACTTGACTGGTTAACATGGAAGTAGGAGAGAAGATCTGTATTGGCTTTGAAAAGAGAGGAGGGAAGCTGCCTAGTCCTGAGATGGGGATAGATATTTGCATAACCTTTAGTTTTTTGAATTATATGAAGTCCTGCATATAGTGTATATGAGAAGACAACGCAGTAATGACATGCTTGAATGTTCACTGTTCTTACATTCAAGTGAAGTCAGGAAAGGAGTAAACTTGGATGAATGTGGGGTTATTTTTGGTAAGTGCCCTGCTGAATAAAAACCTTAAAAAATAAGCACAGAGACATCTCCACCACTTTGGAAAGACTGAAAATTACTTTTCAAAACACAGCATGCTCACTAGTGCTCTTTCTTTTTGTTGTTGTTTTGGGGTTTTATTTTGTTTTGTTTTCCATTAGCCTCACCGGACTTGGGAGATAGGGACCAGCAGCCTGAGAGTCACAGATCAGGGTCAGTGTTACCTTTTGGTGATGGTTGTCACATGGTGGCACAAAACTCTTTGGTCTTGCTGTTACAGTTTGTGGGAAGGGGCAACTACCAGAAACAGAGTTTTTGTGCAGGATGCTGAGCTTTTTCCTATGGTCATCAAAGCTGTCCTTCATGTGAATATTGTTGGACATGGATAGTAATGGCAATGTGTTGTTTTAAGTACAGTATTTCAACAAGCTCAGATTTAGTATGGAAATAGGACATGAATTGCTGCTTGTTAAATCTGTCTGCCTTCAGGGAATTAAAGGGACAAAATAGTTGTACTGAAAGTTTTGTGATTAAAAATAAAAAGGTTGTGGGCAGTGGAGATAGTATCTGAGCAGTTTGGCTTCGCTGAACAGCCTTTGCATTAACAGTTCTCCAAATGTGTTCAATTTGCTCACATTAAAACATTTTAGGAGCAAATTTGAAGAGCTGGTCAGTAATGTATGCATCTGAAATTACGGCTTTTGTTATTTCAATCATTTGTTGGTTCCCTTGATTACAGAAATCATACATTAGTAATCAAAACATATGCCAAAAAAAAATATATATATATATTTGGCAAATGTTTTGAGATGTATATATATATATATATGAATACCAACCTCAAATGTTGGCTTACCTCTTATCCACACATCCTGAAGTGACTCTGGCTATGTAGTTCACAGTATCTCACAGCACATGCATAAGTGTTTTTAATAATGTGGGCACCTGTACTGTATGAGAAGGAATTAGTTGTTTTCAAATGCTGTTGTCATCAAATCTGACAGGTTATGTAACAAAAAGCACCTTTTTCTTTGTTTATTTTATGTGTTTCAGCTAAAAAGGGAATTAATCCTCCTGGGTTTGGGGCGGTGTTTAAACTCCTTTGTTTCTACCTCTTTAAAAGAAACAAACCGTAAAGTTCTAACTCTTGCTCTTGCCATAGAAATTCCTTTTGTGCATGGCATGTCCTTGAATTGTTTTCCAATTTCACAAGGTTTGAAACAGACATTATAAAAACATTTACAATGACTAGCTGAGAACCTCTCATAAATGCATTTGTGGTTATACTTTGTGTTCTACAACCAAGAATATGCAAAATGCTTTACGATATTTTCAGTTTGCATTTGGAATGATTAATAAATAACAGTCTATTTTCTTAGCACAGAGGGCAGCTAAGGAAAGTCACAAGTTTACTTTTCTTGGACCATTGTGATGACTGTTATCCTAATACAGACATGGTTAGCAAATTAGTTATGAAGCTGTGAACGTCCATGAGACCCTCCTAGTAGGCATATCAGGCCTGAAACAGGAATTGTGATGTGTGCAGTGGCCCTAAATCCTGAAACTTGCTTTCCTTCATACTACAGGACATTCCTGTGGAACAGTGGTCAGCTTGCAGAAGAGTAGGAATTTATTGACTGGACACAACCATAGCCCTGTTTGGGGAAAAAGGGGGAAATTAGGCTGTAAGCCAGTAATAGCTGCTCTCTTCTGAAGGTACCTTAAGGCTTTCTGGCGTTATTTGAACTAAGAAAATACATTTCTGTGACTGTTGTCTGTGGAGGGAATGGAGTAGGGGTTTAGGACAGTCCTGTTGAACAGTTTTCCTTCAGCAAAACAAGTTTTTGAGCTGCTAGCTATATGGTGTATTGCTACGGTCCCAGCCATGGAGTTCAGTTGCAGAATCATGCATGCAAGACTTTTAAAACAAGCAATCTCAAAATGTGTTTTACTGCTGCATTTCTGAGCCTGGCTGAGTTTCAGCATGGCTTGTGTAAACCACGCAGCCAAGCTGAACTGCAACTGTATCTGAGAATAGTTCCATGGTGAGAAGAGGAACTTGGTGGGCATCTTGGAATTTGTAGAACTGTCTTGGCCACAAATGTTGTGGCGTGGTAACACCTCAGTGCTCAAGTTTTGGGGAAATGTAGATGAGCACAGTGTTATCAGCAGAGTATGTTCTCCTGTATGAAGTTCTGTGCTTGGCTGTGCTGCTCTTGGTACCAAAGTTTTCATTGCACTTACCTGTATTAGTTGCCCTTATGCCTTAAAGTCCATCTTGAAACCAGGATTAAACAAGGTTGTTAGGCTCACCTGGAACTTCATTTCAGCCCAAGATTTCCTAAATATGTTTGTTTGTTTTCCTCCTTGTTATAGCAGGGTTTGTAGCTTGTTAAGTCTGACTTCTTTATTATGGGGGGTTGGGGATTTTTTTCCCTCCTCTGAAAGAGTCAGAGTTTCTCTCCTCTGTGCCTTACAGCAGCCATAGAGGAGATGCAGTGATGTAAACTACAAAACTTCTACAGGTTCTTCTGGGTCAAATGTGGGTCTTGTATTTCAGAGTGTTCATTCTGTGATCTTTACTACCAAGATGTTTAGCCATGCCATCTCATAATACTTGTGATAGTTTCAGTTTTGCTAAGGATATAGTTGTTCAATAAAAATTCAGCTGAGACTGCTAAGTCCTTTTCATATAATGTTGATTTGTCTGTGGGTGAAGTTACTTAGGAACTGGTAACCAAACAGAGATTTTTTAATAGCTTACTTGAAGTCCTGCTTAGCCTTTTTAGCTGCTTCTTGGTTTCCACAGGTGTGTCTTCCCAGTTTCACATGTGCAGTGTGAGCTTTACCAAGCTATTTGTCTTTTTTTTTTTTGAACTAAAAAATTCTATTCATGTGCACAAATAGCTGTAAGGTGGTTGTGTGTTATCTCTGTTGATTCCTAACTGAGTTTAACCCAAGGACACATTTCACCTTAGTAGAAACTTTTATTGATAAATTCAGTAGTACCTCTGGAAAAACACTACAGGGAAAGAATGAAGTAGGTTTTTATGCAAATAACTTCTTTGAAGCCAAAGAAAAGTGTTCAGACACTCCCACAGTAGTCCAAAGCTCTTTGTAATAGCCCAAAGACAGCTTCTAACACATATATCTTTTTGTTCTTAAAGTGAGAAATTATGTCCTCTGGCTTTGAAACCAGGAGTAGGAGTTGCTTTAGTGTTACCTTAAGTGTATTTGTGCTAGATGCCACTCCTCTGCTCCTCACCTTGGGAATGCTAAATTAATTTCATCTTGGAGAGTGTTCAGACCACTGAAACTGCACACTTGACCCAGCTTGTGAAATGAATCATAGGGTCAAGTATGGGTAAAAGAATATTTTTGTGATCACTCCTTGCCAACAGACAAACAAATCTGTGAGGGAAAAGAAAACCCAACCTGTTATAACTAGTGGTTACACTGGTTTGTTTTGAATTCTCAATTGTCTCTAGTGTCTATTGCAAAGAAAAGTTGGGAACCTTTTGTTACAATCCTTACTTTGGAGATGGGACTGAAAACATGACAATTTTGGACACTCAGAGAGTGAAAATGTTTTATTGTGTGTTTTGACTCTAAGTGTATGTTTTATTGGGAGTGTACCTATTGGAAAATCAAAATTAGGAGAACTAATCTGCAAAACATAATTTTACTGCGATTCTGTCTCTAAGGGTCAAAGCATAGATATATGTATATACATGTACATCTGTCCTACGGCTTGTCACTTGGCAAAACTGAATACTGATTCCTGGCAAAACTGAGCATTCCTTTATTCTCTGCAGGGGTGGGCTAGCTGAGAGGTTATGTCGGCTGCAGAACAGAGAAAGATCTGCCATTAGCTTTTGGAGGCACCAGTGTATTTCAGATGCAAAAATCCCCTCAGGTAAGAAGCGTTGTACAATACTACTGTGAAAATATATACTTACATATGTGTATATGTGACCTATATAGGGGTAACAGTGAAGTTTATAGTCTTTCTGGGTTTTGCCTGACTTGGGTTTAATGCTCTCTTGATTGTTTTATGAGCTAATATTGCATTTCTGCTAAATATGATGGTTTCTAAAGTCTCAGTCATCAAAATATTTGGATATAAGGGGTAATGGATTCATAGAGTTTAATTGTAAAGAAATGGTTAAGTTTTTTAATCAACTTTTGTGTGTGCGACTAGTCTATGAAATTTCAAGCATTTATTCTGTATTAAACTGGGCCCATATTGACTTACATTTATTTTTCAGAAAGTCCTCTAGTCTTAATTCGAAAACGTGGATAAGTGAATCTATCATTTGCCTTGAGAGTATGTTCCTAATTCTACTCCCAAATTTTTAAAAGTTCCAAATCTGATTTTGTCTGGCTTTAGTTCCTCCCTTTTGTTTCAAGTTTCTTCATTAGATTAAAGAACTCTTCAGTATGTGACATTTTCCCTTTCTGGCACTTGCATAGCAAAACTGTACCGCCTCACAATTTTCATAAACTAAATAGACTGAGCTCTTCAAGAGTCCCTAAAACATTTTTATCAGTGTTCAAGTGATTTGCATGGCTCTTTACTGCACCCTCTAAAACTTTTGGCATGGTCTTAAGATCAGGGTGAACTACTCTGTATGTTTTCTTCCAGTTTTTAGGCTCATTAATATCCAGCTCACTTCTCAGCCTCCTGTAGGTTCAAGGCCTGTGATAAGTGTTTGGGTCTGGTTTGGCTTTGGTCACAGCATGGTACTGGGACTTCATGTTGAATTGGCTGTCCAATGTGATTTTATAACTTCTATAACTGTTATTTTCTGAGATCTTGTTTCCCACTCCCCAGCTACTCTTTATTTCTTCTGCCTGAACACGGTAAAGTATTTGCGTTGTATCCAGGTTGGCTTTGAGTATGCCCAGCTAACCACAGAGTTCAGATCATTGTATATCTCAAGCCTGTCCTCTTTTAGTCATGAATTTGCTTGAATTTGCGGTATCCACACAGTTTCTTACAGTTTTTTAACTTGTTTTTATGTCATTGATGAAATCATTTATTAGTATGAGCATTTACTTCCAAATCCTGCTGGAACTGCTGTTACTCATTTATAATTCTCCACTGGTAAAAGGCACTAACTGTAACTCACAAAATTAGTTCTCTGAAAAAAAAATTTTTTTTTTTTTTTTGTATTCCACTTAAAGGGTACATTAGTCACAGTGAAAATGGTCAGATTTTCTTAAGAAGGTTGTATGGTTTAAAGTCATGCCCGAACTGTGGGCTAGTCTCACAGTTTCTCCCTGGAGCTTTGGAGAACTTCCATCCTGTGGCCATTTGCGTGCTATGTGTTCAAAATGCCACCCATGCGGAATAGCACATTGTATTTTTGACTTTAATTCCTTACTTATTTTTCCAGTCACTTTGCCTAGATATGATGACAGGATAGCTGGTCTTCAGTTACTGTAAGCCACTTTATTTGCCCTTCCTGAATAGCTGCACAATATCATCATCCTTTCAATCCTCTGTAATTTCATCAGTATTTGAACACTCACTAAAAAGTGCTATTGGGGAATCAGAAATGTCTTTAGCCAACTCTTTTCAGAAATTATATGTTGAAAACTATACAGGCATACTCACTTGAAACTAGTGAAGCCTTCTGCACCTCCACCTGAGTTATTAATGGGTAGGAGATTTCTTTATCATTCTTATGTGGTATGAGGACATCCTCTTACTGCTTCTGATATATGGAACAGAAATAGATATTGAATAGGTTTGTCCTTTTAATAAAATGAAAAAGACCTGCAACACTGCTAATATGCTAATATTCTTTTTGTCCTAGTTTCACATGTGTCATTACAAAACCTTGTGTTTGGCTGCTCACCATTTTGTCAGACTAACTTCTAGGCTGAAATATTCCATGCTAAACATCTGCCTCTGGCTGAATTCCTTTCTTTGATTATTCTTCTTTCTTTCAGAAAATGAGTCAGAATTCGTTAGCATTTTATGAGAAAAATGCTATGGGAAAATACCTTGCTCTATTCTTAAGTACATTTAAAAAATTCTGATGAGCGTCTTTGAGATGATTTAATTTTGGCAGAAGATGAACTGTTTCCTGGATATGCCTTTTGCCATCATACTAAAAATGTACGAGAACTTGGGCCAGTTAGAAGTCTTTAGGACTAACTACTGTTTCATTTACCCTGTAAGCATTTGGTAAAACTTCTGAAAAATGCTGGACGTGCCACAATTTAGGAATACATTTCAACTTCACAGCTTAAATTTCACTTCCAATTCTCAGTCCTTGCTTCAATATGTTAGGATTATAAAATAACCACTAAAACAGCTTTGATAGTATTGTGAGGATAGTTTTCCATCTAGGACAAAATTTATTTTTGATAGTTTTATTCTTAGAATGGCCATACTGTTTTGTGTCACCAAAATAAAATTGGTGTTTGGTTTGGAAGACATCAGTTAGAATGGTTGAAATTTTAGTAGTGTAACTAGATAACCTTCTACTTGCTTCTAGTCTGGAATGTGAAGTGTCAGCACAGCAAAGGAATACTACTTTTAGCTTTCATCACTTTAGGTTCAAGTTGAGATTCTTCTCAAATTTTGTTTCCCCTCTGTTTTGCCCAGTAATATTTCTAAACTCCATTGTTTCCAGGACTGTTTCTGAGAGGAAAGAACTTCTCGAATTGCAAACTTGTTTGAGTTACTAAAGAAGCTTGAAGATTAATGTGGAGGGTTGAAGTACCTTAGTTGCTGGAAGTGCTGTCACATCATTTTGGATATCCCATAGACATGCAGACCAGAAGTTCATTGCTAAAGCAAAGGGGAGCAACTTCAAATGAGATCAATTTGAAATCCTTCATATATTTGGGTTTTAAGGAAAAATGTTTCAGATATGTGGGCTACTCACGCCATTAGACATTTCATGTCAGAGAATTTTATGCCTTTATTTTGCTGTTGCTTACTTTTAGGTTATATCAATCTTCATATTATCCACCCCCCCACCTAGTTTTTGGCTTTAGTTTTTAAAAATTCTTGTCTGTTAGCTCCCTGACCCCTTTCTGTAGGTAACCATTGTGGTTTGGCTGGCTCTTGGTCAGTGGGATGAATCATAGCCCAGAAGAGAGCACCTCCTTTGAGCACGCACTTTCTGGTTTCCATGCAGTGTACGGGGCCTCACTTTTGGCCGGTTTGTTCTGCAGGGTAGAAGAAATCCTCACGCTTGCTCTGATTCTGACAACTTTGGGTCAAAATTGCATTCGGCAGCCTGTCCCTGTGTTGGGATAGGCTCTCACTAAGAATATTCGTTTCTACAAGGTGATTGGTAATTGCACTTCTTGTAAATCAAGCTGTAAACCATACCAGACAGAGGCCTGAAGGGAGATAAGACCAAAATCTGCCCGTGTTGCGCTGTGTTGGTCAGATGCTTGCTGTGGTTTAGTTCTAACAGGGGCGGATGTCAGGCTTTTTGCCACAAATCCTAAAGTTTCTTTTCTTCACAAGATGTGAAAGGGAGGCTGAGGTGCAGTCTGCATAACAGCATGTCTCTGATCAGCCAAGCTGATGGTCTGAGAGTACTCTGTGCATGGGCTTGTAGACCGTTTGCAAGCTTTTCTTCTGTATGCAGTGCTGCAACTTCCCTATGAAGTTTCCTGTTTGAGCTAAGAGGTGATCTGGACAGCTGAAAGAGAGAGAGGAAAAACAAAACCAAACCCACAACAAAAACCCAAACCTTTTCCTGTCAACATCTGCTGGTTGTATAGGGATTGCATGATGCAGAAGAAAAAATAGTGTTTTTCTGAGTTACATTCAGACAACCTTCCTGTCTATAGGAGGGGACACAAATAATATTTCAAGCAAACTCATGTAGATTCCTTTTGTAACTTCCAAAATTTTACTTTCTATACATCTTACCTTATTTTTTTTGGTGGTTTTTGTTTTTTTTTTTTTTTTTTGCCTGGCAGTTATCATCAAAGCAGTTCTTTACCTTAAATGCAGAAACATATTATTCTCTATTATTTGTAGTCTAATGCAATATATCTGCTTCTTGTTAGCCTGAGATTAAGATTTGTGGTTGTGTTACAATTGAATTTTGAGTAGTGAACTGATAATAAACCAAAACCATTGATCTTGCCTTCCAAACAGCTCCTTCTTCTCAGGGGAAAGTGACCTTAAAGGGGCAACAAATCTTCATTTTGCTGAGGCAAGTGGAACAACACATGAAGGGAGGAGGGTGAAGCCCTGGAGATGACAGGGTTTCCTATGTAACACCACATTTTCAAGAAGGCTGAAAGGTTTACATAAGAGGATATAAACAATCACTCTCCCTCTTCCAGTTTCAATGACTAGTTAAGATGATGGGAAGAAAGGATTTTAGCAGCTTGAATGCCATGAAACTTGCACATGGATGAAGAAAACAAGGGTAACCCTTAACAGGGTTTCCTTTACTATGCAAAATTCTTCTAAAAACACAAAAGTCTGAATTTTGCGAGTTGTTGCTTATTTTCTTAACTCTTGATGGTTTATTACTTAACAGTTAATACTATAAATGAGAGATAAAAAAGTGGCCAATTTTTTTCCTAGCCAACTGTCTGAACTTGTTACAGCATTGGGAAGGGAAAAAACCCGAATGTAAACTTGTCTTTTTCGAACAAGAATTCCTTGTATGTTTTTGTTTTCTTATGAGAAGCAATAATGACATGCATAGTTACTTTAAGTAGCTTACATGTGTTCTTATAAAGCATGTACAGTGTTTAAAGCACAGCCAAATTCAGCAACCTTTTAAAAATTAATATAAATGTGGCAAGAAGCCATCATGCCTGTGAGACTTGATGTGTTTTTGAGAAAAATCTTTCGGATGGCTTCAGAAGTTACCAGCCCAGAAAGAGTAACAACACGTATGGATCAGAATAGCAATCTTGTACAGGCTGTGAAAATGTTGTAATCTTCATCTGGTTTTTAGTGTTGACTTTGGATTTACAAGGGTCTGCTTGGTATCTACGTGCTTGCTGAGTTTGTTATACCTGCACCTGCGATTTTTACATAAGTAAGGAGGAATAACCATAATGGGATGACAAACAAAAGCATGTTTTTATTTTGATTTATGCCAACAATATGACATTTTTTACTTTTTACAGTTGAAAATGAAAGTAAAGTGTTGTGGCTTGAACCAGAAAGTGGTTGGCTATTCTTTCAGGGCAGATAGTATGTGCTGTCCCAGGGGGATGTGCAGTAACTAGCAGTCTTGGAACTCACATTCAACAATTAGAAGTTAAATTATGTTGGGATAAAATAATACCTTTGAAAAAATAACTGAGGGAGAGAAATTTGGAAGTGTGTTGCTAGTTTGCTTTATTAGACAAAGCATAAAGTGGGGTTTTCTTTATTTCCTTAATAATTCCATAATGTATATCTGACCTATTCATCTGAACCAAAGGCCAAAAATGACTTTCACTCTTAGTGCAGTGAGTACTATTTACAACATTAATTGCTCACAATTCTGTGTACTTTCAGTGGGAAATGTTATTTTATAAAAGCTTGTAGCTAGGATTAGTAGAAATTTGACTTGTGTTTCATGTACTATTTCTTGTAGTGCATATTTCTAAAGAATTTGTCAGTTAAGAGAAAGTATAATTTAACTTCTCAACCATGTTTTTTAGAAATTTCAACTGAATATGTCAGGTACAGTACAAGTTTGCTTCTAAACTGTAGTTCATATATATGATTTGTTTGATAGCTCTTTGAGCAAAAGTAACAGTAATTTGTTTTGGTTAAAAGCATCTGTCCTCTTTCCTGTATCATTCATTAAGATCAAGAATTGAGACTGTTTAGCTGGGAAGAACAAATACAGGTTGTCCTGACTGTTTTTGCATAAATCAAATATTTGTTAGCAGTTTTTCAAATACTAGTGTGGCTTCAAGCAATCTCATCTTTCTCCCTTGGGTTTTCTTACGAATTTGTCTTGTTTTTTCCAGAAAGCTCTACTTGCATGAATGTAATTTTTTTATTGATTTAAAGGGAAGGGGATGAAGTACTCTTCCTTTTGCCTCTTGCCCTCCTTACTTGGTTTCTTTTATCCATGTGACCTGTGAGATAAGTCTTGTGGCTCAGTTGTTTCTCTGTTGTTTTGTCATTCTCGCTTTGCATGATAGTTCACATGTTTATTTGCTGTAGATGTGTGTATGCTCATTACTATATACTTTTCATTATCACAAGAATAATAATTTCTGCTCTGCTTTTCTTCATGTTTGCATATTACTTCGGGTTTTTTCTGGAATGCTTAGTGGAGCAGAGCCATACACTGCTTGGCATTTTACTAAGCTCCAGTTGTCTTCTGTGTTTGTAAGAACTGGTCTGAGTGCTTGCAGTGCACTGTTTTCTCCATTGGTGTTGTGGCCTTTATGGAAACTTATTTCTCCCTTATGTCATGTATGATTATTACATTCATTTACGTTCAGATGGGCACAGCAGCCTTGTAGGTGAGATGCCTTTTCTCAACATTGCAAGATTTTTTAAATTTTCACGGCAGAATGGAAAATGGAAAATTCAGGAGTACTCACTGTCAAAGAGTCAACTTGGCTTTGTTTTGGTCTTGTTGATGTGATGGTGTTACTGTTACATCTGCTGAGTTGATCTGCGTGGCGGTACAATGGCTATCCCAGCTAACACATTCAAGTAATGTAGGATTCAGTTTGCTGTCCTGAAACACTTTTGTCACCTTGTAGGTCTCGTAGGGGATTGCTCTGCTGCTGGGCTTGTATCAACTGGCTCTAAAGAGCATTTGTTTCCCTTTGAGGATTTTCCATTTAAGACTACGGGTGCTCTTTTGGAACACTTGAACAGTAGCATTTTAGCAAAATTCACTTGAGTGAGGTGAAATGCATTGGTCTTACTGGTACTGGCATCTAATGCATTTCCATACATTAAAGCGCCATGGATCCTTTCCTTGCAATGTGTTCAGCTTCCTGTCACTGTGTCGCAAGAGGAACACAAAATATGTGGTTCCCAAGAGATCACAATTTCTATATTTTCCTCCTCATTTGTCTTCCTTATTGGTAGTTACAGAGTTATTAAAACAAACTTTAGAGTTGTATTTCAGGCACTGAAGCCAGAATGTCTGAACATTTGTTTTTTTAAATTGCACTCCTTGATGTTTTTTCCTTTCCTTCTCTCCAAACTGCTTTTTCGTTGTTAAGAGTCAAAGCAGGCTGGCTTTTTTCTTAACCTCCTTCCTAGGCTGCCCTTGGCGTGGCCAGTGCATCATTTGTGACCATGTACATTCAGTGCTGATGTGGCTTAAATATATGTGTCTGCTGGGAAGCCACTATGTTAGGACTGAAGATTAAGGGCATTCAGTCTGCCAGAGACTGTAGAGTCATGCTGAAGTCTTCAAAATGCTCAAAGTCTATTGTCTCCAAAGGAAGAGTGAATGTTCACCCCCTCTCCCCTTTTTTCGTTCTTTTTGTTTCAAGTCTCCTGGAATTCAGAGGAACACAGAACATCTGCAAAGGACTGTGTCAAAACGTGTTTTGATGTCATGGTATATGACATGACGTGTGATGAAGGGCAGCATCACCCTATGCACTGAAGTAATAAACAGAAATGAAAATAATTACCCAAGGAAATTGATGCATTCACTGTGAAATTTGTTTGTTCATCTCCCAGGCACTTGAATTATCTTTGTGGTTTAACTGAGCTACTTCATGTCTGCAGTTTGCTACTTCATGTTGCAAATTGGCGTGAGAGGCCAACACCCCAGAGGACACCTGGAATTAAATAATTAACTATAGATGCCAGAGCAGATCTGTTAGGTGGTTAAACCAAAAGTTCCTCTAGTTTAGGATCCTGTTTCTGGCGGTGACAAGAGCTATCAAAATGCCTGGGAAAAATGATAACAGGGCTAGCACTTGATATTTTCCCACAGTATTCTCCCAATGATGTCCGAAACATCTCTGACTCGGGGGCTTTCTGAGCCAGAATTCTGTCTGTGTTCTTAGTAGTTCTAAATAAAAGATTTTCTCCTACTGAAAAGTTACCGGTTGTTTTTCTGAACCCTTGCATACAATGTAAACCTGTTTGCATCACACAATTATGGACCATCAGGCTTTTTTTGGAAATCATGCCCAAGGTTTGTTCCATTATTGCTATATTGCCAAAAAACCCTTTGATTTCAAAGGCTCTGCTCACAGTAGCAGTGAGAGGTTGATATTCCATTTGCCTAGGTTTGAATCAGGATTTCTTCATCTTTGTTAGAGCTTCTTGTTTCTTGTCTGAGAGGTGATGGAGGTTCTTGACAGTCATAGAAAGGTTTTACCTGAGATGTTTCCATGCTTAAATGGCTTGTTTGTCCCACCAGTCAGTCCGTCCTGCTGGTTTCACTTGTTCTGGATCACTTGCGAAGTCTGTTGCCTTTCAGTGGGTGGCACTTACCAAGGCAGTGCTCTGCAAAGAGTGATGTGACTAACCCGGCTCATGGCTGGTTATTATAAGTACATTTTTCTTGTACTCCAGACTTTCTGTGACCAACATTTCAATTCACTCATAGCCAGCATATTACTGCATGTCTTTGTGATGGTTTTTCTTCTTATGGAAGATTCTGGTAGAAGTGAGGAAGCATTACACACCATGGTGGCTGAGTTCCCTTCCTTTTAAACGTGTGGGGTTTTTTTAGAGGAGACATGTTGTACATCCCAAATATCTCTTCAAAATTCCTATCAGCCAGATTTATCAGTGCCTTTCTATCTTTCTTTGTGGTACCTTGAGCCTTGTGTATCAGGGATCGAATTATACTTCATGCCCCTGGGGTGAATAAGCCCTCTGTTTATACTCATGGGGCCAGATATTTCAAATGATCCTGGATCATTTTCTCTGACTTTCCAGCTGACTCTGTGTGAAGGCTATGCAAAGATGCTGGAAGGGGCAGCTGTCCATGCTAGGCTCTGTTCCAGGACCACTGAGCTGCAGCAACCCTCTGTTACCCGAGCTCAGAGCACTCAGGGCTTTGCTGAGAAATGCACCTGTGTCTGAAATGATCAGGCAGCTATCTGGGTTTCCATCTTTATCTCCCTCAAGCATTTCACTGATGCAGACGCATCTGGAACCAGATTAAATATTTGGAGAAGTTTCTTCACTGAAAGCATGGTTTATCACTAGAACAGGCTCTCCACAGCACCAAACCTGTCAGTTCAAGGAACGTTTGCAGGAGGCTCTTTGTTCTGTGATTTAGTGTTAGGTGGTCCTGCGAGGAGCAGGGAGTTGGACTTGATGATCCTTATGGGTCCCTTTCAGCTTGAGATATTCTCTGATTCTGTAAGAGCTTTCTTAAGCAGTCCTCAAATTGCTGCTTCAGGAAGGTTTCTAAATGCATCCAGGCAGCTGTATGCTCACTCTGAGAGTGTGCATGTGCAGTGGAGAGTAAAGGTTACCTTCAAGTAAGTAAACTGAAGGGTTTTTTTTAAACAAACATTCCATACGTACCTGCAGTTCTTATTTCTTCTCTCTGTCTCATGATCCTTCCAGTATAATAGCATTATGCCTAGAGTTGGTGGTTGAAAGGTAGCACTAGGTGTGCCTTGACCCATGTTTTCATTACCCTCCTGTGTTTTCTGTCCATTGTGGACATTGAGATTTAAAAAAGATGAATCTGGCCAAGAGTTGTAGAATATATATATATATATGCCTATGATATCAAATGTGCCTGCAGACCACACCTTGAACAGCCGCTATCTCTGTTCAGTGACTTCATCATGTCTGTCCTTGCTGGGTGCTGCAGGAACTTCTTGAGGACAATCCAGCCTGGACACTGCAGCGGAAAAGAAGTAACTGGATACTGTTTGAAACTGGTTTAATCCAGCCTGGTTGGACTGTCACTGCAAAGTACCATCCTTCCACAGTCCCTTCCTGCCCCATCTCCCCACTTTCCATCATTTGGTCTTTCCTCCCTAGTATTTGCTTCTGTGCTTTGGTGGCTTTGCAGTTGGCTGGATTAGCTCACTAATTTTCTTAAAAACTAACCCTGAAGAAAGAAATTCATGAGTGTTCTAGACAGCAGAATGGGAAATGAAGGAATATGCAATGTAGGAATGGACACAGTTATTGACTGAACCTTTTAAAATACATATTATTGTAAGGTATTCTTTCTTGTTTAAGATTACTAGGTATTGCCATGAAATCTGCACATCTGTGTGTTTGAATTTCTGTAATTCTGTAAATCTGCTTTGCAAATGAAATTAAGTGAATGAGAAATTCAGCAAGCAAGCAAGAACTTCTGTGAGTTATCCAAGGGTGAAAGAGAACATTGCAAAGCCTTAAAGTGAGCTTTTCACATGGATGAACAAACAAGTGATCTTCTCTGGAAACTGTAGAATTTGCAGTGATCCAGCCAGTCTCCTCACCCGCAAATTCTGCCTCCAGTGTGCAGACACATATGTTTGATTTATTTTTGATTGACATAACAATGCAAGAGCCAAATGAATTAAAACTGAAGCTACGTTCTGAACTTTGGTGTTTCATCACGTGCCAGCAATCCAAAGTGCTTTGCCATGTTGTTCTAGAGAACACTATCATCAGCAGTAATAATAATTTCAGAGTAATTAAACTAAACTATCTCTATGCATCTAAATAAACAAATAGATTGTGGTTCTGTAGAATGTGCATGTGTGCCAAGTGTGAGACTTGGCTGGTTGTTGAAATTGAGATGCTTTTAATGTAGAAGCATTCTGCTTCATTTAGTATCAGCTCCCAGTGTTTGCAGCAACTTGAGGCTTACAAGAGACTCTGGTACCTTGGTAGGATTTTTTTAGTCTAATATCCTTTAGATGCTTTCATACAGATATAGTTCTTGATTTACCTAGTGGTTTTAACTGTTTTACAGTCAGAGGTATTTAAAAGAAAAATGCTATTAGGTTGTCATTCATTTTCTTCAACCTGATGTACCAGCTGAGTAACATGTATACTGATGACCAGTAAGAATTGTCATAAAATTCTGCATGTAAGAAATGTGTAGTTCAGAAGTGATGGACAGTCTCTCTCACAAGCTGTCTTAATACTTTTTTTTTTTTAATAGACTGTTGGTGTGTTTCAAAATTGAAGCTGATTTCTTTTGTGACTTGGTTTTTAAAGTGGATGCAAATGCAAATTGTGCAGTGTGTCTAGAGGGAGGAGTTAAGTGCTCAGTTACTTTAAAGGATGAGAATTTTTGTGGTTGGGAGAATTTGTTTATGCATGCCAGATGACTTGGGGTTGACAGAGGACCACAACTGCAGCTAGTCAGGCAAAACAGAATTCAAGTGTGAATATTCTAAGTCCTCCCCTTTAGGCATAGAAAACTAGTCAGCACTCACCCTTGGCAGAAGTTTGCACATAAGCAAACATTAACACAGTGCAGTGAGTATTTGGAGTGGCACTGCAATGTGACAGCTTTCTCTGAGAAGGTGACAGCAGTGAGGAGCAATAGCAGTGACAACCCTCTCTCTTCATCAGTGAGCCTCAAAGGACTTGGAAGAAAGGACTGGTTCTCCTGCTTCTGCTTCTCAGAGCTGGAAAAGGAGGTCGTGCTGTAATGGCTTGGACAGAAATGGCTTATGTACATCTTATGACAGACTGTCAGTGGAACCCTTTATCCTGCTGGAAAATACCGGTTCAAGGGAAGCAGAATGCTTTGCAGAAGCATGTTGCATGTGATGAAAATTTGGTTCATGTGAAAGTAGTTTTGAGAACATTTCAGTTTTATATTTCAATATTACTTTATTTCAGGTTTGGTATGAAATTTAATAAAGACAGGGGCAACTTTTTTTTTTCTTTTGGAGAATTAAATTTAATAAATCTGAAAGGTTTTAGGGCCTGGTTTCTTTGTTTTGGATTTCTTGAGAGTTGGGTAATTTTATTTTTTTTTTTTGTTTCTCATAAACTCAAACTAAAATATTTTGATTTATTTTCCAAAGGAAAAACATTCACAGTTGTGAAATGAGCCTTAAAATAAACAAACAAATAACTATACAGCTCTGCTGTTAAGTTCCAGTATCATGTTCACTGTTTCTCCCCTATTTCTTTGCTGTGGGAAGACAATAATTTATATCAGCTGTTTTTCCTGGGATGCTGTGTTTTTTCCAATGCAACTTGTGAATCAAAAAGGCTAGAACTGGGGCTCTGCTGCCCTTGTCCTCTGAGACCCAGTCTTGTCCCACTAAATAGACAAAGCATTCAGCAGGGAGGTAACAACTACTCTCTTCTCAGTGACTGGAGCACAGATCCGTAGGGGGGCTAGGTGAGAATGAGAACAAATCTTACAGCACAGACCAAAGTCTGTCCAAGTGGCTGTTGCAAAGGGACCTAGAGGTAATTTCATCTCAGTGCAAAGTTGTTCCTTGTTCAGCATAGACAAAAGCGCTTAGAATCGAACTGTGGGGATGCTGGTATCTGTTCATGTTGCTTTAAAACAAGAGAGTCTTCCGTACGCTGATTGCCTATGGGTAAAATGGATGATCAGTTTCGCAATAATTATTTTTAGGCCGTGCATCTATCTTACTCCCTCTTTCTCTACATTTGTCTCTAAATGTGAATCATCAGCTTTTAGATGCTGTGTACTCTCTTAACTGGCAGCCCCTGGTGGTCTAGTGGTAAAGGCGCCGCGCTATCACCGCGGAGACCCGGGTTCGATTCCCGGTCAGGGCCACTCCCGGGCAGGTGGGGCTCGTTAGCCCTTAAAGGCAACCCACCTACGTCCTAAGGACCTCACTGCCACCGTCCAAGCTCGCTTGGCCCCGGCAGATGAACCTTAGGATTAAAGGGTGGGCTCAGTTCCACGCACACTGTGTCTCACCTAAAAAATCCAATGCGCAGGCTGGAAGGTGTAAAAACCTTCCCCGGATCTTCACTCGCGAAGACTGGCCATTATTATTACTCTCTTAACTTGGTCCCTGACAACTGCTACTTTGAGAAAGGTCAAGGAAGGCAAACACAACTTCATTTTTAACAGTGTGATTATTCTGTTTTTAAATAAATGTATTTTTTTGCAGCATCTAATAAAAAAAGACCCAACAAAGTGGATGAATTGCAAAATTTAAAAGTTCAAATGTGGTGGGAAAGGGCTTCTTGTAGGGAGTTTGTGAATGCATTGGTGTTTGGAAGAAGTAGGTAGGCTTTTTTTCTCCACAGTTAATAGTATCTATAAAGAAAATAAAAATTGTTGCAAAACATAAACATAGGTCTTTTGTTAAGGTGATGCATTCTACTCATAGATTGATTTTTTGCATCAGGACAGATGTGCAGAGAGCAGAGATGCACATCTTTAGGGTGCCAGAATTTATTTCTCCTCATCCAGATTTTGCATTTTTATTTTTCGTTTTAATTTATTTTCCAGATAAATCTGGTGTCTTAATTGTGAAGATCTTAGAAATATTTGAGGAGTGTACAATACAAGTTGCCATCTGCCAGCAGCTGGAAGAGTCTCCTGCTACGCTTTCACCCGAGGATGCTGTCATCAGTGCAGAAGAACCGATACTCAAAGTCCTCTTTACGAGAGAGACAGCAGCTCACCTCAAGAGCGGACCACAGGATGTCATCCACATCTATCCCCCATGGTGAGTAGGAAGAACGGGCCACACTTGCTGTAGCACTCCAGAACCAAGTGAAGTTGATAGAATTCTGGCTGCATTGTTGCAAGAAAGACCCTGGGGGGCAAGGGGGAAGCAGGACTCCCTTGTGGTCATCTGTCTCTGGCAGCTAGAGGGATTTGACAGATATCTTGAAGATAGGTCAGATAACTAAATGTGTATCATAATGCCTCTAGTGTTGCTCAGGGCTTCAGTTGTGTTTTCACTAATATTTTCCTGTTTGGAGCACTAGGAAGGCCTGAGCAATGTCTTATCAACGATAAGGCCAATAAAGTGCATACTTTCTGGAAGCAAAGTAGTTCAGGAATGCTCATCTGTTGCTGTGAGTATGAGTATAATATTTCAGTGGGAAAGTCTGTATTAACTCTATAGCATTCGGTTCAGTTTTCAGTTCCCTGAATCCTTCTTCAGTGCAACCCTTTCTGGAATTCTTCAAAGTGTTTGGTCTACATTTGTGATTTTTTTCTGAATTGGTTTACTTACCTGAATCTCATGGGGTAGCAAAAAGTGATGAGATTTCTAGTAAAGCAGCTAGTTCAAGGGAACTTTGAAGTGGGAATATTACTCCTCTTTTCACCCCTCTCCACACAAATGATGAAAATATTTTTCTTATGTATTTCAGCATTCATTACCTGAGTTCAGCTACCTCTAGTGTTTGACCATATCCTTTTGCAAAATACTTTTTCCTGTTTTGCAAAAGCCTGTATCTGGCTTTTATCCTCATTGATAGCTGCAAATCTTTTTGAGTTCCCCAATTTGTAATCTTTTGCTTCTAAAATGTTGTTTAACTCTTTTTGGATGCAATTCAAAAATTAAGGGAAGATACTTAATTTGTGGTTTATAATGGCTACAGATACAATTATTGAGAGTTTGTTGATAGTTTAGATGTAAATAGATCAGTAGTGAAGGGAAATACAGTTTAATTCCTAGTCTGATATGATTATAAGTCACTGCTTTTTTTTTCCTTCCTCCCACCTCTAAGGTGTTTAGTTCTAATTTACCTTTTCCTTCAACAAACTTCTTTTTATGCTTTACATTTACTTCTGTTTGCCTCTGTTTTCTTCTTGTTTCTTGCTCTTACAAGCTTCTTCGTTCTGTTTTTCTCTTCAGGTTTCCTCTGATGTTTTTAAACCTCAAGTCATTGTATTTATGCTCCTTTGTCCTTCTGTGTAGACCTTAAGCCACAGATTTTTTATCAGAAGAATTGTTTTAGTTAGAGTATGATTCAGTTGTTTTCCTCCTTTTTTCTTTTTCTGAACAGTTACTGTAGTACACTTAGTATGTGTAAGTCTCGTACTGCTCCAGCTTGTTTCACGTCTGCTCTGGGAAGATGTAAATCTGCACTGATAAAATTCTTTCCAGACTACAAACATCTGCAACTGTACTAGTGTAGTCTTCTCATTGTTTAAATTTTAAGATGTTCTAGACATAAAATTAATTCCTATATATATACACGTAAACTGAGAAATCTTGAGAAAATTTCATAGCTGTATTTCCAGAAATACCACCTTTTATTTACTTTTTTTTTAATTATTATTATTATTTTAGGGGGGAGTCTACCTTTCATGTAGGCAAAGGGTTATTTCATGAAACCAGAATGTTTGGACAGGGGATACATGAGAGTTGCTTTCCTTACCTATATGACTCTGAAGGCACTTTTATAAAGACATCAGTTAATAGTGGAAAAACCGCATTATACCTCTTCTTTAGCCCTATTTTCTATCGTTTTGTAATTATTTTAATGTCAGTTGTCTCTTTGCTTACTCAACCTGAATTCAAAAGAAGTTGGGCTGGATACTGTTAAACTAAATCTACTGGAGGCGGAAAGGGGAGAGGGTGAGGGATGTTTTTGTTTTAGATTATAATTTGGCCCTTTTAGTTTACATTAATTGGAAATTGGACGTGTACACTTAATGAAAGTTTCCTGTATCACGGTTCCAAGCTTCTATTCTCTTAAACTCTTACTTGAGAGCTCTGAATGCTGAAATGTAGTTTCTGTTGCTCTGCCTTGAATTTGTACTTCTGTCATTCAAAACAAATACTGTTCATGTTAAAATACTTGTCTGTCAATTCAAATGTGTGAGTAGTGTAAAAACAAATTAACTAAATCCAACCCTGACATGTTGAAATAAGCATATTTATGTGTCTCATTGATATCACCAGTCTGAAGCAAAAGGGAACAAAAAAAAAAAAGTTGGTGCAAGGGGAGACAATATTTGAATGACCTGCATGGTTTTGGGACACATAGCACACTGTGCGTCATTGTCCTGTATTTTGAGATAATTGTATGGTAAGATAGAACAGGATGAGATGGGGTGTTTTGTAAGTGGTCAGCTTCTGGTGCTGTTAAGTAGTGTCCTGAGAGTAAAATTTCCCATTATCTTTAAAACAAAACCCCACAATTACATTCTGACTTTGCTTTTTGCTCTCTGACCAAGCAGCCAAGTGAGTAAAAATGTGGACAGACAGGCTGCTGGCTTCTGTGTGTGACTGTTTGTGAGCAAACTTTGAATGCATCATTCTGGAGCCTTTGTAAAATTAGACTTTGCTTTTCTAACTGTATTTGTATGTGCTGTGAACTTGGTGCCCAGCTTGGTATGTGAAACATCTCTAGCAATAGACTTACATAAGTACTTTAGGAAGCAGTGTTTAGAGATGTGTTGATATTCTTGCTGGTATTTGTTTGTATACAGAATCCCATGAAACTTCAGTACTGCAAGCAGGGCAGTACAAGCAATTTAATTTAAAAAATAAAATATTGTCAGGGGGCTGGTTATAAGAGTCTTACCAACCTGGACATTGCTCATGAGAGACTTCCCACTGGCTTTCAGAGAAGCCTTGCGTCAGAACAAGTTTGCAGGGCTGAAACCAGATTTCTTTGTAACTAGACATGAATTTCTTCAGATCTAGTGTCTTAAGGTACCTATTTACAATCTTGAATGAGAGGTATTTGATGTGAGAATTGTCCCTTGCTATAGGGAAAACAACTGCATTAGGGTGAGTAATGCTTTCAAGACAGCTTGTGTGGTGGAGGACAGAGCTCAACTGCCTGGCCACTGAGACATCTGATGGGAGCCTGCTCTGATCTTGAGGCTATATGGAAGTATCAATGCAGTGTTGTATCTAAATAAGGTCTATTAACTTGGACACATCACATGAAGATGGCTGTGTGGTTTGGGCTGGAGCTGGTTTGTGTCTGGCCAGCCAGGAACACAGCAGGCAAAAGAGCTCAGCCCTGCCTGCCCCTGCCTGCGTAGGCTTGCCTTGGGTTGTCTCTGCAGTACCTGAGCAATTCCTTGGATTAGGATTTTAAGTGAACACCTCATAATTTTTTACAAACCGAATCTGAATCACTAAGTGTTTTTAAAAGTTGGAAAAGAAAAAGTCTGTTACTGAGTTTAATTAAATTGATTACTAAGTCTTTATTCACTTTGCAGAAATACATATCCAGCAAAAAGTAAAGACTGTTAGTGCAAAGACATGAGAGAACAGGAACAAAGGCTTCCACTGTTTTACTGGTGATTTTATGGCTTCAACTTACCTGGGGTTTTTCGTTTGTTTAATTTTAAAAACTATAGAAATAATTTACCATACTTAACAGAAAGTGTTAAGAATTGGCATCTTTAGAGACTTCAGGATTCATTTTACTGCTGAGAGCAAGGCTTGGGGATCGACAATTTCCTTTAGATACTACTGCCTCCTGCTCATGGATATGCCCACTGTTGAATATTCCAGATAAATTAACGCGAAGAAAATGGTGCTGGTTAGAAGCCTCTTCCTTGCCATTAAATTTAACAACTTTGAAATGTTTTTCCTGTATTTCTGAAGTTAAACCACTAGATGTAAGTGATATTAATACAGTTCTTGGCCACAGAAGTATAAACCACAGATCATGTTTGATTTGGACAGGCTCAGAGATTGATCCACACCTACTGAACGTGAATGTCTGGTATGAAACCTTTAGTTCAGGAGGTTCACATGGTGCTGATAACTGGAGGCTGAGATAGCATAAAGGGGACAGAACCACTTTGTGTTCTGTTCTTACACTGCCTGTAAACACTGCAGAAGACAAGCTCCTTGGCTGGATAGCCGCTATTCCCTGTGCAAGTTCTCTGAGACAGTTTATTTTAAGAACTCTGTATGGCAAGTATATAAAACACTTAAATCTGTGACATCAACAAGCAACTTCAAAGTTGTTCTTTAGTTTCTCTTAACCTGTGAAACCACGGGGAGTCATAATTACTCAGCTTTGAAAGTGTTCCAGTGCCTGGAGAAAGTGTTTAATAGAGACTTTTCATTTCTATTTGCATAGCACTAAATTTGGTCTCTCCTTGGTGAGATTTAGAAGAGTTTGAACTATTTGCTGCCAAAAAGAGCTCCTACAAAACCTTGCTGCAGATCAGCTGATACACAGGGATGAAACCTTATATCCCAAGTCCTTTAATGCAAGCCAGTGATGGAAGTTGCTGTAGAAATATGCAAGCAAACTCTGAGCAAATTCATGTACAAGAAGCAATCTGGCTTTGTGGATTTAGGTATTCTACTTTAGAATTATCCTGGGTGTGCTGTAGGCTGTTTTGTTGACTCCACAGCAGGATTTATGATAAATGGATTTTTGTGTTGTCTTACTTAATACATTGTCTTACATTGCATAGTCTTACATCATCTGGATGAACAATAACAGGACCAACACAGGGAACTAACATGAAATAGGTGTTTTGAGCTAGCATGGCTCATGTTTAAGAGTGTTTGACTTCCAGTTGATGGAGACTTTTTACCACTGTTGTCTCACCAAACAAGGGAGGCATTGTTACAGAATACCTATCACAAGAAAGATCATGTGAAAGCAGGATCTATGCTTCACATATTAATGAAATGACCTCCTGCTGCTCTGTAAGGAAAGCATCTATATCCTTTAAAATATTCTCGTTCCATAAAGGTGAAATACAAGCAAGAATTAAATTCATGTATAGAACATCTTTTGCATACATTCAGTTTCTCTGGTTACCCCACAGAGAGGTTCCTTCTTTGAATGTTTGATAGATCAGTTTTGTCCAAATGATCAGTGTTCACCATCTTCCTCTGATGAAATCTAGGCACTTCTATATACACATATAAATATTCAAATGGATGGAAAAGAGGGGTGAAAAGATCACCAGTCAGATCCCTCCCATCGGAAAGATGTTGGCTCTGCCTTAACATCTTCAAAGAAAGAATGTAACAATAGCAGAGTGGGAGAACCCTGATAAGAGGGATGAGACTCACTCAGAAGATAAAATTCTACAAAACTTCAGAGCTGTAAAGCCAGTGTGGGCACTATTTCTAAAGTACATATGGGAATGGCCTTAGAGCCAAAGATCAGATCATATCATCTGATTGGAATTGCTTCTCAGGGATCATGCAGTTGTGAAAACTGAAGCTCCTTTCAGAAAAAGCAGAAACAGCTGCAGGTTTTGGTTTTTTTTAATTTTTTATTTTGCTAGGATATACCTTTCCTGATGCAATCACTTCAAATGAGATGAGTTGTCTTTAGAGAACAGGAATACATATACTTTCTATGAACTGAAAGATATCCCTAGCAAGCTTTTAATATAGTTTCTTCAATGCTTCTGTTGCTTTGTCTTTTTTGACAAGGTAATCCATAGGATTTTGCTCATTTTACTCTTTTAAAAAGTTTTTTTTTCTATCCTCTCATGTAAAAGGAGAAAATTGTATCTGTAGAGCTGCTTAGGTATATGCTATTTTACATCTTTTTAGTTCTAAAGAGATTAAGCCATTAATATTATTTGTGTTTGTTTACTTTGCATGTAGAAAATTGAAATAACACAATTTCTTAGTAATCAAATCAATGAATAGTGATGTTCCTTCGTAGGTGGATGACATAATTGGAAAATTACAGAATTATACAGCTTTGATTCCAAGAGGAGAGCAAATAATTTTTGCCATTTCTGTGATGTGCCACAACCACTTGAAGGAACAGATACCTGGTATTTCGGATGTGGGCTATGTCTAATAAACACAGTAACATGATCACACTTTTACAGTGAGAGACATGTTTATTTTTATAGCTATGACATGGATAGATGTATTATATGAATGCCATACACAAAATATTAGTACCCTGAAGAACAAAGATTAAAACCTGCTCTCTTTAAAAGGGGTTTTCCGTGGAGAAAAGAATGGAAACACGTCTGGGGAAGATAGCCTCAAGATTGTACATACAGAGTTCTGTAGAAGATTAAAACTGGATTTTGAAACATGACTGCCTGTCTCTGGGCTAATAGCTGATGGTATCTTAAACGATGAAAAAGGGGAATTTCCACTGTATTGTATCAATGAAGTACGAGGTTTTGTTGATACACTTGTTTGCTTTCGGCCAAATCAGAAGGGTCAGAAGCGAGTGGTGTGTTTGCAAAGCAGCAGCTTGGTTTTTAGATCACAGTTGAAACGCATTGTTGTCGACACAAAAGCCTCCATCAGGGTATTATGCATCTCCCTGCCCAGATGTGTGTCTGAACTGGGGACACGCAGTCAGTTTTTGTGCTCCTGGCTCACACGAGCGCCACAGGCTACCCCGGCAGCCTGCACGGAGCTCGCTTAAAAGGAACACTGCGTGTTCTCAGGAGGTAATTCTGTGCTCTGGAGGGAGACTCCACCGGGGTGACTCTCTCCAATATGGGCTGTTTTGTTTGTAAGAATAAACAAGTTGTAGAAAATGTGAATAGCCTGGTTTATACTCAGGGTGTTTTTTTCTGCATTTTTGTTAAATAATAGATACCATCCAACTTGGATCCTACTGGAATGATTGTAGTGTCCAGTTAATGGGAAAAATCTGAATCACCTCACTGTGCTTCTTGCATGTTGAGGAATTAGCATACATTTGAGTCCATGGCTTTTAAGAACAGAAGAGGGAAATTGTGTTTTTGAACATCCCTTCCTTATGGATGTATATATCTCTCTCTCTATATATATATCTATATATAAACAGTGATGCTGTTTGAATTCTTAAATTACTGGAAAAAAAACTTTCAGTGAGAATGAAAACGTCTTATCGTAATATTCACAAAATATCCTTATCCTGAAAAATCTAATATTGCTTTGTTTTGTTTTGTTTTTTAATGAAAGGTCTGTACTTGAAACTTTCCAGCTTTTATAAGTGAGGAAATTCCAAGCATTTTGTAGTGACAGATACTGTTAGTGGGTAGTTGTCCACTGACGTCAAAAACAGAGGATGGTGAACAGCTTTGTTCGAGTCAACGAAAAATGTACGGTCTTGGATAAACTCTGTGTTAGCAACGGAGCTATCAATGATATATGAGCAGCTTCACATGAGTTCCCATGTGTATTCAATCCAGTGCTAAATTCCAGATCTTGTTTAATGAGCAACTGATGGAGCCAAGACCTGGCACTGCAGTCTGCTTTATCCAGTCATGAAGGAAAAACAAGCTAAATAAGTTCAGATGAACAAGTTCAGAATTACTGCAGGGTTATTAAAAAGTTGTGATTTGTATTCCTCTGCTAATGTTTATGACTAACACATTTGGGACGTGTAAAACAATACTTAATTTGTAGAAAGCCTATGTGCCAAAATTCCTGCAGTTGTTTAACCACTAAAGAGCAAGTTTTGATTGTGTGAATGGGTTTGTTTAAATGTTTAAGATTATGACTAATCAGCTAACTTTTTTTTTTTAATTTAAATTTTGAAAAATTATGGTTTCTGCTTGTTGGATTGCTGTTCAGCACTGTCACTTAGTGAAATAAAATGTATTTCCATAGCTCATAGTGGAGAATCAATTTTCAAGTCAAGTGCCATTCTCTTTATTTATCAGGTGTGATTTGCTACTGTAATGGTAGGTGTGTAGCTAGAGTAAGATTTTTACATGGAGTTCTGTATGCAGTTAGGTTGGGCTTTGAATATGCTGGATATTTTTTACTGCAGCGGGTTTTTGTGCTGAGGATGCTCATGTCCTTAGGCAATTTTGTGTGGGCAAAGAGATGGATAAAGTGTGAGTTTGCCAGATTGTCCTATCTGGTGATTCCTTACAACATTAAGGTATGCTTTCTCATACCTTTCTCCTGAATGTGATATTAAGTGTAGGTAAACAACAGTTAATTACTGTATTCCTGGCAGAAATAATAAATAAACCCTCAAGTATTTCAAAAGGGGAATGCTGCCTTCAAATATTTGAAAGATTTGGAATGTTGCTACCCAAAATGCAGTATTTAAAACATCTCAGCTATCCTGGGGGGGGGCATGGGTTGGGGAAGGGAAGGGGGAGAACAAATTTTGCTGTTACTTCTACCAGGCAGATTACTTTTCTTTCAGTAAAAACTCATGGAAAATATGCCCGTGGTTTTATGTACTTTTGGCAGAAGAATGTACTTTGGTGTATGAAACAGTTCAGCTGTGAAACATTCAGTGTAGCCTTTTGTGTGTTTGATGAAGCTTCTTTTCCTACAGTCCTTTGAGTCAACATTACCCGTGCAGATTGCAATGTATCACTTCTCCCTGACTGGTAGGCTCCTTTGACAGCTTCCTGAGATGTCTTGAAAAAATACTCCTCTAGTTAGTGTCCCAGTACAGCTTTCTGGAACACTGAGTTTCTCCCAGCAGAAGTATCGGAACAGTGTCTATAACATTCCAAGTAGTGTACAACCATTAATTTTACCTTTGAGAGATTCACTGTGTGTTTGGAAAGCCAAATCACTGATGTGGCTCCAGAAAAAAAAAATCATACTTGGCAATATGTGGAAAGGACATTTGTTGTGTGTATGGGTTTGGGGTTTTTTTTGTTTTTGTTTTTTTCTTGTTTGCTTGGCTTTGAGGGGGTTGTTTTTTGTTTGGCTTTTTTGTTGTTGTTGTTTTTGGGTTTTTGGTTTTGCTTTGGTTTTGTTTTTGTTGTTGTTTTCCCTTTCTTTAACCTTGTTGGACTTCTGAAATTTTATCAGTTGTCTCTCTCCTTGATAAAAGAGTTAAAGATAAAGAAGCCTAGAGAATATTTCTGTGGATGTTTTTTGTCTTGATGATTATCTTCCCCTTTCTTAAGTCTTGGAATTTTTTTTTTTTTTTTTTTTTAGTAAGTGGTACATATTTGCTGTAGAGCAGATTATGCAAAGCCCACCATCATAGTCTTCCTGGGAAACATTGTCCATAGTCCCTGGTCCTTGGCTGGCTGGCATAAAAAGGGGGGCTGCAAATCCACCTTGATGCTGCTGCTGCTACTGCTGTTCACAGCATATCTGTTAGGGCAGAACCAAGTCTGTCAGCATCTTCAGCTTTAATACCTTGTAACTTGAACTGAGGCTGTGAAGAAATAACCCCCTTCACCATCTCAGGTATTGTTGGGACAGACACTGAGGATCATAGCTACTCTGAAAAAAAGCTGGCAGAATATCTACAGTGCTGTGTGCACACACTGAAAGCACTGAGCTTAAGAACACTTTAGATTCAGTATAAAACCATAAATTACGTTGATTGTATTTGTGTTTTCATTTGTCTTCCCAGCATGGCACAGCATGTCTGTCTTTTGTGTTTCCCAAAAACAAATTGCTCCTCCAAGCTGACGTTCATTTTTTTAGAAAGTGGGTACTGCAACTGTGTGAGATTTGTACACTGCATTTGTGCCTTAGCAAATACTGCTTGTCTTCTGGTTCCCTGAGCTTGTCATAAATATTAATTTAATAGGGCTGGTACTGTTTTATGCATCGTGAATGTACAGATTGAGGAAGAGATAAATTTTATTGATATAGGCTGCTGCTGGAACTTACATGGTTTGTAGGCTTAAAGGAGCCCAGATTTACAGTATATCTATATCATAATTGTTATTCTAATTATTTGAAGATTTTTATATAGAATAGGGTAGTTCTTTATTATATTCCCAAATACTTCTTACCTTCTGTGTCATACACAAAAATAAATAAATTGCCCAGTATTTCCTTTGTCTTTTAGCAGTCTCCTTTGGCTTAGAGTTTGAGAAGTTCTGCAGAGGTGACTGTTCAATTTTGATGGGAGATATTTGACTCTAGGGATTTGCTTTTGAATCTTGCTGTATAGCAGGCAGCTGTTTGCTAGCTATACTCAAAACCAAACCCATTTTAAAAACAAACATCAACATACCACATTATCAACTTCTAGAACAGTCTACCTTAGTCTTGAGAATTGCCTTTGGTTGCAGGTCACTTCAATTTCCTGATTTTGGAGAACTGCTGCTCAGGAAGGAATGGAATCCTATTAGGTTTACTGGTTACCCTGAAATTGCCCTTAGCACCAGCTCAGCTTAGAGGAGAAAACAAGAAGTTATTTCCACAACCTAAATATAAATGGCACTTCTTTTTTTCTGGAGGGGGCAGAGGGCAGGGAGCAACTTTTATGTCTATTTATGTTTTAGATTAGACTACTTATAAAAGTATTCCCTTCCCGTGTGTTCCGGTTGTTCACGGGTTGGGATATTTTACCTGTTATCACAAATCTTGTTCTTAGGCAAAGCCCTACATATTGAAAACTGCCTTTCTGGAACAGATCTGAGATTTGGAAAGGTGTGTAATCTTACATATAAGATATAAGAAGGGCCTTCTCTTCTATACCTATTTAGATTAAACACCCATTTTCTAAATTAGTATAGGTATTGCTTGTTTGCAGTGTTGATTTTTTTTTAAGTTTTACTTGGAAAGAGCTTTCCAATCCCACATGATCGATTACTTTGGTGTACTTTGGCTATGTCTAAGTAGAGCCATTTTCCATCCAGAATGTGGACTATATGTACTAGTTAATATATTGAATTTATTATTATAAAGTTGTTAAATTTATTATTATAAGTTGTAGTTTGTTTAACTGCTATCATAATGCTACTGCTTTATTAACTATACATGGACTGTGAATGACCGGGAGGAAAATACTCCCTGCAAGCTGGCAAGACAAAATCCAGCCTTTTAATGTATAATCTCATCAGATGTTAAAACTTACATAAAATGCATATATTGGCATGTGTAAAGCCTCCATTAGGAACATGTGGAAGCCAGGGTAGTATATGTGGTTTGTTACCGCTCTTGAGTGAAACTGGGCACGATGGTAATCGAATGCATTGGGGATGGAGTCTGGAAAGAGATGCCCTCAGGTCTAGGCATAGGGAGAGCGAAACTCTCCTCCCCTTAACTTCTGCTTTGGCTTTCCTCAGCTTCCTGAGCTATTTTGAAAGTGACACGAGCAGCAGTCACGCTAGCGATGCATTCAACACTATATTTTACGTGCGGTGAAGAACGCGTTCCCTCTGTCGCATTTCCCTTCCGTGTGCCGCGCACCTCGTCCCTCGGTTGTATCGGACCGGTGGTTCTTGGGACTTGTGCTGTACTCTGCATCAATTCGACCACATGCTTTGTAAATAAAATATTGTTAAGTTAAGATGCGTGTTCGCGCGCGGTGGTGGGGAAAACACCTTCCCGAGCAGCGTTTGCACATCAGTCAGTCCCCGGGGCGGGGGGAGGCTGCCCGAGCCCCCGGGAGCAGGTCGGTGCCCTTCCCGGCGGCTGCGGAAGGTGGCAATGTTGTCGGCAGGAGCCCAGGTAAAGCTGGTCTCGGGCGGCCGATCTGTCCGAGGCAGCTGCAGCGCCCGACAGTCCGCACAAGGGGCATTTGTCGGGGTCTGTGCGCCGTCCGCTCTCCCGCAGCTCGCAGTAACTCGGCGCGTTATCGGTGCTGGATGTGGGGACGCACACGGGAGTCACTGCACTGCTCACACAGCTCTGTTCTCTGCAGCACACCTCTCCGTGCTGGCTGCCATTGAACCTGCATGCCGACAACCATCCCCCACCCGGGAGAGCGAAACGGACCTCTCTTGAGTGAAGTTTCATTTCTGCAGAATACTTGTAAATGTTTCTGAAACCCGGTGTCGTTTTCTGCCCCCTCCCCCGGGATATTTACAAACTTTGCTTTGAATTGAGTTTGCCAGGGGAGAAACCGAGAACTTCCCTGCATGCCACAGTTCTGTTAAGAGCTACCTCCTGGCTATGACGAGCTTTTAACCTGTTGAAAGCCTAACAGACCTGTTCCTGGGTCTGGTGGGGATGTTTTTCTTTTCTTTACATATTTCCACTTTTAACTTCCTCAAATTATCCTCTCCAAGACTTTTGCGGCTTGTGATTTTTAACATTTTATTCTGTCTAATGCTAATTCTACACCCTCGAGGGAAAGTACAGAAGTTTTTGGTTTATGTTACCCCATTCCTTTCCTCTTGACTCTCTTGATTCTGCTCTGGTAAATCCATCATTGATTTTAAATTATCATGGAACATTTCAGCATATTTAATTACTGGGTTCACCTCTTATTCCTTACCAAGACCCAAGCCTCTCTGATAAGATGTAACAGATTTTATTCATTTAGAAGGTCGAATGGGTAAAAAAAAAAAAAAATATTCTTGATGTGCTTTACGGTAAGCAGAGAGCAAATCAGATGACATTACCTTGTAATCCCCCACCTTCCAACTTTATTTGCAACACAGATGATGATTTTGTTGGACTTCTTGTCTGGTTACTTGTTTTTCGTAAAGTAGGAAGGCAGAGCTAAGATACCCAATACTTTTCAACTTTTGAGATTTAAATAATCAGTCCGTGAAGATGTGTGTGGGTGTGTGTGTGTGTCCCCTTCCTGGCTAGTGTATTGGCTATGCCACTCTCTGCGTTAAATAGACACTGAAGGTTTCTAATACTGCTTTGGTCTCTTTTAAACAAAGATTGTTTGCTGGGTACCAAAATCTGTTTCTATATGGATACTTTGCCTACCACCACTCTTTACTCTGTTGTACGAATACTCCAGTAGTTGTCCATGTGAACCATAGATGACGACTCCTTGGTACTAAAAAAAATTAAAGACAGACTTTCAGAAACCAGTTGGGATTTTGAGCAGTTTGGCAGAATCTGCTACATCCTGTCTCTCCAAATCAAATGACAAGCCAGCAAAAGCTTTCTGTTTTGCTGTGCTGTGTGGGAGAATTTTGCATTTCAAAATTGAAACTGGAAAACAATCATCTCCAGCTCCAAAGAGGAAACAATTTAAGATATGGTAGAGTATTACCACTGTAATTTTGTAATTATTTCTTTTTGTAGTAATTGCAGTAACTGTCTTCCTGCTTTAGGAATAAAGTGAAATACTTCACCTTGGGATTTTCTTTAAACACTGCTAAATAATGCAGTCTTACACTGTTGTGATAATAATTTGGCTGAGGCAACAGCTTTGTGATCATAAAATTTTCACATTAAAAGAAGTAAATGCTACATGCAAATATTAAACATGGAAATAAAACACATTTAGAATTTTGTTCTCTCTTTTCAAACCAGAGAGAAAGAAGAGACTTCCCTGTGATTTCAGAGTATTGTTAACAAGCCCTCATAGCTATTAGGAGCCTAAAACAGTAAACAGCTTAGTAACGACATAATTATATTAATAAACTTAACATCAAAATGGCTCTACAAATTTATGTACAGATGGTTCCATTTTACATGACAAAAGAAGTTTTCTGGAGTGCATTTGCCTAAAATAAAGGTTTTAATGGAACAGTGTAATGATTTGACCTCATCTCTGTAAATCCTTTTTTTGAATGCAAACATGAACACCAAGGGTAATTAACTGGGTAATTTACCCAAGCAGACAGAGTTCAAGTTCTGTAGGTAGGCATTGCTTTAAGTGCAGTTGGCATGCTGTCTCCTGCACGCTGATGGGCTCTTGCTCAAGTGCATATTGGCCTTCAAAGTGCCTTGGTGCTGGGGATAGTTCACCCTCAGGAAGTTTGGTTTAGATAAGTATCTGAATTTTTTCGGGTACCGAAATCTGGAATGCAGCAGCAAAATCTGATGAGCACAGGCTCTCATACCTGAGTCAGCAACAGGGCTGGATCCACTCCTGTTGTTCAGCACTTCCACTGCCAGGTCCAGCCAGCAGCAGAAAACAGAGACATGTGAAAAGAAAAACCAGAGGGAAGAGGAGGGAGCGTGCTTCAAAAAAGTATGGCCAGGCTTCAAAACAGAGTTTCTCTAGGTTGTGTGCAAAAATGAGGAGTTGTGAAGGAACTGACACTTTCTCCCACTACAGCCTTCCAAAACCTCAGGGGCAGTTTGGTTCTCAGGAGGCACTGCTTTTAGCCCTTTGTAGGCAGGGCTGTGCATCATTAGCAACCTTGCTACTCATGAATTAATCCCTTTTCTGTAAGTTCAAGGAAAGAAAGATGCTTCTCCCTTTAGAACTTACGTAAACTGCTGTGGTTCTGCCACAGCAAATATCTATCACTGTGTTACTCTATGTAAATTTTTGATGAAAAAGAATCCTTTAATTATAGTATTTATAGTCTTCTGAGGCTGAATTTCCAATCTAGTGTCTACTTCATCTGTGGAGGTCAAATCACTTGCCAGACTTTGCCAGGAGAAAGTTGGCCATGACTGAATGGCAGTGCATGCTTGGGACAAAGCTCATGAGTCACAGGTTCTTGAGGCAGCCTCCTGAAACACACCTGAAGATTAATTCTGTGTACCATGCATAGAAGGAAGTTCTCACTGTGACTTCATTTATGCTTTTGGCATCCCATTGTTATTTCTGGTGATAAAAGAATAATAGAATGAATAAGCAGCTAAAACACAAGAGGAAGGGAAGCTGAGAACACACCCCAGTTCTCATCACTTCTCTATGCTGTGCCTGTTCTAATACCCCTCCAAATTTCAATAGTAGGGATTAAGTAGTCAATCATTTTTAAATGTTTGTCCTTCAGAAATTCTAAAGTCTATTTTTCAGAAGTAACCTAGTATGGCTTGCATGCATTTACATTTTGATAAGATAAAATTATTAATAAAAAATCTGAAGGGGGAAAAAAGGAGAACTTTTCCATACCTAATAGATAGCTGAAAAAAACTTGTATATATCTATCTCTGCATGTAGTATAAAATAGAAAATGGAGAAAAAAATGTCTAGAACCAAAAGGTGTATAGTATTCTTCAATTGCTATGGCCATCTTAGCTTGTACCTAATTGCAGAAGGTACTAAGGACATTTCACTTTCTTTGCTATTTAGCTTAGGAAATTGACCAGTTCTACTGAGCCACTACTTATATTTTATTTAGGTAATATAGTATTTTTATGACATTTCTTCTCTACTTCTATTTTTTCAGTGATAGAAATGTCTTGTACTTTTTTCTCATTTTGTTGCAAAACATGAAAAAAGGTATTATTTTTAATAGTCATGTATACTGATGGCTGTCTGACGTCTTAAATTTTTATCTGTATATATAAAAGTACAAATCAGCTGAATCAGCTGGTTTTTTTGAGTAGCCATTGGCTGCAATGGCTACAGGAAGCTGACTAATGTTTTTCCAGGGCCCCATCAAATTTTATGAAATAAAATTAGTGAGTCTTGTCACTTTCTCAGCTATACCACTTTGTTTATATGATACATCACTTGAATATTAGTGACCTCTGAACAAGAGAGCAAAAAAAAGGTGATTTTGGGTTTTAGCTGGTCAGATGTGGCCAGCTGGTGTAACCAACATTTACAGGCTGCTTACCAGGAAAGCAGTGTGTTTACTTACACTGTGGTTCTTCAGAGAGCAGGTTTCCTTAAAAAAGTTGTAGATGACATGAGGTTGGCCAGAGGGCAGACACTTGCTTGACCTCTTGGTAACAAGTCCCTACATTAGGAGAAAACCCAAAACTGTTTTATTTCTTAAATTGCCACAAATGGAGTGAGAAGCTGAGGAACTGGGAGTTTTGTACTCATTTGAATCTTTATGCTTAGGACTTCAGCTGGACAGACAGTGTAACCCTAACAGCTGATTAATTACAATTAATATTGAAAGGGATGCAACTGTCTTACTTAGTGTTTCCAGACCTCTATTTTTTCAGTGTGGTCAGTCAACATTGGAAGATTTATATTTATTATGTAAATATTTTGGGGGAAAGTGATATATGCGAATACTTTACTACCACCAGTCATATGCCTTAGCTACTCGGGATGAGTTTTGGCTTCCTTTGTATTCCCTAGAAAATTATGATTAAACTAATATCCACACATTAGGGTTTTGTTGGTTTTGGAGTGATGAAATGATGTATTTTAAACTTCTTGTTAAATAATTAGAGACACGTGAAACGAGAAAGTGTTTCTTGAAGTGCTCTTTATTCACATCCTCTAGAAATGAAGGTTTTTCCATACTCTTTTTTTTTTTTTCCATATTCCCAAGGGACCATCCTGCTCCCTTGGCATGGTGGCATCAGGAAACTCTCAGTTTTATCATGGATCTGGTAACAGCTACTGGGATTTTTTTTTTACTCTTCCCTGTCTTTGATACAGTTGTTTATGAAAATATACAGAGATACTTTTTTTCCAGGCAGAATATATTATAGAATTTTTTAAAATGTATGTCCCAAAAGTATCAGACTAACTGGGCCAAATATATTCAAAGGAGTAAACTAAACTCAAGGACTGCAACTCCACCAAGAATCTCTTGTATAATTTTAGCAAACAGTTAGTTCAAGAGTAGAATAAAATAATGCCAGTATTTGTTAATGTGTTCTGATAAATGACATTAGAGAGTTGCGGAGTTGAAATTCTTCTGTTATGTGCTAGAAAATAGATGCTGTATGAAGAGAAAAACTGAGAAGATCGGTGTTCCAGAGCCGTGTTGGATGCAGGCTGCCTGCCTGGCTATCGTGTCCTGTCTCTCGTGAATGTCTCAGGAGTGACAAAACAACCGTCCTGCAGCAGCGTGTCCCTGTTTTCCTTGGCACCCTCCTGCCGGCCTGCCTTCGAGTGAAAAAATTAGAAGTAAAAGGAAAGAACCGTAAAAGTCAGCGTCCAAGCAGCTTCAAGCCTACCGCGGGCCTGAAGCTTACCCAAAGCGGGGACTCCTGTTAGAGGGCAGGGAGAAGGGGTGGGTTTGTGGAGCGGCTCTGGAGCAGCAGGAACACACGTCAGGGCACCTGGCCAGGGCACCGCAGCGCCCATCCCAGGTTTATTCTATCTCAGCGTGTGTGTGGGGAGCAAGAAAAACCCCAGGAGCAGGCACGGGGCAGGCGGCGGGACCAGGCCTGGGCTTTCCGGGCCCAGCCGCGGCGGGAGAAGGAGGAGGAGGAGGAATGCTGCCGCCCTGACGTCAGGAGCTGCTCCTGGGAATGTTTTGCATTCCTCTTCCTGGCAGTGGTCAGGTGGCTTCCAGCAAGAAAGAAGGAACAGCCGCTTCCAAAAAGAAAAAAAAAAAAAAAAAAAAAGAGAGAGGGGAGAGCCCGCGGAGGAAAAGAACACTTTATAATAAAAGTATTGTGGGGGAGGCACTTTTATTAAAAGCCAGATTGGGAATTGGAACCAGATGTTCTGCATTCGAAAGCTGCACGAATGTTAAACGCGTTTATTAATGACTGTGATGGCTGAGTTATTTGGCTGTCTGCCTCACTTTAATCTCATTGCTCTGTATTTAAAAACAGTTGAGAAAAACATTTTTTTTTTTTGTACCCAACTTTAGGCAGCTTCCTTTATACCAATGTTAATTAAAAACAAAAAAAAAAAAAGACAAGGTTTTTCTGGGAGAATAGCCACATATATTAAAGCAAGAAACAAGCAGGAAAACGTCAACATTTGTCTTGTTCTGTTAGTTTTAACATACATGTTGTGCTGAAAATTGATGTCCTTAAATTCAGTTTCCTTCTTGATTTGTGGTTGTTGGATAACACATATGATGTAAGCTGGAGAGGTCAGAACATGCAATTACTGATGTTCGCAAAGTACTTCCTATTCCCTTAACTCTCCCTATTTAATGTCCCTGTCAAAGCATGTGTTTAAAGCAAAACAAGAGTGGATACTCAGTCCAAGGCGGGTAATGTAGGAATTGCATTCACCACAGGCAGCACTTGTGAAATAACTGCTTTATATCCTTACATGGACCTGAGAGCATGTTATATCTCCATTTCAAGAGCAGCGTCTCCACCTTGGTGGCTGCACACATTTGAGAGTATTGAGCACCAAGAGCTTCTGTGGGGACTTCTGGTTTGTGCCTCAGTGGGGATGAGATACCCAACACCCTCATAGCCTGTACAGGCAGAGGCAGATTTGGGGTGTCCCCAGGACAAGCATGGGATCTGTGTCCCATTGTGACACAGTGTTGTATGTGGCTTGTAAGATTTTCTGTGTGAAGCAAGGACTATTGGAGAGAGAGATGGAGCTGTGTTCATGTGTCCTTTCAATTCATAACCCATTACTTCTTCATCCTCTTGAGAGGGGAAAAAAATCACTTTCTCTGTGAACTTCCTCTTTACCTGAAGGGGCATGGCTGTTTTGAATAAAGGCAGACTTCTTTGGGCAGGAGGCAGATCCTGCCCCTGGCTGTTGAAGTGGAGCTGCCTCTATATGTGGGCTGGAAGAGCCCATACCATTAAAATTGCACCAGAGAAACTTGCCAGTGCCTTTGTCCAATGTTAATTTTTTTTTTTAATTAATCTTATGTTTCCTGTTCTTTAAAACTGCACATAGTTGTAGTTGCATGCCAGCTGAGGAGTTACCAAATTTATTCCCGGGTGGTAGTGTGAGAAGCTGGTGGGATGGGGAACATTTGATAGTTTTAGTGAAACTTTGTTGAGCTGTGTCCCCACCTCAGGTGAGGTCCATGACCGATGGTCCATTTCCTGGTACCAGCTAAAGTGAACAGGCAGCTTCCTGCTACAGGGTGGATGCTCTGCTGAGGAATTTCCAGAAGTGCTGAGAAGTGCTGACTCACAGCTTACGGCCTGTCTGGGCTGAGGGGAGGTTTCAAGTCCTTGGCTGAAGCCAGCAAAAAATGTTGCTGTAATGTACTGTTTTATTTTTAGCAAGGGGGGAGGCTGTGTTGCTTAGGATGAAATGCTTGTGAGTGCTTTCAAAATGACGGACAGTTTTAATATTTTTTTTTCTTTTCTATTTTTAGAACTTGGAAAACAGGTTGTTTTGCTAAAATACAGACACTTCTCTGTTTCCTCAGTAAGTGGGTTGTTGTAAAGGAGACTTAAGGAGTTCATGCAGGAAGGCTTTTACCACCACTGCAGTTCAAAATGTCCTTCAGGGTAGGAGATACTGAAGTATTTGAGACTGACACCCAGTTGGTACTTACTTGCTTGTATTTCTCACTTCTACTGAGGTGGGACTGCAGCTGCAATTGTTGGAGCTGAAATGTAGCCAGGTATTTGATTGCTGGTATTAGGAGATCATTACAGAAGCATGGTGCTTGGGTTTTGTCCTCTCTTGTTTTAGCAGTCACTTCACAAGTAATTCTCTGTGCATTTTCGGTTTTTTCTTTCTGAACAGAAAATGCCCTTTCCTGCTTTCTGCTAATGTCTGTCAGAAATAGGAATGAGGGAGAAGTCATTTCAAGCTGTACCACCTCTTAAAATACAATTTTGGTGATCAGATTGTAGGGGCAAAGGGGCAAAGTTCTTCCTCTCCCCCTCCCTCCCCCTCCCCATTAGATACATTTTTTAACATCTTCTTGGGTATATGTATTGTTTCTCTGTTGAACAAGCAGTGAGCACGTTGGGATGACCTCCCAGAGAGTATCATTAATGAGATACAAGTTTGTAAAAACTTTATTACTCCTGCTTCTAATTTCTAAAATTTGCTGTTCTTCATTCACGGCTCTGTATCTCTGTCTATAGAGCAGAGACCATTTTTATAGCTTACTGGAGAACTATGACTCTATGAATGATCTGCAGACTGCTTCCAACCACAACGAATAATTTTTGAACCTGTAGCATAAATTAGCACATTTTGCAAACAAAAAAAACCAAACAAACAAAAAACCCCAAAACAAAACAAACAAACAAAAGCCAAACAAACAAACAAACAAAACCCCCACCACATCTCACAACAACCCCAGAGCGTGTGACTGAGGAAGAACTGGTACACAACTTCCCTGAGAAAGTACATTTCCCTCTTGTAGGTGGATCATGTTTAACTGCTCTCCTCAGTTTTTGCCCTATGACCTTACACATCCATCAGGGTCCTCATCCAACACAACAAAGAGGAAAAGGGTAATTCTGTGTGGGAAGTACAGGAACATGGGACAAGACTGTTTCCATGATGTGTGGTGAACTCATTTATTAGCTCACCACTGTGAAAAAGTCCCAGTCTTAGTCATTTTAATGTAAATACAATGAGGTCACATGAGCTGCTGGTGATTTTTGCGAGCAGAAATAATAGTAGGCTGCACATCTATCACAAAATTTCACAATAGAATACACTTTTAGTAATGACTCTAACCTCACCAGCTACCCACCTTCAAGAGAAAGCTGTTCTTCTACCCATATCTGTCAGTTCCCTCCAAGATTTTATAGCAGCTGCATAATCTCTTTTAAGAGTTGTGTCCTGGCACCCACCACTATACTGGGAAAATTATATAGGCCACACATTATTTCTAGCCACCTGTCAGTAAATTCAGAATAAGAGCCATGAACTAACAGCCTTGCTTGTGACCCCTTTTAGATAGATGTGTCATCCGACCTGGGTAGACATGCCTCAACTGGATTGCCTGACTCCAGATAACCCATTCTACAATCCTCAGCTGCTTGTCCCTTTTCTAGTTTGGAGGAGGCACAGAATGTACCTTTTTGTGAAGGTTCTGTCCCCAAACTTATAAAAAAAAAAAAAAAAGAATTATGCATGAATGTTGTCCAGCTTTCCAGGGAACATCTTGGTACAACATGTATCAGTATAGTAAGAACATCTAATTTTACAGTCATCTCTTTGTAATTGAATCTGCCCTAGTAGGATCCAGGAGTCCTTTCTAGTAATATCATACTAAACACTCTGGTTCCTGTCTTTAATACAGACATGCCCTGCAAAGAGCTTTCTGCTTGTGGCAGTGTAAGCTTGTGCCTTCTCAGATATCTTAGTCTCCCCATTCTACCTGTTCTTGCATAGCCTTCTGATCTCTCCATTATTTGATATGTTTTGCTGCTAGTTGCACAGCAGTCTTGGTAGTTGTGTGAACTCTCAGCAATTTACATCTATCCTTCAGTTGAAATACTACTTTTTGTTATTGTGTCATTGTCTTAAATAATTTTTACTTTTTATCTTGAGCAATTTCTTCTTACACCCTTCCTGTGACTTTACTTAGGGTCATCATGACAACTTATTTCTTTGTGATTTTAGTGGGTGCCCAAAAAGAGCAAGAAAGCCAGATTAATGGTAAACCTAGAGTAGTCAGCTACTTATTATCATTAATTGTCTTTTGCTCTGTTTATCCATTAGTCTCTGTTGGAGCTCAGAACAACTCAGCTCAAGAACTGCGCCGCATATTACTTTACTGTTTGCTGGGTCAGGTAGATCATGTGTTGATTTCTATGTAAATTTGAGATTATGGTGGTAAAAAATAAGACATTTTAAAAATTAGTAGTCAGAATTTGAGTATCCTAAGTAGTGCCATTAAGTCAATCAATTGTTTTAGTAAAGACTAGAGGAAGCCTGTGTGAGAAATTTTAAAGTATATGCAGAGTAGACACAATGTATGTTTGTGTCTGAGTATATGAAATTTCAGGAATGTAGACTGATATTTATAAGCAGTTTGAAGCAGTGAATAGAAATAAGTCACATATTGTTTAAACCAGTAAATAATCCAGGGAGACTGAGGATAAAAAGAAGGAACAAGTGGTTAAGGAAAAAATAGCTTACCATTATTTCATGAGGGTCTCCAGGTCTCTCAGACTCATCTCAACTCCTAGTAAGTCTCTTCAGTTATCTTTTCAGTTCTTCTTGCTTTTAAGTTTTGTCTCCGAGTTTTAATCTTTTTCCAATATTTTCTTTTTATTACTGTAATAATTCCATGATATGATCAAAATTAGAAGCTGTGATTTAAAACTTAGCCTAAATCAAGGTTTGCCTCTTGCAAAGTAGCAGTGAGTTGAATGTAATGTCACTCTGCTTTGGGATGTGTGATATGTCCCTGGTAATCAATATGTCAAAAAAAGGAGTATATATCCAGCTGTCGAGAAGACCTGTGCCAACATTGCTGGTTGTAGGCTGAGGGCTTCATTATTACTAAATATTCACACCCAGAGCCTTGTGGGGCATGGAGCTTCAGTGCACACCAAAATCTGTTCATCCCTCTGCCTAGCACTGCTGCATACTGTGAACAGCACAGTTTAGTGATTTCCTTCTTGTAGCATTGATTCCACTATCTGTGCTGCTGTACAGCTGGGAAAATTTGTCTGTCTTTCTGCCTTCATGGTCTTGCACTGTAATATGTCTTTCTGAAATAATGAATTTATCAAAGGATGCGGGTGGAATTGTGCGTATAGAAGACAAACTCTCCAAGGAACAGGAACATGGTTTTGACACAGGCATGTCTATACTAGCAAGTAATGTGATGTGGTAGGAGCACTTTCTGGTGTAAAAACTGGTGTGGGAGATTTGGTCCTGCTGTGTGCATTGTGGGCTTTTACTCAAGAGTGGCTGTAGGCTGCTCATGGTGGACCGAATGCCTTTTAGTAGCTGGAACACATCTTCAGGTTTAGTTTCATATGAAAAGAATCCATTGTGTGAGCTCAGCAGGCTGCTCCACAATCCAAACCAAAGCTCAGGAAAGATGGAGTGATTTGCCACAAAAGCGCACCACTGATCTGAACTGCAGAGCTGGTGTGGACACACCCATGAATGACCAGACATCAGACTGATCCATCTTTCTCAGTTTGGCTTGCTTTGAGAATTCCTATTGTCATACATATACACAGATGCACACTTGTAAACAGATAAAACCCAGACTATAAACTGCTTTTTAAACACTAAGAAGAAGAAAAAAAAAAAAGGTGGATCAGCTTTTAAATACCTGGGTGTTGCTCTGCGTAGCTGTTGCAGCTGTCAATGTTCTAGACCTTGTCCAACTGCATCCTTTCTCTGCTAGTCTTTAAGGCTGTGCTAAATGCTAATATTGTTTCCTTGTAGCTGGTATGTATTAACTTGAAAATAGGTACATTTTCATTGCCATGGCTACCCTGGAAATCTCTGACAACTTTTGCCATACCATACACTTGATGGTACAGCAAACAGATACTTGGAATGATAAGTGGGGAAACCAGTCTTAAACACTGTGAATTTATTTAGAGAAACAGGTTCCAAGTTGACCGTGACATGGACACCTACAAAAAACTCGTATATGTGAGCTAAGGAATGTAAGATGGTGATCCTTTACCTCGTTGCTGTAAATTGGAATTCCTGGTTCCTTCAGGCCTAATTTTGGTGAAGTGATAGGATAGACTTATCACCTAGATAGAAGAGAGTGCACACACCACAGCAATTGCAGACAGTTGATCTCCCCAGCATACAGCTCAGGTGCTGAGGTTTTCTTCCAGGAGAAATAAGCAGGGTCATGTATAGTTTTATGTTGTTGCTTTACAGGGCCAGGTTAGAGCTGGGAAATATAAGCAGGCTAGAGCAGCAGGTCAGTCAGACCCAGTCAGGTTTGGACATCTTCTAGCACATTGTTACAGCTTTCTCTTTTGAATAGAAGCTGCAAATGGCCAACCTGTGAACAACAGGGTTTTTACAAATATTTGTTGTATACAAATGAAAAACTGAGCTGTCAATATGTATTTCAATATGTAATTGCCTGGAGACAGGGTTGCAGTAAGATTAGGTAATGAAAACTGAGCTGGAAAATAATTGGTGTAGCATGCAGAATGGATGGTTGCTTTACAAATTTTTCCCTTTCTTGTTTTCCTATTTCCATAGAGAATATGCGTTGCATCGAGGACAGAGAAACAGAAAGTCTTGGCAACTTCCAGTATGCCAGAGACTTTGTTCTGCTCAGTGAGGAGGGGTGCAGTTCCCAAGAAAGATGTCAAATGCAATAACTGATGTTCTTCCTTCATGTGATGGATACCATCTGTATTTGGAAACATCTGAGCTTGTGCTTGAATAGAAGTCACGTAGCATTTTTATTGGTATAGTAGAGAACTTGAGTGTTTTTATTCATGATACTTGAGGCTTCGCTCCCAGACATAGTTTACAAATGCGTGACATTCCTTTTACGTTTCGAAGTGAAAAGTGAGCCAGGGTGAGCAGGAAGGACATTCCGTAGCTCGGTGAATCTTTTAGCAGTTTTTCATTGTGTCATATTTGTTTTCATAGAAGCAACTTCAAACTAGGGCAGTATGAGCAGCAAATTAGTTTTTGCCTCATATGAAAACAAACATGGTTAGAATCTCCTCATCTGTAAGGTATTCATAGAGTCCATTATTGTCAGGATATACAACTTTCCTCTTTTGATAGCCCTTCCTCATACTTGTCAAAATACAGTATCTTCAAAACAAACAATGTTATTAGTTTTTACTTCCTTCTTAGCTTCCCATATTTCCCTAACAGTGAAACACTAGTAACCTCATTTGAAATAATCTGTGTTTGTGTCCCTGTCTCTTACAGCTGAGATGTGGCTCCAATAATTCTGCCATGTAGCAAGTTACTTCCTATCTTGATCATGTAATATATCTTCATGTATTTTTATTCCCCTTTGTTTCAGAATATAAACATCTACAAATATTATCTTGATTAATCCTCTCCCTGCCCTCCATCTCCTCTTTCCCCTCTCCCTGTTTTGAGAAAGAATAAGAAAATGCAAGTTTATTCTTTTCCAGCCAAGGAAAAGACTTCCTCACTAGTTTCTGTGAGGAAGAATATCCCCTTGGTCTTAAACATGCTTCTTTTGTTTTGTTATGCTTTAACCTGCCGGGAAATTATTGCTGTCTGAATCGATACACCTTTTCTGTAAACTCTCTGAACTGGTAAGAAAGAGTTAGTGGCCTGGAACAAAGATTTTGGGCAATAACCTCAAATTTCTCAACAATATAACATTGCAAATGGAAAATTCCATGGTCTAGCAAATATTTGTAAACATTTTTAAGATACTGTTAACCTGATTTTGGGGTCAAGAAAGAAGATGCCAGCCAGCCTGGATACCTAACTGTGACAGCACAGAGCCTGAACGTTTTCTTTAGGCAAACCTATATTTAAGTGCACGAAACCTCAACTCTGCTAAAGCCCTCCTGGTTTCACAGTCTGTCCAGGGACAGAGGAGGATCATATGCTGTGACCTCGAATTCTGCCACTGTGTCATAGCAGTGCATGTCATGCAGCTGGCTGTATGCCAGTCATGTGGTCTAAATCTTATCCCTTTTCTCTGCTGACTCTTGACACACACTCGAATGTCTTGTAGTATAAGGGAGAATCATAATCAAAGACTACTAGATGAGGAAAAACAGACTTTGTTTTCAAAATACTCTTTATGTTCCTGATCTCAGCTGGCTTATGCCACAGGCTTCCCATAAAATCTCTAGCAAGCTGTCTGTTGTGAGCCTTAATTTGGCATATATAAAAAATTTAAATAACATTTAAATTTGTGGTTTCACTGGAATATTAGTAAATAAAATTACTGTTAGTGAAATGCTGGCCTGGGCTTGAGGGAAGGCCAGAAAGGTAGGGAGAAAGTCCACTTTTCTTAAGGAGTTTGTATGAGCTGTGTCAGAAGTTGCTATAATTCCCAGGACCAGCAAGACTGAGAAAGACCTAAAGATGCTTCTGGCTGCTCCTTTATGAGCTCTGAATCTTTTGCTTCCTCTCTCTAGAGGCATGTGCAGACTTGTCCTTTGGATGTATGTGTTCATATGGAATGTGAGAACATAGAACACATCTAAATTTTTCTCCTACCAGCTACTCAGAGAAATTTGCTTTGTATTTGTGAAGAAAGAGGAGAACTTCAGCTCAGACCAAGTAATTTGTCTGTGTTATAAGCAGCTAAAGAGATACAAATTAAGGAAAAGGTAGATGGAACATAAAGAAAATTGGAACGAATGCACTGTGAACTTTGAGATATTTTAATATACAAGTATGTGTTTTACTGACTAATGTTCCCTTTGTTTTCCTTCTCTAATATTTTCTGAGTATGTACAGTTAACCATATTTTTACCAAAATGTTCCATGTAAAAGCCCAATATTTAAGGCCACATGTAATATGCAGAGTATTACAGCATAAAATCATCATAACAAACCAAAGCAAATAGTTCTTAAGCAATTTTGGAAGCTTCTCTAACAGGAAAGTCTTTCTTGTGGGAGAATAGCTTTAATAGCCAGGTGTGAAAAGTGAATGAGGGGATAGCCCACCCTTGGTTTTGAGTTAGGTTTCCTGGTAAAGTGGTGGTGGAAAACATTTTTCCTGGAGGAGGATGTATGCAGTTCTGCCGTGTTTGCTTGAAAGTGCTGAATCCAGTCATTGTGCCTGTATTTTGGCTTCTTTCCCATTGTGAAAGTACAGCGCAATCTCCTGCCTGCTACTCCCTGTGAGCTCGATATCCTCATTAAAGACCAGGGGAAATAAAGGGGAAAACCCAAAGAGGTCAGTGAGTTCATTTACATACCATGCCAGGGCCAGCACGTGACTCAACATGCGATACAACAGTGAACCTTTTTGATGAGCTTGCTAAAGCAATGGAGAGGCATTTCAAACTGCAGAGATACAAGACTGCAGCTTCTTATTCACAAGCAAGAGTGAAAGTGCTTTATAACTCAATTACGTAACGTAAATAACATGTTTTGCATTTAGTTAAACAGAGAGCTGTGACAGTATTTGATGTTTATGGTTGTGTTGCTGTTTCTTGTTATTACTGTTAATGCCTGAAGTGTTTGATACTTGTTATCATTTGTGTCTTTATGATGTGTGTTCCTGGGAGTCTACTGTCTAGCTGATAATTTAACTAGGTGGAAAGGCCGATGAAAAGCACCTAAAATGAGCTACAATGACGTTAATCTTGTACTGTGACATCTGCTTGCACACTTCTTCTTTTTTTTTTTTTTTTTTCAATTGAAACTAGATTCTTTTATGGTGCTTTTTAGTTCCATTCCTGAGCCAAGAGTCCTTCCTGGCTGTTGCCTGGAGGGTGGGGTATGTGTTCTTGCCATTTCGCCTGTGCCATCTCCAGCACTCATCACACCCTTCTGGGAGAAGTTTCCGTTCACCAGCTCTGCATTAGTAGTTCCCTGGATTAGCGAACTGAACCAGCTCACACACAAGTAGGGAGCAGGTCTGGGCCCTCCCTCCTCTTTTTAGGGGACCACAGATAGACCATTTAGCTGAATAATCATCTAACCTTCTGCTTGTGTCTAAGAAGTTTTTTTCTGGAAGGAGGTTTAAGAAAGCATTTGTATCTTGTTTGCTGAATTTATTTACATCCATTTGACTGAAAGTTGCCTGTAACCTGTTACAACTGGATACTGCACTGGATAGTGGAGTACTAACCTCTTAACACAGCCAAACCAGAAAACAAAGCCTTGTTATAAAATATGTTAGCAGTATAACAGACTTATATTTATGAAGACTGTAGCTTGTAGTACACCCTTTTGAAGAATAAATTGCATTAGAATAAATCATGTACTTATACTGATGTAACTATGTCTGTATAGTGAAATATGATGTTTGTAACCAAACTGGTAAAGACAAAAAAGTTCAAGTTCACGTTGACAGATAATAAGTTGAAAGGCATGCATGAACACAGGCTTCTCTACAAGTATACTGACCCTTGATGTAGACGTGTCACACACAGATCTTAGAAGGTCCACAGTGTGTTTGAGGGACTTCTGGAGAAAGAGTCAAGTTTTGTTTAGGTTGAGGAAAGACGTAGCTGAGAGGATAAAATGAGCAATATGACACATGATGGGAAGAAGTTCCTGTATGCAAATTTGGTGAAGCAGGGTAGTTCCTAACTTTTCTGTCCTCAAAATTTTTTGTCTTCAAGGACACCTTCATGGGACATACATCTTAAAATTATTGTTTCCAGGTAAGAAATCCCTATAATTTCCTGAACAAAAATTAAATTCCAGGTCTTGTGTGGTTGCATGTAGCTATTGTACTGTCCAGTCTATTCTCAGGTGGTTTTGTGTGGTTTTGGTGGTTCTTCACATGCATAGTTAATTCTCAGTATCAGTTCTTTTCTAACTTAAAGCATACATGAGAAGGGAAAGAGTGAAAATTCAAAGTAAATTAAGTCTGTGCTCTTCTTCACATGTTTTTAGTTACTCTGAACAGTAATCAGTTTTATGCATGCTTTAAGAAACTGCATGTCCTGAGGCTTTTCAAGGAGCTGTGAGACTTCCTCTGCTTGGACTCAAGTACACATATGAGACGTGTTTATTATGATCTCAGTTGTTCCTTAAAGGTCAGAGCACCAGTTTAATTTATGACTCAGCACTCTAGTTACTACAGTCTAGGTAAAGTGGGGACTGTAAATAATTTTCACCACTGTTTCTTAATTTGGAAGCAATGTGTTCTTTTTCCACACAAAAAAATGCTCTCTTTCTTCCAGAGTGTTAAGATTTTGGTGAAGATATTATAAATTTCTCCACTTTGTAACAACTAAGTAAAGAAGAAAGGAATTCAGTCACCTCTTGGGGTATTTTTGTGGCCATATACTTCTAAATAAGTGCTTTAGGAGGTTGTAGTCCAAAAGATGGATTTTGTTTCTGGTTGTTGGAAAGCTGAATTTTTATCTTCTGTTTGGGAAACTGTATCTGAGTTTAAGTAGAAATAAAAACATATCACGAAGATCATGATTTAGAGGGAAAGGTTTAATCACAGAACAGTGAAATATAGTTTAAAAAGGAGTCTGCATAGGCTGATCACAGAATCTTGGAATTTTTGTTTGTTTTATGGTTACCATTAAAGCAAATCATCATCACATTTCTGGGAATCTTGCGTGATCAAGGATTATAACACTGAGACCATGTTTATATTCATTTTTCATTGACATTTTTAAAAGCAAATGCTTATCAGTTGGACGATTAAAGTTCCTGTTGCCTGCTACCAACCAAGCACATGCCTAGCAATTTTTGCTCTTACTGCATTTTTCACTGTTGCCATGATAGGTGCTGCTGCCCTAAATATCTTTGTTTTGAACAAAGAAATTCAAAGCTGGTGGCTGGATGACAGTGAAACGAAGAAGAAATAGCTTTAAACCATTGTAGTTGACCCAATGCCAAGTTAAGATAAACCTTTCTGATTTACAAAGTGTTACATTTTAGTTTGGGCTGCTCTCTCAGGAATTATGTCTGAAAGAAAAAGTAAAATATTAAGTATATGCTCAGCTTGGTTTTAAATACAAAAGCTCAGAACTGGCACTTGTCAAAGCTCATTTTGGCCCAGGTAAATAAGCTTTTCTGAGGGGGAAAAAAAGAAACTGAAAGCCTTACCAGCTGTAGCAATCCTAATAGGGCCTCATAAGAGCCAACCTCAGTGTCAAGCCTGCTTGCTCAGAAAGAGGTGGGGGTTTGCCCAGTCCTGATGCTTCTGGCTGATGGTTTTGGGAAGCCAGGCTCTTTTTTTTCCAGGACAGAAACCCCTCTTGCAACATAGCACTTTCCTCTTCTCCCTTGAAAACTTGAATTCTGGGATAGAGGCATGCTATGTTGCTCCTGAGGTTTACAATGCCGTGGTTTGACCTTGAAGGCAACTTGAGAAAAATTGTCCTTGTGTCTATTCTCCAAGGCTTAAAGCATCTTTTCACTTAGTAAGTCCTTCTACTAGGAAGCTGATGGAAGAGTTTGAGTAGAAAAACTGTCAATAGCCCAAACTGAAACACTTGCAATATGAAGGTACTTGAATGATTTCACTGTTCTTATTTTCCTCACACTACAGAGGGAGGATTTTTTTTTTTTTACTTTTGTTTCATGACCCAAATGTTTTGGAGATTTTTTAGCACTTATTGAGCACTTGGCTTCAAAGGAACATCAAATGCTACTAGATGTGCAGATCAATTCAAATGATAACTATATGCTCTCAGACTTTTTAAAATAAAATGTAAAAATAAGGCACTTTTTAAAATTCAAATATTTTGTAGTTGTCTTACTGCCTAATACTGGAGATTGAGGCACTGTGTTGTGATGAATTATTGTCTTACATCTTTGCATGAAATCTTAGAAGGATACCCTTTACTCCCCTGTTTCCACTGGAATTGAGTGTTAGATTTTATTTTGCCTGCCCTAGATCAGTGGTTTGAGGAGCAGTCTGAAGCCTTGCTTCGTTTTCCTTGCAACCTCTCCCTTGGGCTGTCCTGTCCTTTTGTGCTTTATTTATGGCCAATTTGTTTGATTAGATTAAGGAAGGATTAAGGGATCCAGTACCCTTAGCAAAAGGCAACCCATTGTTTATAAATGTGTAAATATAGCGTAATTGCTTCTTAATTCCTTACATTTCATAAAAAAGGGGATTCTTCAGCAGGTAAACCCTGAGAGATTTTTTGAAAATCAAATGAAGGCAATTTACTGACTCAAAGGTGTGTATGCCAAAGATGAGGAGTATCACCCACAAAGCTCAGGTTTTAGCTGATATGAAGAATCTCAGGTGCTTTGATCTCCTACCCCTTGTCAGTCCACACTGATTTCTAACCATTTCTGAATTCCCATAATGAAAAGAGGTTTTGTCTTTGCTTGGACAGTTTAGGATTTGCCATGAATTTGTAGTTCAGCTCTCTTTACATTAGCAGCGGTAAGGGATATAGTAAGAAGAGGATTCATCTTTTATTCAAAAAATTAAGGCACTTATCACCCATTTTTCTTCTATCTCTTCCACTAGTAGAGCTATACTAGTGGCATTTGGATAAAGACCCATACTAAAAGCTTAGTCATAAAAAAAAAAAAAAAAGGTATCACCTGCCTACAAGGAGTCTTACTTGGACTCCTTGCATTTGGGGGTTTTTGGTTTCACAAATTAAAAAACTTAATGTCTCAATTTCTAGATTTCTTGTGAGCTGTTTGTCCTGCTTTTCATGTGAAAGAAAAGATGAGAAGCATTTCTCTGAACAGGAACGTCATCTTACGCTTTTGTAAAGCATTAGCAGTAGAATGTTTCACCTACTTTATTCTTTCATGTTTTGGCATGCGTTATTTTTCTTCTTTTTTTTTCTTCCTCTGGCTTTGTTGCCTATACTGCATATTGTGATTAGGACTGTTTATTTGTGTTACACCCCACAGGTCTGTAACTGGCTAGTTCTGAGCTGGCTACCTGCAAGAAGCTGTCTGTGCAAAAGCAAACAGCGGGGCTTTGCTTACATGTCTCTACCCAGGCTGGTGTCAAAACACTGCTATCAGAAATGATGCCAATTCTGTGGCAAAGGTTTCTGTTGTCTTTTTTGTTTGTTTGTTTGTTGTTTTTTTTTAAACCTAAGACCCTGAACATGGTCTGCTAAGAAGCTGTCAAGATGTCACCATGATCACTCACATTTTTCCAGAGGGTAAATATCTACAGCTTCTCTGTTGGCCACAAGGCACTTGAAATGAGTTGCTGAAAGATTCGGCATACTGCCCTGAACTTCCTTATAATGAGCACTTCCTTAAAGAAGAGAACGTGTAAATCCTTGCTGTAAGAGAACTGAAATTAACTCTGCGTAAATGGTGAACGACATAGGCTAATGTGAGATGTGGCAGAAGAGTTTGAGAAAAGTATTTAGATTGCAATGTTATTTTGTGCTACCTTACTTTGACTCTTGCTGGCTTGCAGTTGGGACTCTTTAGTGCTTCAGTTTTGATGGGAACTACATTTCATTAGGAGAACAATGATGGGAACAGCTGTTGCATGCGCAGGCAGTTCCTGGCTGTCTGTTGCAACTGCAAAGGAGCAAGTTGCAATTAGCATAAGCCTTGAAGAGCCTGTTTCCTTTGGAAGTTGTCTTTTGAATGTATCCATTGGTGTAGAGAGTTTTAAGGAAATAAAGAATATGGGGTAGAGGATGATACATTAGAGGATTTCACTGGGAATCAGGCGCTGTGACACCTCAGGCCAAGATCCATGATACAGCCTTGCCTCAGCTAGCGCAGCCTTCTCCAAGTGTTCCCACTTGATCCTGCTCCTACTCTATGGCACACCTCATTTCTACCAGCCTAACACTGATGGGGCTCTGCCATGCCCTGGATCTGACTAAGGGGAGTGATCCAGCTATAGGTTGGAGGGGGGTTCTTTCTTTTTTGAAGGCACGGGGTTTTGTTTACTTTGTTTTTCCAAATTGGATGAGTCTTTGATCTGGTCTGCAGCACAACCCACAGACACGTCAGCCTGAATGAGGGGTGGAGGCGAACATGGCTCTAGGATATTGTGAAGCCAGAAGTTCCTTTTCTGTGTTCCTTTAGACAAGTGACCATCCTCTCTACCTTCAGTTCTCATTTCATGAGGTAAAGGGAAAACCACTTTAATTAAAGCAGGAGTTGTAAGACACCCGTTAATTAATATTGTTTTGTAAACTTTTTTGCACAGTACTCTAAAATCTCAAGAAAAAGTACTGTTAAAGAACTAGTATTGCTTTTCAGGTGGCTTTCCACCTGCATCTTTAGAATTTGAGGCAGTAACAATTTTAATTTCAAGAAATGCCTTGTTCCATAGGGGAGACATCCTACACTCTTAGACACAATGCTACCCACAGCTCGCTTTCCAGTTGTCATGCCACTAGCTCATTCTTGCTCTAAAGCTAAGTGCCCAGAAAAATATTCTGTTGGTTCAGCAGACCTGTGTTTAGCAGAGAGGTTCAGAGAATTCACTGACGTTCTCCTTTCTGTTTCAAACTTACAGTAAGCATGATTGCCCTCTTGAAGTCTTCAGGAGTAGTTTAAAACAACCTCGTTCCCTGATTTTCTGTGGCATATCAGCTACAGTGGAGCAGTAACAAAAGGGAGCAAAAAAAAATGTTTAACACAGTAAGATACAAGTTTTTGGAGTTAAATTAGCCATTGCCTTTTTAAAACATTGTTGCAAAGTGAATGGTTGCAATACAAGATTATTGCACTTTGAAAATGCAGTTCCAGACCAGCACGGGAGCATTTTTACTTCCAGCGAGTAAAGTGAAAGTGTTGGAACTAATAAGTGTTTCCAGTACTAAATGGGAAAGTCTTTCTTTCAGTTTAGCTTTACCTCGATTTCCTGATACACTTCCTTTGTCTGATAGGGGCCAATACACCCACATATGTCTACAAAAAAATCAACAAAGCAATGAACTGGTGAAGGTGTTTCTCTCAAAGGCTGGAAAGGAAGGATTGCTATCACCAAGATACACCGATACTAACAGGCTCATGGAGCCATGTAAATGTGTAGTTAGTGAAACGTGAAACATTATGCTTAACATTTGGCAACTAATATCTCTAGTGTGTGTTTTGGTAGACTTTTGTTGAAAATAGGCATTTTGCATTTGGTTTCAACAGGGAGGAAAGAGTTGGCAAAGCATCTGGGCAGTTAAGACTTACTGTGTGAGTCATACGTAGCAGAGGTGATAGTTTGATAAAGGTGGAGTTCCAAGTTCTTCTTAAGCTGTATACTGGGCTCTTAAATACTGAAGTATGACTTAGGTGGTACTCAGGATAACTTTCCCTTTGATGTATCTGGCCGAAGAATTAGACTTAACCCTTTCCTTGATACTTACCTCCTTACCATGTTGAGTGGGCTCAAGAGTGAACACTACAGAGAGCACAGGGAGGCCATGGGAAAAGCACTGTGTTTTGGTTTGTGCCTGCAAATCTTCCCCTTTTCTTCTCTGTTGTGTTGTAATGCAATGAAGTTAAATAATTTCCCCTGAGTTCAAGAATCACCTATCCTTGTGTTGAACAGTCGCTGAGAATCTGAAGCCAGCCCCAAGGTGAAATAGGCAACTTTATTTGCTTCTAAGTTTCACTGATACAAATATAGTAGGATCAAAAATTAAGAGAAATTACAGAATCAGTCGTAATGCAAATTTTGAACTTCTGATTTTTGTCAGATGAAAACGTAAAGAAACCTCTGGTTCATGGTATTCAGTAGCATTCCTGAAAACAGCCAAGGGAAGACCCTGCAACTAAATGAGGGCAAAAATTTAATAAACCAAACACTCTTCTATTTGTCATCAGCTGGCACAAGGCTTACCTATGTTAAAAGTTTGTGTTTCTTTTTGCATTGGAGCAACTGTATTGTGTATAGCCATATACACATACAAAAATCCCTGGAGATAGCTGTGACTCTAAGATTTAGATTTTATTGCATTGTATTAGTTTTGGTTTCTGAAGCGGTAATTTCATGGCTGATTTATATTTTGTTTATAAAGTAAAAATAAATTATTTTGGTTTTATTTCGTAGGCACCAAATTGCTCAAACCTAAATCTTGCCAGCATAACTGATTAACCTTGTAATAGCATCTTTGAGATATTAATGTACGCACTACCTTATCTTGTGTTTTATCTGACCTTTATCTGTTGATTTTAATATCCTTTGTGGTTGCTAGTGACGTGTTTTTGTTGTAGACAAGGAGAGATTTTGGCTCCTGTTTATTTCTCTGGTTTATCCTTATTCACTCTGTTCTGTCCTCGCAAAAAAATAACTGCATTAAGCAGAAAAAAACAAGATAATAAGCTGTAGCTCAGAAAGCACAGTAGGAGTGCTTGAAGTGTTCAGAAAGCATTTTGCGAGCAGCATGTAGAGTTACCGGTCTAATGTGGATTGACAGTGGAAAAAAAGGAATTGATGATCCTGAACAAATGCAGAAGAGTTTTTACCCCTTTACAGCATAATTTACTCATAATTTCCAGCATGATTTATTTTATTGAGTTATGTAAATTATTTATGTAGGGTAAAGTTTGGCCACTATGTGTGCTTGCAGCGTGGTGTCATCTTGCAATGCTTGGGTGCCAGTGATCCATATCACTAAACCAGTAGAGAACTAGTCAGAAAATAAATTTAAAAGAAGATGATGGGGGAGAAGAGTATGACTTTTTGTCATACTGCTGCACTGAATTGGTTCAGCAGGGTCAAGTATATCCCAGGGTAGCAGAGAGCCAAAAGGCAGAGAGGAAGCGAACGATAGGTTTTGGCTGCAGGGAGTCTATCCGTGCTGTGGATCATCACTCGCCGCTGCCTGCACTGCGGGTGGTAGACACCCGCTCGTGCCTGCCGTCATGCTGGAGACCATTGCCCCATGCCAGCAGAGAGTGGAGATGAATGTGTGAAAGTCCTTCATGTACGTTAGTGTGAAATCTGAGAGCTCAGTGGAAGCTGATGATTTAAATCAGGTCGTGATAACCTGGCTGCCTTTGCATCCGAAAGAATTAGAGCTCTGCCATAGGGGTGGTAAGGTCCTGGCAGCACCCAGTGCTGAGCAGCTGTGAGGGGCAGCTATCTTGTTCAGCCACTGCAGCTGGGTCTAGAACAGAATGAGCTGCGCACCGTGTGCTCCTGGATGTGTTAACAGTTCTTGGCTATATGGCCATGGCTGTACCCTTGCTACATCTGCTGTGCTCTTTGCTTCTTTGGAATCATTTGGGCTCTTTCTGCATGGGGCTGTGCTGAACACCTGCATTATTCCCATTTGTGCAAGTGTTTGTCAGTTTTTCTCCTAGAGTTCGGAAGATATGTGGGAGAACATGTAGTGCAATTCTTTGGTGTGATAGCATTCCAGTTCCTCAGTGGGTGTTTTCCTTGAAGCATGGCATCTGATTTGGTGTTTGGGGATGTGGAGAAATTTGTGTAGTTTCTCTGTGACTGATTTAGTTCAATTTTTCATGCAATTCTACAACATTGTTTTCATGGTTGAAAAGTAAAAGAAATCAGAAATAGGAGTACTCTTCCCTTAACTGTTTCTCTATCTACAAAAGTAGATGATGAGAAGATCTCCCTCTTCGCAGCATCAAGGAGAGAGAGATGGGGATGATCTCAATCTTAGGCAAGAGATACATTTATTTACAGGACGCAGGGAGCAGTTAATAGTAAGATTTCATTGTGATTTTTCACAACTTACAGTGAAGCCTCCGTGGTGTGATGATGGAGTTTGCAATGCCAAGAGCAGTGGGTGCTGTGAGAACCACCTCAGAACTCATCTCTCCTGCTTTGGCAAGGGGATTGTTGGGTTACAGGTTGCCTCTGTGCTGTGCTGGTCCTGCTTGAGCAGCCTGGCAGGCAGTGTACAACTTGAGGCACCTGTGGTATGGATGTGCAAGTATGGGCCTGTAATCCTTCTGTAGGAAATGGGGAGAGGGAAGTTGGCATTTCTGGAGTGTGTCTCCTCTACTCTTAAGGGCATCAAATGAACATAATTCTGAAGTTTGTTTTTGCTCATCAGCTGAAAAGATAGTCTAGGGGACCAGTTGATAAAGTTAGCTAGGCAAATCCCAGTCTTAAATGTCTGATAAATGTTTTAGGCTTTGAATGTCTCCAGGTATTTGCTGATACCTTAGTGTCTAATGTAATACTTCACATTTCCCTGCAGACTCTATCATGCTATACATGACATAGTATATCTTAAATGTTTACTGTTATGAGTATAATGTAGCTGAAGTGAGCAGCAAACATTCTTACTCTATACCTAGTATATGTGCTGTATTTTATTTTAGATAAACAAGCAAATAACTATTTTTATAAGCAACCATTTTCTCTCTTGGGGCAAAGGACTCGGGAGAGCAAGGCTTACGAGATTTGGAAAGACTGTTACGGTGCTTATATTGCCTCTTTCTGTTTAGAGGTGCACTCAGATTTAAGGTATTGTAGCTATGGTGAAAGAAAGGGCTAATTGTAATCCAAAAAACTCAACAGGACAACTGTCATCTTGTCCTGCTGACATGTAGTAGATGTGCTGCAGATCACTTTATCTTGTGAATGTGAGGTTAGCAAATTCTCCTTAGTACCCAGCCTGAAGACTTGGCAAACCATAGAACGAACTTTTTAACGTAAGCGTTTTTTGTTTGGATGCAATGATTATAATTTGTTCTCTTGAAGAATCATATTCATGTTACATCCTGCTCTTAGTAGAGCTCATGGCAGTTGCAATTTTGCAATTTGTCAAAATTTGCCTTCTTTATGAACTCTGGTTTTGCTGACAAATTAAATTCTAAATTAAAACAAAGAATCGAGTTTACACTCTTTTGCTGCCAGGATCCTTCCCCAAAGAAGGTTAGCCTCAGCATAAAGTTGTCAGGAAAGACTCATATCCTCTTTTTTTTATGGGAGGTGTTTTAATGAGCCACCTGAAGGCAAAGAGTAAGCAAAATTACTTCCTTTTTTCCATCAGGATTATCACTTAGGGCAAGTGTTTTCAAACAAACAGAAGTCTCCTGCTATGTTTACAGTTTGGGAGGAGGGCATTTGCAGGTACTGGTTTTCCCATGTGTAACTTTTATATCCCATTTCTGTGAAGTTGTGAAAAGCACAGAGATACTTCCGTGGCATAAAACAAACATATGTGTATATGCCAGTAGATATAATTGCTTTTATCAAATACTGTGTGCCCCATAGCTACCTTAATCTGGCAGCAAGAAGCACTGGAAGTAAAACTAACTGAATTCCTTTTCAAGGTAAATAGGTGAGGTTAATGGACAGAACAAGGGAATTTATTTGTTTGCTTGTTTTAAGTGGTAATAATTATTTCAAAAAACTATCTGAAGAATGCACTGGCCTGTGGAATATTTTCCATATTGAGAATGAGATGCCATGGCTACACATAGCTGTGGTCCTTACCCTGCATTTCCCATGTACAGGTTTCCCATGTATGTATCTGGATAGAGCCAATTTATGTCCTTTGACTGGGGAACCAGACAATGCTCATAGGTCTCAATGTTGAAATCCTTTTTGTCATCCAAGGGTGGCTCTCTGTTCTTTCTGGAAGTGCCATCCCTTTCCTGGCTCACATGGGAAGAGTGTGGAAGATTGCAGTGCTCAGGGGGATCTTGAATGGGACCACGAGCTCTCAGCCACAGAGTCTGGTTTTGTGGCCGTGCCTCTTCAGCTGGCACTTAATCATAACACTATTAATCTTAACTCTGCCTTTGAGTTCCGGCACCATGGGGTGATGTTTGCTCGTTGTTGGAATACTGAGAGACAGCAAAACAGCTGGCAAGAATGTTTCTGGGAAGAAAGAAAAAAAATAAAGGCGAGAACAAAACAAAAAGATGAAGGCCATATTCAATACTGAGTCTGTGTTTAGATGGATTTTTTTTTTTTTTAAATCTTCTCACCTGCAGTGTTCTCTGTATGACTGAGTCTGTTATGGCAGTGAAAAGATATTATTATCCTTTCAGAAAATGTAGCTTTCTTGATGTAGTCGAAGCGTAAGTGTGAGGGAAGTATGGTAAAGCCCCAGCCTCAGAGATGCAAGTGAACAGAGAGGTGAAATGTTTGCTTAAAATTTTATCAGCCATTCATTCTGCTGGTTGAATTAATAATTTTCAATATTTTTTTGCTATGTTTTCTGGTCTACCATGGTCTTTTTTCCTGTCTGACCCTACTCAAACAGTTGCAACTATTTTTGTTCCTCATGTGGACCTTGTTACCATTACAATCTTATTAAAATGTAACAGCAATTTGTATGTGACTGTATTATCTAAACAGAATTAAGCCAACAAATCATATAAGCACATATTTTGTAATGGATATGTGATTTTACCACATTTTTAAAATTGTTTGATGGCTCTTAGGGCTGGCTTTTGCTGATTTAAGAACCTGAAAAGGTAGCTTGGAAAAGTCTGTGCAAATGACTGCTAAGCTGCCACAGCTGTGTTTAGTGTATGTCCTTAAGTCACGTACCCTCTGACAGTGCAGAAGAGAAACTCCCTGGATGACTTCAAGAGGGTTTCTAAACTAATGTGTGTCCTCCTGATCAGGCATAGCCAGACATTTAAGGTGTCCTGTAAGGGCCAGCTGCCTTCTGAAGTGAAAGGATGAGCATGTGAGTTAGGAGGGTTTACATTTACAGAGAGCTACGGTGGGTGGTACATATCTTGGTGCTCTCTATTGGGCAGACACTCTTCGGGTTTTGTAGGGCTTTGCATTTCTTCAGAACTTTCTTTCTCGTAGCCTTTACAGAGTAGACTTAAATGAAAATGGCAGTCCTGGAACAAGTTTAGAATTTTAAAAAAGTGAAATCTGCTTGCATCTCAAGCCTTTCGTGCGTGCCACGTGGAGTTTATGAAGTCAGGGATTTGTGTACTTGTGTGTAGCCATGCAAGCGCACGTCCACTGCTGTCATTACACGATCAGTTGTGGTCACAGACTGTGGCAGCAGAAGGTGTTATACGGAACACTCATGACAGGATGAGCTTGAGGCACGTGAAAAGTGCACGTGATGCTCAACTGCTTTTGGTGATCAGCTTTTCTGTTAGGCTGTGCCTTTACTGGCATGGGAGCAAAAGCTGTGATGGAGAGATCAGCCCTATCAGGTGAGACAGTAGTTCTGCCTATCTAGGTACTCTATCTCCAGGAGGACCCGCTGGTGGGAGAGCAGAAGGACTGAACAAACAGACAGGTTATGCCCTGGATTAACCCGCCAGCCTTCAGCAAACTTTAGTTCAAGGGCTTCCAAGGGTAGAGGTTACATTTCTGCACTTGGCAACATTTCTTTTAAAATGTTTTTTTAAAAACTAGGCAAGTTTTTATGGGAAAGACAGTCATTTAGATTCACTTTAAAACGAATGCTCCTGTAGTGGCATCAGGCTTTGAAATGAGATTCTGTAATGCTGCTTGACTCTGCATAGCTTGTTGCCCAAACAATATCTGGACGATAAAGCTGTGTTTAAATAAGATGCTTTATAAGATTTTCAGCCCACATGGACATGTAACCACAATGCAGAAAACAGATATGAATGTTTTGGCAGATGCTGAAACAGAGTGGTGCTGTAGGAATTTGGAGGACAGCAATGATAAAGAAGAAATGGAAAGGCAAGTGATCTGGGGATAAGGTTCTCTAAAGAAAAAAAGTAATAATTTCTCCCCAGCTTTAGGGCACTGGTGTTTTTGCTGTGTACGTCAGTATCAAAGGTGTAAGACTGTGGAAACCAAGTCCCCTGTGCATGCCATTCACCTTCTCAGGAGTCAGCCAGAGGGTCTGCTAACAGCGTTAACTGAGGGCTGAGGGATCTGACCCTCTCCTCTGAGACGGCAGCCCTGTTCTCTGGCAGGCGTCCCAGGGGTGCTGGAAGGCAACACGGTCTGCACAATCTCTCTGCCTCTTGACCAGAGACAGTCAGGGTCACAGACGTGAACATTATCTTTGTGACGCTTCAAGCAAGCAAACAGATAATTTTTTTTTTTTTTTTTTTTTTAGAAGGAATGTTGCATGCAGTCAGTTGAATGTAAAAATGTCATATCAGATCTTTCAAGATCTTGTTCCCTTGAGGGAATGTTGCGCCAGCTCGCCCACCCCACCAGGGCAGAGGCAAGGCAGCGAAGGGAAGGGAGCGCACATGCATGTGCATGCACTTCTGTGTGTGTGTGTGCACGCACATACTAGAGTCACGGAATGGCCTCTCTTCCCTTGATGAGTCCCTCGTGTCTTCCTTCTGATGTTCACTAAGCCAGGGAACTCCTCTTTTTTCCTGTATCATAGTCTGGGAATCGTGCCTTGGACATTTTTTCAGCTGAGCACATTTACATACAGGAAATCAGCCCAAAGGCTCCTTTTTGAACAGTGTTTGTACTAGACAGTTTTACAGTGGTTTCAGGTATGCTTCATTTTTTTTAACAACTGATGAAGAGGAAAATATAGAGCACAAGTAACTTTGTTTTAAAAACAGGTGTTTAAATACATGTCAAAATACAGTATCCTAAATATATATACTTGTAGAATTTAAAGCAAGACTCATCTAGTATTCTTGTATTTATATATATTTTTTTCCATGTCTTGGTTAGTGATGCAGTTGTGCTAGGGAATCATTTTTATTTAGGTCCATCTTGAATTGTAGATGAATAGGAGTGTGAAGCACTCTGCTCCCTTGCAGAGTGCCAGCACCAGGAGGAGCAGTGTGGGAAGGACCTAGCAGGACAGCTGTAGACCAGGTACACTCCTTGGGAAAGGAGGCTAAGAGAAGCTGGGCCTTGGCCTGGCTGGACAAGAAGAGGAAACTCTTTTGAATAAAAAATGAAATAAAGGCATAAGCAATCAGAGAACATCTTGCCACCAGAGTGAGAAACAATGAAGAATTTCAGCTTACGTAGGGATGAGTATCAGCTAGTACAAACGTGTTTCTTTTGGAGTTTAGAAGATGGTTTCATACCAGTAGTACTTCAGTAGTAGTGCCTGGAAAGGCAGGTAGTTTTGCTGGAGCTTGATTGTTTTGTCTTTTTTTTTTCCCTCTCCTGGTTTTACCTGTGATAGCCCAGGACTCAACAGAGGCTGTTTTGATCCCATGTACTTCATGTAAAGCCTGGGATATTGTACAGTGATACTGTATTTGCTATTATTTTAGTGAAAGCACATATAGACAGAAAAGTTTTGAAAAGAAAAAAAATAATAGATGATTCCTTTACAAGAAGTCAGTCATCAGTCCTTCTTTAGGTTAGCATTTCTCATGTCTTCAACTTTGACTGCAAAATCCACGCTTTCAAAACTTGATACATAGCTTCCAAGGCTGAGAATAGGGATGCCATGCTTTGTTAAACAATACAGGATATATTTAAGTCCCTGATTAACTTAAAATTGTTTGCTTGGGAAATGTGTGTGTAAGGGAGTTGTTTCACCCTTTATTGAATAAACATTTCTCTGTACTGGCAAATTTTGCTGTTGTTCTTGGAATGTCATTCTCTCTTTAAACTTCAGGGTTCTTTGCTTTACCAGGGCCAAGATTTCTGTGCTGGTACACCTTCTCCCTTCTGTCTCTCACACTGGTTTTCTCCAAAATCCGTATGTTTTCACAGGTGTTTTCCCCCAACTTCCAAGACTTTGTTTCTGCTCTTTTTTGTCAGGGAAGGGATGGGTACAATAGTGAGAGATACCTGAACTCCGGAATGCTCCTCTCCCTTGCCAGTGGGAGAGCTCTTTAACTGAAGTGGGTTGTCTTAAGAACTGTTCCTTGATGTCTGATTGTAAGCCACAGCCTCTTTGCTACCAGAACTCTTCCAAGGTTAACTCCTTCAGGGGTTATTGATGGCCCCCCTGTTTTGGCAGGTGTATTTGTGTCAGGCTTGTAGAAGTTTTATGATGTTTATGATAGTGCTTCAATCAATTCTCTTTTCTTAGGTCCTCTAAGAACACACAGATCTCATTCTTGCTTTGAAAAGGTTGTTTTTAAGTTTATGTCATGATGTGTCTGGTATTTTCCCCCTTCTTTCAACTTGGCTTGTAATTAGTTTTGCTTGACTGGTTTTAAGGAGCTGTATTCATATGACTCTGCAAAACAGAGAATTGTGGTAGGTAAACTTGGCTTATTGGATTGGTAGATGTTGAAGTATTTTAAAGAAACATAAAGACAGAGCTGTATGTACTTTTTAATAATATGGGCTTTCATCTTTCCACTCAAATCCAGGGGTTCATCTGTGTCATTGCGTTGTTGAGTCTGCTCTGCTGAGTCATGAGATCTCTTACATGAATCTTAAAAAGAGATTTGGGCATATCAGAACAGTGTGACACAGTATGAAAATTCTCCCAGATGTGATCTGGTTGCTAAGTGTCATTGCAACTGTTCAGTGAATTAAAACAAACCAAGTTAAGCAATGACCTGCACACCATGTAAGATTTAAATATTAGAAGTTTTTGCTTGTTCTGTACAATTATGTCTTTAATGCAGGAATATTAAGATGGCTCTGGATTCAGAACAGACAATGTTAAGGAGGATGTTGAATTTAAATGTTATTTCTCAGAGTATTTTGACTGTGAGAGAGCTATGCCTCAGGATCTACCTGTGATGATTTTATGGAGATGATATGTAATAATGCATAGAAGCAAAATGAAGCTCTGAAAGTAATTCTTGTGAGGGATAACTTCAAAGTACATACACTATTGAGGGCTGTTTTCTAACCCGAAAAGCAGAAAGGTATTTTGTTTATCACATATGATCAGTATTTCTGTGGCAGGCTGAGACTCTGAACTTCTTACCTTTTCACTTGGTCTATGTCTACACCAGGATATTTCAGTAAAGAAGCTTCCTCTCTGGTCACTAGCATTGCTCTCTTTTCACTGACTGTCGTGAGTGGATGCTGTAGAAAGGACTTTGCCTAAAACAGATTTCTGTGGTACCTGGCTTACCCACGCCGCCTTTACCTTTGTTACATGTTTATCAATAGTAGCAGCAATTACAGTGAAAAAAAGAATTTTTCTCAGCTCAGTAAAGCTGAAGTGGGCCGCAGTCTAGGTAAGCTTGGTCTGTCACTTGCTTAAGGACCTGTTGAGCTCTGCAGGACAGTTTTCTGTACCAGAGGTCCAGCCACTTCCCCTTGTCTGGTGCTGTTCATTGGAACCCCCAGGCTGCTGCCCATCTTCTTGCTTGAAGCAGAGTTTGACCAGCTCAGAAGCATCCTCTGCTTTGCTGTTGTGCTCTGTGGCACTTTCAACTGCCTTTTGTGATTCCCCTTTGTGTTACCAGAGAACTCAGAGCTACTGCTACTTTCAGCTACTCTCCCTATGCTGATAGCACTGGATTTGTCTGTATAATGAGTGACCTCACCAGACCAGACCAGAATTTGATCTTGTTTCATGTCCTGGCAAAGAAACAATAGGAAATGCCCAGAAATGAGTACCAGAACAAGAGAGAGGCACAAGAACAAGTCTGATGGAAGTTTTTCAGCTGTTTAGTAGTTGTGTTGGGTTTTCTTTAATATTAGATTTGATAGTAACATACATAAATAAAATTAGGCATATGCATATATTCATCTGTCTTTGAATACCTGCTCAGAGATAGTTATTTGTTCTCACTACTGTGCATGTGAAGACACTTGTGAGCGCACGCAAGTCTTGTGAGTCCATGCAAGCATGGACTTGTAAAGAGCCTTTGCCAATAGCAAAAGCCAAATCTCTATGGAAGAAAAGGCTAGTGTTCTTAATAATCTCTACAAACCATTGAACAATATGTTTTAAAATGTCATTTATTTGTTAAAGTTTCTCCAATAACCCTCCAGACTTGAACCAACCACCCAAGTACACTGACTCTCCATACCTTGGTCAGAAATTCTTGAGTTCAAGTTCTTCACTTTAGCACATGGCCTTCAGCTGCTTGGGTGGATATCGTGGAGTTCTTCTGGTCTGAGAAGTGGCTTCACCTGATACCACAGGAGTAGTGATGCTGTGTAATGGTGTCAGTGGCAACACTCCTCAGCTTTCCTGCACAGGCAGAGGAGTTGTTGGTGTAACCTGTTGCCTCAAATCTCCATTGTGTCATGGTGCCAATGAAGGAAATGAAGAATTTATAAGCTTCTGTACAACGGAGGACTATGAAAACTTCCTTCCTCTTCAAAGGCACACTGTCATCCTCACAATCCTGTGGATGGGGGAATATGTTCATCCTCCTTGTGCTTTAGAATTAAGGCTGGAGGAAGGACTTAAGCTCTCTTACTAGGAAGTTGTAGGTAAGTGTAAAGTGCCCATATAAAATAATGAGCTCTGGATTGCTGATATCCAGGAATGTGCTTTTAGTGTTCTGATAGCTTCATTAATATGTCAGCTTAGTTTTCATCTAACGATCAGAAAAATACATGCAATAGTAAGACTGAGAAGAAATGGAGTCAAAAACATCATGACATCACTGTAAAGATTAATAGTGCGTTTCTAGATTGGAATTTCAGTCTTCTGAATCAAAAATATGTAGCAGAAGTGGAAAAATATCAGACAAGAATCAAAAGAAGAGAGGCGTGGAGCTGCTTCCCTACGAGACATGACTAGGATGACTAGGGCTCTCCACCTTGAGAAGGCAGCGACTGGGAGAGGGCACGATAAAGGTCTGTATTAGGAAGTGCATTGGGAAGATGACTGTTCACTGCCTCTTAAAAACGAGAAGTGGGGGCCAGCAGTGTAACCACTAGGTGACAGATCAAAACAAATCAAAGGAAGTGGTTTCTCACATGCGTATAATTAGACTGTAGAGCACTGTGGATGCTGCAGGGTATCGTGGATGCTGTCAATGTACAAACGGTCAAAAAGAAGGCACAGAAGTTCCTGGAAGAAGAGTTTACCAAAGGCTTTTAAATACAAGGATATTACTTCTGCCTTAGGAAGTCCCTAAGCTGAAAGTTTTTAGAAGTTATCAGAGAGTGTTCTGGAGAACTTTCTCTAGAGGCTGCTTTTATTTTCATAGTCTTCAAACACTTGCTGTTTGCTGCTTTGAGCTAGAGTATGGGCTGGATGGGCTCTTGTTCTCACAGCATTATGGCCATTTTTGTTCTCTCTAATACTCAACATGAGTTTTAATATGATGTCACTGCAGTTTGCTTGCTTCTCTTTTTTTTTTTAGCCTTTCAGAATCCCTCTGGTATGTCCCTGGACTTTGTGGTGGCTCGTCAGCCACCTCAAACCCTACGTGCAGTTTAGCACTGGGAACAGAGGGAAGAAGTTGTCTGAATAATGAGCTCGTGGCTGGTCAGTCACAAGTTGATATATGGGGTAAACACACAGACTGGAATTCTTTCATAACATCTTGATTATGAAAAGATAACCATGATATTTATATCTCCCTAGTTACTTGTAACACCCTCATATTGTGTGTGGGGGAGTGTTTTTGTTTTGTTCTTGGAGCAACTTTCTCATTTAGTGCTTTATTGTGTGCAGTTCTTTAATAATAATTGTTTCATGTCTGACTGATCTGTTAGGTGTTAAAAAAATCTCAGCATCACAGTTGGAGTAGATTTTTAGCAAATTCTCTCTAAAGCATTACCCCAGTAAGCTCAAGAGATTGTTTCCATGCCAGTTTGTACGTAAGCACAGTCTGTGAGTGGAATTTTATGTTTGATGGTGCCAAAGGTTAAGCTTTGTCATGATAAATTGGGGTCCAGAATGCTAGAAATTTCAGGTGCTTTCTTCACAGCCGAAATAAGTGGCTGGATAGCTCTGAGAAACTTCCCTACTTTCCACTTCTGGTAAAGCCTGGTATTAGACTAATTTCCTGGAGGTGAATGAGATTTGCTTTGATATCCATCTGTGCTTTCCTACATCAGAAGACCTGCACGTCCCCTTCAATTAGCACACGGCACAGCTCCCTGCAGAGGTGAGAGCACTGGGTGTGTGGTATAATAGTGCTTAATGTTAACCACAAGCTTTTTATAGCAGAGCTCTTCTTAAATGTGAAAATTTCCATACAACTTTTTTCGTGCTACAGGGTGTCATATTTCAAAAGGCAGCACTATGGCAAGCCAGTGGTTAGTTTATATGATTACTTTGAAATTAGTAAAATGATACAGTGATAAAAATGTTGGCTTTGCATACTGTAATTTCTTGCTGGAGTGATTTCTTAGGTTTAAAAGTATTTTTCTTGAAAGCTACGATGTTATTTTGCAGAAAGAACCTATACTGCAATAGAAAAGATTTTTTTTCATTACTTGTGTTGTTTTGCTACTTTTCTTAATTTGCTTTTTACTTAAGATTCAATAACAAATGGTAACAGATTGAGTTATAACAAATCTATACATTTAATAGCTATGTGTTCTTTTCTTAGTTCCTTGTATTCATGGAATGAGTCCTCAGGCAAAGTATTTTTGCAGTAGGGGAACAAAGCAAATATCTAGCCGTTCTATTCACAAATAAAATGCGTTATACTTTAAAAGAAGAAATTTTAGACATAGCTTGAGTAGCTTGTTATTGTTACATCTTCTGCAGAACAGCCATTCTGAGGAGCCAAAGCTACATTTCTTTGAAAACCTGACACAGTTGAGAATTGTATGTTTGACATATATGATTTTGGACGTTGATCTGGATGGTTAGTAATACTATTTCTTCATGGAGAAATCAGGCTTGAGACTTTGTACCATAATAATCTGTTGCTTTGAATAAGATAATTTCAAAGAAAGAGATATCAGCTGATTTTTTTGTTTTTCTGTCTTTGAGGTTGTGGCACAGCAAGAAGATTTGTGTTATGAAAGTGTGAGGTCAGAATCACAGTGTCCATACAGACCATTTAAGCGATGCTAAATGACACGGATGGAGCCTTACATACAAGTAGTGAGATTACTCACTCATGGATAAAGATTCTGTGTTTGGGCAATCTCTGGGCATGACAGAAGATAGATCTGTTCCAAATGGCTTTTTGATTTGGGCTATCTACTGAGTAGATAGTTACTGCCCTTGGGTGATAGGTGGGCAGAGATCTGTTTGGGTTTTTTTGATTATTAGCTTGATACTCAGGCATTCTTTGCACATGTCACAGTTTTTCACAGATAGAACACTGCAATTGTCCCACAACCCCAAGCCAGATGCAGCATGAACAACTTCCTCCACACTGGATAAAACAAGCAATTCCTAGCAAATCAGAGATGAGCCCTCTATGTTATTCCTGTCCCCCTATATGGGGGTATGATTCCTCATGCTTCTGGGCGGCAGTGTAAGGCTCTGGCACATGCTCTTATGCTACATGTACTAGTGCTGTGCTAGTTGGTGGGTGTTGAACCTTCTTTACGCAGAAACTGTGGTTCTTGAGACTTGTGAGACTTGAAAATAGCCTGTTTTGTAATTACAGTGCATGTTGTAGGTCACCGAAATGCTAAGAGTGTTCAGTTAATGCAGTGTACTCTTCGAAAAAAATGCTCTAGGCCTTTTACATGAGGGGGAAAAAAAAAAAAACAAACAGAAAAACAAAAGCCTAATAAAACACCCAGAGAGAGTGAACAAAAAAATATGTTCTCTAATTTAAAGCGATCCCGAGTCTTCTCGAGTTCATGAACCAGCAGCGCCGTTTGATGTCAGCAGAACTGAGCGGAAGCGTGTGGTTTGTGAGCTCGCTGCTGCCATAGAGTCACGACTCCTCGCTGGCTGTGGATGGGCTGTGCAGGGCAGACCACAGTGCAGACCTGACAACTGCTTGGCAGCAGGATTAAGACCCTGCATCAAGTCGAAACACCAGCTACTTCACCCCATGCCATGCTGTACGTTCTGTAGCGTTTCGTATCCCAAATCCCACGATTAACGTAGAAGTAGACAAGGAAATGTCCTGCTTCCACTTGGCCAGAGAGACATTTCATTGTAGGAGGGAGGAAGAGAAAAAGCAAGCTACATTCTTGGACAGAGAAGCAAACTGCTGCTGGAAAATAAAAAAAATAACATTATTGCCTCATGTTCCTTTAGCATGTGACCAGTTACGGCAATTGCTGATTGTCTACATACCAGGAAAAAAATGCCCTGTAGTATAAAGGGTTCCCAGTCTGTACTTCAGGTCATTGCAAAGGTCTAAAGGCAGTTATTAAGGAAGTCAACTGCTAATCCAACTTTTAAATGTAATTTGCTGAGTAAGAGAAAAATCACAGAGTACAGGAGAAGCTTTCTGGGGGTTTTATAATCTGTAGTGAGCTTCATTTTTTTAAAATCTATTTTCTTTGAAAAAAGCTTTTAAAATATATTGAAACAGATAGAAAAGAAGCAATTTAAGAGAGGTCTTGAAGAATTTAAGAAGACTTGAACTGTCCACTTAACACTTTATCTGTTAAGAGAATGCTACAGAGTGTATTTAAGAGAATGCTACAGAGTGTATTCTGTATCTTATAGTAGAGTTACTTCTGTCTGTAGAGAATATTCAGGTGGAACAGATCCAGAAATTTGGGGGGATCAGTTATGATGTCTCAGGGACAACGCATGCAGGGATTGCTTGGATAAGTGGGTTTTTTTCCTAACTGGTCCAGCATGATAGGCTTTCTTTGCTCTGGTATGTACCTTTCAAGCAGACAGAAAGAATTCAGGTACAAAACTGTCTCTGACGTGATTACATTTATTGTAAAAAGAACAATATGAGCAATATACAGTGGCAATGCAGAGATTTTATATATAAAATATATTTTTATATATATGTATAAAAATTGCTAATATAAATAAACAATACTTCTATTCCATATATTATATGTAAAATATACATTGTAATATATATATATGTGTGTACATTTTATATTAAAGAAATACTTCCATTTAGCCATCCACCTGTACACAAAATAGTGAGTTTATTACAAACTTTTTTCTTTTTTTCTTTCTTTTAATTTAGTTAATATATCTATTTATTGCTGGTTCTTTTCAGTTTGAGGAGTCTGTCCACTAAGAAATAGGGAAGATTTAAGTAGAATTACGTCAATATTCCTCTATCCTAGCAGAAAAGTTACTGCTAAGTCTACGGACACCTATGCAGGTCTAAAACAAATTATTTCTTACAGAGAGTGTTTTTAGTGAACTACTTGCAGATAAGAAATAGGGAGCTTCTCCTGGAAGTGTATATACATCCTGTTTTTGCTTTGTGGAAATGCCAAATAGCCTTTAGTTTATGCATTGGCCATTTAAACATATGATGAAATAATGAGTACTTTACCAAGAAAGCTCTTGGTGGTTATGAAAGTCCTCAAAGTATGGAGTACATAGGCATAGCAAAACCATGGTACACGTAATTTGGGTATCAGTAAAACCTACCTGCCTTAAAAAGAATGAAAAAAACCTGATCACGTATCTGGACAGGAAAATAAAAATAAAACCATAAACCTCAAAGTTTCTGCAAATGATTTGCTACTAACGTCAGTATTTTTTTTAGAGAATGAGATGATTTAGATCAAGCAAACATTCTTCTGACATTAGTGACGTAATGGTCTCGTGTTCAGAGCGATTTCCTGTTTACTTTGGGTCTGAACACAGACGTCTCAAGAAAGTAGGTGCTAAAATTTTCATTACACATCTGCATATAAAGACAGCCCAAACTGTTCTGAGATCTGTAGTAAATTTTATATATGTTTTTGTTCTCTGGAAAAATAAGGTTAAAAATTTCATAAGATCTGAGATGTCTCAGTATGCTGACCCAGTTAATTCTTCAGTTTTAATCATGTAATGTAGAAATTATCAGGCAATGTCAATTTGGCAGCCTTGGGAGCTACTGTCGTGCTCTTAACTGGGACCTTTGTTAGGAGATTGATCTGGAGGCAAGGGACTCGGTGCCCTGAGGGGGACGTACTGCTGCTCTCCAAAATCTGGAGAGTTTTCAGATGGCAGTAAGGCTTCTTTGTGGTGAAGTTCAAGACTTAGTTTTATGCTGTAACTTTTCATGAATTCTCTGTTTCAAATCATAACTTCTGTGAATGTTCACCGTAAAAGTAACGCATCTTTTCCATAATTTATGTGTATGATTCATTGTTCTAAATTGCAAGCTTTTTTTTAAATGTATACTTTTTTCCTAAAAGGCAGAGATCATCTTGCTATTGCTTTATTTTCCTAATTATAAAATAACAGGGATTATATTTAGAAACTTTCTGCAACTTTTCTTATGCCTTTGAAAATATGAATACGTCAATCATACATTTAGCTATCTGCTCTCTGATGAATGAAGGAGTCTGTTATAAAACAGACCATGGTCAAGATCTTGTAGGGACTGAGATCAAAAATAAATATTTTTGAGTGTTTTGTTTTACTTTTTAACTCTGCATGGTTGCATTTTGATGGATAGTGTCATAGATGTGGAAATTTGCTTCATAATATGGTGAGCATCAGAAAGCCTTGTCTTACTCCCAGGTGATAAAGATCTAATAGTAAAAAACATAGATTGCAGTAAAGTGGATTTTGATCTGTTTTGATGGTCTGTAGAAAATGAGATTATTGGTTGTTTTTGTTAGCTGACTTCATTAGATTTTGTATCCCATGAGTATAAAAAATGTACATCTAAATGTACAACTGTGACAGTAGTGTAAGAAAAAAATCCCAACGTGGACACATGCTTTGGCATGAAATTATTGTGTGTTTAGAAATTCTGCAACCATTACCTTAATCTGCTAGGCAAGAACTTGCTACATGTGGAGCTGTTAGGGAATTTACATTGGCACTAGAAATCAAAACTGGATCTTGGAGAGCACATTTATGACAGCAGCAAACACACAGGCGAGATAATATACAGCATATCGTAAGAAAAACATATTTTGCACTTAGGAAAATAGAGGAGGGAGGAGCAGTTTGCTGTTGGCCGCAGTGAGAATGAATTCGGGTCAGTGGGAAGCACTCGCCAGAGAGGGATGTCCTGCAAGAGCCAGGCTGTGTCCAGCAGAGCCAGTGCTCTGAATTAACATAGAGCAGGACTGTAAGTCTTCTGTTCACAGCTTTTACCTCAGTAACTGTATGCAGGAGTTCCTGGTGCTCTTGGTTCTGTGCTGACAACACAGGGACACCAAACAGCATTTGTATGAAGCCAGATGGGGTTCATGGGGCTCAACAGCTTCCAGGTGTAAGCTGTCCCTAGGTTCAGTGATGCTCCAGGAACTGTGGAGCTTAGGGCTAAGCCTAAGCTAAGAGGGCTGATCCAATTTCTCTTTCTATGGAGTGAGTTATTTACAGTTTTGATAACGGATCTTTGAAGTTTTTTAGTGGTAATGATAGAAAAAAAAGAGGAGAGAAATACAATGCAATACACGTTTTATAAAAGTGCTTGTCATTGGTTTACCTTGTAATGGTTTTGATGCCACTTAAATTATTGTTTTCCAGGCAAAAATTGGTTCTCAGAAATGCAGATGTTCCTGTTATCATGAATACCTACTTCAGTCAGAAGGTGCTACTCAGTGAATATTCAGAAGCCAGAGAGAAGACATGTGGTCTTACAAAGATGCTTATCAGGAAGAATATTATATCTTTGGCACAGACCTTCAGACTAGATGACCTTGGTGATGAGTTACACCAGGAATCTTCAGATAATCGGGTAAGGTCCATTTGGTTTGCAATTTTAGCACTTGTTAAGAAGTTGGTGAGCAGATGTTTGGAAATTGTCAGAAAAACAAAAATTCTAAATTACTGACCTTTTCAGTTTCCCCTTTCATTTAGCCAAGGCTGAATAATATGCGGTGTTTATTTTAATAATATTTTCTTAGCAGAGGCTTTTGGTCCATCCAAATGCTGAACTGCTGTGAAGTTATTTTGCTGAAGTCTCACTACTGTGCTAAATAGTAATTGTAGCTTGGTTTTTCATTGATTTTTCTCTTATTCTTTATAGCTGAATAGCTAAAAAATAAAATCTGCTTTCTTCTAACTCACTCAAGATAGTATTTTAAACAAACATTCAATTTTTCCACTCATATTTCTTAAATCATTTCCTAATTAATCCTACCCTTTCTTTAAAGCATCAATTGATAACATCATCACCCTTTTCCACCTCTTCATTTTTTTTCTTTCCTATTTTGACTTTATTTGTATTAAAATGACTACTGACTCTGCAGTTCCCTAGCTGTGGTTGTACAAGCTGAAGTATTTTAAGGGATTTGGTTTTTTAATAGCCTGTGCCAGGGCTTTCTGAAAGTAAGACTCTTGAAAAGGCTTTATGTTGGCTGCCCAAATCATTCTTAATATTTGAGAAGTTTGGCCCTACAAGTTTGGAGAACAATGGATGTCAACATTTTGTATTTGTCGTATATATAAAATTCCCATTATAGGCCTGGGAATTAAAAAATTACGTAAATCCTAATCTCCTTTCTTGCTTCAACTCTAACTTTTAAAAAGCTTCAACTGTGGTATTTGCAAACCAGAACAATTGACTTGTTCCTCTCATGGCTTCGAACAAACAAAACCACTTCATTTAAAATTCAGTAGACAAGTTTTATTGCAAGCTCTTTTTAGACAAAGGTTAGTGTTGTACCACAGTTTACTTTTAAATACTGCAAATTCTCCTTCTTTACTGGTGTATAATACTTATGGCACAGTCTGTGATACTCTGAAAATCTTTCTTGGCACCCAGCTGTTTATAAAAACAGGGTTCATTGTGAAAGTATAAATTTGGCTCATGCTGTGAAGGAACCTACATATATTGACCATGTTAGTCTACACTTGCGTACAATTTTTACCAAGAGAGATTTATTTTAAAAATAAAATTAATAAGATTTCTCATTTATATTAAGGGAACGTGGAGCATTCATAAAATTTATTTTGAAAGTTTGGAAGATTTTATTAATAAAATATGTTTTGGAAGTAGTGAACCAATAAATTAAAGTTTGTAGTTTAAATTATTTTACTTTTCATTAATCATCTAATTCTTTTACATTGAGGTATTTTCCATTGAAATGTGTAAGTCTGTAAAGCGTTCATTTACAACTTTATCTGAAAGTCCAGAAACATTCAAGGTGGATTTTACTTTTTATTTTACAAGAGAAAGGAACAGAACATCCAAGAACTAAAAATGAAACTCAATTCAAGGGGAAGAATCATAAGGCCTAATATCAGTTCTGTTTTCCTGCTGGTGTCACTCTCATGTACTGAGTTAGCTCTAGAGCACCAGTCAAATACAGGAGCACATTGTGTATGCAACTCTCTTGAGTGCTCATTAAAAATCCACAGTAAATACTGACCACTAGTCTCTAAGTTACTCTTGGAGCATTAAGTGTTTTGAAACTGATTTTGCACTTGCAACTTGATTTTTCATGCTGAAGTTTCCCTCTCTAGCTCTACATAGTTTCAAGGTTCCCTGGAATGTTTCTGTTAATGGGTTTTCCTTCACCAGGTTGCTTGTGCTCCACAAATCCATAACAACTGTGATTTGAAACGGCATCCCTTAGCACGGAGTGCTGTTAATGATTCTCTACTTGAAATGGTGGAAAGCCAGGGAGCAGTGGGATGGAGAGAAGCAGAGGTACAAGTTGTTATCCAGAGGGTGTACTGTTTGCCTGCAAGACAAGGTTACAGAAGCCACATTCAAGGAAACAAGCCTCTTTGTGCAACACCCGTCATGAATACAGATCCACCAAATGTTAGGTGAGTAATAAGATGCATGGGAATTTTTCTGTTGAGACTGTGATATATGAGAAACCAAAGAGGAGGGTGTTTGGAAACGTCATTCTTAGTTGTCAGCTGGCAGGGAATAAGCACACTCAGCAAGGCACAAGGCTGTTGATGGAAGCGATGTAGTTTTTTAGGAGGTGTACTGTGACACAGTAGTTCTGCCCAGAGAAGGGAAGGATCTGTCTATAGTTTATGTCATCAACAGATGACAGGAAGATTGAAAATGAATTAATCAGAAGTTAATTTAAAACCACTGATGAACATCTTATACTGTTCCTTGAGTTTCACAGAATAGCTGTTACATCCCATTTGCCTATGTGAGTCCGTGGTATGCTCTGCTGGTAACTTATCCTCATAGAATCGTCTTTTGAAACAGATGAGAAATACACAGAGAGACAGAGAAATGAAAGGCTTTTCTAAAATGAGGATTTTGCACAGATGCCACTAGAGAAACATAGGTGTACACTTCCACTGTGAAGTCACTGGAAAAAGATCCTGATGACTTCTGGAAATCTGGAGGTCAGTGCAGTTAAGTTCCTCTGCAGTAAAAAGTGATGTGGTGTCAAAACACTAACACTAATGCAGAACTCCTACACGCAGAACCCATGGAACATGCAGCTTTTGACCAGTGGTTTTAACCTCTTTTGTTTTAGTCTTTACATCTCAATACTGGTCTGTTTACAGTGTAGTGAATCAAGAACTGGATATTGTTTTCTTAAATGCAAAAGATATGGCACACAGTTTTCCTTTCTGACCAGTACTGAACCTTTGAATCCTTTTCTTTTCCTTTTATGATCCTCGTGGTTTGAGACCAAAGACTTGATTTCAAAGTCTTTCTCAGGGTCCGAGATAGCCATGCCTACTACTGCATTTTCTTCCTTTGGTTTTGCACTAACTTTTGGTTAATGCTGGCTTAAAATTTTAAAGTGTAAGATACATTAGATTTTATTTTCACTCAGGAATATTAATTGAGTTACAGTGGCAGAGCTTATATTAAGCTTCTAAATTCAGCCTTTCAGGACATTAGGAAACGCCTCTTCCTGCAGACTCTAAGGCCTGAATGGAGATGAGCAATTAGTTTAGCAGGTCCTCTTGAGAACTCTCCAAATGTAATTTGCAGCAGGCTTTGAAGGGTTTCTTCAAAGTTTTGGAGAATTTGAGTTCCTTTAAGACACCCTGCATGTGGGTAGTGGCATGCTCAATGGTCCTTCCTGAGCTTTAGAAATAATAGAATTCTTTCAATTCTTTCTACCTTGTAAACCAATGTATAGTTTACAGCACTCATTGATCGATAAAATTTCTCCAGAAGGAACTGAGGAAGATTGTTCCTTCCTAAAATGCAAGCTTGATCATCACCCACTGGAAAGTAATTATCAACAGCCTTGTCCCCAATATTTTTAAGAAACTCCTTTAAATATAAGAGTTATATTGAACTTAACTTGCATTATTCTTAAAAAAGATACATCTGGTTGTGTGAAGTCATTGCTATGTACTGAATTTGTTCTTGCTATAAATGTGAGAGGAAAAGTACTTTACCAGCCCCTCATCAATATGAGGTTTTGAGGACAGTGTTGCTCCATTTAGATTTTCTTCCAGAGGGCCACATCTGATCAAAAGTCAAGGCAGCTGGCAGACCGTTATTCAAGCTGATTTTTAACATCAATTCTGCCACAGTTCAAATGATAATACTGTCTCTGTATTTTATTTTCAACTTTTAACCAAAAGTACACTTGCAATCGCTCAATTTGAGATGGTTAACCTGCCCAAGGCCCACACCCTTCACAGGAATGGGGTGAAAGAAAACAGAAATCTCAGATTGCACTTCTTATGTCACACATGAAATTAAAAGAAAAAAAAAGAGAACTCATTGCTTCTGAGAATATGCTGTAGCTGGGTATTCTCAGGTGCAGTTGCTAAACTGGTCTCTTAGAAGTTCCTCAATTTGTATAGGTGTCCAAGCTCAGAAAACAGCTTGTTTGTTGTTGTTCACAGCTGTCAGGCCATTTTAGATCCTGAAAAAAAAAAAGTCAGCCCACTTTCTCTTTTGCAAAGAAGAGAGCTAACACTTCTTTTACAGACTGAGGAATGGAAAGCACCTCAGACTACTTTATCAGCTGCTATTTCCATGGCTGATAAACATCCACATGAGACTTTTCTCCTCTATCAAAAATGTCTCTGTCTGTCACCTGATAGTGAGCAAAGGGTCCAACGGCCTCTGGCAATCCTTTGAACCAACTGATGGCTTATTCTTTTGTAATTAAGAAGCCCTCTTTTTTTCTTTTTAACTTCCTCCTGTAAAGCAAAACTTCCATGAAAGCAAGGTTTGTATATTAAGAGGCAAGATAAGTTAGGTTATGCATTGTTTCATAAACAAAAGTTTCTAATTAGATATCAAGGTACATTAATAGTGAATTGATTAGTATTGTCGACAGGCTGTTTTATTGTATATCTTATCTTGTAGCACTTCATAATAACCTAGATGGTGTTGTCACAGGGAAGCATAAAAAGCACAATAAGCTGAAAAGAAGCATGAAATTAAATGTGGAGCAGGGGAAGTAATGCATTTGGTTCAAGGCATCCAGTTTCTAGTAAGAGACTGGCAAATTGTGGGAGAAATCTGTATTTTGATTGGAAGGAAATGGATTCATTTAATAGGTTAAAACTAACACCTTAGAAGCATAGAAATTATGGTGCTGCCTGTAGTAATCTAGCTTTTGCTCATAAATATACATATATAGAATACGGCCTTTTACAGAAAAACAAACGGATATGTCTGAGGGGTTAAAGTCTGTTTAGCTGAACTATTCAGAGCATTTTCAAAAGACGCTGAGAAATCATCACAGAAACTGAGAAGTTCTCCAGTTTCTGCTGTACATAAATTGGCCCCACGTTCCCTGTATTATTGTCAAATCATCTGCCTTTCCCCCCGGTATTAGCTGCTCTTGCAAATGGACTTTTCATGCTGAAGGAGTTTCATGGGGGGAAAAAAAAAATGAACCAGAAGAAAATATGACTCGCTGTGACTGTCTGCCCATTTCCAGCATTCCTGGCATACTTTTTGCTGCCTTTTCCCCGTCTGATGAGAGAGATACTTTTGCTAATGACACAACACATGTTTGTCTAAACCCAGTTATTTTGACTCTTTTTTAAAAAGTCCTGGCTTAGGAGGATCCCAGAGAGACTCCTGTCAACCTGAGGAGCTCACTGGCACTGAGGTGTCTGACTCACTGCGTCGGCCTTGTACTTTGTGTTCCTGGGATAAAGCAGTGTATAATTTGGATTTTGCTCCTGCCAGTATCTGTTTGTTTTGAGCGGGCCACGTGAGTTTAGTAAAAAATAGAGCTGGTCAGTTTTGTGCCTTAAAGGACAGGGCTGGTTGTGTGCTAGTCAGTGTAACAAAAATAGTTGCATTTTTAGAACTATTAGGCAGTTAAACTGGTCAGAGCACTCAGAAGATTTGGGTGAAGAGGCTGGACAGAAAAGGGTGTTGTCAAGAACGAAAAGCTAACCACTGCTGGTAGAAAACAATGCTAGCTGTAGCTGTGAATCCACATTTTAAAATCCGTGTGTGACTAGACAAATTTTCCATTCACTTCTCTTGGCATGTTTTGACCTATTTGCTACCTGAATATTAGCACTTCAGCCTGCTATAACTTTCTATTCCAAGAATAAAAGACAGTACATTTACTTTGAAAGTTAGTGTGATCTGCATCTATGCGTTAGTCATTGATAGTTCTTTTGGTTTTGCTCTTTGTTTTGTTTGCCATTTGCCAGATCATAGAGGAGTGGAAAGGTCTGCCACCATGCAAGCAGGACCCTTGGGGAGCAAGCTATTTACAAAGCTGAGGATTCGTTTTGAGTGGCTGGAAGAAATAGAAATGAGGAAAATCATATTTCTCTTTTTGAGCCGGCCCCCAGAAACATGATAGTCAGTTGCTGTAATTCATTGTGGTCTAGCAAGTTGTTGCAAGTTTCTGAGTAGCCTGTTCATACGTAATTCTGTGTAGAACAGTTTTATTGGCAAGTGATAATCCTGTGAAACTAATTCATTTCAAAGTTGGATTTCCTTTTTTCCCCCTCTTTTCCTTCATCCAGTGATCTTTGCTGTTTATCTTAATGCAGATCTAGTCAATGGGTTAACCTGTCTGGCAGCATGCACAGCTAAAAGTTGAGTGTCAGGTGCTGCAGCTAGCATTCCAAGTAGATGGATTAATATATTGAAAAGTCGTCCTTCTGGTATGGAAAACCTACTTTAAATTCTGTAAAGCATATTGAAATAACAACAACAAAAAATTTTTGAGGTCTTCTTATTTGAAAAGAGCCCAGATTGGAAAGGACTGTCATGAAAGATCCATGTTCACAGATGCTAACATCTGTCAGAATGTTTTTTGTGGCTGACTTAAATCTGTTTACAGCATTCCATTTGTTTTTTGTGTTTTTTTTTTTCAACAAAACATTTGAAATGGAATGGTCATAAATGCAAGTTTTTAAAAATTACATTATGTTTCTGGGATGCGATTTTTCAAGTGGAAAATAAACAGGAAATAAGTAACTGAAATGCAGTAGACAGTACTCCATAAACTAAAAGGTTTCTCTGATTTCCCCTTTTCAGATCCTTCTCTGTGAAGATATGTGCTCTTAATATTCTTGCAAAGTAGACTAATTGGTACTTGACAGACTTGTAATAGTTCTCCTAATAGCTGTGGTTCAAGGTCTAGTAACTAATTTCTGCTTTGAAGTCTCTTTTTTTTCCCCCCTTTTTTATTCACAGTAAAGACTCCCTGACACTTGGATTATTCCCTTTTGCCTCCACCCTGTTCTATTTGTAATTCTCAAACTGGAGCCACCAAAACAGAGAGTATGAACAAAAGACTGTTGGAAAAACAGCTTTTGTATCACACTGTCCATCTAAGACTTTAAACTGTATTATAAAGTTAACACTGTAGCTTCCCCATGTTGTTGCCTGGATAGCTATGAAAGTCTGTTTTCCGTGCTGCTGATGCTGCTGCAGACGGATAGATAGAACTTGGGCTTCTTCCAGTGCCACTGTAGTACAACAATTTGTTAATTTGACATTAACGTTTATTTTTCAGTGCTAAATATTTACATAATCTTATTCTGTCCAAGGGCAAGGTGAAAGCACTGTTATCTGATATATTCTGTACAAATAAAAAAAAAAGGACCCCTCAGCGTTCACTGCCATTTTTCAGCCCTGCACTGTGAACTGGCAATTAAACAATTTGCTGTTGTCCTAAAATATGTCAGGGCAGTGATAAAAACTGCTGATACAGAAAAAGAGGCTCAAGCAGACGATAGCCAGTGTAGACCACAAGTGTGACAAAGAGTCAGTCTCTTTGGAAAGCAAATGGACAGGAACAGAAACCAACTGTCAGATGGCCAACACTGTGTGTGCAGGCTCCTGTATGCATCTAGCAAAAGGGAGACACAGGTTGCTTACATTTCCTCCATACTCAAGTGCTTAGACTGGTCTGTAAAACACCCACGTGTTCACAGAAGACAGTCGCGCACACACACCCCCAAAGACTTTTTTTTCGGTCAAGAAGGGGGAGTAGCTCTACTAACTGATGTATTCCCCATGACAGAGAAATTGCAGAGATCTGTAAATAGCACAGAGAGACAGATAAGTGGTATAGAAGCATCATTATGTAGATTTGTGTGTTCCCCACCACTTACCTTGTAAATATGCTGTTTCACACCTCCCACATCTGATGATTGCGTGCAAGGCTTTAGAAAGCTTACTGAAAGAACTAATTAAGATTATCTTCTCCGAGGAGTTTTGTTTTATTTGCATTGTTTGCTGTATCTTCATCTTTTGCATTTATTATTTTTTTAAATGAAGCTTTATTGCAGCTGAACGCCTCATTTCCCACTACTGTTTGCTTTAGGACTGTATCCACCCAATTAGTCATTTTCAAGGCACTATGTAAATGGGGGGAGTGGGAAGAGTGATGTGGTTCCCCTGTATGTTATCCTCCAGTAGGACCAGTCTAGGGAGAAGAAAGCGAACGATTTGAGAACATGATTTTCCAACCCTAGAGCCACAATCAAGGTATGTTTGAACCAGTACGTTGTCTGGTTTAAGCCAGAAATAGCAATTTTCCAGCACCTATTATTTGTCAAGAATTATTCTAAGATGGCCTATGGAAAAGGTATGGAATCTTACCCTTGGTTTTGACCTTTCATCCCCTTGAATTTTTGTATCTCTGAGAGTTATGTGATTGACAGAACTGAGAGCAGAAATTTTCCATATGTGTTTTACACTCCTACCTTTCACTGACTACATGACTTCAGTCCTGACCTAGAGATAGTCATGCTGAAGCTCTCCAAAACCTTTGTAAAAGTCAGATTGCGTCTCAGGAATTTGTTTTCCTTCTACCATTGCACCAAAGGCAAGGACCATGAGCAGTGGTGAATGTCATAAACGCCTGGTTGGACACATGGTGAATTAACAGTTGGGAGAGAAATTTAACCACCCAAATATTGGACGAATTTCTGTGCAACTTGGACAGGTAAACATTCTTTGTGTTCATAGCCTTAAGTATCTGCATAGATAGTGGATGTGCACAGAAACATTAGCATAGATTTTATATAAAATACTCTTTTGGGAAGAAGGAGGTCTTATGTCCCAAAGAATCAGGAATACACAGTCCTGTGCAGCTTTAAAATTATAGGCACACTCGACCAATTAAGACAAGACAAACTTTGAAAGGCATGGTATTGCTGAAACATAGGCCTGGACATCTGTATTTTAAGCTTTTATACACTTTTTTTAAAATGCAGAAGATGAATATACAGCAAACAATGCAAATAAAACAAAGCTGCTCACAGGAGACAGTTCTTTCAGTAAGCATTGTGGTTTAAAACTGGTATGAAACTTGTAAATATAACAAGTTATCTTATGTTCATGTGTCAGTCCTAACTGGTGGCAGTGCCTGCTAGTTTTGTTCCATTTCTCACAGCCAAAGGCAGTCAGCAGCATCACACTGGGTAGGGATTGCTACAGGCTGCCCTGAGGCCCTCAAATGCATTTTAGTTAATGCTTCAACCCCCTCTTTGGCTAAAGGGGACTTCAGAGGTTTTTCAAATGAGAAAAGTGATGAGCAAAGGCCTGGGATGAACTTACTGTATATTACATTTCACAGTGTAAGGATTTGAGTGGCTTGGCAGTTAAGAGAGATTTAGGGGTTTTTTAGAATTTTAGTCCTGCAGTGAGAAAAGAAAGGAATAATTCACCTCACACATATGTTCAAAATGGTTTTGTAGCTCACTGAATTTAGATACTCAGTTTAAGTTGTGTGTTTGAATGCAGTGTGAACTGCTGTGGACAACATGCTTTACAAATGCCTGAGACTAGGCCTTAAACCAAAATATTTTTCAGAGATGTTTCACATTTAACAGGCTGAGAGAACTGGGGCTGTTTCCCCAGAGCCTTCCAGGCTAGACCTTAGAGCAGCCTTGCAGTACCTAAAGGGGGCCTCCAAGAGAACTGGAGAAGGACTTTTTACAAGGGCGTGTAGTGATGGGACAAGGGGGAACAATCTTAAGTTGAAGGAGGGTAGGTTTTGATTAGGTATTAGGAAACTATTCTTTACTATAGGAGTGGTGAGGCACTGGAGCAGGTTGCCCAGAGAGGTTGTAGACTCCCTGTCCCCAGAAGTATTCAAGACCAGGCTGGATGGGGCTCTGAGTAACCTGGTCTAGTGGAAGGTGTTCGTGCCCATGGCAGGGGTTTAGAACTAGGTGATATTTAAGGTCCCTTCCAACCCTAACCACTCTGTGGTTTTATTATTAAATAGACCAAGAATGATGTCATGAAATTGTGGAGTGTAATTTTTGGTTGTATTTGTGTTGTGGGCTCTGTTTCATTCAATATCACATGATACCAGGATTTTGTTATATGTTGTTTTGTTTTCTCCTGAACAGCATCATCGGTTTTACCCAGGAAGATGGCAATTATGAAAGTATGAAATTATTCTCTATTTCTCAGTAATTCCCAACTGTTTAGACCAAGGGCAGCCACACGCTTAAGCGTGCCTGCCTGGCAGGTGGGATATGGTCCCTGCTACAACTAGGAAGTTGTAGTCCTGGTTCAGGACATGGTGCGGGAACTCCACCGGCAAGGAGGTGTTTACTTTTGTTTCTGAGTGAGGGAACAGGGGATCTGCAAGGAATGCAATATGAGTGAGGTAAGAGAGATTGCACTGGAGTCCCAGCTTCACAGAGGTGGGAAGTGTAGTTGGGATCATGGAAGTAGAGTCCCAGGTGGGGGAGTGTGTGCAGTACATTGTGGGAGAAGGAAGTAATGTGTGGAACTGAGATTCTCGTATGAGGACTATTAGAGTGGTCATAAGGTATTAGAATACCATTTTGTGCAAATTACCTTTCTGTCTGCTCATTATTTTCTCTTGAGCCTGCATAGTTCCTGTGGATTTCCTCTCTAGGGCAGCAGCTTTCCCCACTATTGAATTCAAATATGGTCTAGTCATGACAACTACAGATGTTCTTGTCTTTGTCCTATAACAATGGGATTATGCATTTTCCACTGCCTCTGAACAAATGCCAAAATTTGTAAATTCTGTTTGAAATGAGAAAAAATGTGCAAGGAAAGAAATTTGATTTGAACATGTCACATCTTCAGTATGGAGCTATAAGTTAAATGACTGTATTAACATAATGTAAATGGCAAGTGGGAGAGCATGTTAACAAAGACAATCAGTGCCTAATCTTTGCAAAAGCGTTTTTAGTGTCTTTATTTCTATTTAATTTAATGGTAAGTGGATATTTCCTTTCCAAGGGAGCTGAAAACTGCCAAAACTTTCTTGCTGCACTCTGGGCTGTTTAGTCATGATTAAAAATATCTGTGATAGGAGCTCATCTATACCTTGGTGCTTCTGTGTATCTGAGTCATCATTCATATTTGGACTGCCAGGGTTTGTAGGAGAATTGTAGCAATAACATCCTGAGAGAAGAGGTATTTGATGTGCATGCATCAACAGCCAGGAAGATCAGTGTCTCTCAGGCTGTTTACATTTCAGTAGTGCACGTGGGAAGGGACTCTACTAAGGTTGTGGATTTTTAAGAAATTAGTTGGAAATCCAGTTATGTGTACTGAGAAGGGGGAGAACTCAAAGCAAAAAGAGGTGTCATGTCTGGTTTTAGAGGTTGCAACCTTAGCAAATCAACAACTTGCAATTGGATAATTTCTTTTTAAATGCTTGCAAGGGTTGCGCCGTGTTGGATAACATCTGTATGCTAGATTTGGAAAACTCCTGCATAGACGAATAGGTTCTATTCTATGATTTGTTTGATCCCCGTTGAATACATGGAAGCTGGATTTGGCATGCCTGGTTGCAGTTGCTGCTTGGATAGTGCAAATCAGAGGAAATTAAAAAGTCATGCGTCGAACAAAATCATGAGAATGAAGAATCATGATATTTGGAAATAAGATACTTTTTTTTTTTTTTAAATGAATGTACTTTTGAGGGTTTCCAAACTTTATCGGTGAAGAATCCCTTATAAAAATGAAAATTAAAAAAAATGGCTAGGTATGATTCTTACTTACCAGTTGGGAATTGTGATTAGCCTAGCACAGTGGCCAGCATGCCTGGCCTCCCTGCAAAGACCTATTTTAAAAGAGCAGATAAGCAGTCCAGTAGTCAAAGAATAATGAAGATTTTGTGCGTGCACAGTGTGGATGAATAAAAATTGCTGCTTGTTGTAGCACTTCAGTATCCTGATGTTTTGGTCTGAATTGCAGCCCTGAGGTGCATGCATCCTTTTTTACCATGGAGTAGAAATAGATGGGGTTTTTTTCCTTTTCTCTATATGTACTGGATAAATCCAAGTCTCTTTTTTTCTGCATTTTGTTTTTATGTTTGGCATAATAAAATTGTAAGTACTGTATTAAGTTTTGAGAGGGTGCAGAACTCCCAAGTATAAAGTGTCGTTTCTCTGCTCCGTGTGTGTCAGTGCCTTCGTTTTTTATTATAACCTCATCTGTAACAGCAAAGCAAAGTAATATTACAGCAAAACACAGGATTGTACTGTAAGAATCGGGCTGCATTCAGCATCAGTGCACACTGACACTTTTATGCCCGTGGGTCAGTAACTTGGTTAATAGATATTTCCTCCCTTTCTCCAAGCCATCACTAGAAGCCCAGGGCTCGGGTTTGTGGGAGGGTTTGCCCGGCGAGCCGAGCGTGGCAGCACGTGGTTTGCCTCTCCCCCTGCGTCCCCCCATGCTCAGTGTGTCTCTGCACACGCTGTTCAGTAAACAAACTTTGGAGAACCAGAGCGAGCTGGTTCGGAGCAGCCAGTTCATTCACACAGACCTCTTGGAAAGCGATGCCTTTGCGCAGCCCTGACGTACGGGCTGAGGGAAGTGGAGAAGTTAGTATTTATGTTTTCATTAATGCTTTTTATAGCTGTGAGCCAGCTGTAGCTAGTTAGCATTAGCCCAGGACATCTATTAGCGTGCAGTCCTCTTACGCAGGATAAAGGGCTTCTGATGGAAACAGAGTTGTTACTCATGGTACTCACGGCTGTGTGTTTACATGAAGGCTGTTTGTGCTGACATAGGATATATATTAGAACAGCATGCACCTTTTTTAATGGACAGATTTTCCAGGATTCAAGAGGATTTTGTGTAAAAACTTTTTAGTGTAGCAAATGATGGGATTTCCATCTTTAAATGGCTTATTGCTTGTTTAAAAGCTGTTGTATTTAAATAATCCTCTGCAGCTATGCAGATACTAAAAGTATTTTCTGTTTAGATTTTAGGATATATTGGGAATAAGCTATATTCCTTCAACTCTCAAACGAACTAGTTTGGACTGTTCCATTTTTTGCTATGAATGATGTAAGCGGCTGGCAATAGCACAGGGTGAATTGGACCTAAGGGTTTGGCCTAGAGGAATTGATGGCTCAGCTGTCCTTCTCTGGTTTCTCCCAGTTCTTGCTTTTTTTGGTTTTTTTTTCACCTCTCCTTCTGGAAGCTAGTTAGTCAGAAGGGTATTTAAAAATAAATAACAAAAGCAACAGGGAATGAGGAAGGCACAAGAAGTGTTGTTTTTAGAGCTCCAGTGTGACAAGCACGATGGTCTCTTGTTACTTGCGTCAATATGACAATTTCCTTTCCTGGCCAGTCAGCATTCCCCAAACAATTCTGACAGCTCCATTCATCCAGGCAACCACAGAGGTGCCTAAAGAAAAAGCAGGAAATTTTGTCTATACTCTGCTTTGCAGGATTTCTATAGAAGGTGTGGAAAGGTGTTGCTTTTTCACAGCTAATTTACTCATTTTAATAGTTAAAGCTTTGAAGTGGAAAGTTTCAGCGCTGACCTTCTCTCAAGTTGTCTTCTCTTGAGGAAGGTAGATTGAACTGAAGACCATTATCTCTGTTCCTCTTCTTCCCAGGTCTTTTGCTTTTACTTGCAGTGTGTTTTACAGACTAGAGAAGATTCCTGAGCCTTTGTGAAACGGTCTCAGTGTGAATTTCCATTCTCTTATCTTTGTCACAGTCCCACCGGTTGTCAGTGATGAACTCTTCAAGTCAAGGGGAATTCAAGAAGTTCATTGTAAAAAGCTTAAGTTTGCCTCTTTAAGCCTAACCTCCTCATGAAAGCGTTGATTACATCAGCCATCATCATGTCAGAATTTTACCTTTATGGCTTACAAAAAGAAGCTTTATAATGCTATTCTTTTTCATCTGCACAACAGTATCTGTGTGTGAAACTGCTGAGTAGCCCCAGATGCCAATGTCAACTCACATGGCTGAACTATAGTCTTACCAAGACAAAAAGTCGGGTTATCTCCCAAAATTGAATCACTTCTAATCTTCTGTTCAGATAAATTTCCTCCACCCATCCATTTAGGTACACCACCCTTAATGATCCACTTGAAAAGAATGTGACAAGCTCTTGAAAGCTCTGTGAGACTGTGGAAGCTCATGAATTATGCGTGTTCAGTGCCTACAGCCCTAACCTCCAAATACAGGTGGGAAAACTTACCTCTGCAGTATCTAGACTTCCCTACAGATCCTGTTCTGTGATTTGGTTCTGTATTACCTTTACAAATGTGGTCAAGGCTCAGTTCACTCCAATTTCAAAGTCAGCTGCTCTTTTGAGGACCAGAAGAATAATTTCTTAGGGGCAAAGTCAAGCTTTGATGTGCTTGCATTCTTCCTTTTAATGCAAACCAGCAAAATTGTGCTGGAATGTTTTGCACCATTTGGTAAATGTGCTGGAAACTTGTTCATTGTGATCTGAGGGAAAACATTTTTGCTCATATTTACTATTCTACTAAATGCTTCATAAGTGGGTTTTTTTCTTATGTACAAGGAAATGACCTATTCGGTGTCATCACTTGCCGGCCCTTGGGCTTGTTTTGAACTGACTGTTCTGCCATTCAGGGTCCTTGGTCATTTGTTCCTCATGCCCTTGTGACTGAAACAAAAACCTCTGTGCAAGAACTTAGCTGGAGGAATGTGGATAACTGGGAAAAGCAGTTTTGCCCAACCGAGTTTTCCTGCAAAGATGGCTGGGACAATCAGCACCATGCTGCTTGGCTTTGGATACTGTGGTCATAGAGCAGTGCATCAGATACTGTGTTACAGGACCTTGTAGCCTAAAAAGCAACAACTTCTCCAAACATTTGGCAAAGGTGTTTTACTGTTTTCTCCAAGTTCATACTTCCGTGCCATCTAACTTAACACAGCCAAATTTAACACAGCCACATCTTGACTGCCCAGTCCTTTCCTCGGAGTCAGTTGCTTATTTTCTTTAATTTTTCATTTTAATTTATGGCTAGCTTTCCCAACATTCAAAGAACAAATGTTTGAAGGGAAAGAGGCATTTTTAACCCAGTAGGGCACCTGGTTACACCTTGGATTTTGCCCTTCCTCAAATGCTGTGATAGTCCAGGATAGTACATAATTATATCCTACAACCAAGTAAAATATTTTTTACTAAATCTGGCAGGAGATTTTATAGTTATTTTTTGATTTTTTTTTTCTGATTGCTTGAGGATGGTCTTTTTCTTGTGTGTTCTGTCCATAGGATCCTAATGAGGCACATGATATGTGGGAGGCAGGGATAAGAGAAAGATAAAGCTGTAATTTCTGTCATCAGGCAGTACTGGGTTGACAACTACTAATTTTATCTAATCTAGTCACTATATACCTCACTCCATATGCTGAGTAATTGCCAGAAAACTCCCTTCTCTTGGCCCCTTTGCAGAATAGCTTAATACATCTTCTCTCTCTCTGTATATATTTGTATTATGGTAGTATATTTCAGATTTGAGAAATAATTGTTTTGCCAATTTGAAAAAAAGAAACTGTTGTCTTGAGGTTCAGATGTACAAATGGAAAGGATGCTGAAGAAGAGGGAGCTTTAAGGAGATACTGGAATTGGAGACATTGTTGGTATATTTGGGAAATTCATTCCTACTCAGTACAACTCACTGCAATAAAGATAAAAGACAGCAGAAAAAATTAACACTGATTTCTGTAGATTATTTACATGGTCTATTGTTCTTCCCACACACATTGTTTTCATCCATCTGTTAAAAATTGCTAAAGCACATGAGCACTAAGCAAACTGCTGCATATCTCATGTGCCCAGTCTGATGAGGTATGAACCTGTTTATGGTTTCTAGACATTTTGTGATAATTGGTACATGTACCTTATGGCAGAAGAGTAAAAAAAAAATATTATTGTTCATACAGTACCATTTACTAATAATAGATTTTCATTTCTATTTTTATTTGGAAATGCTGAGTTAATATTCCAGATTAATCTGAATTGGTGGTCTCTGTTAAAATTAAAGTTGCAGTGTCTATAAATCAACTGTCACTTCAGTTTGAGCACTGAAAACTGTCAAGTGGAAACTGTCTGTATATAGCAGTGACTGACAATATCTGAATTACAGCCTTTTTTCCCCCCAGTTATCAGTGACCTTTAACTACCAGTTTCCTCCACCAGTCAAGTCCCATTTTCTCGGTCACCCACATTTAAAATCTAAAAGCTCGGATGTTTTGTTCTCAGTGATACTTCTGGTGTATGTGAGTGTGTTCTTGTAATTAGTCAAACTCACTTCATCCTGTTGTGAAGAAAATGTTGACTGACCAGGCTTTTCCAAATGGGGAAGGAGAAGGTAAGATTGGAGGAGTGTTCCCATACTGGGCACTTTAGGTCAGGGATGAATGTACAGAAAGGTGTTGAAATCTTTGGAGAAGCTGTAAGTAATAAGTGAAAGTGATGATCTTGTTGGGCAGCTTCCCATGGGAGTTGGCAGGATGGTGATGTGTGAGAGATGTGTAGGGTTAATTCTTTATTGAGCAAGTGCTCAACTGTGCTCCCAGTCACCATCCCTTCTGGCTTATGTGTGCTAAACTATCCAGTAGGAAAGTAGGAAAATAAAAAAGAAATCCAAAGCAAGCCCTTTTTACTATGGAATTATGACAGTTTTCATTTTCAGCATAATGAGTTGCCCTGAAAATTCAGAACCTTCAACCCATACCCCCTACTCCCTTCCTCCACTGCCCCAGTAATGCAGAAAAATGCAGATAATTACAGTTTCCCTCTTTGCTGAGGCTTACCTGTGTGGAGAATTCATAGGGACATGAATGCCTAATATCTGGGTTTACATTTAAATGGTAATTTCCCATAGTAATTTTTTTTTATTTTATACCCATCTGAAGGAATTTTAGTCTAGCTAGGGATTAGTGCCAGAAGGTTGTTCAGAGATAGCTTGTCTAGTGTTTTTCCCCCTAAATGCTTCTTGAGTCACCTTCCATCTTCTGCCCTTGGTCTAGGGACTAAGAGTTCTCTATTTATCTTCATAGCAGCAGCACTCAAACTAGATATGACACAGTTCTTGACAACCCCTCCGCTTCTGAGAGGCAGGAGAGAGGGAAGACCACCATGGTGTGCTTATGGAGAAGGCAGGAATGCCAGTGCTGCAGGAGAGTGGAACAGAGGGGGGCTTTTTGGGCAGCGGAGGCCAGGGTGGCCATGGCTGTGGGGAAACGTGACCCCATGGGAGACTGCTGCTCTGGCAAGGCTGAGCATATGCACAGGCAGAGAGCAGGAGCCCAGAAAACATGTGGCTCCTGCTGTTGCTGAACCCCATCCTGCCAAGTCTCCATGGAAGCCTATAGTATGGGTTCAGTAGCTTCTGGCAGCCACCGGCTCTCTGCATTGCTCATTTGTCCTTTGGCTAGAGCTTGCAAAGCACAGCTCCATCAACAACTTATCACATGCTCTGCTCTTCTGCCTGAAGCTCTCCACTAGTACATGCCCTTTCTCCTTTCCCCTACTTTGTGCACTGCTTGCTGTGAGACCTGGTATTTCAGAACACCCTGCAGTTTGCAGGGCTTCTTGCACTATGTAAGTGCATTCTCTTCCCAAAGAACTAAAAATCTATTCTTTTTAAGACCTGACAATTAAGGTGATTACAAAATAGCTAGAGGGAGAATGATTACGTCACTGGGACCATACAATGTCTCGGCAAAGACTAGTTCAGCTCACAGTGAAGTGTGTTTGAAAGCATGAAAGTGTTTGTGAGCTGGAAGCAACCTCTACCTGTAGGTAGCCTGATATTTTCCACTATGAAAAATTCTTGTGACCTTTTATTTGCAAAGCTGTTTCAACTCCATTGTTTGCTGTAGACGTTTGATGTTCAGAGGGGAATGCCCTCAAGGTGGGAAAATGCCTTGTTTTCTTTGGCAGCAGGTACAGCTGGCTCTACCATGGAAACAGTTGGGGTTGGTAAGAGAGAAGGGGAGGGAGATAAGAGGTAGACTTTCCTCCTCCAGCCTGAGGTTCATGCCACCCCAGGCAGGAAATATTTCAAGATGAGAGACACAGAGCTGAAGTAAAGCTGTTCCCAAACCATCTTCCCAATTAGGGCGTAGACAGACGACATTGTTCCAGCTACCTTTGTGGGGACATCACAGGATACTTTCCATATGCCTGAAGCAGCAGCCTGGGTGGCACTTACCTGTAATCTTACCCAAGGCAGACATCTTTCCTCTTTCTTACCCAGCAGTGGGACTCAAATGCCCTCTGATTCAAACAATCTGCTTGAGCTTTGGACCTGCTAATACAAATAGACATTGTTTAACCATATATTGAGAAGCATAGGTGCAAATACTACAAAGAGTTGTAATACCAGATTTCTGCATTATATATATATATTCATTAAAAACTGAATGTGTTGATTTCGGAGTACTCAACCGTACCACCTTCAGATTCTAAACAGGAAAGTTTAGTAAGTTTTATCTATATTTGCCTTGTAAGTTAAAAAACCCCAACACCACAAAAACACAACTTAGAATATGTGGGGGTTTATATATATATATTTATGTGAATGAATGGTACTTTTAAACTGTGTGTTTACTCTCTCTAGACCCGTGTTTTCTCCCAGAGTAGCACAGCCTATTGCAGTTTTGATTTTTTGGATCAGGCTATTCTTTCCATTTTCTGCTGTTTTATCAGCCATGAATTTCTGTTTCCACAGCACAGACTTGAGATCTCTATTAATCAGTCAGTATACTATTTATCAATGGACTTTAAAGTCTTACCTTTTCTCTCTCTCCCCAGTTCAGTGTTATACAATAGAAAGAGATGAATATTGCTAAATAGTTACTATTTGTTTGCAGAATTGATGTGCCATGTAAAGCAAATAATTACACATACAAATAGTACTGGTACTCACATCTATTTCTCTTGCATACGCACGTAAGGGATTTACACACTTGTAAGGTCATATTCTGCTTACATAAATGATCTTATCTTCTTGCACCCTGTATCATGTGGTATTCCAAACATTGCAGGGAACACGAAAAATGTCAATAGTATACAAATCATTTTTGGCCTATGGGATACAATATAGACCACTTACAGAGCATGTGGAATAAGGTAGGACAGTGATTAGTATTTTATTCAGAAATTTGTATTTCTTTTGATTGCTTTGTGTTTAAAGCAGTTTGTTCATTCAGGGTGAATAAAAGTTTTCTCTGAACAATTGAAATGAGCTGGGCTAGGGAGTTGTTTCTCTGAAAGAAGCTGAGAAATTTTTAAAAAAACCAAAAAGTAACATTGGAGGAGGAAAGAGAGTCAAGGGATGTTTTTTTAAGAAGTTCTGTTAGAACTGCAACACTGCAGGAGTCACTGACACTCCTCCAAAGGTGAGAATGGAGGGTAGGCTTGGGACCAGCATTTCCTATTCACCCTGTATGGAAAAAGTGGAGAGAACACTCTAGTTCTTGGATTTGATACAGAAAAATAAATCCCAGAATGTGTTAATCTGGGAGGAGCGGGAGAGGGAGGAGAGGAAGGAGATGTGGGAAAAGAAGAGGAGGAGATGAACATTCATCCTATTTATTGTGGTTTGAAAGGTGTGCCTGGGACTAGGTTAAGTGGTAATTGAGTAACAATTTATTAATCAGATAATCATTAATTCTAACCAGATAATGAGGGAGGGTCAGAGAAACCATGTGTTTAAATAAAAGTGGATTTAGTTGAGAGCAACTATCTGTTACTTAAAGGGACTAGAGGGAGGGCTCTACTGGACATTGCCATTTTCCTTTGTCAAGGAATCCTTCAAACCCTAATTGAGCTGTCTTTTGTGGTGGATTGACCCAAGATTAGGCTTTTCTGATGGTATTTAAAACTGTCTGGTAAATGTTTTAAACAGGTTGAGAAAAATTTGCCGTGACCTTGTTACTAGACTCTTATGTTGGCTTTTTAAAAGAGAAGTTGGGTAAGAAACTGAGGAAAGATGTTGCTATTTGAAGACTTGAAGTTGTGATTCATTTAATGCCTTAAATAAATACAGAATTTTTAACTAGCATACATTTATTTAGGTCCAGATTATCATTTATGAGTTGCTTGACATTCCATAAACGAGGGAACAAAAGACTCCTTATACATAATTTTAAAAGGTGTGGCAATCAGGTAGGATTATCTCTTTTACCATGTCATAATATCTTGGTGTTTTGTTAGGGCATTTTACCCTTTTATTGTTTCCTAGAAGAAATATAGTAAGCCAGGTACAAATAGGCTTTTAATTTTTTAAAAAATACCTCTTTTGACTATAGATAGGTATATTAGGCAACAGTTAATTTAGTCATGAAGTCTTCGATAAACTGAAGTGGCATGCAACATTTTATCCCTAATTAGTAAGAAGTGGCAATTACTATACCAAATTTTTTTAACAAATATAGTTACTGTTTGAAGTCATGTGACTACTAATACTGGCTAATAAATACTCCCAGTCTTCCTGAAAAACAGCCAGCCAGTAAATTAGTGAACAGTCAAATAAGTATAATACTTGAGGCTTTTTGAGAAGCATCAGTCATTTAGCATAGCTTGGTACCCAGGAAAAAGTAGTTTATTTTCCTCCTGTCAATCCTGTTTTTCAATTATTTTGTGCTCTCCTCAAAGGCCAAGATGTATGACATCTTTTTGCATAGCCGTGGTGACACACGGTGCTGTGAAACTAATTCTGCCATGCATTTGTTGTCTTTTCCTTTGGGAAGTTAAATCTTTGGCATTGTGTTCCACTGGACATCTGAGAAGCAAAATTTGCTTTGTTGTTGCTGAGCTTTCCTTTCCTGTGTGACACCATTATGGTGGTACCACAAAGGGAAACATTCTGGATGTTTGCGTGACATATTTTTTAATAAATATGATTACTGTTTGAAGTCACATAAGTAATAATATCAGCTAATATTTCAGGAACATTTCAGGAAAACATACACCCTAGGTTTTTCTATACTGATGGTGCCCTAGAGTATTTTTGAGCTACACTGGGGAGTTTATATGAAATTGCATCAAATATTTGAAGTATTAAAAAAACCCTGGCCTTGCCACAATCGTGATAAAATTTCGAAAAGCCACCTCATCTTTGCAGGCTAGGAGCTACCAGGTTGCTCTCAGAGATTTGCCCAATTATTGCAAACTCTTTAGACTTCAGTCTGGGGAAGTAGTGAGGGATCAGGAGAGGAACCACCCTTTTCAAAGAGCCAGAGAAGATCAGCTTTGGAAATTATTTGCTGCTGGGGAAAGCAACCTACTCTCTGTTGTAGCCATATGCCCTACATTCAGGAACTACACCTGGGTTAACTGCCTGTATAGAATAGATCTGTTTCATGAGGGTCTTACCCTACAGTTGTTGAAGTCAGGAGGTATAAATGGTGTGTATTTAACCCTGGAATAATATTGTGTAAGCCATAGTTTAGTGATAATGCAATCCATCTGCATGCCCAGGAAAGCAGGACATAGCATTCAGTCTGTCTTAGCTGAGGAGCCACTTGGCATGCATAATTTTGTAGATACAAGGAAGAGGAGGCAACAATTTTCTGTATTTTCAGTAGTTAAAAATTGCATAAAGTTTAAAGTGCAGCACGGGTGGTGTGCATGCCTTTGAATTTTCTTAAGAGAAAGTTTGTATCTTGCTTGTTGAGAGGAGGAAGAGAGCTCTGATATCCCAGAACCACATACAGTCCAGCCAGCATGTTCCTACTTGTAGAGTTTAAGTTCTGCTCTCTGTACACACTGATCAAAACTCATATGACACACGTTCTTAGGCGTTCCTGTAGATTTCTCAAACTTCACTTAGACAAATGAGTTGTAGTGCTGAGGGCTAAAGCCCAGAGAAATTGTGCATAGTGTCCACTCAAGTCTCAGATCCTTCTGCAGGATGACTTCTTTCCCCTGGGTGAATACACTGTGTTTCATACTCATTTTAAATTCTGAAATCTTCTGCAAGCAGAACATATTTCATATTTAGAAAGAAAATATTCGGATGGGCTTCATCTTTCCAAGAGTTCTTTGGAGTAAGAACATTTAAAACATTGTCTCATAAACTGAATTGCAACAAACAGCTCTCAAAGGCTACTGGAGTTCAGTGAGAGGTTTGGGAAGTGACCAGTAGTTATGTATTACATCAGGTAGTGTAATAAGTATCATTACCTTGTAAGTATTTTCACTTCCTCTGTAATGCTAAGTCTAGGTGCAAGTGTACATAATTACTATTATCTCCATATGATGGACTGGTCTATTTTGTGTGCATATTCACGTAGGATAATGCTGTCCCTCTCTGAAAATAAACATACTGTGAGTTTGTGAATGGTGGAGGGAGGATAAGTCTCTCCATAATAAAAGCCCCGAGTGGCTGTCAGAAAGAAGCATAGATACCTCATTTGCCCTGCTGAATTTTTGATGGTTAAAGACCACCGTTAGCATTCTATGCAGGAGTTGATTTTGTTTTTATTTTGCCTGATACCTTTGTGAAAGGAAATATTTAATAATTTTTTCCCATAAATGTTTACCCGTAGCTCTCCCAAATTAAGAATGTCTCACTCTACAGGAATGTGAACTAAAAACCAAATAAAGCTTGTAGGCTTCACAACACGGTCATTCGTGCCAATGCTCTGGCCTGTGCTTAGAGATGACCCAGAGTCTGACAATTTATATCCATTTAGTTCTTTAAAAACAGCAAACATGATTTCTTTTCTCCCCTCCCCCCCCCCTTCCCAAATCAGCAAGAAAAATGTACTGGTTTTGTCGCTTCATCCTTAAAGAGTTAGTATTTTACTCATTATGAAAAAAAGGTAACCGTCTGTGATTCTTGTAAGTACGAAGTGATGAACTAAAGGAAACAGTGTTTGCAACAGTCTCATTCAGAAGATCAGGCTCAGCCTGAGAAAAAGAAATACTAAAGTGAATAGATTAATTTGAGCATAATAGCTGTTCACTCTAGTATATTTTGACAGTTGCAGACGTCACTAAAGGATTTTTAAACAATTTTAAAAATAAAATTTATAAATAAAATAGAAAGATAATATAGCAGACCATTAAATAGCATCCACATTTGAAGCTTTAGGTAAGTTAAATAAATCCAGTAAAGTACACAGAAGATACATGAGAAGACATGAGTCAGAAGTATCGTGGCTGGTAGTTGGACACAAATAGAAATTTGAGTTTGAAAGCCTGACCTTCACTTTTGAAGACTGTTTTAAATATTTGGTGTTAGTAAACTGATTCTGCTGGGGAAATTAGGTTACGTGTTTGTGTGTTTTTGTAGTGTATAGCTGTAAATGCACATTGGCAAACTGAAAAGACTAAATGGACTTTAAAATATGCTAAAAAGTAAACTTTTTGTGGGGCTTTAAACATGTTTTCCATTAGACTGGCTTTCAGTGATTTTGAAGGTTTTCTGCTGTTCCTTAGGTTACATTTTTTAATTGGCTTGTCTCTTCTGCAGTTATAAAAATAAAATATGATACTCTTTCTAATGTTATATACACTATAATTTATGTAAACACTTTGAGTAAAAATTATTTTTACAAGTGTAATTCTTACAACTTGGGGGGATTCAGACCAATATTTCCATCAAAACCAATCCAAAGGACAACTACTTGAGGCAGGAGGGTAGTGATGGACCTTCAACTGGTGGTGGAAAGCCTGTTTGTTTTTATGCTTCATCTTGGGTGTGACCAAAGCTGTGATCTTTCATTGGGGAAGTAAGTCTGTGCTAAACTATTCTCTTTCTCTCTGAGGTGGCTTGAAATTAATCTGACTCCACATCCATCTCCCCAAATCTCCTCACCCCAGTGAGCTGTCTTGTCACCACAACATGCCAGCGTGCCCATTCATGTGAGCTGGAACAGTGGTGTGTGATGCCAAGTCAGCAAACTGATGCAAAAGAAAAATAGAATCACGGAGTCACAGAACAGTTTGGGTTGAGGGGACTTTTAAAGGCCATCTAGTCCATGCCCCGACCATGGGAAGGGACATATTCAACTACATAAGGTGTCTTGGGGCCCTGTGCAACTTGACCTTGAATGTTTCCAGGGATAGGGCATTTACCACATGTGTGGGCAACCTGTTCCAGTGTTTCATTATCCTCATTATATAAAAAAGTTTTTTCTCTACATCTGGTCTGAATCTACCCTCTTTTAATTTAAAACCATTCCCCCTTGTCCTGTCACAACAAGATCTCTTAAAAAGTTTGTCGTCATCTTTCTTATAAGCCCCCTTTAAATATTGAAAAGACACAATAAGGTCTTCCCAGAGCCTTCTCTTTTCCAGACTGAACAACCCCAACTCTCTCTGACTGTCTTCATATGAGACGTGCTCCAACCCCCTGGTCATTTTTGTGGCCCTCCTTTGGACCAGCTCCAATAGGTCCATGTCTTTCCTGGGCTGAGAACTCCAGAGCTGAATGTAGTATGTAACTTTATTTTTGTGTGTGAGATGTGTTTATTAAATTCAGATCAGCTGCCTAATCTGATTTCTTGTACTGCCTCAACCTGTTTTGGCATCACAGTTGTAGGAGAGGACAGGGGACAGCTTAAGACTGGGGAGTCACTGGTGTATGACAGATAGACCTTCATCTGGTTCCTCCACTCCCTGACATGAAACTGGTTTTTAGTTTGTGGATGATAAATTTGTGGAATTTTTATTTTGTGGATGCTAACCCCTTGTCGATACCACCTGACAAATAGTAATTTCAAGTCTGAAAGTTCAATATGAATATGAATATATATATATTTCTGCATGGATGTGTATATGCATTTACTTTTGCATGAGGAAAAATGTTTACTTTAAAATTTTGCTGGTTTTGTAGAGCATGAAAAATAAGGAATTTTTTGATTTTACAGAAAAATCCTTTAGTGGACCTAATGTCAAGTCACAGAAAATAAAAAATGATCTTGAAATCTACAGAGCACGCATGCCATGAGAAGCTGGACATTTTCCTAGCTGAATCTGGTCATTAAAAAGTTTGGTTTGTGGGGAAGTGTAGGTGGAGATGTTAATATTTCTTTCATTAGTCAACTAGAAATTTGAAAACAATGTAAAAAGTTTCCTGTGTCCTGAGATTGCCTGTGTTAAATTTCAGTCCAGAACCTCTTTTAATATCACAAATCTTATACAAAGCAATTTGATCATGGAAGGCCATTTTGTCTGTTTCTAGGCAGCCCAAGTATTCTGACCCTCAGCATTGCAAAGTCTGATTTCTGTTTTCTTCGAGTGGTTTCACTTAAATTAATACAGACTTATGTCATGAGACATAGTAGATGTTATTTCTTTTCACATGGCATTCTTCTTTGTTTTACCCACATACTGCAAACTTCCCTCATCACAGATCATTGTAATTTGATTTGATTATACAGAGGTGTTGGAAAGGACTTGAAAAGACAAAAAAAAGCATTCCTTGCCTTCTCCTGGAAGGGTTATTTTTCAGGAAAACCTCTGACTAAAACCTGTTGAAGTGCAATACTTGTGTGGAAGTTCTTACTGTACATTAAAATGCTGCTGCAGTGCTGAAAGGTAATATTCATGCTTTCTGGGAGCATCACTTCGTGAGCAGCTGTGATAAGATTCTGAGCCATTTTTGTGTCATGTCTAAATACCTGGTACTTTGTTTCTGCCTGGCGTGGGCTTCAGATAAATTATTTTGAAAATACTGGTAATTTGTTTTCTGATATAATGTTAGTCAAATCAAACTGCAGGCAAGAAAACTAGAAAGTATTTAAAGTCCAGAGGATCTGTTCTCCCCTTACTCGGTTTCACCCACTGTGATATTGAAGTCATGCAACGCATTCTGCAACTGCAAATTCCCAAAGTTTGAGCCACTTCTCAACTCCTAACGCAGTGGTCAGGGTTAGGCAATCTTTTCTGGCAGCTTTAATAAACTGAGTCAGTAGAAGAAGAAGAAGATCATTGTCATAATTATCATAATTTAACAGTTATAGCAGCAGTTTCCATTTCTGTGTTTCTAAACCTGAATAAATAACACCTTGTAACTGCTGTTAGGTAGAAGAATGGTCTCTGTTCTTTAGGCACTCAAGAAATACAGGTGGGTAAAAGGCTTTTCCCAAGCGTGTGTCCTTCCAGGCCAGCATCAGCACCCTCCATCTAGGTGTTGAAGTAGTTGTTTGGAAGTGATGAGCTGTTCCTATGACCTCATTTTGGAAAAAACTGCAGACAGTGTTTCTCTCTGGCACCTGGTGGCTGCTTGCTTTCTTACCAAGGTTTATAAGCACTGACGCTCCAGGAGATGGCCGGCGTTACCAAGACAAATGGGCATTGACGATGTAAGATTTCTGTTCTGTTGCTGACTCGTGCGTGTAAAACAGAAAGACCTTCTGTTCACTCTCAAGTTCTTTTCCTATCCTGCTCACCATATTCTTTTGTCAACTGGTCTGTATTAGCTAGAAAAAAATATGGCCCACTAAGGAACTATAACTGACTTCCACAAAAGATTCTTGCCACTTCATCGGTTGGATGTTGTTCACATAGCTGAGTTTAAAAGTTGATTTGTCCCAGCTCCTACCGCTTACTAACAATGTAATAATAATTCAAAATTATAATACAAAATATACAAATATATTTTATATATATGCTTTTATATATACAAATATGTATGTTATAATATAAATATACAAACTATACACTGTTTATAAGGGTTTAATGCATTAACATGCCAGCTGTAGGATTAAAACTGATGACCAATGTTTAAAATGAAAAAATGAGGAGTACTGGGAATCTTCCGTTGATACCTCATTGAAATTTGAGGTCAGCAGGTATACAAAAGCCAATATATCCAGTAGTGAAAAGCATATGTAGTATAGCAGACTGGGGAGAGAGGGGAAATGAATGGGGAAGACAGTTATGAATTCAAATTAAACAATTGTAGGATGAAATTAAATGGGTTTTTGGTGTTTCATCCCAAATGAGATGATATCACGTTTGTTTACCCTACAAGAACATAAATTTTTGTGTGTGCTGCAGATAAATAACTTTTTGGTCAAGAAAGGAATGTTTGTGGTGAATTAGACTTCCATACAAATTGAAAAAAATTTGAAATCTAGTTCTGTGTATGGAACATTTTTGTCATATTTTGTGGGACTGCCTTTAAAAGAACCTATTTAGATAACTGTCTTAAAAAGTGAAATATGGTTCCTCTCTGTTGCAATTTTGAAATTAAAATTAGTGATAATGATACATCCAAATGGGGTTAGTTACAGGTTGAAGTTACCTTTTCTCCAAGAAAATTCTCATGAGTGTTTCTTCCCCTTTTCATTGGAAGTGCATGTAAACCACTTTTGGAAGCCATGGGTGCAGTTGCACTGTAAAATCCAGATCAGATCCTTCAGTTACTGTTGGGAGTCAACACTGCTTTGTACTTAGCAGAGTCCAGGTAAGGGAAGGCAATGGAGGAGGTTGGAATAAGCCTCTTCTCTTAGCAAGGTTCAGGATCATCACTGGGCTTCTCCACCGACTTGCCTCAAATACCCAGTGGCATTCAGGCAGGCTGCTGTTCCCACACCCAGCCCAGTACCTTTGTTTCAGGTTCATACAAAGGCAGCAGACTGTTCTCTTCTCATGTTGCCTTGTTCAGGATCAGGGCCTGAACCCCACCCTGGTAACCACCCCAGGAGGACAGCTATAGCCATGTTGGCACCAGGAATGGCCCCAGCAGTCTCAACCTCTTGGTTTTTCTGTAGAAGACCTAGACTTTTTTGTTTTCTTTCTAAATTTGATCAATCCCTACACAGTGGGATGAGGGAGAGAATTGGAAAACTGAGAAAACTCGTGGTTTGAGATAAAAAACAGTTTAACAGGTAAAGCAAAAGCTGCACACTCAAGCAAAGTAAAACAAGGAATTCATTCACTGTGTTCAGCCATCCCCATGAAATTCAGGCTCTGCATCATGGATGATGGTGTCTTGGGAAGACAAATGCCATCATTCTGAATGTTCTCCCCTCTTTCTCCTTCTTAGCATGATGCCATATGGTCTGGAATATCCCTTGAGTCACTTGGGGTCAGCTGTTCCAGCTGTGTTCCGTCCCAACTCCTTGTGCACCCCCAACCTCCTCACTGGTGGGGCTCAGTGAGAAGTAGAAAAGGCCTTGACACTGTGCAAGCCCTGCTCAACAGTAACTAGAACATCCCTGTGGTATCAACACTGTTTCCAGCACAAATCCAAACCACAGACCCATAGTAACTAATCTGAAGAAAACAAACTCAACCCCAGCAAACCCAGTACATGTGTTCAAATGTATTTCTACAGTTGTTGTGAGAAAAGGAGGGGGGAAGGCATCCATATATTGCATTTCTATTTCTTACCATTCAGTATTGCTTCTACTCACAAGCATACATGGGTAATTATTCTTCGGTGTGCTGAATAAATATGTTTTGTCAAAACAAAGCCTTGAAAATTAATGAATAGTTACTGCATCAGAGGTTTGAAAAATATTTCTAGGAAAAATGGGAATTTTTCAAAGAAATAATTTTCTGTCAGATCAGCTTGTAAAGTAATGAAAACTTCTTATGAAAAGCTTGGTACAAGCAAATGCAAAGTTGTGAAATTGCTGAAATGCTGTGTTTTGAAACAATGCCATTTTCCTACTCCAAAACCACTTGTTTAGAAATTCCATTTTGGTAAGATTTTTTTAACTTAGTTTTTTTTAAATTGGTAAAGCAAAATACTTTAATCCAAGTGGGATTCACTTACTATGTTTTCATTTGTTGTGTTTCTGTCTTGTTGATATTTTCACACTTCTTGCAGCAGGGGACTTTAGGAAACATGTTTTATAAGTGGGTGATCAGAAAGCACATCTATTAAAAATGTAGGCATTTCATCTCCTATTCTTGAGAATATTGTTTGAAGGCTTTGTCGGTTTTGTTTTAGCATATTTCCATATTTAAATTTGGGGTACTTTCATGTTTCACCTTAGGAGTACCCGAGTTACATAGTGTCACAGTGATCCAAAAATCACAGTTTTCTGACATTACTTGGCAGTGGAGATAACACCATGGACAGCGTGTTCCATGACAACAAGCAATGCATGAAAGTGTGGCCTATGTTTGTGTAAAATGTCATCATTTTCATATGCTGGTGGTTCTCCGCGTCCTATATCACATGTCCAGCGGAAAGGAACCACCTTAAAGCAAGCTTCAGACCTCCCTCTGATGGTTCCTGAGTGCTTTTTTCTGGGGAGGAGGGTGAAGCCAGGCTGGAGGAGCAGACTTAGGAGCCTGATTTGACGTGCTTCTACACAAAGAGATCCTACTCAAGTGGAGAGCCTGAAAGGGAAAAATAGAACTGCTAAGATGCTGACAGTACTCAGAAAATTCAAATACTAGCCCCATTGCCTGTGCTTAAGAAGGGTGAGCAGCAGCAACTGATGATTAAATGGCTGCACCAAGCTTTGATCTGTTTTTGTGACACCGATGCTCCAGTGAGGATTAGGGCGTGTACCCTGATCTCAGATGCTCTGCAGGCATGGAGGAGTCCCTGTCCTAATGTTTCCTCGGTGCAGTACCCTGAAGACTGAATTAGAGAAGGAATGTGTGACATTGTGACACATGTGAACAAAAAAGAGGACAAGACAGCAAATGTGACAGTACAGAATACTATCAACAGGAAACTGCATGTTCAAAAAGGCAGAAGGCATCTTGTTATCTTGGCTGTGATGATGTATCTCCTGCTGGTCTGCAGTGGATGATGGCTCAGGAAAATCCAAACGTTTAGCTGTGTCTGTCCCTTCAAGTCTGTGCTAAATCACATCAGAGGCTGTAACATCCCCAGCATGGTGGTAGGAGAACAATGTGCTGTTGTTGATATTCTTTTGGATAAGAGACAAAACCAGAATCTTAACCACAGAATATTAAATCACCTCTTTTGGCATGAGTAGATAGGTTTACTAAGGGCCCTAATCCAGTTCTAATTTGCATTATTATCTTTTGTCTCTCCATACTCTTTCTGTAGTTTTCATTAAATTTGGTCCTGTTTTTTTCTTTTCTTTGGAATATAAATAATGAGAACAAACTATCCTGTACTGATATTTGAACAGGTTCTTACTTTTAGGACTATTTTCTTTTTAATGGGAAGGGAAAATCAGGATCAAGTATACCACACGTGTAGTTTCTAAGTATTTGACCAGGGTTATTATATGAAATCCATTGTAATGACTGATTATGTCATTACAATTAAATAGTATTCTACATGCATGAGATATAAAATATAGACAATCATATGTAGAGGGCAGTTGAGATTAAGATGTTGTAGCAGAGATTTTTTTTCTTTTAGGACGCTTCCCATTAGCACGCATAATATTTGAAACCTAATGTATCCAAAGATAACCAGTGTGCTGAAAGAAGTGAGAGCTTCTCTGTACTTGTTATAGAATTACCCAAATAAATGCAAAAAAAAAAAAAAGGCAGATTTAAGATCCTTTTTATGTACTGTGTCCTGTATTCCAGGTTCTGATCCTGCTAAAAATGATTCCTTGAAGTTGTATGAAAATTGAAGTGTGATGTTCATATAATTGCTTCAGTGTTTGATCCTTGACTGGGGTTCAGTTTAGACTGTTTAAAAGAGAAGCATGGAATTTGCATGAATTATTGAATGAAATTAAGATGGAGGAATGCTACTGAGGCTGCCCAGGTGTTTTCTCTGCCTGCTATATGGCATGAAATGAAGCTCATTTGAAATCAACGGAAAGAGATTAATTTCAGTGAGCTTTAGATAATGGCCCAAACCTACTGCTTATTTAAAAGCAATTTATATAGCATTGCTTGACTTATGACTGAAAATTGGATTGCTCATTTTGAAGAGTTCAAATAAAACCTTAAAGAGGTAACAAAGATTTATTTTTCATTTTCAAATTGGGCAAACTGCTACCATCTGCAATTCTCTTTCAACTGCACTTGTTGTGTCCATAATTTCTTACATAAAAAATCCAAATGTGTCTAAGGAAAGTGTTCCTTCAGTAATGTTTGTAGGTCATCCATGGGATTATAGTAGTGTTACCACAGACCAGCATTTCCCCCCTAATCTCTTAACTACCAGAGATAGGGGGAACAGCAAAGTGTAAGAAAGGAAGTGGAAAAGAGGTGATATCAGACAACATTTCCTCCTCATCTTTGTTTCCTTCACCTTCCACATTTTCTTGCTGCTGTTGCTTCATCAGCTCCTAATGATCTCCAGTTGATTCACCTTTCATCTGCATTCCTCTTGGCTGATACATTCCCTCCTCAAGTAGGGTGTGATGGTAGCCAACCTCCATGGCGTCAAAAAAAGAGAGTCCTTTTTGGTACGTGGATTGTAACTGCACTTCAAAGGATTTGGGTTTATTGCTTTCTTCTCCTACAAATAGTTTCCCCAAAAAACAGAGACGATAGGACCACCACATTCTCCTCTGGCTTCCAAGAGAAAGGTTTAACCAAACTCTATTGCTTCTTCCCTGACCACTCGGCTCAAAGCTGCAGCACCTCGGTCTGTGCCTTCACAGATAGCGCTGTAGACTCTCTTGTCAATTTGGGGATGAATTTGGTAAACCAAACCCACAGTCATGAGGGGGCAACCATGCTTTTCTTGTGCAGCTCCAGCACTGGGAGGGTGTGGGTTAAATGACAGGGTGCACTTGGATCAAGATCAAGTGTTCAGCAGCAGTCCTGTCTACCAATACTGGCTCTTCCAGTCTTCCCTGGAGGCATACTGGCTCTTCCAGTCTTGGCTGGAGGCCGTGGTGGGCTAAGTGGTGGACTGGGAGGAATAGGCCTGAAGCTGCTGCTCTGGGGTTCTGTCCCTGTCCACTGATAGCTGCCTCCCAAGCTCATTTCTGCAATGGGAAGTATCTCTGCTTTCTCTGACCCTGTCACATTAGAGCTCATCAGAGTGATGTAAATTCAGCAACTGCTGCAAAAGATTTAAAAATAAATGCAAACTAAATTAAGATCTCAATGCGGGGGTAGGGGGGGAGGAGGGGGAACAAGAAAGATATAAAAACTTGTAATGTAAAATATTTTAAATAAAATCAGATTCTCACTCACATACCTGAACTTACATTTTGCACTTGATGACTTTGGTTGCACAGAAAACACAGAATCTCAGAGCTTGCAAATGAGTAAAAATAAAACAGGGAAATATTTTCCTTCTCCTCTTACAGTTTGTCAAATCATGTATTTTTATGATTATAAATAGCTAAATCAACAAACTTTTACTGACTGGGGATGTTAAGCACACTTTCGTTGTTGACTTTCAGAACTATTTAAACTCCTGAGTGCTAAAAATTAGAATTCCCTTTGGGAAAGCTTGTAAATTTCAGTGGACCGGGTTGGAGTCCCCGGTAAGAAGCAGTTAATAGGTAGACTGTAGTGACTCCAGCAAAACAAGATAATCAATTCCATCTGTTTTTCTAATTAATCACCCTTATTATTGAAGTCAGGGACATCATGAATTTGCACAGTAAGTATATATTTTGAAAAAGAGGATAACAGTTTGTTACCTCAGTTGCAGTCAATTAGTCTGACTCCTCTCTTTTCACCTCTCAGAGAAAAGCTGGGACCAGCCGCCCCCTGCTCAGTAGCTACTCTCTACTCCCCAGGCACCCTGTGCTCCAGTGGCAAGGACAACACACATCCTGATTTTTTTTTTTCTTGTTTTAACCAGTTTTGCTTGTTCTTGTCAGAAAACGAATAGTTAAAAGCGATGAATAGAACGCTCTGTTTGGGACTTCAGTTTTCCAAAATAAAATATGTAAGTGAGGGAAAGGTTTCATTCAGTTTTGGCATCGCTTTGTTAAGTCAGTTTAAGCCAAGAGAGATTGTTATTCCACACTGTTTGCTGATAGTAGAAAGTTTACATATCGAACTGCTTTTTTTTTTTTTCTTGAGGGAAGAAAAAATCAGTATGAATTTAAGGGGCAGATCTCTTATTTGCTTTGCAGAAGAGATTGTTCTGTTAACAACTCATCGAGAAAGAAAAAAAAAGATAAACAGGATTAACTGTTTACTTTAAGTGAGCTGAAGTCGGGTTGTTTTTCTGAAGAAGAACACAATGTACTGTTGTATCTGGTTTCCAGAGTGGTGTTTATCATAATTCCTCCTGCAGTGGTTGGTAGAGTGCTGGGAAGGCTCTCCGCCCACTCGCAGCTCGCTCTCTTTCCCTCTCCCATTGAGGCCTCCAGCCAGGACTGCGAGATGGAGCGAGCTGTCCTGTGTGATCTTTACTGCCTGACATGAGCTGACATTGACCGAGAATAAAATAACAGGGGCCGTTTCCTAGAACTCTCAGTGGACTGCTGAGAACTGCTACCATAACTCTTGTAAACACACGGCATGCACACACAAACACGCTCCCTCTCCCTCATTTAGAAACACACCTAGGAGAGGCAGCCACTAGCGCGGAGTAAAGGAAAACAGCGTGAGTGAAAAACAGAACCGGCAGGCCCTGCGAGAAAAGGGAAAATTGCCTTTCTGCTGGGGAAGGAGCCCCAGCAAGATTTCACTTCTGCTCTGCTTCTTTGCTCTTTGCTCTGCCCTTGATTTTGATGAATATTATACTTTTCTGCTAGTTCAGTATTGACACAGCAGAATGTCTTACTGAATACATCCGCAGCTGTGTAAGAAATGCTTCAGTGTTACTATATTGCATTTACCTATCACATGCCATGGGAAATGCATGTGCAATGCTATGCTACAAAGAATATGTTTTAGGTCATTCTGTGCCCACTGAAACGGACAGTTATTTTTTTAATACTCACTGTATGTTGGTTTTTAGTTCTTACATAAAAACTTCTAGGATCCCATTCACGGTCTCTGTTGTTCAGAAGTAAATCTGGTGAATCCACAAATAATAACAGTCTTGAAAGATAAGGGACCCCAATACTGCTGCAAACAGTGTTCTTGCTTCATTCCAGAAACTGTAAAGCCCTCACTGTGAGTTTTGCAGGGTGGGTTGAGAGCTCTCTAAATCCCGTAGTGTGAAAGAAATGGGTTGATACTGCAAGGAAGCCCTCTCTCTCTCTCTCTCTCTCTCTCCATAAATATATATAGCCTCCTACTGATACTACTAACTCAGATGGGATCTAGCACACATAATAGACTTTGTGGACCAGCCCTCCTAGATGCAATCATATTATTCAGCTATTGCTTTCAGATCACCCTTTGAAGACAGGACTTTTATTCTGATTTTTACGTATAAGGAACAGAGGCGTGGAGGAAACGTAGCACGGCAAAGGTGATGTGACACATTGCCAGAACCAGCAACCGAATGCTGATTTTCTTGGAAAGGAGGGTGCTGAGCACCTTGCAAGAAAAGATCTTTTGGCAGCACCTCGCCAACTGCTGGAATTCTTGGATGCCAAAACAATAATTACAAAGTGTTGAGATTAAAAAAATAAACAAAGAACCCCTCCTCAGATTCATAGATAAGTACTTGAAATGACTGGGTGGTAATTACATGTTATATTTGGAACATGATTTTTCTGTTGGACATCATCCATAAGAAAGACTTGCAGTTTTCAGCTGAGCCTGTGAGTTTCCAAAATATACATTTTTAATCTTGATTAGTAAATCATGGCATACAGGAAAGTAATAATTTCTCTGAATTGTATACTGAAATAAACAAGGGATTTTTAAAGGGACTCCATGCTGAAGTAATGGTACACTGAGGAGTGTTTGCATCATTATTTTTACCAACTCAGTTAACAGCGCAGCGAGTCTAAAACAAGATGGGGTGATCTGATGTACTTGCTTCTTTGTTACAACTCAAAATTGGCTTTATTTACATAACAAGCTGTATGGAACGGATCTCAGCAGAAGGACTGTGAATTACTGTGCTGTGTAGCATGGAGATGCCAGGGGGATAAGGAGGGAGGAAGGCATTACTGCTCTGTTGATGGCCAAACTTTATACAAACTTTTAGGCAGTACTTAGGAAGTTCTTTTTCCTTAACTTTCTGTGTCTTCCAAACCAACTATCACTGTAAAAATTGACTTACATAGCATAATTACTTTGGATTTAAACTATGAATGTAGAAGAATTTCAGTATTCATTTTTGAATCTGACATAAGTGAAGCTCTCCAGGATACTGAAAATATTTTTCAAGTGCAGCTATGTAACTGTTTGAAATTACAGCTTAGGCTCCATATTGTGTTTGAGTGGATGTCAGGAATGTCCTTTTATCATTTCAAATGTTTTGTTTACTTTTGAGAGAAATTCTGTGTACAAATAAAACACACGCATCAGCAGTTTAATTCAAAAGTGCACTTAGAGGCAGTGTCAGCTGGGGAGTTTAAAAAGTTCATTTGGTGCCACATGGAAACTTTTTGTAAGAAATGGTTTATGCTGAAAAAATTGTCACGTCTGAAGCTGGGGTTGTCATGGCGAATACAAAGAGCTGGTTTTCGTGTTACACCAATTCCTGGCAAGCTGTGTGTAGTTCCCACCAGGCAGGTGGTGTTCCGTGTTCTGAGTGGGTGCATTTACAGTGTTGTGGAGCTCTGTTCTCTGGGTGCACATTCTACATTAAAAAGGTATCTCTGCTGACACATTTGGCTCATACAGGTCTCTTCCTACGCACAAAAGCCCTTTCCCACAGAGGTGCTGCTTCTTCAGGCCATAGACAGAAAATAGTAGGTGGAAGGATTAACCTGAATGAAGAAATGGAAAAAGCAATCAGCAGGCGGGGAATCATGAAAGACCTTGTGGAAGTTGCATTTGATTTTCCAGTTTGTATTATTCAAGGAAGTGAATAAAAATAAGAAACAGGTTTTTTATAACCACTCTCACTCCTTTTTACATATGTATAAAATTGTAGTGAAAAGCAAGGAAAATCCAAAATGATGGACTTGGTATAGTTACTGTAGTGAGTTCTTTGCAAGTGTGTTACAATAATCCTCTGTTAGGAAGTACCTGCAAAATAAAGTTTCCTTTCCTGAGACTAGAGAGGCCTCTGCTACATATTTTCTATTTGAGATGCTGAGATAAGACTTGATCATTTTCCTGCTGATACTCTGTCACATGTGCAGTTTCCACCTATACTTCTGCCAGGTCCAAAGCTACCTTCTTCTTTCTTTTCTTCTGGGCCCTTCTACAGTTGCCCAGTAAAAACATACATGTTTTTAAAAAAACATACACTGTGCTTTTCAGTCATTTTAAACCTCCAGTTTTCAAATAACTGCTCTTTATGTCATCTCACTGTTCAAACAAGAACACCAGCCTGGGTGCTAGAAATGTCTGTACCTGGAGGGAGTTAAGACTAGAATTCTTCTTCTAGCTTTACGTTCCCCTTGTAAATTGGAAACAGTGGTGCTTGTGCTTGTGTTTTCCTCTGTACCTATGCAGAGAAGGAGCTAGTTATCATCGTCATTAATTTGTATTTTTATTACTCAACCCATACTTATATTCTGTAGAGCTTCACTCACTATTTAGTGACAGCAAATGGTATGGATTTTAAGCAGAAAACCCTAAATCTTGTGTCTCCCTAAAGAAGGCTACGTACTTTTCGAAAGGGAACATGAAGCAATGCATGATCTGTTGTATATAGTTCTTTTAATAGAGAAATTCTGCTTGTACAAGCGGGTAGGGAAGATGGATGGTTGTCCCTGTGCCCTGAGCTTTGATTTTCCAGTTATAGTTATGGATATGGTGAATGCAAGGAGTTCATAGGATAGGGAGAAATTAAATCCCAGTAGGGTGGTGTCCTGCAGGTTACAATTTGAATCTGAGCCATATTAGCAGGAGTTAATCAGCTCCACCTTGAGACTTGACCAGACAAGTTGCTGAATTGGAGTTGTGTAGGTAGTGTTGTGCCTCTGGTGATGAAGGGAGAGGGGGTTTTTGTTTATGTGTGTTTATGTACGTGTGCTTTATGCCTTTGCAAGGACCACACCTCACAGAGATAAGAAGTCCTTCTGACAAACAAAGCAGCAGCAGCAGCTGTCTCATGGATGGTTAAGATAAAGAATGAACAAATATCAGAGCTAATACAAGTCAGTTAGTTTTCGGACATTTTCCCGTTCCCCCCTTTCTCTGCCTTCCAAAGGAAGAGCAACTAATGAAGTCGCTGCAGAGCTCTGCAGAGGTGGTGGTGTTTGCATGGCCATCTTCCTCCTCATGCTGTACTGCACAGCTGAGCTGTGCATGGAGATGAGCTGCTGTGGCCCACACAGTTGTCCTCCTACCCAAGGGTAAAACAATTATTTGTTGATTACGATCTGTTTGTGACAAATTTCTGCTGCTTGTTTTCACAAGACTTGGTAAAAGCAGTGCCTGTGTAATCAGTCCATTCTGGCCTCCATGCACTCTCATCTCCTCTGCAGGAAGATCTTCCTTTTCTTAGTCTTTTCCACTAGCTGCTGAGGAGGCTGGAGGTGACCAAAAATGAAAAGGTTTTTGTTGCCCTTATCTCTCCAGAAATTTAGCTGCCTGGTACAAGGCAGCAGTGTGGAGGGATATGATTTTTCATGCATAAAAAATAATAGTAAAAGAAGGGTTTACCCTTCACCCATGAAGAGTGACTAAGTGGGAGAAGGGCATGGCAGTAATCCTATAAGCCTCTCCAGATTTCTACTGTCAGACATTTTGTCCTAAAGATCAGCACAGTCATAGAAATAATGCGGAGTAATCAGTCTCATCTTCCCCCAGCCCCCATCCTTGCTCCCGGCTATTAACAAATTAACAAAATCTTCCCAAGCTTTTGCATGAGACTTACTGTGTCATTATTCCAAAAAAAAAAAAAAAAAAAAAAGCTAATCTCTGCCTCAGTTCTTATCATTCCTATCTTCGCCCCCTTTGTTATTACCAATGCGTCATACTTCAATTTTTCCTTAGTCTGCTCTCCCACATTTGCTCCCCTACTGGCTTTCCTGATACCCCTTACTCTTCTGGAGTGAATTCTGCTATTTTACATGAGAAATTTCAGTTTCCAAAACCATGTCTTAAACTGAGGTCTTACACAGGGTTGCATCCTGTTGTCCCAAAAATAAAGATGGCCATTATTTCCTCCCCACATAAGCACCACTGATTAAATTGGAGATGTTGCCTGTCTTTTTTTTTTTTTTTAAACAGTTGAGTACTGATTAACTGATTCAGTACGAACCCACATTTTATGAAAAAAAAGTGTTTGTGATAGATGTGCACAAAACATAAATACTGAATTCCCAAGGGGCAGATCCTAATTTTGACTTTGCAGCTTGTCTCATAATTTAGATGTGGGATTTTATCCTGGTAGTAAGCTTCAAAGGGGGAAAAAATCATGGGACAAGTTGTTGCTTAAATCACAGTTAGACTTCCTACTAAAAATTAATTTGCAAGCACATTTACTGTAATATGAGAGCAACACTGCAACATGGGAAAATAATACACATGCACTTTTCTGGGGATAAAGTGAAATCAAGGAACCAGTGCTGTTGAGGAAGTTAAGGTCATGAATCAACAGCCAGACTACTGTCAGTGATGCTGACAGCATATACAAAATCCATAGAACGGAACGAGTTTCAAGGAACAGGAGCATGGTTCTCCAAGTGCATCACTGAGTCTGTTGTGGGATACAGCTGATTTCATGGTAGTTATTAAGTAGGAAAATCGATTGTCACGCATCATTAAATACCTGTAGCATTTCAAGAGTTTACCATCATTCTTTCATACTGTTTTAAAAGAAGGGTGAAGCAGGGACCATGTGTTTGTGAAGTTCTCTTCATGGCATTTGTTTGGTATATTCCTCTTTAAGTCTGAAATTGGGCATCTGAAAATTATTTGTGAAATTCTGTCTTCCAAGGCAGTGAACATATGCATATAATTTTAAATGCATGTTGCAGAGAAATCATGACTATCTTTTGGATACTGTTAGAACAAGTGTAGTATAGTGTCTGTCTGCTCATGTGTACGAACCTGGCAGGGCAAAAGTACTTGAGATCTGATGCAATAGGTTCTGCTGCCCTGTATTCCTCCGTGATGCCAATAATCATGAGCGTTTTCCTAGTGTGAATAGGAACATTACTGATAGGAGCCTCAAATTACACAGTTCTTCAGTGCATTGAGCTTGGTCATAAGATGACCATTCTCCGATCATATGACCTGAGATGTCGTGCTGCATCTGGACAGCTGGAGTGAGAGCTTCGAGGAAAATACATCCTTGTCTAGAAGTAGTACTCCATGCAAACAGGCATTTACTTCTGCAGAGTTAATTTTCAAGGAACTCAGATGATGATGATGATGATGATGGTGATTTGGCTACAGTATTTTTTTGGTCAGATCAGTTTCCTGTCCCAGCCATTTATGCTGCCACCACAAAGGGATGGAAATCTGTGGCCAGGGATGTGGGGAGCTGAGGCTCCTGTGTCTGACAGAAACCATCTCATTGCTTGACTTAAAAGGACTTGGAAAATGCACTTTTAGTGACTGATGCCTTCAGCACCAACCAAGCTAATTTTATTTGGGCAATTAACATGTCCCAGAGGACTTAATATGACCCTGGTGCCAGCTAGTCTGGGACTTACTTATGTTCAGTTATGTCTCACTAAAGATATGAGAAATCCCAGTGATCAGTTAAGAGACTGCTGAACTGATCTGATCTGAGACGCTAACTCAGTTGGCCCTTCTTTGCTCCATGATATGGAGGCCTAATTTTTCACAATTAACAGTCAGTGTTTTGTTAACATAGGCAAAACTGTTTGCTTTGTTTTTCCGGTTCCCCTCAATTTGATTTTCAGAGATGTCCAGAGAATACGAGCTCTGGTTTTCCATGCAAAACAGCATCACAAGGAGTTTCAGTCAAATCAGTTAAAACTCAGGGGAGTTTTTAACTGACTGCAAAGTCCTAACATGGAAAGCAGCAAGCAAACACAGGGTTTTTTTAGTTTGTTTTGGAGGTTTTTTTCTAGTGATGACTCTGTTTGTGTGGGACCCTCGTAGGTCCACGGGGAAAATACAAGAGCCTTTGTTTGTGTCCAGTCCTACCCCTTCCTGTTCCTTAAAACCAGCACCAGTGTCTGAAAAATGAGGACTCTTAGCTGGTGCTCGCATAACTGCTGATGTCTGAAAGCCTTTGTGGTCATATCTTATGTTGAATACAGCTTTCTTAAGGGTGCAAGCCAAAGCTAGACAGTTTATAACAAACAAGGAAAGTGTGATTAATGGTCTTCCACGTGCCTAATTTTCCATGCAAAGAAAATACATGGATTTCTTCAATGTAGGAACTCGTTTAATTTAAAATGCAATTTATAAAGATATAATGACTACTGTTGAATGGTTTCAGGATGTGTGTATATTACGATGTGCTCCAAAAGCAGTTGGAGTTGGTTTGCTGTGAACAGTGGTGATGCTCTGGGGAAGGTAGTTTTGGCATGAAATGAACTGAATTCTGCTCCCTAGTGCACGCCTGAGTTTTATATAGAAATAAAGATGCATGTGCTACCCTCAAAGGTAATTTTTGCCTTCCTTTGAAGAGTTTCCATGCTTAACTGTCTCTTTCTGAGGCAATTAAACCCATCTCATAGACAGCAGCCTCCTTCCTCCAGCCCTGCATGACTCATGCTATCAAGGCTGCTCATCTCAGGTGCAGAATCTTGTGAAATGCGTTTCTGACTGTCTAAAAGTATGACATCCACTGATTTTGCCTTATCTGTTATGACAGTAGTATCTTCTCAAAATGCCAGCAAGTTGGTTAAGCAATACTTCCCAGCCCCACAGCCCCATCTTCCATAGATTAATCAAACTGTTTGTTTAGCAGGTTCTTTAATTACCTTCTTAAAATAGCTTCTCAGGGCTTCCTCATACCCAATACTGAATAAACCAATCTGCAGTTACGTGTTGGGTTTTTTTAAAAAGAAAAATTGATGTTTCACTCTTTTCTGCCTCCTCAGAACTCTATAAAAAAAATGTTATAGAAAATGTAATGCTTGCTTTGCCAGTTTCAGAGGTTGGTGATTATTGCTTGTGAAATATGTTGCTTTATTTACTTCTAAGCAGAGTTTTTGTATTTGTACACACATATATGTTTCTGTCATTGCTCTGTCTGCATTGCAGAATTCACCTTAACTAAGGCAAAATCTCAACTTTCTTTCTTTATATGTACACAAACTACATAGTGCATAACAGTTAATTCATCCTGATCCCCAGTGCAAGCCTCATACACTTTGTTTCAGCCATGCTTCTCTATTTCATGGCTCTGTTACCTCCTGAAAATGTACATAAGAAAAACCTTTAATGAAACAAAATCTCTTGGTTTTGTTGATATGTTATATGATAGGAATTCTGCAGAATATTGTAGAGCATAAGCCCTGTCCTGAAGTTCGTAATACAGTTTTCAGAAATTTGCTCACTGGTTTGTTATGAAGACAAGCCAATGAGTAACCGAGGAATGTTTTGCAGGTTATGCCTCCTTGTCCAGGATGCCTATGGCATGTTCAGTGAAGTGCAGCTGCAGTCCCTGAGTTCCACAGATGACATTGAACAGTACTGCAGGAGGTGGGAAGGAAAATTCTGCTGCTTAGCTGGAATGAAAATTTTACAGAGAACCACAAGAGGAAGGTGAGAACAATTGATGGGAGAACATATTGGTTGATGTGGCAGGCAGAGATGATCTTCCTTTTTATTTATTTCTGTGACCAACATTCTTTAAAACAACTGAACCTGCCTCTGTTCGATTAAATGTCCTCATTGCTACTTCTGGGGCATCCAGTTGTACTTGAGCCCACTGCACTCCAAAATAGCATAAATAAGCTACAAATAACGCACAAATACACCCTTAACAGAGAAAGGGCTTGCTGTATGCAATATTTCATAAAATATGAGTGTCTTCTTCCTCTTCAGTAGATTCAGAGACTTGAAAACATTAGTCCACCTCCGTTTAATTGCAGAACGTTTACTGCAATAAGTTTTTCTACAGTGCTGCCCAGTATGTGTTGAAGTTTCAAGCATAGGCTTTCTCTGACTATTAATTCTGTTAAGTCTATATGGCTTTAGAACCATAGTTTAAGTTTCTTAAAAAAAAAAAATCCTATTTTGAAATAAGAATGTCATCAGGTTTATAGAAAAATCCCCTCAGGTAAGTTACAAATTGACTTACAGTACCTCTCAGATTTTGCTTGTTCTGTGATTACTTTTACATTCTTTGAGTAAAACAAAATAACTTTAGTCAAGAGAAAAAATTAAATAGATCAAGTATCTTTCTAGGGAAAGTGATACAGTGTTCTCATGGGGACCTATATAAATATAGTTAGATTGGTTCAGTTCTCAACATAATTTATTCGTACAAGGCTCCGATCTAGATAAGCCTTTGCTATTAAGAATGGCTGTGATATTTCTGCTGACACTTTTTTTCCTGTTGAAAAATGCTGTTTCATCAAAACCAGAATGTTTCATGGAAACATTATCTATTTTGGAGACAACTTTGTTGGGAAGATTTTTTCAGGTCCAGAGGGAGTGAATATTCTCTCTCTCATTCTCATTTCATGAAAACTTTGAGAAAGTCTCATTTTTGTTTCATATTGGAACAAAAACAAATTTCAAAGCCTTGAAATGTTTAGCAAAATGGAATTGTTGTTTTCCAGCCAGCCCTATTCAGTATGCTTTTCTTTTTATGTACTTGCAGTGTTAATTTTCAGATCCTTTGGATTTCAAGCCTACTTGCATTTTTATGGACCTTTAATAACAAACACGTCTTCTTATTTAATTATTTTGTTGGCTTTTTTTCCGAGTTACATTTTTTCCAAACAAATTAAATAATGGCTTTGGAATTCTGGATACAAATGAAGTTTTACAACTGGCTGCTGGTGCTTCCAGTACTCTGCCTAGCTAATAAGAGACAGACTTTTTCTAATGTAAATTCTATTTCAAAGCAGCAGCAACTTACTTCTGGCTATTCTGAGGATGATTAGAAGACACACTGCTGAAAATGCTGGTGGCTCAGCTGGAGCTGTGCTGGTGGTAACCCTGCTAGGGAACATTAAAAGAAAATGGTTAGTGTAGCTTCGGGGACAGTGCAGTGGTTAAAACGTGATTTCATTGTACAAGATGGGTGGGTGGAGGAATTGTTCAGGGATTTATTTTTTTCTTAATTGTTTTAGCCTAAGTTCTGCTTTATAACTTTTTATTACTTTTAAGTGTTTGGGACACATTCTAGGTGTGATGGAAACCACAGCAAAGCCATAGCTGAAATGAATATGAGGGAGTACTTATTCACAGGGAGCATAATTAAGCTGTAGAATTCATTGCCACTGGATAAATGGATTTCCAGAGCCAGTGGTATATCCGAACACATGATGGGATGTGCCTGTGAGTGCCCAACCTTGGCTTGCAGCATATGAGTGAATAAGAACTATGTGGTCTGCCCTGCAAGAAAGACTGGTGCCTTTTTTTTTTTTTTTTTTTTTTGAGAACACCAATTACTTTTTGGAAGGAGATGACTTTTAAACTTTTTGTTTCCTGGAGTCTGACAGTGGCTTTTAAAATGGATAAAAGGGAATAAAATGTAGGAAATACGAGGGAAAAGTAATGACTTTTTTCCTTGTGCCTTTGAAGCACATGATCTGGAGAAAGCCAGGAATGGCTAATAAGATCCCATATGTGCATGTTGTCCCACAGTCACATGGATTGTAATCAGAGACAGAGTGCTTCCTCCATCCCTCCATGAGACAGAGGAGATTTGCTAATAGATACAAGAAGTTCTCAAGCATTTTGCATCAATGGACCACTGCTATTGTTCAGAAAATTTTCCAGGCCATCATCCATCCTCATCATCAAGTATCTAATGTTTAACATCATTCCAGTGAATGCAATTTGAAAATCACTGTTGTTAAGCTGAAGTTGCATTTCAAGGACTAAAAACCTATAAACCTGTAATAAAGAGTAGTTTACATTCAGGCAAAAACCTGGCTCTAAGCGTTACTTGATCTTTGGAATGGACCCATAATGAGATGTGCTGAAGACTAAACCCATTTCTTCTCCAGTAAGAAAACATTTGTGTTCCAAAAGAAAAGTGGGATAAGAACTTACACAACCACGTCTTGCCTTGATCAAGGTCAGCCCTGTGAAAAAATTGTAGTAATCTTTCTTTGAGAGAAACACTGTTAATGTTGAATATTGGTTTTGGATACTCATATTCAAACAAGTTTAAGAGTTTTGTACTAGGTTGTTTGAAGGTCTTTCACTGATTTAGGTGGTTTCCAGAAAAAGTCCCGTACCACACATAAAACATACTACCCCAAACCATCCCTTCAAGAAATCCTTCCCCTTGCAGTCCAGTAAAGGAAGTGATGTTTCCTTTTGCAACCCAGTTTCTGGCAATCCTGTAAGACAGACGGACATGCCTGAGTCATGGCAGAGTTGCCATGGCTTTTTCAGTGTCCAATTTCCAGCAGTTCTACCCTGTTCTTGAGGCTGTTGGAAAAGGTAGGAAACCGTATTGTAGCAGCTGAATTAATTTATGTGGTTTGGTATCTGTTTCCTGACACCTTTTCTCTTAACTCTCTCATTCATACTTGTCTCTTAGCCTTTCCTGCAACTACTCCCTGAACTGCATGCTTAGTATCAGCAAAAAAAAGAATAAAAAAGTTACAGTGGTTTGAAGGGGAAAAGACTGAAAAATGTTCATTGATTGGTGGTGCTGGCTCCTTAGAGGCATGTGTTCTTGCTCTTGTCCTCCCATTACCTCGTGTGTCACTCCTAAATTCAGCCCTTTCAGAAAGAGGAAGTGAAATTTTGATGGTGTGCAGCTAGAGGCAGGAATGTTGGTTATGAATCCATATGCAGTATAAATTATAACCCCCCCGAGCTTAATAGATCCCAGGCATGTTTCAGGTATGTCTGGTATAACCAGTAACTAAATGGATGCAATGAGGTGCAGGGACTGAGCACTCACTAAAATGCCTCAGGAGTAAATAACCTGTAAATTGTCATAGTTGCTGCTTCCTACCAGAAGTTAATTTCAATGAGCTGGGATATGTGTCTTTATTGACAAAAACTATTAATTTTATGTCTTTATCCCTGACTGGAGTTCCACACAGAATTATAATTTAGATTTTGACCATTTGTGTCTTTTCACCTGATTTTCCAAGCATTGAGTTGTTGTATAGCACATACCTACTTCTTCCTTTTAGGCTTTCTTGTATGTTAAAAATATGAAGAGTTTCAGCAGAATGGATAGATGACATCCATTTATAAAGGGAGGGAGGAGGAAGAACACAGGGTGGCAGTACAAATTTTGTCCCTAAAGTCAAAAAACACTTAATAAGCTTCAAAAAAAGAGGCAGTTATTGCATTGATAGTACTAAAATCCATGCTTAAGTTGAATAGGTTAAAACATTTAGAAGGGTACATCAACTCATAGGCTTTGGCATTTGAGCCAACATTTAATTCATAACAGGCTGTACTATCTGTTGGATTTTCCTCTAAAGTAAGTAGACTCTGAATAGAGTTAAACAACCAGTGTTAAGTTTTTCTGACAAATTTCTGCATTTTCAAATACAGTTGGTTTCTGTTGTTTGTCATTTTAAACTTTCAAATGTTAGACACTGAAATGTGAAATCTCCCTCTATGTCTATAGTGGTCACTATTGTGCCTGAGGGTTTTCATTCTTTTTTTTTTTCTTCTTCTTTTCTTTTTAATTAAGTTTCATGCTTTTCTGGCCTCTGTTTCTCTCCTTTTTTTCCCTCTACTCTTCACTGTGTACTTTCTCTTCGTTTTGCTTTGCCCTCAGAAGAGAGGACCACTGCTAACTGATACACAAGTGTTTCAACTGCTAGACATAGACAGGAAATGTAATAGTAAGGGCTCTCCACAGAGCAAGGAGGTCATAACTTCCTTCCTTTGGTTTTCCCTCCTCCAAAACGACTGCCATCTAGAAGAGCCACCCACGTCTCTGAGGTTTTGAGGTCCTGAAACACTTCAGTAATTGCTGTGGTTGAAAGCTGAGTTCCATATAAAGCATAATTTCAGTAATCATATTGAAGTTTTGAATATTTGCATTACTTTTTAATCAATTTCTATGACTGCTGATGTATCAGAAATTATCTTTTTTATCTCCTGAGCTTTCTATTCTTTAATAAGCATGGACTTCTACTTGTATCTTCAGTGCTTCTGTCATTAATCTGTTTAGTAACCAACATTGGAGAATAACACAGGCATATCCATGTTGAACCGAAAGTATTTTTATTTTATAAACTTCAGTGGTTTAATGTAGTACATGTAGCGTCTAATGCACTATAGAAAACTGAGTTATTAATGTAAATTATTTAACAAAATAATTTCATATATCTAAACAAAACTTTAGGGAGAAGAGATCAGCAGCCCTTCCTCCCTGTTTGTATTTTGACTGAGATACTCATTTACTAGGCTCAGATTTTTACTTTATGGCTTTGTTTCTTTTATTACTGAAGTCTGAGAAAATGTGGTGTTGCATAGTTTGTGCACTGCAAGATCTTAGTAGGTCAGTTAAAGGGAGAGGTAGCCTACAGTATGAGTTTTTTATTTGGATTGCTTGTCCCTTGAGAGTTGAAGCTTATGCAGTCTAGGTGATTATTTAGGAATTTCTTCTTAGTTTTCCACAGAGGGCTAGGAATTGCTTTATTTTTGAGTTCTTAATAATTGAGACTGACACTGCCAAAGAAAACTGTTTTGTTTTAAAATAAAATTGTAAGAAGTAGGAGAGGAGGAAGCAGAGAAGTGCCAAGTCTGGAGTCTTCAGAGCAAATCTGTGGAAGATGTTGGAAGAGAATCCTATCATCTTCCTGTTCCTTGCTGTAAACCTTACATAGTGTTTCTTCTTTTCCTATTTATGGACCCTCTTTTCCTTTAACTCTCTTTGACATTGCTGATATTTTCTCCCTGTTATAATTTTCCCCTGAGACTGTGTTATGATTATTGAAGTCAAAAAATACCGCAGCCTATAAGCTGTATGTTAAAAGTTGATTCAGATATGGCACACACAAAGTTCTTGGACCAGAACTGTAACTGAAACCTCATGTACTTAACAGAAATAAACAAAATCTCCTTATTAAGTTATGAAGGAAGTTGTCAATTCAGAGTCAGTGAAATACAGTTTTGAAAAATTAAAATTTGGACTTGTTTGATTTTTGTAGTACATCTTGCGGTATAAATGAATGGAATTTCCACAGGATCAGAGAGGTGCTGATAGCCTAAGTACTCGTTTGTCAGTTTACTGGATGTCTAAATATAGTTACAATGGCTTTGCTCTTTATTTGTATGTTTTTACCAAAAATCATTGAGCAAATAGGAGTATGAATGTATGCACATACCAGTCTATGCCATTTGACTGCAGTGAAGGGCAAAACAAGCCAGGAAGGTTACAAGCTGAAGGTGACTTCTGTCTCCTATTGAGCTGTGAGACTGAGAAGAAAGGTGGTTAGGTGAGCAAACTAAAGCAACTTCTCTGCAGAGCAGCACAGTCATCACATATGGTGAGAATCCCAGTGAGGGAAAAGTAAATGCTATTTTATTAGTATCACTCCTATCTTGTAGTGATTTTGCTGTGGAGTAGTTTAATGTGATTTGTTAAATAGGGCAGGATTACTTTCTGCAAGTATCGCACATCTATTCTGCATATTCTCAGTGATGTTTTGAACCTGTTGAACAGTATTAAATCTTTAAAATTGTCTTACTGCTGTCAGAGCAGTCAGTTTGCATTTGTGGATACAGAGAAAAGATGTGATGAAGTTTAGCAAGGAAAGTTTAAGTTGAGAGAGATGCTTTTTGAAGACATTGGATAATAAAAATAATTAAAGACACTACACATTTTTTTTTGCATATTGTATGTATATAGGCACACGCATATATAAAAGTCCCATTATATATAAGCAAAGCTTGAAGATGTGGGTTTACAGAAGAGAGGCATACCTGCCTGTCCCAAGTCCATATTTCTTTGGAAATCTATGCTGTAACACTGCACTGGAGTTGTGGAGTTACTGGTGATCTTATTGTCTTGGTGTTAAACAATAGACATATTATGATGAGACAAAATTTTTTTTACCAAACATAGGTTCAAATCTGGCATGGAAAGTTGAGAGATGAGTCATTTAGAATCTGATAGATTATTTTTTTCCTTCTCCTGATACAGATTCTTTTTTTTTGTTGTTTTTTTCAAAGAAAAGTTATAGAGTACTACAACAGAGCTCTAGTTTCTGAAGTAAAAAAAAAAAAAGTTATTCTAAATACTTTATATGTTCTTTTTTCTTTTTGATCTTTGAGCCTGTTTCTTCTCACTTCTCACTCTGCTTTTCCTTTCTTAGAAGTCTGTCCTTCTGTTATTAAAATGATTTTTTTTTTAAAGACAGTAACTAGTAATTACACTCACAGAGCAAAATTTTAACATTTTTTTTTTGTCTTCTGTCGCCAGGGAGGCTCTTTGTGCACATGGGAGCTAACCATGTCCCTTCACTGTAGCACAGAGCCAGCTGTTCATCTCTTTTCCTGACTCTATAGCTGCAGAAGGATACACATATTGGATAAAATACACCCATTGTTCAAGTCAGATTGAAATGGGGTTTGAGTGTTGCTTGGCAATAAAAGAGAATTAATTTTTATTCTTTCTATGAGGATAGTGATTTTCTACAGAAGAGGACACAATGCCTTTGTTATTTCTTCACTGTCAGTGCCCCCACTAATTTCCCCCTCTGCTAAGTCCAAGTGCATAAGTGTAAAGAGAGAGTTACCTTTCTTGGAGGCATATTAGTGGGTGGAGCAAGAGGGGAGCTCCTCACCAGGGACACCAACTGATGGAGTGACAGCTCCAGGAGAGAACATCCCAGCTGGTACACAAGGATCCCAGCAGGATGTGATTTGGAACTTACAAATCCTTTGGTTGGCAAATGTCTCTGCCCTTGGCCTGACTGGTGTCAAAGAAATAACGGGGCCAAGATGTTCAGGAGACATTCCTCACACAGCATTGACCCTCTGCCTGCTTGCAAACAAATTCTGTCATTTACTAATAATTAAGTGCTCCTAGTTCAAGCAGTAGATGGCCTTCTCCGAAAGGACACAAGGAGTAGGAGAAAATGTATCATATATCTTAGATATTCTGGCAAAGGATAACAGTTGGAAGAGAGCTAAAGAAGAAAGGAAAACTTCACTTAAAAATACAGATGAGACATTAGTGTAAGGTCTGTATGGAGACATGAACAAGCAACAACATAGCTTAGTTGCTCTGTACACGCACAGAGTTTGTGGTATGTTCATATCTGTGCTCTGCCCTTGTGCTGCAGGTTATGTGAGGAAGGCCACTTACATGAGCTGTACAGAAGGTTGTGCTCTCTTTTTGTAACTCCCCTCTTTCATCTCCCAGTTAGCAAGATGAGTTAGTTTCTGTGGGCATTGACCCTTCTTGTGTCTGCAGAGGGGACATGCTTCTGTACAATACAAACCAGAAAATCTTGCCCAGGTCAAGGATTCAAGAAGTAGTCAGTTTGCTGTAAAATCTCTTTAATACCTAAGAAATGTTGCTTTGTGTGTTTTAATGGTCTCACTGTTAAAATCAAAACACAAACCAAAAAAACCCCACCACAGTCTTTGAGCTCAGCATTCTCCTTTTACAGCCTTGGGGTTGATGCTGTGTAAGTCAGGAAGTTCATTTCTCTAAAAGGGGATATTTTGGTGTTTCTGGTCTGTTCATTAGTGGGGAGAATGCAACTACAGGTAGCAACATCATCTTTTCACTCTGCCAGTTTGCTACTGAATTGTGAACCACAAGTTTTATTCCACAAGATCTACTTTGAGAGTTGCATCCATAAAATTTCTTGCAGTGCTGGTCCAAAGGCATCACTATTAACACTGAATCACAGACAATACATGGCACTTCATGAAAAAAATGTGGTAAGAAGTTCAGCGTCTGTAGACACCCAAAATCTAAGCATTTCAGGATCTGGAGAAGGACTAGGGAAATGCAGAAATAAGTAAGCTTAAGCAGAAGTGAGCTAAAAGCAGAACTTTAAAATGAAAGTTTCCATGACCCCTTGAAGAGAAGCAGCATAATGCAACATGCTTCAGGCCTGTACCAGAGTATGTGGTTTCCTTCTAAACAGTTGGGTTTAGAAGATAATACTACTTCTAGCAAATTTTGGACTTGATTTGTTAAAGCTGCTGCAGAAATACTGGGGGTTTTTTAATTGGAGGAACAGACAACTTGTTCATAGGGTCAGTGTGGGGTTAAAATCCAGATCTCAGTGCTTTAACTGCACAGAACAGAGGACTGGGACAAGATAACTCAGAGCTTTAACTCAGAAATGCATGCCTGTTCAAGTTGGTTATCTGTAGCTATTTCCCCTCCCTCAGTTGTTTTCCTGGCCTCTCCCTCGGATGTTCCTGCCCTGTCCAGCAAGGATGCTCCATCAACTCACAAGGCAGCCACTGAACTGCTGCAGAGTACAGCTTTGTTTGCTAAAGAGTCTGCTACATCTTACCTTGATATGCTAGGCTGTTAATTTAGTGTTTGTTTTTAAATCAGAAGTGTGAAACTTGCAAAATAAATAAACAAGTACAAATCATAACTAAATGAGCAACTGTGTAGGAAGGAGATCATCCTCTGCACATGTACTGAAGATAACAAAATCTTGCCTGTTTCTATATATCTGATAATTACTGACTTTCCTGACAGGAGTTACAAACAGCTGTTGGCAACAAATAACAAGAAATGAAAAATTTTGAAACAACCCTTTTTTTTTTAATAGTTAAAGGTATTTTTTAAAAGAAGTTATACTGGTGTCTGTGTCCTTCCCAAGCTACCATTTACCCCAGTTCCCCTGAATTTTATCATGTAGCAAGTTGTTTGTGACAAAGGATTAAATATGACTTTTTTGTCAGTGGATGTGATACATCCCTTCCCTCCCTCTCCACCCTGCAGCAGAAATGATGGAGATTTAATTAGACCAAATCAAAACCAGCTTCCAGAAAACAAATATGATTTTAAATTGTTTTCATAATCGTGCAATGGTTTAAATTACATTTCCTAATGAATCTTTTTAATATAATGTGTAACACTGGAAAATATTTTAAACCTGATTTTACTGGTCTCTTTGAAGGGCATTAGGACTTTTTAGTCTGATAGACAGTCTGTGGCCTCCAGTAGTGCCTGTAAAAGTTCCCGGACAAAGTCAAGACGCTGAAATGGTAAGTTTTGTTATTATGGGTATGAATTTTTTCACCCACAACTAGTATTTTTGTTGGTGGTATAATCATGTTTACTTTGGGAATCAAGATTCTTTCCCTGTGTTTACCTCCCAAGTTTTGTTTTGCTGATTCTGACAACCTCACAGGCCAACCTGAAGCCCTCTGGATCAGCAGCATCTTTCCAAAATGATGCAACTAACCCCTTATTAATCCTCTACAGCTAGAATGGTAAGATGTCCAGACAAGTTCTTCCTCTCTTCTCCTTGCAGGAGAAAAGAGATAGTAGATAGCATGGAGCCAGCTGAGAAATACAGGGATGCTAACTCGTGCTTTACAAGGACTTTTTAGTCTTAGGTTTGAAATCACTTTTCCGAAGATTAACTTCTGTGAAGACTGACTGCTGGAAGCAGGTCTTGTTCTAGTTAGGATGACTTAACTGATACTTATTTCATGTGAGGTCAGTAGAAGGATGAAAACAAAAGTAATTGCTAAAATAATCAATGTTTCTCTGATTTTACGGGGTGGGGAGGTATAAAAATGGATTTAAAGTGTGTTACTATGTATTTGCAAAGCTCAATTAACATCTCTAATTTTCCTTTAATTAGCTTTTGTCTTTGAAAAGGAATTCTGTCATATCAAGTGTCATTTTGGTAATATGAGATCATTTGAGAAGCTTCTGGGTAGCCAAGCGCGTGTTCGTCTTGAATAGGCTGTTCTTTGGGGAAGAAGTTTGTGGTATTAAAAATTTGGTTTAGACCATAGGGGAGTCAAGTGGGATGCAGATTCTAGAAAAAAATAAATAAAGGAGAAAGCTGGAAATAAACAAGTTTCAAAACCAGGGAGCATTAAAGATAGATACTACTGGTTATTTCTAAAGTCTGAGAATCTTTTATCTCCAGTGTAGAGTGTTCTTTACACTGCCCAGAGGGTTATACTGAAGAATAAAAAATTCAGACCTTAGTTATATATATAAAATCAAGACTGAAACTGAGTGAAATAGCTGTACTCTCCTTAACTCTCACTTTCATCTAGATGTTTTAAAAGTCTCAGAGAAACAAATGGTCTTCTACATTAAAATAGTGTGGGCAACAGAATTGGGAATACCCACGGACGGAGCAAAGCTCTTAAATGTTGTTTAAGGTTGTTGACTCTCATTCTTTTTATTTTATTAGCAATCTAAAAATGGAGGAAACTTTGCATAACCATGTAATTTACGCTTCTGTCGTGGGTTTGAAATGGTAATTCATTCCACGAAGAATCATAACTAGCATTCTGATGCTGCATGTTTTTGGCTGAGTGGATGTCTTTCACCTGAGACACATTTTTCTTGATACAAACATTATAGCTTTATGCACAGTTTTATGGAAGCAGTTTTATATACAGGTACATAAATAATATCGCCAGCATGATGATAATGTTATTGGGAAGAGATCTATGGAACTGATTTCTTTTGAGCCATATATACATTCAAATGCCTTCTTTAGTGCTGTCAGAGGCAAACAGAGTTTGGGTATCAGCTTTTTTGCTTTTTTCATTATACAGATTCTTTTTAATGGGTGGGCAGCTGTCTTAAGTAGATTCATATTTCTTCTATTAAATTAGATGCTTTATTAACAACAAATATTGCTGAAAGAGTATTTTGCCATAAAAATGATCTTCTAACATTGTCTTTTCTGACAAGTCTTTCTGGTTTGAGACCTCTTTAAGTGGTGGTTGATAAAGTTGTTACGTCATGGTACTTTTTAAGGGAGAAAGAAAAATCTGGCATAACACAAAGAGAGCAGTTCTTGCAGCTCTTGCATTCCTGTTCTTCATTATCTCCTTGTGCTGTCCTGGATTTAATTTGGCGGCTTTAAAAGCTCGGCAGCTGTTTACTATCACAAAAACCCACCCACATGCAAAAGTCCCCAAATCTCAGAAAAGTTATGGACATTAAAAAAAAAAATAAAAAAAAATCAAGGCACTCCTGCCACATAATAAAAAAAGGCAAAACAACAAAAAACACCTTGAAAGGGTCACTGTGTTTGCCAAGTGTGCCAAATCATGAGTTGTTTTTGTGATGAGGATCAACGTCAGATTATGGAAAGAATGATGCACACAAGCTGATTTCACTTATAACTTGTGAATGTTTGTTTGTTAACTCAGCTTCTACACCAGAGTCCTTGTTATTAACCATATAATTTTGTTTCCACATCTCTCTTAAAATATAAGTTGTTGTGTTCGTTTTGCCTATTATTGAAAAACTCAACTGGCCAAATTAAAGTGCCTGTTTTAAGGTCACTTTTCTTTTCTTTACTTTTTAATAGATGACAACTAATCTTCCTCCTCCCAGCTTCTGTTATATTCTTACTGTTCAGTCTGGTGAAGTACATGTGGAAGTGGATGAGGAAGAACAGATTTCTAATTTGTACCAGCCACCAGCTGTTCATGGTCTAAAGGAAATTCTTCGGGTAATCTGCTTTACAAATCAGATAACAAGTACTTTTTACCACTGGATTTCTGGTATCATGTTTGTCTCATTCTCTATTTTTGTACTGTTTTCAGATCGATGGTTCTAACAAGCGTTGTAGCTTTGGGGCGCAAGTGCTCTATCTAAGGCTGCAGGTAATCTTTTCACTTAAGTAATGAATTCAACATAAAATCAGCATGTTGTTTATGTGAAGAAGCCATCATTCATCTTGTTGAGGAGGAAACCCAAAGCCTTCTGGAATTAAGTTCAAGAGTTGTATGGGCAGAATTATCACCACTTCTAAAATGCTTGTGAATATGGGAAATGAATTGCATCTCCAGTGTCAGTGCTGCTCAGTTGAGAAAGTGAATTACTCCTGAATAAATTGCTATCTTACCAGAGATAATCTCGCACCCTGGAAAGGGAGCTTGCAGCTGAAACTCCATTTATAGCTAAATGCTGTCCTTAAGTACACAGCAATTCTTGCTATGCATTGCTCCCAGTCAGTTGAATGTTGGGGCATAGAATGGAACAGATGATAGTTATATAAAAATACAGTTTTGTTCTTTTCATGCAAGTGTGTGGATGATTTTCATTGACTTCCAATGAAGCCCCTCAGGCAAATTTGGTTTTTATGGTCCAGTAAGTAGTAAAAGGGAGGAAGTCTTAGGTAAATACATCTGCCATCCATACTGTGCCGGAAAGCTTACAATTATGTTTTATTTGTTTCTGAATGATGCTACAATTTTCTTTCAAAATGTTGCTAACTCCCTTAGTAGTTAAAGGAATTTCTTGTTGCTGATTTATTTATTTTTTCCTGGCGACTGGATCCTTAGTACAGCCAGCACTGAATTCTGGTGGAGAATAATTTGCAATTGTCCATCAGCTCCACAAGAAACAAAGTGTGAATCAAAGCATATGAACCAAAGACAAAGAAATTCCAGAACGGCCAGCAAAATAGCTGGAGATGCTTCCCACCAGTGTGAGACATAAATTTAATTTAGGTCTTGCCCTTTTGCTTCAGAAGCCAATGAGTTATGATTTAATTTTTAGGCAGGGAGTACTTTTAACTCCAAAGACGAGGGGTATCATGTTTTCTGCATGCTGAGCGAGAATGTAACAGAGCATTTGCAAACTTGAAATTAGTGCTAGCTTGATGGGATCTTTAGGGTTCTAACAGAAAGACAGATACATGTGTTAACTTCTTTTTCCAAGAAACCTGTTCTAGTGCAAAATAAAATAAAATTGCAGACTTGCAGACTAGAGGCATCCTAGCCAAACATTTTTGTATTCAGGAATGTCTACATCTGAGATGCTAATGTGGGTCATCAGTATTCTTCTGTAAAAACTCTTCATCACTGAATTACAGTTGAAGCATGCAGGAACAGATGTGATTTTGAAGAATGGAATATTGACTAACAGAAAAAGTAGTCTATGATTTTTTTTTTCTACTCAGAACTGTTTTTTTAATGACTATTCACTTACCAAACTGTAAGCACTAAATTTTCATAAGTGAAATTATTGTTTTGAAAGTAATGGTGGAAAAGCAATAGAAGATATTCTTCTTATGTTTAACTTTCTGGATAACTGCTCTAGGAATGTACAGGTAGTGTATTACTTGCCTAATCCTCCCAGAAGAGGAACCACGAACATCAGCTCGTTTCCTGCAGTTGCCTTTGCCAAAAGGACATACCTTTGACATGCAAAATCACCAAGTTGTAATAAGTGAGGAAGAGACTATGATTTAGAGGGGATTATGATTTAGAAGGGACTATGCAGTTTATTGTGCACATTTATAATTAATAAATAATCTGCTATGTGAACTAATTCAGATGTATTTTAAAAAACTTGTATTTAGTCTCTGTAGCTACAGTATTAACTACTTAAATTAATACTACTTAATTTGTGTGAAGTGGGAATGGAAATATGCTTTTATTATTACTCAGAATCCGTACTTTGGTTCAGAAGGAATATGAGGAAATATATTCCATCTGTGGTTAAGGAGCTGTCCTTCCTTATAACTCAATCCTGCTGCTATTTGTCTGTTGTGTCCTCTCTGTTCAGAACAAATTGTCACACATAGCAAGATGATGATTTTATACTAACTTGTGATTTTTGCTGTTATTATTATTTACTTTTTGAATGATTCTTCTGAAGCACAGCTTTTAATGTGTTATTAATTCTCAAGAGACAGATGTAAAAATCCTTTCTTTGAAGCTGTCCTAATGCTATCTACACTGAGAAGGTACCCAAATGTATGTAGTTAGTAGGCAAAGAAACAGCATCAATGCACTAGGCAGCAAATATTTCATTAAGGCATATATGTTTTAAGTATGAATTTTTGATCAGCAGACTAATTAAAAAGAGCAACAAAAACATTTCAAATTAAGGAAGTAATTTAATCTTACTTAAATACTTTAAAATATAGTATTATTTAAAAATATTAGAATCTGAAAATGTACAAGTTGCTTGCATTGGTAAATGCAAAATATGCTTTGTCATTAAATTAATTTTTCTAAAGCTTGGGAAAATTCACATACACACATATATATTATAAGCTGTGTTAAAAAAACCAACCAAACAACAAAATAAAAACATGAATCATCAAATTGTAACCCAACTGATTTTGTTAGAGATCCAGGAATAAGCACTGATGTGTATGTAATGTCTGTCTTGTTCATTATCCCAGTGTGAAAAATTTAAAAAACACTCCTGATTGTGTGTGTTGATTATTTTCAGATACAAAGGCTGAGCTGAAATGTAGGGAGTTTTGTTTATGACATCATTAGTTGTGATGTATCTTAATCATATCATGATATTTTTATACCTGTCTTGGGTAGAAAACTTACATTGCCTTTGCAGATTCCTACATCTCTTACTTATGAGTTATCTACTTCCTTAACTTCATGCATCACTGAAATATTTAAAGATATTCATTCAACTGAAAGAAAAAGCTCCAACTTTGTAACTTGCAGTAGCCATTAGCCAAGGACTGGACAATAGCTATTAACCAAGGACTGGAATTCCTGGGAATTATATTCCTAATATAATAGTAATATTAGTAGAAGTAATAGTCTTTCCTTCTTTTTTTTGAGGCAAAAATTATGTAAGCCTTAATAAAACCATCCAGTTAACTTTATATATATATATCTCTCATATATTATCTAAATAAATAATACATACTTTTTTATAAAACGTATTTTCAAATCCCAGGTAGAGTCCAAGTGAATTATGATAAAGTGCAATGGTTCATAAAACCAAGAGAGTCAACCTCGGAAAGTTAATTTAAAGTAGAGATGTTTGTATCTGAAGTAAGGAATAATGAAAAATTCTAGTAAAGCTTTCACTCATTATCCTGTACAAGCCCTAAATGTAATAATTTCTGTCAGTTTTATGAATTATTTAAATATAAGAATGTTTAGTCTTTCATTCTATTAAAAAAAATTAACAATTGCATTCCAATTTTATATCTTTTTTTTTTTTTAAATGATAGACAAAACACAGTGTTCCTGTAAATCAAAGAGAGATTTTGTTGTTTGTGACTGACTCCACATTGCAAGATGCGGTTCATGTGATTCCAAAAGTTGTTGCTGTGGCAGTCACTGCATCATGTGTTCTCAGTACGGAAATCACAGAAGCCCTCAGTGTTGCCTCGCGACTTGTCTTCTTCAAGGATGCACTGTGGGGAAATGGTAAGTTTTACTCATGTTTTTGAAGCAGTTGGAGTCACACAGAGATAGCATCCCCGTCTCTGACACCACAATAGGTGACCTCCAGAGACTTCCATTCTCAGATGAAGATGAGACTTCGCAAGTTTGGCATGAGGAATTTGAAAGGGGTTGTAATTAGAGCTTTCCTCTATAAGGTTTCGTTTTTTAAATATTTTTAGCTCCAAAGTAAATGAGAAATTCAGTGATCTTGTTGTATGACCATTAACATTACTGTCAGTCTTCCCTGGTGACTGTTGAATCTGATGGCCGGTGTCAATTGAATTTGCTAGCTGACAGAAGACTCAAAAATAGTAAGAAACTCGTGTGTCCCTGAATACACAGATTTTACAAGCTCTCCTATACCATCTTAGCCTTCGCCACCACACAGATCATGAAATCATGGTGGTTCGCTTTACTTTCATCTTTAGTCACTTTTTTATGAGATTCAAGTTATGTTCTGTGTGGTGACTGCTTGGATAGTTCACATCTCACACCTTCAGTCACTTCCAACATTTAAGTGAACTGAAAATACAAAACAATGCAAGTGGATGTGTCCTGAAGCAAAAATCTCTGCTTTGGAGAATAAAGCATTGCATGCACCTAATGCACCTACTCTTTGTAATATTTGAAACAAAGTAAGACCATCTCAAGGGGTGCCCAAGCTTATTGCTAGGGAAGAGATGGTAACCTCTTTGCAGGGAGCATGGTTCAATGCATTCTGGGTGGCATCAGACTCTCTTCTGCCATGTTAAAATTTTTAAAGCTTCTTTTTTAACCTGGGAGTTGTGAAGTGTATCAAGAGCACGATGCGTGTATCACTGAAAGCAAAATATTTTGTCATTGAGAAAACCTGATGGAGTGTATTCATCGGTTCAGTAGCTGGCAGAGATTCTTGTCTTTATTGGCCATGACAATTAACATGGTCACCTTTTTCCTTGTTACTGTACTGAGTTGAAATGTCTTTGTTGGCAGGTAGGATTATTTGTGTTGAACGTACTGTTCTCTTATTACAAAAGCCTCTTTTGTGCTCGGCTGCCGGTGCTGACCTCAGTGAGCTGACTGGCCCTGTCAGACTCGATGAGCTGGATTCTACAACACAGGCCAACTCCATTTGTGCTCTAAGAGGTTTGTATGGTCTTTCCTGAAATGAATGTGGTTAATTATTTGTGCTCACTTTAATCTTTTATGTCTTTATATTGATTTCTTGCACAAACAGCATGGAGGGACAAAAAAAGCACAGCATCGCTGTGGGTCATTAGGATATTTACAGTTTTATACTTCTTTGTGGGCTTTGTTTACCTTTTGCTGGCCAAGCTCTGTTCCCACTTACTCATTCCCCAAAATAAATGTTTAGTGCACAATCTGTTTCATTATATTCCTTCCTTCACTGTCTTCTTTCAGGAGCCTTCTGTTCATATCAGCCTTGTTGATGTTAGCAACAGTGAGGTATACCAATATTTTTTAGGCAGATGGATATGTTACCCCAGATCCTGAATGGTAGGGGTTAGTGACTGATTTCCTTGAAGCTTTGCTGCAGTGGGACAATTTATTGTTTTGCCATAGTAATCTGGCGTAACTTGGCCAATATTTGCTCACCAGCCACTTTGGATCATAGTAGCTTTGTCTAATATCTCAGTTCTACCACAAACCATGCAGAAATATTTCTTCAATGTATTTTCTAACATTTCCTAATCATGCAGAAACATTTCCTACTGTGTGTTTTCTAATGCTTTGTCCAGACAGCTTCTTAAACCTCCCAGCTGTAGAGTGCCTATAGGAAAATGTCCTTAAAAGCCCAACAATTCTTGGCTTTTAAAGACTATTTCCTTTCTTAATTTAACTCTTACGATTCCAGTAACCCTTGTAGAAAATTCTTGATACAGTTTGACATTTAGACCTTTAAGTATTCACTGGATGAACGAACTTTAAAATTGAAGCAAATAATGGTTTACAAATTAATTCTTCCAGCTATAATGTGATAAGCACTAAGAAGACAGTTTGAAACCATGCAAAGCCTTTACTAAACACACCTTCTGCTATGGTAGAGCCACAAGTTCACAACACCTCTGTGATTAATGAACAAGTCCCTTGCAGTACAAATGTTGAGCTCTAACAGTGCATAATGAAAACCAATCACAACTAGAGGCACTTCACTCAAACCCTTGATTGTTATTTACATCTTGCATTGATATAGGTACCTGAAAGATATTTCTGTCACTGGGTATGAAATGCTTTTTCACTTTTTTTTTTTTTTTAACAGCTCCGATAGTTATGCTAGGAATTGTCACTATTCTGCTGTTTTTATATAAGTGCCTATCTTCTCTTTTCTTGTTGACAGTGTGCATAGTAGGATAAAGCAAACATTTCTCTGTCCTTTCTTTTTCCAGTAGAGCAAAGAAAATACACCTTTGTGAGCTGTTGTGTAAACAAATACTTACTTTACACACATGGGAGATGTCATGCTTTCCTTGTTCTGTATTACAGATGGAAGAATGACAAAAGGAGAAACTAATCCTACAACTTTGTCTTGTTTAATCTGGAATTTTTGCAGTTATCACTATGTTCCCACACCTGGATACCAACATAGAATATAAAGTATCTTCTTTATACCTATGCTACTGCAATATATATAGACAATAACCCTCACTTTTATGTGTAACTGGAATAACTTAATAGCATTTAAGAGATATTGTCACTGTTTTGGATTTCAATTAGTTAGTGCCTACATTTTCCTGATGAAGTAGTGAAACTAATAGCATTAGTTTCCCTAATTAGCATTAGCACCCTACTTTTCTGGTGGGAGATTATGCATTTGAGGGGGTAATGCATGGAGGAAAATGTATCATCTCTAAAATTCAGTCACTGTCCCTGTCTGTTAACTCAGAGAGTTGTTAATCTGGCTTTCAATGCGAAGTAGTCTTACTTCATTCACTGTTTTCCTTTGTGCGTCCTTTTACTTCCTGTACTTTCGGTCACCTACATGTGCTGTACATAGGCATCCTCCCACCTAACACTTAAAGAAGCTGCACAGGCTTTACTCTACCCCTTCTTGAAGGAGTGTGCTTTCCTGTTCCTTTGAAAGGAACCTCTGAAGTTCCTCCAGTTCAAGCTCCTGCTTAAATCTGGGCCCTGAGAAACTTGGTACAACTCTGGACTGGATGAAACTTAAGAGGTTCCTCCCCCATCAAATGTTGCAGATCCAATGGGTTTGTCAGAAATCCTTGTTTCGGGGAAGTCCAGTCATACCAGCTCTGGGATGGAATGTGTTGCTCTTCAACAGATGAGTAAAAACCTGTGATTGTTTTCTAATAAAAAGTTTATTCTTCTTTGCAAGATGAATCTGTGGTTTTCATCTGTGAGCTCAGGGTTAATAGATTTATTTTCTTATCACTGTGCATCGGAATGTAATTTCCAACCTCTTTTTTTTCTGTATAGTAGCAGTCAGGCTGACTTAAATGTTGGCAGTTCATACTGCACAAAATTGTTTTTCCTCTTAATCATGCTTATGAGCAAATTCTAGTTAGTCCATACCACATATGATATGTGGGAATATTATTTGATTAATGACATTTACCTAGTATATGACTCACCACCAGTGATTGAATTTTGACGTTGGATATTTTCATATTTAAGTCTTTACTCAGGGGTGTGGTTTTTTCAGTTTTCCTCTTAATATACCTAGGTTTCTCTTTTTGATGGAACTTTTCCCCTTCCTGTTCCATTGACCTGGGTAACTGATTGGGAAAAAAACACTCAAAACCAAATACATTGATTTTTGAATGTTTCGACCAGAGTGTTACTTTGCATTCCACACGAGAGACCTGTTTTGTCAGGTATTGTCCTGTTCTCAGTCTCTTCTTAATGATGTCAGCCACAACCCGTAAAAATAGCAAATGGGTGAAAATCTCATTTTGGCTGTGTGCATCTCCATTTAAAAGAAGGATCTTGGGAAAATATACAAAAGGTTTGTGAGTCTTGACAAAGATGTGCAGCAATTCAGTAGCTTAAACTTGAGAAATCACTTTGCATACAGGATACCCAAGACTGTCACTAGATTATTATGCGTGTTGCTGGTTTGAGTTGGTCTGTCTTCAGTGATCTCTGGTGGTTTTGTCAAGGGAACTCTACATTGTCATCAAAATAAACCACTGTACAGTTTGTATCACTATGATCCTGATTTATTTTCTTCAAGTGTACTTGCATTACTTGTGCATTGGCATCCTGCAGTTGCAGTATGGCACACAGTTGGGGGAAAGCAAAAAGACTTAGAAACACATCTGTCAGAAAAGGGGACTTGTTTTTAAAATGATTTTTTAATTAAGAAGGTAACATATTCAGCAAACCAGTTAGTAGCTTTTCTTTTTGATGAACAAGAATCATAGAATCATGGAACCACTTAGATTGAAAAGGATATTTAAGATCAAGTCCAACCATTAACCCATTACTGCCGAATCAAGCACTTAAACCGTGCCCCCAAGTGTCACATCTGCACGTCTTTTAAATATCTCCAGAGGTGGTGACTCCATCACTTCCCTGGGCAGCTGTTCCATTGCTTGACCACCCTTTCAGTGAAGAAATTCTTCCTAACAGCCAATCTAAACCTCCTGTGGCACAGCCATTCCCTCTCATCCTGTCACTTGTTACCTGGAAGAAGAGGTTGACCCCCTGCCTGGCAAGAACCTCCTTTCAGGCAGTTGTAAAGAGCAAGAAGGTCCCCCTGAGCCTCCTTTTCTCCAGGCTAAAACAACCCTAGCTTCCCTTCACCAGCTTCATTGCCCTTCTCTGGACACTCTCCAGCACCTCAATGTCCCTCTTGTAGTGAGGGGCCCAAAACTGAACATGGTACTCAAGGTGCAGCCCCATCATTGCCCAGTACAGAGGGACAATCTCTGCTCTGGTCCTGCTGGCCACACTGTTTCTGATGCAGGCCAGGATGCCATTGGCTTTCTTGGCCGCCTGGGCACACTGCTGGCTCATGTTCAGCCACTATTGACCAGCACCCCAAAGTCCTTTTCCACTGGGCAGCTTTCCAGCCACTCTACTCCCAGCCTGTAGCACTGACTGGGGCTGTTGTGACCCAAGTGCACGGCCTGACACTTTGGCATGTTGAACCTCATACCACTGGCCTTGGCCCATGGATGCAGCCTGTCCAGATCCCTCTGCAGAGCCTTCCTGCCCTCCAGCAGATCAACACTCCCACCCAACTTGGTGTTGTCTGGGAACTGACTGAGGGTGCACTCAATCCCCTCATCTAAGTCATTGATAAAGATATTAAACAGGACTGGCCCCAGCTGAGCCCTGGGGAACACCACTTGTGACTGGCCATTCAGCATTCATGTCATTCAAAGATAAACATTTGCCCATGCTGTGGCAGAAAGCCTATCTTGTAGTAGCAAGTGCTGATGGAAACTCCAAACTTCTCACAAACACTGAATAATCAAAATTATTTCTGTAGGAGTCCAAGGGGTTAAATAGAATTGCTTATTCTGTCAGTGTAATGCATGTTGCTTCATTGTATGCTTAGCAATTGGGTCGTAAATGTTGTATTTGAGAGGCAACTTTCCATATCTTCAGACTCCTTGTCCTCTGAATTCACAAAGAAAATCTTACAGTTTTGTTGTGTAGGTGTAGCTCCCTCCTTGCTTCAGGAGAACCAGAAAAGTAAGGGATTAACAGCCTGCTTTACAGTCCCGACGATGTAAATGCTTCACAGTCTACAAGGCTTTCTTCTTGAATGTGGTATAGAATGTGAGATTCTTGCTCAACAGGAGCTGGATTTTTTAGTTTGTAGTTCTGTTGTATTAGTGAGGCTTTATTTTAGTGTAATTTCATTCTTACAGGTGAATACTTAGATGTATTTTTCTCCATAAATAACTCTCATAATTTCATCATATTGTTAGCATAAAATATAATACACTCTTTATTGGCTTCTCATAAAACCCTGAATATATTTTTTCTTGCCAAAACTAGTGAGGCCCTTTTTATTAGTCCAAAGTATCTTTGGCATTCCCTTCTTAGGCACACACTTAAGTCTCTGAGCCAGATCTAATCTCTCTTAAATCAGTATAAATGGAGAATAACTCCATTGTTAGTGGAATTTAATCTGCATTGTTGTTTTCAAAAGGGATTGGGACTTCTCATTGGTTTGTGTTTCTTAAATATCAATATCAATCTATCTGATCTGATGATTTTTTTAGCTGTTTATTGCCAAGGAAACAGCAGAGGACCAGAAAGAAAGCAAACAAGTGAAAACAAATCAGAAAAGCAATAAAATCCAAACCAAAAGAACTGAGCCTGTTTGGAAAGTTAATTGTCAATTATCTACCTTCTGGTATTTTTAGAATGTAACATGCTGTGCTGTACTTTCATCCCTTGTTGGAGGGACCAAGGAGAAAGGGAGTGAGATTGTTGGAAGAGCTGGTTCTTGCTCTGACAAGTCCTAAGCTGCGGGTCAGAAAGGCTCAAACCTGCTGTGAAGCCAAGAGAGACTGTGTATGCTGTCTTAATGTTAGCAATTTGTAAGAATTCCATGTTCTGCAGGTACTGTTGTTGGAGTTAATGAGAGCACTGCTTTCTCCTGGCCTACATGCGACAGATGTGGAAATGGAAAGTTGGAACTGTGTCCCCAGGACAGGTGAGAGTCAGCATGCTCCGAAGCACTCCAGGTGTTTTGTAGATGTAGCCATAATAGCAATAGGTGATGCAATGATTCCTGCAGGCACAGCCTGCACTTTGCTCCTTCCTAGAACTAAGACGTAGTATTTTTATTGCTGATGAACTGATAAAGCCTGCAAGGTTACATTAATTTATTAAGAAAGATACAAGTAGATATGAAATGGTTTGATTTTGCAGTTATTAGTTTTTTTAAAAATCAGTCTTAAAGCCTTGCTTATAAAGATTTCATAGCCCACTGCATTATATTGTTAGTTTTAATAAACATACACATAAACCACAGGTCTGATTTTAAGTTCCTTTAAAAGGAACTTTAAAGCTGCATGTGTTTGTGTGCCCTGCCTTGTTACTCTGTGTACCCTCAATTCACCTCATTTTTATACTGAACCACGATCTTTGCTGCGATTTATCCAAGTGTGAGAGAGTTGTGTTTCAGACCTACTAAATTTATCACCTTTCTAAAAAGGACATTGAATAAATCTGGCAGCATGGCTGTCCTGAATGTGAAGGCTGACCCTACAGGACCTGTTACCACCTGAAATGCTGAAGCTGGCTCACACTGGCATGCTTTTGGAAAGCCTAACCATCAGCTGCCTACTCAGCTTCTTCTTGTAGAGACTGAGATACCTGGTGGAATAAAAACTCAGTGGGATAAGAGTAGTCAAAGTGTAAAAAGAAGGAAGGAAAAACAGAAAAAAAAAGAAGAAAGAAAGGAGGGGTTCTTTCTGCTGGAAAAGCTTACAAAAACTATAAGGAGCAGTTGGGACGGTTTGATCCTATTGAAATAGATATTTTCCTAAATATGAGAAGATGTACTGCTTATGCTTTGTTGCATATTGTCCTTGAGGGAAAAAAAGATGAAAATAAAAAACAGGTGTCCTATATTGTATTGTCATGAAAAAATAAAGATGTGTATATGTTCACACAGTGGTGTAGTTCAACTAAAATGTATCTCACCTGTGAAGGACATTTTTGCTTCATTTGTAGAATGAATGAAGTATCAATGTTTGTTTAAGAAGTGCTTCCAACAAACACTTATAGCTGAGCTTAATTTTGTTCAAGTGTGCATTGAAAATGTTGAACGTTTGCTGAATGAGGGCCTAAGTCATTAAGTCACTTTGGCCAAGTGTATACTACAGATTTTCCTGGCCATAACTTTTAGCAAGTTATGAGATTTAATATTTGCTTTTTTGGGTGACTATAAGTAGCAACCTCCCTCCATATTGCCAGAACTTATAAAAGGAAGATCTTCTGCCAGAAGAGTTTAGGTCCTCCAAGAGAGTTACTGCCAGCAGAAGAGCTTTATTTGCTATTATCAACTGAATTCCTACCAAGGCTTTTCTACTGAAAGTCTACCAGCAAAGTGTTTTCAGAGAATTAACTAGTTGAGTTTTTATTTGTTTTGATTTACAGCTGATAGGTTTTCCATTTCTCTATGGTTTTCCACCATTATTTGTGTGTTTCAGAGAATTGCTGTATTGCAGACAATGCTCTGACGTTGTCATTACACCAGTTTTGAAAATGCAGCTGGAAGTCTTCTTGAGTTGTCCATCTCGATCTCAGAGTACAGTAAAAGTAAAGGTATGGCATGAAATAAGGTTCTGGGTATTGTATGTAGACACATAGCTACTCTAAGCCACAATTTTACAAACAGCTTTGCCAGAAGACAAAATATGTAAGACTATGCCATAATTTAATCTGATACTAAACTTGTGTTTAATTGGGCTAAGAACCCAGTTTCCAGATCTTGCTTAAATAATACAATCATTGAGTTCACACTGAGGTTTGCAAACTGTTCTATGGCCCAGAGGAAGGGCTTTATTAGGTTGGACCTTGGGAAACCTCAGTCTCCATAGTCTAAAAGGAATGCGTATTTTTAGACTTCCATTCTGAACATCATTTTTGTCTTCTCTGTTTTCTTGGCCAGGGAAACAAAAACATTTGATATTAAAATGATAAAGCTTTGTTCTATGTGACTGTTTTAACCTGCAAACAGAATGTCTTTGCACGCACGAGATTTTTGTCATGAACAAAACCTGTGAATTTTCTCATTCCAGCTGTTGCAAAGGACGATCTCTTCTCTCCTGGCGTCCTCCACTAGTGAGGATGGGGTAGGTATAATGAATGCTGACCAAAGGAAGGTAAACTACATAACTTTCTGTAGAGGCAGAGTACAGAAGGCATGAATCAGGTGGGAAGATAGTCATATCATAGAAGTGGAAAGAATTCCTGGAGGTTTTTGTCCAACCTCCTATCCACACTGAGCTATTGCCAATGTGGAGGCAAGTTGGCCATGACTTTTGCTGACAAGGTCTTGAAAACCTCCAGTGATAGAAATTCTGACTTTCCAGGCAGTTTCTTTCAGAACTGCAGTAGGAGCAGTAGGAGATGGCACCTTCTCGTGTCCAGCCTGTGTTATGGGTGGGCTGGGCCCTTTGGCAATGCCACCTTCCAGCTGCTGATGTCCTGCTGATGTCTCATGACTCTGATCAGACTGGCACCCTCCCTTTTGGAAGAGGGATGCTGCAGATGGGCTGTGTGGACAGCTTTAGGTCAGCTGCAGACCTGCAGAGCTACCTGCAAACCACACCATGTCTGGGCACTCAGAGCTGCGATGGGCAACACTGGGCTGTACTCCGTTCTCTGGCTGAGGATCCAAAGACAGCGGGCATACAGTCCAAGTACTGGCAGGTGGAAGTAGTAGAGGAAATTGCAAAATGTGTGCAAGATACTACTTTATAATGGTATGAATGAAACGCACATATGCCACGGGGATCCATGGGCTAAAGTACAGTTTATGTAATCGTGAAGTAGTTATTCCTTTAATCTGAGATATCAGAAGAACCCTGACATTTGGCACAGTGACCCAGATTTATCAGAGGTGAGAGAGGCACGCGGATAGGTGCCTGACTGGCATTGGCTGCCAGATGGTCAGCAGGGAAGGAGCGGCACCTTTAGAGAGTCATTAAGTCCAGTTAGGATCCTAAGATTCTCCCCTCTCCCTTGCACGTGGAAGGGAGCAAAGGTTGGCTCGTTGTCTTATTTAATCATCCTAGTTAAGTATCTTGAGTGACTTGTATTGGGGTCAGTTTGCTTTCCCTGTCTTACAAGTTTTCCAGCATTTTGCTATTACATGCTCCATGGTTTTAGTGGGATTTATGGGTAATATTGAAAGTGAAAAGTTACTCTGAAATCATAAATTATTTTTCTTATGTGGGAGGGTGTATATTTCATTTAAGCAAATTGATACAAGAAATTTCCAAAATGTGTTTGCTCCTTTAATAGCAATTAAGTCTTACTGAGTTTTACAGGATGTGCCTGGTTTGGTTATAGACTAGCAAAACATAGTTCTTTTTCAAGTTATTAGAATTCAAACAACCTCTTTTTCATGTTTCAGTGTACATAATGCCAGTATTTAGAAGTCTGGCAACTTAGATTTTTTTCTTCCCTGAGCTGAAATGCAGGGATAAAGATTAATCATAAGAAATAATACTTGAGGTGTCATTTTTTTTGCCAGTGCTGCTAAAGTTTCTAAGGGTGTAGCTTTGTAATCAACTTTTTTGGCAGGGAGGTTGGTTTTAGCTGTTGCTGGCCCTGGACGCTTGTTCCTTACTTTGTGGCAGCCCTTCTGTTACACCAGTGGAGCTGTTTGTGCAGCTGCAACCGTGAACTGGACTGCAGAACCGGTCTGGGGTAAAAATAATCCAGGGGGAAAAAAAAGGAAAAAGACTGTTTATGCCTTGAACAGGCAACAGACATGGGTATCACATACCTGTACAGAAGCACAGCCCAGATGAAAGCAGGGGCATGGTCAGGGGCTCATCACAGACAAGACCCATTAGGGAAAGAAATGGATGTGAACCTGCCGTCTGAGATACCCTCTCAAGTGAGGCATCAACTATCGTTGTTACCAGCTCTTCTGTTAACGTGCTGTCTCCTCTTAGTGAAACCATCCCAGCCTTGCATCCCTCTCCTCCATGCAGAATACAGTCTCCACAAATTTGCTCAGGCACAACTCGTGGGTAAAATGCTGGTCAGATCATTAAACAGGAGGGACTGTGTAGGTGCTGGTGGTGGTAAAAGATGCATGAACAACACAAAGTTAAAATGGGGGAGAGTGAGTAGAGTAAAAAGGGTAACAAAGAGTTTTTCCCTTTAGTGAGTCAGTTGGCCAACGTAATCAATGTATAGATTGTATGTACACATTGCCAGCACGTGGGAAGTGCTGTGAGTGTCAGAAAGTGAGATAAAGGGAGCCACGTGCAGGTTATGCTTCAGCAAAATTGAGCCCAACGTCACAGTAACGTTTTGGGTTTTTAAACAGCTCGTTTTTAAACCCTGGTTGGGAAGCAGCAGTTGAGACAGGAGTGTGATCCAATTATTGAAAATTAGTGTATTCATTCTATCAGTTCTAATGCATCCTTCTGAGTCCTTTAAAAAAATTGCCTGTTGGAAGAGGATCTTGCAAGCTGCATCTTCCCAGCTGAATGCTGTTTAGAACAGAATGTCCAGGACTGTTTGTTTTACTCACCGTGCTTTTATTCGCACAGACTTACGAGGTGCAGAGCGTGCTGGGAAAGGAGGTGGGGTTACTGAACTGCTACGTCCACTCTGTAACCAGTCACCCCAACTGTGTTGCACTGGAGGAAATTGTTCTTCTGGAAGCTGCAGCAAGACAGAGGTGAACTCTAGTCAGCTATTATAGTATCTGTGGACTTTGTAATGTGGTTATCTGTTAACTAGTGCCACAGATAATGTATAATGCAAGTGTGATAAGCATTAAGATAGTTTATTAAAACTGTGATTTATGAAGCACATTGTGCTATCACTGAAAATATCCATATAAAAAACCCTGTTTAACTTTCTGAACTCTTCTTTTTCGGATCAGTTCAGAATTTAAGAATACAGTTCTTTGGTATGTTTGCTGTTTATGTATGTGAAACACCTTGTTCTGGAATTTTTAATGGTTGTGATTATTTTGAATATAATACTGTAAATATTATGTGTCAATGGAAAATATTTTACTGATATTTTTGAAATAAATACTTTGCTATAGGCAGTGAATGTTGGTTTAAGCTGAGTTTTATCAGTGGATTCCAGACCAAATTCTGCGTTGTTATCACCTTGCAATAATT